>NW_024080662.1:3139803-3739803 GCF_003009895.1 Hyaena hyaena
CCCCCCCCCCCCCCCCCCCCCCCCCCCCCCCCCCCCCCCCCCCCCCCCCCCCCCCCCCCCCCCCCCCCCCGCATGCTTGCTTGCTCTCTTTTTCTCAAAAAAAAAAAAAAAAAGACCAAAAAAAACAACAAAAAAAACCTTAAGAAACCAAGATCTGGGCTCTAGATGAAGTCATTGCTACTGGGCATTGCTTGTAGGGGCTGTCAGCAGACCATATCTATATATATTTATGCATATATGTATTTCTGTATGTGTATGAGTAAATGTATGAACATGATGTACTTGACCTATCATTTGTCTTGTCTTAACTTCTGTTAATCTGAGACCATACCCTTGTCTGAATCTTTTGAATTTCCTTGTGATTCTGGTTGTTCCTATCTTGCCTATCCCTTAAAAGGTGGTATTTTGATCACCTGAGATTTCTTTTGTCCCACATGTTAAATAGGTCACATTGACTTCTCATTGCCGTTTTTAGTTTTGGCTCCTGTCATTTCTTGCTTGGACTGTTAGAACAGCCTCCTGTTTGTCCTTCTTGCTCCCACTCCTCCCCTCCTCCTATTGTTCTTTATATGCTATGGTGTTATCTTTTAAAACATAGATGTGATCTGGGGCACCTAGTTGGCTCAGTTGGTTAAACATCCGACTCTTGATTTTGGCTCAGGTCATGCTCTCATGGTTCTTGAGTTCGAGCCCCATGTTGGGCTCCACACTGAACCTGTGGAACTTGCTTGGGATTCTCTGCCTCCCTTTCTTTCTGCCCCTCCCCTGCTCATTCCCTATCTCTCTCTTTCAAAAATAAAAATAATAAAAATGAAAAAGTGAAAAAAAAACATAGATGTGATCAACAGGAACCTCTAGTAGCATCACAGAGAGTTCCATTAATTCAAGAACAGAGCCTTTAGGGTATGGCATGAGAGGTACTTCTGTGTTTATCTTCCTTTCTTGCCAAACAGTGTTTCTTACACATTCAATGCATGAGTCACATCAGGCTGTTCATACATACTCACCCTTCCATGGCCTTGTACATGCTGTTCTTTTTGCTTGCAATATCTTTTGTTTTTTTCTTTCTGCCCCACCCCCCCCCTTAATTTTAAATATTCTTTTATTTAGAGTTACAGTTGCAGCTCATCCTTTGTGATGCTTTGTCCTTTTCTGTATTTCTAGACAGTGGTAGTAATCTTAACAGATTACTAAAATTAGTTGCTCAGATATTTATTTCTCCTCACTAGACCATGAGATCTTCAAGGGCAAGGATTATTTCTTGATTTTTATAGTAAGGGTTACTTTTATTATGGTATCATTTAAATAGTGGTTATAATAATAATAAGTTACCCCTTAATAATAGTGAATGACTACTATGTGTGCTCTATAGTCAGTAGCCAGAGAGCTGTTTTGGAGATGCAGACCTGATCATGTTTATAAAATTTTTTATATGGTTTTTAAACTTTTTAAGTTTTTAAAACTTTTATATGGTTCCTTATTACACTGTTACAATGAAATACATTTTTCTTCATGAGGCTTGCATACCATGATATAGTCTGGTCCTCATTTATGTATGCAGTCTCACCTCAAGTCATTCTGGCCCCCCAAGGGGTCTCTGCTACTAATGTTCATACACACATGAACACATATTCACTCCTTCCTGAAAACACTTTATTTTGTTTAGATGTCTCTTCTTAAGTTTTATCCTTTCTCCAGGAGAACCATTCCCATTCCTCTGAGAGTATCCTGCCCTTTCTGTATGCTCTCATAACATACTTTCCAGTCATAGCATATAATATTTCTTTGGTACTTGCACGGAGTGTGGGGGCAAAGAATGCTTATGTCTTGGTCATTTGAGTTTCCCCAGGATATGTTGTTTGGCACTTCATAAATATTTGAATAAAGATGAGAAGAAAGTTCATCTTGGGGCGCCTGGCTAGCTCAGTAAGTTAAGTGTCCGACTTTGGCTCAGGTCATGATCTCACGGTTCATGAGATCGAGCCTCATGTTGGGCTCTATGCTGACAGCTCAGAGCCTGGAGCCTGCTTCAGATTCTGTGTGTGTCTCTCTTTGCCCCTTCCCTGCTCATGCTCTGTTTCTCTCTGTCTCAATTAATAAATAAAACATTTAATAAAAAAAAAAGGTTCATCTTTTCTCATGGTATCACACTGCTTCTGGAATCTGTGGTGTGTATATTTTATTTGATAGGTTGTCAGAAAATATTTGAATGAGTGTCATATAATCTTTACAACTCTGTGAAGTATATGGTGGTGTTTTTATTCCCTGTCAAACAGAAAACAAACAGGTCCATGAGGTTGTGACTTAGCTTGTAAGTAAGGAACAGAGTGGAAAATTGACTCAGCTCTTCTGATTTAAATCCCATATTCTCTCCATTCCCTTTTGCTGATATAATAAATAGTGACTTCTATATCCTTGCTAGGCAGTTCATATAATTATGTATCTTTGGTGAATACTTCAGATTTTGCTTAATATGCTTCTGATTTCTCTCAATCTGCTTTTGATTTAGAAACTAATAAGTTCAAAATCATTCTGAAATCTTAGAACTACCAGTTTAGTGTTTTATTCAAGGTTTTTCTTTTTTCGTGCTGCAGAGACATGCAAACTGTGATCTATGATTAAACCTCAGAGCATTTTCAGAACCCGTGAAATCATATGCAAAACTGGGGCTTTCTGGAGCAAGGTCCATGAATATGAGCAGCTTCTCAAACAGATGTGTGTATGTGTGAGTTGGGAAAAGAATGAACTGTAGTCCAAAAAGTATTTTCTGGATGATCTGGACAACAAGAAGGGTTCCTATGCTTAACTGGAGTACTGGCTTGACCACCTAATCCCTTTTTTTTTTTAATTAAGTTTTTAATTTTAATTCCAGTATAGTTGACATACAGTGTTATGTTCATTGCAGGTTTACAGTAGCATGATTTGACAATTGTCCACATTAGTTGGTGCTCATCATGATAAGTGTACTCTTTAATCCCCAGCAGCTATTTCACCCATCCTCCTACCTACTTCTCTTCTGGAATCCATCAGTTCTCAATAATTAAAAGCCTATTTCTTGGTTTGTCTTTCTCCTTTTTTTTTTTTTCCTCCTTTGCTCATTTGTTTTCTAAATTCCACATATGAGTGAAATCATATGGTGCTTAGTTTTCTCTGGCTTATTTCACTTAGCATGATACTCTCTAACTCCATCCATGTTGTTGCAGATGGCAAGATTTCATTTTTTGGCTGAATAATATTCTGTTGTAAATGTATACCACGTCTTCCTTATCCTTTCATCTATCAGTGGATACTAGGATGCTTCCATAATTTGGCTATTGGAAACAATGCTGCAATAAACTTAGAGGTGCCTATATATCTTCGAATTGGTGTTTTTGGATTCTTTGCGTAAATACCCAATAGCATGATTGCTGGATTATAGGGTAATTCCATTTTTAACTTTTGGAGGAACCTCCAAACTGTTTTCCACAGTGGCTGCACCAGTTTGCAGTCTTGCCAATAGTACAGGAGGATTCCCATTTCTCCATATCTTCACCAGCACTGTTGTTTTTTATGTTTTTGATTTTAGCCATTTTTACAGGTGTGAAGTGATATCTCATTGTGGTTTTGATTTGTATTTGCCTGATGATGAGTGATGTTGAGCATCTTTTCATGTCTCTCTTGGCCATCTGGATCTTTGGAGAAATGTCTTTCATGTCTTCTTCCCGTTTCTTAACTGGATTATTTGTTTTTTTCAGTGTTGAGTTGTATAAGTTTTTCATATATTTTGGATATTAACCCTTTGTCAGATACATAATTTGCAAATATCTCCCTCCATTCAGTAGGCTGCCCTTTAGTCTTGTGGATTGTTTCCTTTACTGTGCAGAAGCTTTTTATTTTGATCAGGTTCCAATAGTTTATTTTTGCTTTTGTTTCCCTTGCCTCAGGAGACCTATTTAGAAAAATGTTGCTATAGCCAATGTCAGAGAAATTACTGCCTGTGCTCTCCTAGGATTTTTATGGTTTCAGGTCTCACATTTTGGTCCTTAATCCATTTTGAATTTATCTTTATGTATAGTGTAAGCCAGTGGTCCGGTTTTAATATTTTGCATTTAGCCATCCAGTTCTCTCAATAGCATTTGTTCAAGAGGCTTTTTCCTGTTGCATATTCTTTCCTCCTTTGTCATAGATAAATTGACCATATAAATGTGGATTTGTTTCTGTGATTTTTATCCTATTCCATTGATCTATGTGCCATTTTTGTGCCAATACCATACTGTTTTGATTACTACAGCCTTGTAGTATAGCTGGAAATCTGGAATTGTGATATCTCAAGTGCTGTTCTTTTTCAAGATTATTTTAGCTATCCTGGGTCTTCTGTGGTTCCATAAAAAGTTTAGAATTGTTTGTTTTCTGTGAAAAATGTTGTTGGTATTTTGATATGGATTGCATTAAATCTGTAGATTGCTTTGGGTAGTGTGGACATTTTAACAATGTATGTTTTCCCAATCCATGAGCATGGAATATTTTTCCATTTGTGTCATCTTCACTTTCTTTCATTGGTGTTTTATAGTTTTCAGAGTATAGGTCTTTCACTTCCTTGGTTAAGTTTATCCCTAGGTATTTTATTATCTTTGGTTCAATTGTAAATGGGACTGCTCTCTTAATTTCTCTTTCTGTTGCTTCATTATTAGTGTATAAAAATGCCACAAATTTCTGTATGTTGATTTTGTATCCAGCAACCTTACCGAATTCCTTTATCAGTCTAGTAGTTTCTTGGTGGAGTCCTCAGAGTTTTCTCTATGTAGTAACATATCATCTACAAGTAGGAAGAAATAAAACTTTCGCTAACTAATTTGGATTTTTATTCCTTCCTCTTGTCTGATTGCTGTGACTAGAACTTCCAGTACTATGTTAAATAATGACCATCTACTCTTCACTGCAGCATCAGGTTGACCAGTACAACCTATAACTTCAGTGCAATCACTTGGAGGGCTGTGGTGATTTTAAAATTTGAAAAGTTTTAATTAGAAGAGATAATTACATTTGAAAAATGTAAGGAAAAATCTTAGATTTGGAATTAACTTGCATAGAAAACAGAACTTGGAAATTGAGACACATTTAATCATCATAATCTTGATTATACCTAAGTGATTACTTAATAGCATGAAAACAATTTTATTTTTCTACACATGTTTACTACTGGGTAGAGAGGCCTTGAAAGCAGGGACTCCTGTCAGCTGTTCACCTTGTGCTTCAGTACTTAGCATAAGCGCAGCACAATTTAGCTGTGTGTTGAATAAAACTAAGGTAGATACTTTGAATTAGAGTCAAGCTGGGTAAGACTGGGGCAGAAGGAAGGGCCAGGGGACAAGTGCAGTGAATTGGGAGAGGTTTTTAAGGTATGGCATTTGCTGAAGAGCTGCATTTAGAAGTTGCCTTGAGACTTCTCGGGTTCCTGAGGCCTCAGCCTGAGACGCCTCGGCCCTCAGGTGGATGGTGGCTTTTACCTTGAATACAGCCATAATACCCAAAAATCTTTTGGTGCTTCGTCAAGAGCTTCTTCTGAGGGGTGTTATCTTTTTCTCTTTATTTTAGTTTTTAAATAGGCCATTTCTGCACATGATTCAAAGTTCAAAAGGCATACAGTGCAATGTTTTGCTCCTAACCCAGACCCATGTCCTATTCCCTGAAGGCAGCTAGCACAACCAGCTTCTTGTATATCCTTCCAGAGATAATTTGTGCATACTACGTGTGTGTATTTTTTTTTTTAAATAAAGTTGGCAGCACTCTTTAGCTCCTAGTTTTTAGTTAATATATTATAAAACTTGCTTTGTGCCAATTTATAAAGAATTCAGTTTTCATAACTGCATGGTGTTTTATTGTAAAGATATACCACCCATCAGTCCCCTTTTTAAAATTTTTTATTTATTTTTTTGAGAGAGCATGTGTGACGGGGGAGGGGACAGAGAGAGAGAGAATGAATGAATGAGAGAATGAGAGAATCCCCACCAGGCTCCACACTGTGCACAGAGCCCAATGCAGAGCTCAATTCTGTGACCCTGAGATCATGAACTGTGGCGAAATCAAGAGTCGAATGCTCAGCTGACTGAGCCACCCTGGCACCCTTTATAATCAGCCTCCTTGGAATCCTATTAATCAGTCCCCTATTTTTGCCATTTTGGTTGATTCCTTTTAGCTTAGCACATAGCTTTTATATGTCATTTTGAACACATTCACATATGTGGGAATATACATGTATGATACATGACTAAAAGTGGTATATCTGAGTCCTGGTCTGTGTCACCTGTCATATTCTTAGGTCTTGCCAGGTGGGTCTTTATAGTTTCTGTACCAGTTTAACTCTTACCAGCAGTGTATGTACACAAAGGTGTCTATCTCCCTACACTCTAGGCAGCACGAGTACTCTGTAACTTTACTTTGGTCAGACTGATTGGCACAGACAGAAGATTATTGTAGTGTTAATTTGCATGTCACTTATGCATGAAGTATTGAATATCTTTATGTTTCCTGTTTTAAGAACTTTGACTATATGTTTTGTCCATTTTTCTGAATGGTTGAAAACTGAAATCGAATCTCACTACCTTCCATTTCACAGGAGCCCAGTTGTCTGAATTTAGAAGATAGAATTTGTAGTCAGATTTCAAGATCTCTGTGACCTAATGGAGACCTGGCGACTATCATTTGTAATATGGTTTATGAGATAAAACCAGACTCTTAAGCTCTACAGGGGCATGATGACAGGAATGAAACAGTTCTTCCTTCTATTAAAGGAGACCAAATCCTGGTTATAGAGTCCTTACACTGAAGGTATTTTACAGAATATATGCTGACGGGAAAAGAGCTAGGGTACATAGCACTATTTGTCCAGTAGGTTTTTTTCCTTTGATTGGGCCATGAGGTGGTGTAGGGCCGTAGACACTGAGGTGTTATATGTTGTTTGTTCATTTTTTGACTTTGTTGTTAATTGAGAAAAAGAATTTTTAATCTTTAAGCTAGTGTATAGAATTGTGGATCAGGTTCCATGGTCCTGTCTTACCCAAAGTTGTATGTTTCTCTAAGTTCTTACCTCTTTTTCTAAATTTTCAGTGTTCAGTAATTCCAGGTAAATATTTGGTATATTTGCTTTTGACACTAAAACTTCATAGATGCCTGAAAATCTTGGGAATATGGTGGGATATTTTGAAATCATTTTCAGATACATTCAGTTATCTGGAAAAACTTCTCTCTTGGGACACCTGGATGGCTCAGTCATTAGCATCCGACTTTGTCTCAGGTCATGATCTCATGATTTGTGAGTTCGAGCCCCATATCAGGCTCTCTGCTGTCAGCACAGAGCCTGCTTTGGATCCTCTGCCCCCTTTTCTTTGCCCGTTCCCTGCTTGTGCTCTCCCCAAAATAAATATTAAAAAAATATTGTGTCTCATATGTAATTAAATACATAAATCCACAGTCATCTCTACATACACACAGTAATACAAATACATGTTGTTCTCAGTAACTTAATTTTCACGGTTTTAAAATTGTTTAGTAAACAACTGTTAGGACATAAAACATTGATGAGCTGAACATTAAAAAATTGTCATCCAAATATCCCTTCTCTGTTAACATTAGCATCTATCTTTGTCTAAAGGATTGTTGTGTAAAAATAAAAATCCATTGATCTCATAAAGTCAGTGAAAATGATACCGAAGAAGTTGGAAAGGAAGAATACAAGAGTAGTTGTGTGCTAGAAGCATTTTTAGAAATAGTAATGAAAGGATTCTGAGAGAGTTGGGCAAAGAGTGGCATCATGTTATCAGTCCATTATTTGGAAAAAGTATACCAAAAAATAGCAGTGGTTGGCTCATCTTTTGAGGGGAAGAATTGGAGAAGTTTTCTCTAGCTTATAGTGGAGATTACAAATTTTAGTGGGTTGGTAAATTTACATAATCTGTGGATAAGGACAGATGAAATACAGTATAGCTTTTGTATCTGGTTTTTACTTAGCATAATGTTTTCAGCAACATGATTCATCCATGTTGTAGCATGTATCAGTACTTAATTCCATTTTAGAGCTGAATAGTATTCCCTTATATGGATATACCCAATTTTGTTACTCATTTATCAACTGATGGCATTTGTGTTTCTACTTTTTGAGTGTTAGGAATACAGTTACTGTGAATAATTATGTGCACATTTTTGTGTGAAGACTGGTTTTCATTTCTCTTGGGTATATACCTATGAGTGGAACTTATGTGTCATAGTGACTCTGTATTTAACTTCTGAGGAACTGCCAGACTCTTTCCCCAATAGCTGTACCATTTACATCACACCCCCCCAAGGTGTAAGGTTTTTAATTTCTCCATATCCTCACTATTTCACTTAGCATAATATCGTCAAGGATCATCCATGTTGTCATCAATGACAATATATCCTTTTTTCTCATGTCTGAACAACATTGCATCATGTATATGTACACTACATCTTTTCCATTCATCTGTTGATGGACACTTAGGTTGTTTCCATATTGTGGCTAGTGTGAATGATGCTATAGTGAATGTGGGCCTGCAGCTCTCTTTGAGATCCTGTTTTCATTCCCTTTGGATATATACCCGGAAGTGGAATGGCTGGCAGATGTTTATTAAAAAAAAAAAAAAAAAAAAAAAGGAAAGAAAACATACTCTATGAATAAAGACCATACACCTTTAAATTTTATTTTCTTTCAAAGCAGCCTATTTTTCTCCATGTGCTTTTTCTCTTGGCATTCTCCTAAGAACCACAATATAAGTTATGGTCTCCTAAGTCTTTCCCAAATTGTGGATCTCTTTCCTTAGCCTGTTTTCTGAATTTCAGATCTATACTTTCAGCTTGCTTTGACTCCTCCACTTGCCTTTTAGATGCAAGTTCCTAATCTTCTCCTACAGGCTGCATCATCATTCTCTGAGGGACATTTTTATTAAAAGCATCATCATTTTCTTAGTAACCCATATTCAAAACATCCGTTTCTTTTTTAAATTAAAAAATTGCTATTTCTAAATATAGCAGTCACACTAAAAGTACTGTTTCTAGATAACTAAGATTTTTGTAAGGGACAGTATTTTTTTTTTTTAATGTTTTATTTATTTCTAGGAGAGAGAGAGACAGCGTGAACAGGGGAGGGTCAGAGAGAGAGGGACTCACAGACTGAAACAGGCTCCAGGCTCCGAGCTGGCAGTCAGCAGAGAGCCCGACGCGGGGCCCGAACCCACGAACCGCGAGATCATGACCTAAGCGAAAGTCGGACGCTTAACCGACTAAGCCACCCAGGCGCCCCTGTAAGGGACAGTATTGTTAGAAGATAACTTTTTTCAAAATTATGACAGGTTTGAATGACACTTATATCTTTTGCAAGTGTTAAGCAGCCGCCACTTACTGGTTATTTACACAAAAGTAGAGCTTGGATACTTAATCTGTATTTAATGCCCACTTGTTGAATTTATATACAAATATATATTAATATATCCCTGTGTCATATTCTAAATGCTAAGTAAATCATTTACACTGCTTTTCAGCATTTTCCCATCACTCTCTCAGAAATCGCTAGTTGTTTTGCTTTCTTTTGTTTTAAAGTATCTAGTATGGTACTGTTTACACTGTAGATAATTTATGAGATGTTTGACACAGAATTGAGAATCTTGAATCTTAGACCCTCAGTAGACTTGGTTTTCAGCATTCTCTTCTGGTAGATAAAATTTTGAAATCTTGTAGATCTGAAAAATGCCTCTATTTTATTCTTGCTTGTTAGATCATAATTATCATTTGAAAATAAATTTTACTTTAAAATGTTCAAGACATTGTATCGTTTTCTAGCTTACAGTGTTGCTGTCTATTGAAGTCTGATGCCATTTCGATTCCTTTGTTGTGGTAGGTGCTCTGATTCCCCCATCTGGTGACTCATGTCTTTAAGTTCTAAAAACTTTTGGTGTGTGTGTGTGTGTGTGTGTTGTTGTTGTTTTTCCTACTTGCCTCAGTTTTCTCTCTCATTGCTTTCTGGCATATATGTGTTAGATGTAGGTCATCTAGCACTTATCCTCTAATCTTATTTTTTGATCTCTCATTTTCTTCTTGTTCTGCTCTCTGGGTGACATTCAACTCTTTTTTCTATCATAGTTCTTATTTGTTCTTAATTCTTGCTGTCTTTTTTTTAATAGCATCTTATTTCATTGATAGTATTTTTTTTCTTTATGAATCATCAAACGAAAGCACATGAAAGAATACAGTACACAGAATCGAATAAGATATTTAACTATTCATGTACATTCAGTACTCCTTTCTTAGGAAGAAAAGATACTACTAAGGAGTTTGTACTTTCTTTGTTCTTCATTGCCGTTTTATAGGACTTCTGGATGGAGCTGGAATAAACACGTGTCGGTCTCCATGTTTTTATTTTCTGCTTCTTTCTTTCTATGTATAACTCCTAGTCACCCTTTAAGACAATTCAAATATTTATTTCCTTCAGGATGGTTTTTCCAGTCCTCTCTCCTATGGCCAGTTTTAGTACAAGATAGTGTATGTTTACTTTCTCTCTTCCTTGAGTGCCTATGAGGTAGTAGTAGTAGTGGTAAAAAGTGTATGCTTTGGACAGAGACAAATCTAGGATTAGATCCTGGGTCCAATATATAGCCCACTATGGCACTGTATGATCCTAGTGTAGTTATTTAACCTCTCTGAGTCTGTTTCATATGTACTGTAGATAAAATAAAAATACTTCTCATAACAATGTAAAAGTATATGAGAATGTAGTTAAAGGACATGGCACACAGTAAGAATTGTCAGCCATGATTGTTAGCCTGTGAACTCCTTGGTGGCTGCTACTCTGTATCTCCAGTGTCCTTTAAACATAGGAGACCTTTAATATGTGCTTTTAACACCTAGTTATTACCTAAAATGAACAAACTAGAATTCCACAAATAGCCACCAAAAAACTTGTGCTGTCTTTGTCTATAAATTAAAAACAACTCCACGCACATTTATAGACTTTTATAAGGGATGTTGGATGCATTGCTTGCGCATGAATTTATCAGCGATTCAGTGTTTATCAGACAATTTCTGAAGATTGATTTAGAGCCTTTGACTGAAGAGGAATGATTGATTGGCTAAGGGTAAGCTGTTCTTATAATAAGCATTGGAAAGAGTTCAAAATGTTATAGAGGCATACTTATTAGTCTGACCCTGGAAATATGCAATGTCTGTGGTTATATGTGAGGCCTGTAAGTAGCATTCTTACCAGGGATGATGGTATAGATTTAGTGGTTTAAAAAAAAAAAAAGAGCTATGCACTACTTTGAATTTATTTAGCACTCTGTGGTTGATTTCTACAAATGATGAGTAGAATTTCGCTTACGGGTCCATTCAGCAAGCAATTGAGTGTTGCCTTTGTGCCAGGCATTTTCTTGATGCTAGAGATATAGCAAAGAGTAAGACAGTCTTGGCCTTTAAGAATTACAGCTTTGAGTGTATGAGAGAGAGAGAGAGAGAGAGAGGGAAGCAGCACCTAGACACCAAAGAAGTATAGCAGGATGATAGGTAAAGAATATCAGGTAGAGTGGGGAACTAGATTCTTTTAGGCCCCACTGAAGGCAGGGTTAGTCCCAGAACCCAGGTCTCCTGACCCCCAGTTTAGTGTTCTTTCATAACATGGTAGTCTCTTGAATAGAAAGTAATTTTACATGGAGCGTTAATGTGAATGAAGATAAACATTTTCTGCAGTAGATTCTGTGGCCTGCAGGTATGACCTTATTCTCGAGTTCCATATCATGTAAGCTACCATTGTTTATTCTTAAGACAGAATGATTTTAAGAAATAGTATAGTAATCTTCACATGACTGCTTCCTTCTCAGTTTACATTATTGTGGGGCTTTGGAAAAATTCAGGGCCTCAAAATAGTAATCTCAGTTTCCAGTTTAATTTTATATACTACAGCTTTAACTATATGAAGACGAGGATCCAGTTAGTATCTCTCAAGTGCTTGGGTGCATGTTAGTGGAGCTTATTCCCCATAGTGTGAGACACACTGTGAAAGTCAATAGCTTGTGATCATGAGTCAGTAATAATCATCCATTTTGTGAACATTGGAATACATTTTCTACTTCAGCAGTTGCTCTAAACCTCTGAATGAAGTTAAGAATATATTTTTGAGAAACATTTTCTCTGGTACATTAACTGCCACCGTAGAATGGGTCCCAACCCAGGGTCTGTGTAATAAATTATTATAATCGTTTGTAATGAATACTTGTAATGCTCAAGACCTTAGGCAAAAGAAACTAAATAGGTAAACATTTTGTAGTGCTTAGTTGACGCAGACTTATGTATCTCTGTGTCTGTTCTAAGCACCCTTTGTGAATGAACATGTTATCTTTTGGAGTACTTAGATTTACAGAGTACCTAATGCAACAGTCATTTTGAAGCCTTTAAAAATGAGTAGAATATGTGTTTTTCCTTATCCTGTGGGTAGGTGGTGATAAGTGGCATTCTTATTTTTCCCCAGATTTGATAACCCCTCTGAGGAGTGGACAGAGGAGTGGACAGAGCTGAGTGTCAGCTTTGTACTGTCTTTATCCCTGATTCGCCATTATAGCTGGACACTGACAGCTTGACCATTCCAAGCATCCTTCAGAGGATCCCCACCAGGTGGCTTTGAGCTGAGGACAGGCATCTACAGTTCTTTATCTCAAATTCTCCCTTGTGAGGGCTGCTACGAGAAGCTAGTAGTTCAGTGCTTCCCAACTTTCTGTAGGCATCAGAGTCATCTAGAGAGCTTTAAAAAAAAAAAAATACAGGGGCCCCTGGGTGTCTCAGTGGTTGGGTGACCGACTTTTGATTTCAGCTGAAGTAATGATCTCATGGTTTGTTGGACTGAACCCCACATCAGGCTCTGTGCTAAGTGCAGAGCCTGCTTGGGATTCTCTCCCTGTCCCTCCCCCACTCGTGCCTGCATGCTCTCTCATGCTCACTCACACTCTCAAAATAAATAAACTTAAAAAAAAAAAATACAGATGCTTGGGACCATTGCCTGGAATTTAGGTTTAATTTGACTGGGACACTATTTCTATAAAAGTTTCCTGGAGCAGTCTAATTGTGCAGCCAGAGTTGATAATCACAGCTCTAATGGAAGTCCTACACAGGAAAGAGGGGCTGGGGGAATAGAAGATGCCACCTGCATTTATGCATAAGTCCCTAAAGTGGTACTCCTTCCCAAATAATGCCACCGTTTGCCATATCCTGTGTTGTCTAGTACAGAAGATTAAATTGCTCTGGAGTCAGACCATCTGAAAGCATCATAACCTTAAAATGGAGATGATAGTACTCAATTCATAGAGTTGTTTTGAAGCTCAAATAAAGTAATGTGTTTGAAATGCCTAGTATGATACGTGACACACAGGATGGGTGCACATCTAATAGGACAGTTTTCATCTTTATTAAATAACTTGTCAGTGTGCATGGGGTGTTGAATTTTTTCTAAAAACTCTACATTCGGGACGCCTGGATGGCTCAGTTGGTTAAGCGTCCGACTTCAGCTCAGGTCATGATCTCATGGTTCGTGGGTTCAAGCCCCGCATCGGGCTCTGTGCTGACAGCTAGCTCAGAGCCTGGAGCCTGCTTCGGATTCTGTATCTCCCTCTCTCTCTCTGACTCTCCCCTATTCATGCTGCCTCTGTCTTCCTCTCTCTCTCACAGAAGTATATAAAACATTAAAAAAATTTTTTAAAAACAACAACAAAACTCTACATTCGTATAGATGAATGTATCTTTGTGATCCGTATTTGTCATTTTTAATCGCAGCTGAATATTAAATCTTGACACTTTTTCAGTTGTATAGCATATGGGTTAATTCTCATTTTTCACAAATACTGCTAGAACTGACAGTCATGTGGAAAGAGGAGTTCTTTGATTTTCTTGGATTACAGTTGCTTAAAAAAATGGAATTGCCAGCTCATATAGGTATGGTCAATATTATGAGGTTACTCTATGGGGCGCCTGGGTGGCTTAGTCGGTTAAGCGTCCGACTTTCGCTTAGGTCATGATCTCGCGGTTCGTGGGTTCGAGCCCCGCGTCGGGCTCTGTGCTGACTGCCAGCTCGGAGCCTGGAGCCTGTTTCAGTCTGTGACTCCCTCTCTCTCTGACCCTCCCCTGCTCACGCTGTCTCTCTCTCTCTCTCTCCTAGAAATAAATAAAATATTTAAAAAAATATATATTATGAGGTTACTCTAAAGTGGGGTTATCATGTGATGTGCCATTGAGGATGTGTAGATTTACCATTTGCCCACTTACCAAGGTGACTGGATAAGGAAATGTTGTGCCCAGGAGCTACTTGATGGACTAGAACAGTGAGGGATTGTCAGGGAACAGAACATGTTCTAGGCCTTAGATTCATACAGCAAGAAAAAGTATTCAGGGCTGAAAAGCAGTTTACATTTGTAAAGAACAATTTTGGTGCAGTATTAGACAATGATCTAATATTTACCTTTTTTTTTTAAATAACAACAATGTGAAAGTAGGTATTACATTTGGCTGTTAGCCAAGTTGGTTTTGCATTTATAGAAAAATATAAATAACGGGCATTGTCTTTAGACATACAGTTTTTTGAGGTGTTTTTATATAGCTGAGTAATTACTAACCTTTCTTCCCTTAAGTAGAGATGGCAAGTGAGAGGTTAGAATTTTTCTTATGAGTACTCTCAGTGAAGGAACTATAGATGACTTCATTTTATATGTAGAAGCTTTACAGAAATGAAGATTATCAGGAAGTATATTCCTGCCAGAAATGTAATGTCCAAGTTACTTAGTCTCCTACTTGGCTAATGAGATCAGACAAGCCTGGATAGGTGTTTAGAAAACAAAACAAAACATACATATACATAATAGATGTGTGTATGTGTGTGTATGTACATGTAGTTTATATAAGTTTTTACTTATTTTTAAGGGACTAGGATCTTTTTTTTTTTTTTTTAATTTTAAATATTTATTTTTGAGAGAGAGAGAGGCAGATTGTGAGTTGGGGAGGAGCAGAGAGGGAGGGAGACACAGAATTTGAAGTAGGCTCCGGCTCTGAGCTGTCAGCACAGAGCCTGACACAGGGCTCAAACTCATGAACCATGAGATCATAACTTGAGCCAAAGTTGGACGCTTAACTGACTGAGCCACCCAGGTGCCCCTAGGATCTATTCTTAAAGCTAGATGTAAGTCAGATTTTGGAGAATAATTAAATACCAGCCAGTTCCTTCCTATTTGTTTCTTGCCACGTGAAATCAATCAGCTTCAAAAAAATCACCACTTCCATTCCCCACTAATAACCCTTCTTTTGGTTTATTTTTGCAGGAGGTATATCGAATTCCAAAGAAAAGTCAAACTGAAAAGGAGAGCACAAGTAGGTATTCAGAGGTACTCTGTATATATGGCTTTACAAATACTGTTTTGGAAATATGCAGAGGTAAACGATAAGAATTTTAGCTATTTTGTTTTTGAAACCCAACAGTATGTAATTAGGTGAATGAAGTATTTGGTGTAAAAGTTTGTAAACTTGTCTTTTTATTCTTTCTTAGTGAATTTTTGACAAAAGAGATGTCTCTTTATACTACCTTTGTTGTTGCTTTCCTTGAAGTCATTGCTTTTAGTAGCTTTTCTTCCATTTATTTGTTCCTCTAGAACAGACATTGTTAAACCTGTACTCCTAAATGTCTGTATAAGTCTTTACCCATAGATGTTTAAATGTAAAATCCTTTATTTACATTCACTTTTCTAGGGAAAAATCAAAACTTTCATCAGGTTCTCAGGGAGTCAGTGATTCCTCAAAAGGTTAAGAGTCATCACAGGGGTACCTGGCTGGTTCAGTCAGTGGAACATGTGATTCTTGATCTCGGGGTTGTGGGTACGAGCCCCATGTTGGGTTTTGAGATTAATTAAAAATAAAATCTCAGACAAACAAAAATAATCATTTCGGAAAAGGTAACAGGAAGGCCATGGTAGTCTGGTTTCTGGGTTTTACTACTTAGGTGTGTTTCCAACATACTCCTTTAAAGATGAAAGCAATGGATCTTATAGTGGCTGTTATTGATCTCTTGAGCCTTCCAGTATTGACCCAACATAGAGTGAAGGACCAGTGTGATCATATTTTTGGTCTTTTTCTTTTTGTTTTTTGCTTGTTTGTTTGTTTATTTTTGAAATGAAGAGCTTTTTATAATCTTAAATCTTATTGGTTAAATAATCATATAGGTTAACACCCTGTGAGGTGTACTTTGCATCATTGTTGGGGTTTTGTTTTTGGTTTGAATATTTTTAACTGTTGGTTTAGTCTCTTCATAGCCAAACATCCTAGTTAGGGCTGGAAAGGATTCCTCCCATAGGAAAGAAGGCAGAGTTGTATAGTGCTGGTTGGCAAAACCAGTGGCACCACTGTAAACTTGATATCAGAGGCTGGCTTCTCTGGGCTCACTGAGTTGAAATCAATAGGAAGATGGACAAAGCTTAAATACCTATGAGGGTTTCCCCCCAATATTTTGCAAATATCTACTCTGAGGTGCCCTCTGAGAGAGATGCGTTTTGAGATTCCTCTGTAATGAAAGATTATAATCTTTCCAGGAAGCAGCCTTTTGTGCACCAGCTTTAGTTTCTTCTTCACATATGTGCCCCGCCCCAACCAGTCTCAGTCTTGTTTATAAGAAATACTTATAATTCAAGCCTGGCTTCTATGTTACTCCTCAATGTCAAGAAATTAAAAAGCTTAGAACCTGTGAAATTCCTAAGAACTGTAAAATATTTTGGGAAATATGTAGCTTAGCTTTACTTTCATTTTATAATATGAAAAGATCAGCCTGAATAAATGGAATGACTTCTGTCTCACATATTCCAAGATGCAGAGTCAGAATATGAACTGTTAGTATGATTCCTTTTCTTATTTTACCAGGATATAGTGAAGAAATAACCACATTTTAAGGAAGTTAACACCAGCACATGGAACCTTGTTTTAACAGTGAAATAGAGAGTTGTGGGCAGGTCCAGATGAAACTAGGTACTTCACAGAAGGATATTGTGCTAATACCTTTTGAGCTGGAACAATTGTTTTAATTGTGTAGCATTTTCTACCAGTGTGTGGTGTAGAGGAGTTCTGTGATCTTCTCACTGATAAATGCTCATATGTGGCCATTGATTAGTAACTGTTTTTGCAAAGAAATGGAGTTTTGGGCCCACTAAAAGGAGAACTGCAAGAATGGCGTATGTAAACCTAACCGTGATGCTAGGGAAGAAAACAAGTGATAGCATGTTTTCCTGAGGTGAGAAGAAGAAAAACCATTTAATGTTTATTGAGAATCTACTTTGTGCTATGAGAAATATTTTATAAGAAGTTCTTTCCACATGACAAAAACAATCTGATTAATCAGGTAGCAGTGCTAACATACACGAAGCAGCAGCATATAATACCAGTTAATTTATATTGAAACATTCAATGGTGGGATTTAGACTTCTTATGGGGCTTGAGCCTCTAGATAAAGAGGCTGAGTGGAAAAGTTTAATAGTATCATCTTTCAGTAGGAAGATGGCATTCTTATTTTGAAGATGTAATTCTCTGGCTTTGATAACTTCCTGAGTTATCAACTATTACTATTTGTGTTTGAAACTTTTTTTTTTTTTTTTAAATTAAAGAGACTTTTCCCTTTTAGGTTTTTATGCTTAGCATGCCAGGCTGCTCTTCTACAAATTGTAAATATGCAGAGTTACAGGGACAGTAGAACGCTTTTACATTTTGAACTGCGAGCAGACTGCCTTGTTAAAGGTAACAGGAACATCTTGCATGCACGTGTTCCACAGAATGTTAGAAAAGTTGAAAGCTTGGACTGAGAGTTTAGGAAAGGTGGAAAAGAGAATTCATGGCAGAGGCTTTCAGGAAATAGAGTGCACACACACACACAACACCTTGTGTCTTATCCAAATTCAGAATGGGCATATGAGGGAGGAGTCCATAGATCCATTTGTTGGATAGAAATTGTGTGATACGGTTGATGTGCTATCATGATGGAGATAAGTCTACCAAGTAAATTTTTAAAAACCCTTTTCCCTTAGTAACTGAACGAGGAAGGGATGCTGTTGGCTTCAGAGAACAAACAGCTGCCCCAAAGACTCCTAACAGGTCAAGAGAGAGAGACCCAGACAAGCAAACTCAGAATAAAGAGAAAAGGAAACGAAGGGGCTCTCTCTCACCACCTTCTTCTGCCTATGAGCGGGGAACAAAAAGGCCAGATGACAGGTAAGTGGCCTTTGTCAGTTACTCTCTTTTCTGAGCCAGTCAGAAAGTTCCCAAGTCAGTACTTCTGATTTGGGGCACCAAGGGATTTTGGAATAAGTATATTCTCTTGATGAATGAGTATAAAACTTTACTGATAAACAGGGAATTAGAGTCTCTTTTGACAGTAAAGACAGTGGAATTTCAGTACTTGGATGGTTTCTACTTGAAAACATTTAAATGTTATTTGAGGAACCACAGAGACTTGTTTTTTCAAGGGAGTGGAGGTGGGTGGGAGATGACTCTTCATAGGTAATGGTAAATCTTCTAAAGCCAGAACTTTGTTTTTTAGTGAATCTTGTGCCTTACCAGTCAAAATGCTGGTTGATCTCTGTGTTAGAGGCTATCTTTCTCATGCTTGTAGAATAACAAACCACATGACCGCTTACTGGGGACTAGAAAACATTTATTCCAGAGATGTTCTTTTTAAATAAAATTTATTTTTTTGAAAAAATGAGATATAGCATTCATATAATGTAATTGTCGAATTTTTAATTTTGGGTTGTCAGGGTTTATAATAGTAAATCCATCATGATTTTAATTTGCATTATCCTAATTACTAAATAGATTGAATATCTTGTCATATGTTTATTAGCCATTCTTGTTTCTTCTTCTGTAAAATGTCTTTTCATATGTACTGTTCATTTAGTATTTGTCTTTTTGAGTTTTAGGAATTCTTTTTTTTTTAAGGATTCTTTATATTCTAAATATAATTCTGCCTGGGCAAATTTTTGCAAATATTTTTTCCCAGTTTGTGGCTTGTGTTTTGACTTTTCTGTCTTTTGATATACAGGATTTATTAATTATGGTGTAATTGAATATATCACAAATATTGTATGTTTCCTTCATGGTTAGTGCTTTTACTGTATTTTAAGAAATTCTTTCTGGATGGTCAGTCAGTTAAGCATCTGACTCTTGATTTCAGCTCAGGTCATGATCTCACAGTTCGTGGGATCAGGCCCCACGTTGGGCTCTGCACTGACAGCAGGGAGCCTGCTTGGGATTCTCCCTCTCTGCCCCTCCCCTGCTCGCATGATCTCTGTCTCTCAAAGTAAATAAATAAACTTAAAAAAAAATTTTAATTAAAAAAAAAAGAAATCCTTCCCTACTCTTGAGGTGATGATACTCTTTCTTTCTTGTCCTTAATTTATTGGGGATTAATTTTTGTATATGTTGTGAAGCCTCAGGATATGGTTTCTTTTTTTTCTAAGTGAGTACCCAGTCTCTGCACCATTTACTTGAAAGCCTATCCTTTCTCCTTGATCTTCAGTGTGCTCTCTCTCCCACAAGTTAGCATCTGGTTTGAGGCTGATAATGTGTCTGTAGCTTATATTAAGTCTTGATAGCAAGTAGGGCATATCCCTACTTGATCTTGTGAGATGTCATGTCTTTTCTCAATTTTTTTTTCCTTCGAATCTGCTTGTCAGAGTCCCTCCACCCATCCCCCAAAAGATGATTCTTAGGAGACTTGACATCTTTACAGTTTTGAGTGGTCTTATTCCTATATTCAGATTGAGTATTCAGATATTTTCTGTTTAATTAGGTCTTCTTTAAAACTTTAAATAAAGATTAAGTTCTTCATTAATCTCCTTAACTGTTTACATTTTCTCTAGAAAGACTTGCGTATCTTGGTATATTCATTTCTGAAAACCTTGACTTTTTTGTTACATTTTCAGTTTGTTGCTGGTGTTTACATATGCAGTTGAGTTTTGTATATTGATCTCATGTTTGGCAACCATACAAAACTCTCAGTGATATTTCAAAGTGTTGGAGGTTTTGCCCTTTTTTTTCTTTTGTCTTTGCCAACAGTCCATATCCTATGAATTTGTTTTTTCCTTTCTAATCCTTTTGCCTATTCTTGTTATTTTACTAGCAATACCTCCAATACAAATCACAGAATAACAGCATTTTTTATTTTGGTAATTGATTGCTACAAATTTTTCTACTCTTTGGGGTGTGTGTGTGTGTGTGTGTGTATATAAAATTTTTAATTGGAATAATTGGGACTCTCAGCTCCTTAATTTTTAGCATTTTTTCTCTTCAAATGAAAGTGTTTGAGGACTTCAGTTTCTTCATAAGTACCATTGAAGTACTCTTTTGATAGTACAGCTTTGTCATAATTTAGTTTTAAATACTATTATGCTTTACAGTGTGTTTAAATTTCTTTCATTTTTTTTTTATTTTGAGAGAGAGTGAGAGAGAGAGAGAGAATGAACACAAGTGGAGGAAGGGAAGAGAGAGATAGGGAGACACAGAACCTAAAACAGGCTCCAGATTCTGAGCTCTCAGCACAGAGCTGCAGGGCTCGAACCCATGGACCATGAGATCATGACCTGAACCAAAGTCACTTAACTGACTGAGTTACCAGGCACCCCCATTTTTGTTAAGTTTCAAATTTAATTGCCATTAATTGGTTTGTATATTACCAGTTCTTAGAATTTTATTGAGACTTCCTTTATAGTCTTTTTTGTTTGATATTAATAGAAGTATGCTATCTTCCTATTGATAGGATTTAACTGATATTTTTTCTTTACTTTTTACTTTCAACTTTTCTGTGTCTGATACATAGTTTATAGCTGATTGGTCTTTTAACTCATTTCACTTTAATAAAACCTAAATCTAATCAATAGTCTGAACAACATAAGTACTTTAGGATGCTTTAGGGGCACCTGGGTGGCTCAGTTGGTTAAGTGTCTGACTTCAGCTCAAGTCATGATCTCGCAGTTCATAGGTTCGAGCCCTTCGTCGGGCTCTGTGCTGACAGCTCAGAGCCTGAAGGCAGCTTCAGATTCTGTGTTTCCCTCTCTGCCATTCCCCTGCTCATGCTCTCTCTCTCCTAAAAAAATAAATAAACATTAAAAAAAATTTTTTTTAAAAAAGGATGCTTTAACTCTGATCATTAGCCCTCCCAATTTATATGCCATTATTGTCCAGCATTATAAGTCTTGTTGCTCCTTCTTCCTTGTCAGTTATTGTTAATTTTTTTATATGTACACAAACTGATTTATTTAGTTTGTATATATTAATCAGTTTTTTTGTTCTCCTTTCTTTTTCCTTAGACCTTCCTTTAAAAGATTTCCTTTGGGGGAGCCTGGGTGGCTGAGTTGGTTAAGGGTCCAACTCGTGATTTCAGTTGAGGTTGAGCTCTGTGTTGGGCTCTGCACTGGGCATGGAGCCTACCTGAGATTCCCTCTCACCTCCCTCTTCCCCTCCCTAGCTTGTGCACGCCCGTATGCATGCTCTTTCTTTCTCTCTCAAACAACAGAAGATTTCCTTTAATGAGTTTTTATTCATACTGTTTCATTTTTTTGTCTAAAAAATCTTTTTTTTCATTGCTCACCTTCAGTTTTAAAAACCCATTTTATTTAATCAGTAGATACAAATTATTTACAGAAATATTCAGTTTTAAGTGTATAATTAAACGTGTTTTGTCAAATGCATGCAGTTAAGTAACCACCACCACAGTCATGATATAGACACTTCTGACATCTCAGAAAATTTTCTTGAGCTCTTTGTAGTCAATCCCCTTTACTTACCCCTGGTTCCTGGCAGCCATTGCTCTGCTTTCTGATGCTCTGTTTTTGTCTTTTTCAGAATGTCATATATATGATATCATAGTCTAGATAGTATTTGAGTCTTTCACTTAGCAGATTGCAATTGCTGTCCATTCATGTTATGTCTCAGTAGCTCCTTTTTATTGATGAGTGGTAGTCCATTGGATAGCACACCATAGTTTGTTTACAAATTCATTAGTTGATAGGCATTTGTGGTGGCTGTTGAGAGTATTACAAGATTTATATTTGTATGAGTCTGTATGTGAACATTGACTCTCATTTTTAAAAGGAAGTTTTTCTGAGTTAAGTTTTTCTCAACACTATGAAGCTGTTATTCTTTAGTCTTTGACTTCCCTTATTGTTATGAAACTTATTGGTCTAATTGTTGCTCTTTAAGTAATCTGGCTTTTCTCTTGGTCTGCTTTTAAAATGTTCTCTTTGCTTGGTGTTCTGCAGTATCACTATCCTCTGTTCATATGAGGATTTCTTTTTCTTTTATCTGGTTGAAATTCATTGAATTTTTGAATTTGAAGGTCATCTTCCACATTACTGATTCTCTTCAGTAACCATACCATAGATCTTAGGGACATTGGATTGTTGGATTATTTCTTGGTTCATGACACTTATCATTTCTCTGCATGGACTTCTCCATATATTTAATGCTTTTGTGCTGCAGTCTTAACCATTGTATAAATCTAGTTAACTCATTTCTTCCTATACTGTCCCTTGCCTTTACTACTTGAGTTGATATCATCTCACATCCTGTATTCATTATACCCTGGCTTTCCTTTTTTAAAATACAGTTTTATGTTGTCTTTTATGTATATATATATATATATTTTTTTAAATAATATATTAGTTTTTAACTTTATGAAAAGGCTGCATTCTGCATTTAATTTGGGGGTACTTTATTTTCACAGCTCTGTATAACATTTTGTTGTAAAACTTCTGTTATGTATAGTGCTATTACCTATTGTGATATACATGTGCAATAATGTCGGGTACATGAATAGACTTCTCAGTTTGTCGGGTATGTGCATGCTGAATTTCATATGATAATTGAGTTTTAATTTCCACTCTTGTTTCCTTTCTAGATGGTTCATGGAGTTCTTTTTCAAATCTACCTGATAGTTTTTTATGTTCCTATTCCTTAGTGATATTTTTGATTGCCTCTTTGATATTCATAAACATATTAAATGTCTCTTCAGTTCGTCTTGGATCAATCCAGTACTAGTAGTTTTTGTGGGTCTTGTCCACTCATTTGTTTATATGTGTGTACATATATATACACACATATATATACATGTATATATATACATATATGCACATATATATACGTTTATATATACATGTATAATTTTACAGTTATATAAAATAATAATTTTATTTTCTAATGAACTCATTATGTTCTTGATCTGTGGGAATTCACTGAGACCCGGGTTTAAGGTGCTTTGTTCTGTAGACTAATTTGCATTTGTTTCTGCCCAGCAACTAAAGTTACTATCATACCATTAACACTTTAAAGGATATTGTCAGCTTTGAGGTTTTAGACCATGTGTTTTTTTTACTGTTTGGATAAATGTTATGCCCTTGTCCATGAAGATGTTCTTAAGATATTTCTGTGCAGTGGAATCTCTTGAAGTTAGTCGTCATTTTTAAATTTTTGCCAAGAGCACTTTCTCATAAGTTTGATTCACTCCATAGACCTTTGCAGCAGAATCTTTTAAACCCTCAGTTTTTTTCTTTTGAATGTTAGAGCGATGGTTTCCAGTGGGCCTTGTCAGAACCATCACAGGGCATTAGGCTCAACGGTAAGACATTATACTTGATCCTGCACAGAGAAGAGTATGTGACTCCCCATATTTTTATGTGTGCATTCTCATCTTTCACTTAACCACCCTTTGTTGATATTTATCATAAATGT
Organism: Hyaena hyaena; assembly: GCF_003009895.1. NCBI lineage: Eukaryota > Metazoa > Chordata > Mammalia > Carnivora > Hyaenidae > Hyaena > Hyaena hyaena. Next base: position 3,163,576 of record NW_024080662.1, read on the forward strand.
GGTCAGGCATACATCAAATTCTGTAGCTTTTATTAGTGTACTTTGCTTTAGTGTCAGAATTTCTAGATCTAGAACTGTCCCCAACTGTAAAGAAGAAGCTGTTTAGAATATTATATGTATCTTTAATTTGATATTCTAGAACCTGAGAATAAAGGTAAAGTTATTATTTTCACCTAAATGTTTCTTTGGGATTCTCTCCTATCTGCAAGACTCCTTAAGTAATATTGACTGATTTTTTAACCAATGCCAAATTGGAGTTGGTGTGGTTAATGGTTGAGTATTGAGGGACATAACTTTTATTAGGGTTTTGATTACGCCCTTAATTTAGGGGAAAAACGTTTGTGATGCTCTTACTATTTTCTTTCTAGATATGATACACCAACTTCTAAGAAGAAAGTACGAATTAAAGACCGCAATAAACTTTCTACAGAGGAGCGTCGGAAGTTGTTTGAGCAAGAGGTAGCTCAGCGGGAGGCTCAGAAACAACAGCAGCAGATGCAGAACCTGGGAATGACATCTCCACTGCCCTATGACTCTCTGGGCTACAATGCCCCTCATCACCCCTTTGCTGGCTACCCACCAGGTTATCCCATGCAGGCGTATGTGGATCCCAGCAACCCTAACGCTGGAAAGGTGCTCCTCCCTACACCTAGCATGGACCCCGTGTGTTCTCCTGCTCCTTACGATCATTCGCAGCCCTTGGTGGGACATTCAACAGAACCCCTTGCTGCCCCTCCACCTGTGCAAGTGGTGCCACATGTGGCAGCTCCTGTGGAAGTTTCCAGTTCACAGTATGTGGCCCAAAGTGATGGTGTGGTACACCAAGACTCCAGCGTCACCGTCTTGCCAGTGCCAGCCCCAGGCCCAGTTCAGGGACAGAATTATGGTGTTTGGGATTCAAACCAACAGTCTGTCAGTGTCCCCCAGCAGTATTCTCCTGCACAGTCTCAAGCAACCATATATTATCAAGGACAGACTTGTCCAACTGTCTATGGTGTGACATCACCCTATTCACAGACAACTCCACCAATTGTACAGGTAACTAATTTTGGAACCTCTCTCGTTTGTCTTACAGGATGTTTGTAAGATGTTAAATCCAATGTGAAGGGGAAGCCTACCATTGCTCACTGTTATATATTCTTCAATTGTGTATGTACTGGTTACTTATTGTTGTATAAAAAATTACTCCCAAACTTAGCAGCTTAGGACAACTAGTAATTATTATCTCATAGTTTTTGTGGGTCCGGAATTCAGAAGCAGTTTGGCTGGGTGGCTCATGCTCAGAGTCTCATGAAATTACAGTCCAGCTGTTAACCAAGGCTGTAGTCATCTGAAGGTTAAGCAGAGGATAGAAGATTGACTTTCAGGCTCACTCATGTGGTTGTTAACTGGCCTCAGTTTCTTACCATCACGTGGACCTCTCAGTAGGGCTACTTACCACATTCCAGCTGACTTCCCGCAAAGCCAAGTGATCAGAGAGAGGCTTTTGGATTACTCCTCTCATTTTTGCTTATAGGCAGTGAATAATATACAATTTATTCTTTTATATGCTCTCAAAGGGAAAACCCTCTGTCATGGTAATTGAGCAGGCGATGGCTTGCCCTTTTCTTAGACCCAGCTTGTGTATTTTATCCCCTACATGTTTATTATCATGAAGTTTGCCAGAGTGACTCTGATACACTTAGCCTAAGGATATTTACTATGGTAGTCAATAGGAATGTTAAATATAAAAGCTGAGTATACTGAATTTGTGTTTTTTAATCAGTCTTCTTTTCTGTAGAATCCAGCAATACATTTTAAGCTTAAACAAAAATATATGTAAAGCATCATCCTCACCACATTCTGATGTCTCTCACGTCACTCCATCTCACTCCTTAAAGGTGAATTAGTGTAAATGAGATAGACTCCCAGGGATCCTTCCTGCACACATTACTTAATACTGATTCAAACTAAATCAAAATTTAGTTTGTAAGGCCATGGCAAAACTGTCCAGCTTTAATTCCTGAAATCTTAAGTGTACTAACTATATTCATTTTGTATGATCTCTTTAGCCACATACTTCTATATTTTATATATTTGTAGCTTGAAACTGTTTTTCCTATGTATTTCTACTTAACAGTGATTCTTAACCATTTTTCAAAGTTACTCTGTATTTATATATGTGTGTGTTTTAAGTATCTTAAACAATTTCTTCTAACTTTTGCTGTCTTGCCACATTTTCTTGGACCAAGCCATTTATTTTGAGTTTTTTCCCTGAGAATGTGTATCACATACAAGAAACATGGTCTATTTCTTTTTTTTTTTTTAATTTCTAGGAGAGAAAGAGAGAGTGTGAGCAGGGGAGGGTCAGAGAGAGAGAGAGAGGGAGTCACAGACACAGAAACAGGCTCCAGGCTCAGAGCTGGCAGACAGCACAGAGCCCGACGCGGGGCTCGAACCCACGAACTGCGAGATCATGACCCAAGCGAAAGCCGGACGCTTAACCGACTAAGCCACCCAGGTGCCCCTATAACAAAAAAATAATAATAATAATAATAATTTTTTTTTTTAATGTTTTATTTATTTCTAGGAGAGAGAGAGAGAGAGAGACAGCGCGAGCAGGGGAGGGTCAGAGAGAGAGGGAGTCACAGACTGAAACAGGCTCCAGGCTCCGAGCTGGCAGTCAGCACAGAGCCCGACGCGGGGCTCGAACCCACGAACTGCGAGATCATGACCTAAGCGAAAGTCGGACGCTTAACCGACTAAGCCACCCAGGCGCCCCTTAGTGACCTATTCTTAAAACGTTATACTAACTCACATCTAAAAAAACTGAGTGCTAAGACTATAATTTTTCACATTATAAAGTGAAGTGACTCAGATATAAGTAATAGTGATTTTTCCCCCTCTAGAAGTAGGAGCAGAATAATTATGTTTTCTCTTCTATAACATTTTGGACCTCCTTAGGTTTCTCTTGTAATTCCCATTAGAAGGCCTATTTTAAAGATATTTCTAGACTGTATTTGTGTTTGAGAAATTAGCTTTTGTGTAATTTCAGGTCTCTTGAATAGGAGCCAATCTCCTACAGACGTCCCCCCAGCAAATAGAGAGACTGTTTATGCTGTTTAGATATATCTCACAAGTGTCTCCATCTTCCATACTAACTTCAGGGGGATTGCAAACCAGTTTCCCCTTTTTATTACTGTTGTTAGTTTTGACTTTGCCATGTGATTGTTAGCTTGTTTAAATAGATATAATAGAACCCTGAGGAATGTTTGTTTTTCTTTTTTTTTTTTTTTTTTAAGTTTATTTATTTTGAGAGGGGAAAGGGAGAGGCAGAGAGCGAGGAAGAGGGAGAATCCTAAGCAGACTCTGTGTTTGACAGCAGAGGGCTTGATCCCACGAACCATGAGATCATGACCTGAGCCAAAATCAAGGGTCAGATGCTCAACTGACTGAGTCACCCAAGTGCTTTATTTTCCTCTTTCTTTTTGACAATTGAGTTTTAAACACTGTACCACTAAATAATTATTGCTATCTTAGGTGACTTTTTTTTTTTTTTAGTCTAGCAGGGCTGATGTTCAGATATTTTTGGCATTTCCTTTGGAAGTTATTTACAATATGTGTCACATTCTTTCCTGATGATAAATTATTATCCTTTAAATATATCTTTGTATTTTAGAAACAGGTGAAATTTGTCTGGAGCCTCACCCAGTAAATACAGGGAGTGCTCAAGCTGGATAATGCCATTTCAGGTCAGAAGTTTCTCACAGCCAGTATTTGGAGCCAGAGTCTTCATGCCAAGGAGACTTTAAAACTTTAAAACTTCCAGTCATCAAATCCTTTAGATGAGCCTTATTATCTCTGATCTTGTCTGACAAATTCTTCATGAACAAAGTTTCACTGAGAGTCAAAAGAATTTTTAGCCTCCAAAATATTAGCATTTTTCTGTTGTAGATTTGGGTGCTTAACCTCCTGATCACTCTGGAGATAACATGTTTATCAGTTTACTGTCTTCTTCAGCCTCCTAGAAACTGTTTTTACTCAGAATCACATTTACCAGTGCATTTAATTAACCCCCTACATGCACAGTAACTTGCCTCTTGTATCCACTCTTCAGGACGCTTCCTTGGGGCATCAGAGCCCTTGCAAATTCATTTCCCAGATCATAGACTAGAGCCCAGTTAGATATGTTTCATTTAAAGCTTATTTTTAGCAAAGTTGAAATTGAACTTTGTATGAATTATTTATACTTTACCTTTGAGATTATACTTTTAAATTTCTTTTTTTAAATTTTTTAAAATGTTTATTTTTGAAAGAGAGAGAGAGACGCAGCATGAGTGGGGGAGGGGCAGAAAGAGGGAGAGAGACTCTGAAGCAGGCTCCAGGCTTCCAGCTGTCAGCACAGAGCCTGACGGAGGCTCAAACTCAATGAACTGTGAGATCAAGACCTAAGTTGAAGTCGAACTCTCAACCGAGACACACCACTTTTAAATATCTTAAACACTCTTTTACCATCTTTGTTGCTAATACCTCATTTTGTACTGACATCTGGATGTACTGACCTCTGACAATTCACTATTGTCTGGATGTGTATGTATCAGTATTAAGAAGTTGTTTGGGTTCGGGGCGCCTGGGTGGCTTAGTCGGTTGAGCGTCCGACTTTCGCTTAGGTCATGATCTCGCGGTTCGTGGGTTCGAGCCCCGCGTCGGGCTCTGTGCTGACTGCCAGCTCGGAGCCTGGAGCCTGTTTCAGTCTGTTGACTCCCCCTCTCTCTCTGACCCTCCCCTGCTCACGCTGTCTGTCTCTCTCTCCTAGAAATAAATAAAACATTAAAAAAAAAATTTAAAAAAAAAAGTTGTTTGGGTTCAACCACATTTCGGTCTTTGGAACAGGAATTAGGTGGGGAAATATTATTTGTTCCTACAAAATCTTTGATGTTGCACAGATTTCCCATCTTGTATCCAAATACTGATATGAAAACATTTCTATTTTGTGATACTATTCTGATAATAATTCTGCTTTGACCGTTGAATGTGGGTTTATGTTCTGTGTAGATTAAGTTGTTTCAGAATACTGAATCAAGTACTGTTGACCTTTGTACTATGTAGGGGTTAGGAGTGCCAAACCTCCCTCCCCAGTCAAAAGTCTGCATATGACTTTTAACTCCCACAAAACGTAACTTACCTTACCAATAACTTAAACAGTCAATGAACCCATACTTTGTATGTTACATGTTTTATATTCTGTATTCTTACAATAAAGTCAGCTAGAGAAAAAGAACATTAAGAAAATCATAAGAAAAATACGTTTACAGTACTCTACTATAGAAAATCTGTTATAAGAGGCCCTGTGTAGTTCAAATCCACATTGTTCAAGGGTCAGGTATGTTGTTGTATTCTTCTTCTTCTTCTCTTTTTCTCTATGTTCTCTCTGTACCTACCCATACAGAAATCTCCTTGGTAGCTCCATGGGCCTATTCATACTATTTGGGTCTTTATTGGTATCGTTTGGAATGATTGTATTTTATATTTTGAGTACTTATCTATTACTGCTTCTGAAATTATTTTCTGTGGTGGAATCTCAGTCCCTAGGATCAAAAATCTGTCCTCAAGTACAGGCTGTATCTCTGTTCATCCCTTTGGTAGTCATCACCTCTTGAGACAACAGGGATGTTTTTCAGGGCTTGTTGTCACCTCTTCTTTAAGCAGTGTTTCTTTTTTTTTTCTTTAAGTTTTTTTAATGTTTTATTTATTTCTGAGAGAGAGACAGCATGAGAAAGGGAAGGTCAGAAAGAGAGGGAGACACAGAATCTGAAGCAGGCTTCAGGCTCTGAGCTAGCTGTCAGCACAGAGCCTGACGCGGGGCTCGAACCCATGAACTGTGAGATCAGGACCTGAGCAGAAGTTAGCCGCCCTACCAACTGAGCCACCCAGGCGCCCCTTTAAGCGGTGTTTCTAGTGATGAGAGCTAATTCCAGCGTAGGTTTAAGTCCTAGCCGTGGTACGTAATTTCTTATGTGACTTCAGGTGGGGGAGATCCTCACCTGATGGTGTTCAGGACTAAATGAGATCATACACGTGAAAGGGCTTTCTAAGCCTCATGAGGCCCTATACAAATCAGTGCTGACAAGAATTTTATCTAGAATGAACTCTGCTGTCTTTCTCGGAGGGACTTGTATTATTGAAGACTACAAAAAGCTAAACAACTAGTTTAAAATTAGATCACCATCTTCCTCTGCTATGAATCACTCACTCTCTTTGACCTTTTCCAGTCAGAACAACCTGTTAGTTTTTAGGAGTTGGTAGTAAAAAGGCTCTCTGAGAAGAGCCCTGAGGATCTGTGTCTTGGTTATCCTAGGTGCGGCCCTTCAGTTATTACTGCGGTCTCCCTGGAAGCTGGACAGCTGGACAGCTCTTATGAGCCACCCCACCCCACCCCACCCCACCCAGCCTTTTCTGTGTGTGTGTGTGTGTGTGTGTGTTGTGGTAAAACCAAAGTAAGTTAATGACTAGGGAATTACTAAAAAAAAAAAAAAAAAAAAAAACCTGTGTTTGAAGTAAAAGATTGTTTTACACATTTTAATCAAAGTATTCTTTAGTAAAAGTTAAAAAAAATCATGGATTCCAATAAGAAGATGCCAGCTGAGAAGTCAGTTACTGCAGAGCCAGAAGAGTATAAATTATGAGTTTCTTCATTTTGTCTTTTAGAGCTATGCCCAACCAAGTCTTCAGTATATCCAGGGACAGCAGATTTTCACAGCTCACCCTCAAGGCGTGGTCGTACAGCCAGCCACAGCCGTGACCGCGATAGTCACACCAGGACAGCCTCAGCCCTTACAGCCGGTAAGAAATCCTTCAGGTGATAAAATACTCCTTGGCTGTGTACCTTATCTTAGGAAGGTATACTTTTGGTTTAGGTTTTTATTTTTGTTTCTTTCACTTTGTTTTTTGTTCTTTAACTTTGGCCGTCCCCACTTTCACTCAACGGCTTGTGTCTCTGAGGAAGCATTACTCAACCATTAAAAAAAATTTCTCTAGATTTTACCACTGTGTTGATGGATACATATTTTGCTCCTGGTATCCTTTTTATTTATAATTTAAACTGACCTTGTATTTTTATACTTTGCTATGAATTTCTCAAGTAACAATTTTGTAGAGTAGCTATTTTACTTTGTGGAGTACTAGAATATGATACCATACTAGACCCATGGACTCCGAGTATAGAAATGAACTACTTCACTGTACACGTTGTACGATATGTAGTAAGAGAAACTTTTGGTATTCTGCAACATATGGAGAAGGATGTGGTGAAATCTTGATGAAGTGGGAAATAGGAGACTGGCATTGGAAGCAATCAAGAGGCTAAACAGAATAACTTGATCACATGAGCACTTTGAGGTTGTGACAGCTCCAGAGAAGGCTCCTGCAGCAGGCCGGTGAGGATGGTGACTTTAGACAGGTGGGACAGTTAGTGGAGATAAAGACTGGGTGTGAGACAGTTGGGGAATGAGACAGTGTGCACTTACAGCAGGTATTTGAGGGCTTGCAAGGAGTTGGGCCCTTCTAGGAATTTTGAATACAAACCTAAGACTCCATTCTTATCCTTAGAAGCTAACATTCCAATAAGAGAGTTAAGGATCACAATGAATAATACTAAAAGTAGAGATTAGTTTCATAAAAGGTACAGAAAGTTGGAGGAGGCACAGAATCATTCCTAAATGTGGGAAGGATCAATAATAAGTTCTGAGGCCCTATCTCCAAATATAGTCACATTGGGAGTTAGGGCTCCAACATAGGAATTTGGGGGATATAGTTCAGTCCATGTTTTCCAAAATGTGACATTAAATTTTTAAAAATATAAATATGAAGTTTCAAACATACAGAAAAATAGATAAGCTTTAAATGTTAACATTCTGTCATACTGCTTTTCAGCTTTTTTCTTTTTTGTCTTTTTCTTCTTTTATTATTCTATAATTTATTTTTTATAATTTATATTCAAGCTAGTTAGCACATGGTGCAACAGTGCATTTCAGGAGTAGATTCCTTAAGCCCCTTACCCATTTACCCCATCCCTCCCTCCCATAATCCCTTCAGCAACCCTCTGTTTGTTCTCTATATTTAAGAGTCTCTTATGTTTTGTCCCCCTCCCTGTTTTTATATTATTTTTGTTTCCCTTCCCTTATGTTCATCTGCTTTGTATCTTAAAGTCCTCATATGAGTGAAGTCACATGATATTTGTCTTCCTCTGACTAATTTCACTTAGCATAATACCCTCTAGTGCCATCCACATAGTTGCAAATGACAAGATTTCATTCTTTTTGATTGCCAAGTAATACTCCATCGTGTATATATACCATATCTTCTTTATCCATTTATCCATCGATGGACATTTGGGCTCTTCCCATACTTTGGCTATTGTTGATAGGACTGCTGTAAACATTGGGGAGCCTGTGTCCCTTCAAAACAGCATAACTGTATCCCTTGGATAATTATCTAGTAGTGCAATTGCTGGGTCATAGAGTAGTTCTATTTTTAATATTTTGAGGAACCTCCACACTGTTTTCCAGAGTGGCTGTACCAATTTGCATTCCCATCAGCCTTTTTGTTTAAAAAAGATCAGTCTAAAGCTAATTCAGCTAATCAGGATCCAGAAGTTAGTATATGCCATTTAGCATTTAAAAAAACTTTTTTTAAATGTTTATTTTTGAAAGAGAAAGAGAGCGTGAGCAGGGAGGGGCAGAGAGAGGGAGACACAGAATCCAAAGCAGACTCCAGGCTCTCAGCTGTCAGCACAGAGCCCAGTGCTGGGCTCGAATTCACAAACTGCAAGATCACGACTTGAGCTGAAGTAGGATGCTTAACTGACTGAGCCACCAGGTGCCCCTGAGCATTTTTTTTTTTTTTAAGGTTGAAAGATACTGCTCTAGATAGTGAGCCACTGAATATTTTTAAATGTGATACGTTGGGTGGTAAACTTGAAACCAATTGTCAGTTTTCTTTCTTTTTTTTTTTTTTTAATGTTTTTTATTTATTTCTAGGAGAGAGAGAGAGAGCGTGAGCAGGGGAGGGTCAGAGAGAGAGGGAGTCACAGACTGAAACAGGCTCCAGGCTCTGAGCTGGCAGCCAGCACAGAGCCCGACGCGGGGCTCGAACCCACAAACCGCGAGATCATGACCTAAGCGAAAGTCGGACGCTTAACCGACTAAGCCACCCAGGCACCCCATCCAGTTGTCAGTTTTCTGATAGATCCCTAAACCTGTTTGTATACTCTATCTCTGATCATTTCCCAGATTGAACCTTCCTTTTTTATCTTTTTTTTAAAGATATAGAGATACATTTGTACATATTGCTTAAGTAGGCTACTTTGTCCTTTTTAGCTAGATTAGAAGAGATGCCACTGATGAAGAGTTTGTGTATGTGTTTCTTTTTAGCCTGAAATGGTAGTGACAAATAATCTTCTGGATCTGCCACCCCCATCTCCTCCCAAACCAAAAACCATTGTCTTACCTCCCAACTGGAAGACAGCACGAGATCCAGAAGGGAAGATTTATTACTACCATGTGATCACAAGGTAAGAAGTGCTGTGTGGATATCCCCAAATCAGTTTCAGTTGGTCAAAGAAGGTGCCATCATAAAGGGAGATTTATGATTATTGGCTTGATGTCATTGGCTGGTGTTCACCATGCTTGAGGGCTGCTAGATTTCCAGAATACCACCTTAAATGTTATGTCATACCTTTTAGATAGATAAATTTTGGTATATTTTTAATCTGCAGGCCTGTTTTGGAGAAAATTAAAGAGTTTGTTAAAAAAAAAAAAAATTATCTAACATTGTGGGTATTAGGGGTCCTGGGTAAATCTTTTCTGTACAAGGCCAAACAGTGAATACTTTAGGCTTTGCCAGCCAAACACAACTACTCAATTCTGCCATTGTTGTGCAGACAGCCATAAATCATATATAAATGAGTAGTCATGTCTGCCCAATAAAGCTTCATTTACAAAAATAGGCAATAGGTCAGATTTGGTCCCTGAGCCATACTTTGGTGACCCCTGCTGTTTATAGAAAGTTCAATTCATCTTTTTCTTAGAAGTTTAAAAAGTACATGTGTCTTTTAGACAACAGATAGCTTTATGTGAATATATGTAATTTCTGTGTGTTGGTGTCTGTGTACTCATTGGTATACAATCTTATGTGAGTTGTTGGGATACATGTTTTATAATCTTTCTACCAATCTGTATAGAATGTTATCAATTAATATAGAACTACAGTGTTTTTAGTGCGTGCTTATACTTTGAGGGATCAGCAAACTATGCCCATAGGCCACTGGTATTTGCAAATAAAGTTTTTGAGGGAACACAGCCACTCCCATTTATTCAGGAGTTGTTTATAGCTGCTTTCACACCATAGTGGAAGAGTAGAATAGTTGTGACAGAGACCATATGTCCCACAAAGTAAAAAATATTTACTCTGTAATCATAGAAAAAAGTTTGCCAACTCCTGTTCTTTTGTATGGCTATACAAAATTTTATTTAACCCACCCTCATTGATGGATTTTCACTATTTTGTTTTTAATTTTTTTTAATGTTTTATTTCTGAGAGACAGAGACAGCAAGAGCAGGAGAGGGTCAAAGAGTGAGGGAGACACAGAATCTGAAGCAGGCTCCAGGCTCTGAGCTAGCTGTCAGCGCAGAGCCCGACATGGGGCTCAAACCCATGAACTATGAGATCATGACCTGAGCCGAAGTCAGACACCCAACCGACTGAGCCTCCCAGGCGCCCCTGGATTTTCACTGTTTTATATATAACTCTAACCCTGGATATCCTTGTAGACACTAACCTTACTACCTTCTTTGGATAGATTTCTAGAGGTAAAATTGTTGGTCGAAAAAGATAGACACTTTAAATTGATAATTGTCAGCTTACCTTTAAAAAAATTGTACAAATGTAGACTCCCATAAAAAGTGCACGATAATACCTTTTTCTTCATGTAATTTCTTTTAATCTTGTAAGTATAGTTGGTGAGAAATCTTACTTTCATTTCCAATTCTTTTATTGTTGAAATGAACCATCTTTATTGTTAGCCATTTGCATCTTTTGTGAATTGCTTGTTTGAGGTATCTACCCATTTTCTGTCATTATTGTTAGATTTCTTTATCAAGAGTATGCAAATGTTTTTGTTTGTAATGTCTTACAAGTTTAAAAAATTTCATAGTCAAATATTTTCCTTTATGGTTTTTTCAAGTGCCTCTGATGTTGCTGACAAGTTTGGTGTGGTAGGAAAGCACCAGACTGCAAAGGCAGCAGGATTGACCCACCAGATGTGTTGCTACTTCTCTTGAGGCTTTTGACATTTTAAGTGATTGTCCTTATAGCTAGATTTACGATTATTGGCTTGATGTCATTGGCTGGTGTTCACCATGCTTGAGGGCTGCTAGACTTCTCTGTGATAGCTGACTTCAGACTCCTGAATTGAATTTCCTTACTTCCAGTTGTTACCTCACAGATTTAGATGTAAAAAAAAAAAAAGAAAGAAAACCAAAAACCAAAAAAACCAACAATGCATTCTTATTTTTAAAACAGCTATAACATGTAATGAGTTGACATGGTAGAACCCTTCTTGCAGTCAATTGAGAATATTTGAGGTCAGGGGCACAGATTTTTAACTTGAAGTCTTTTCCATGCTATGAGTCATTAAAGCAAAGGGGCACAACCACAGACAAGGCTCCCAAAGCAAGAAACAATTTTCTACGTGACCAAGGATTGTGAAGACTGTGTTGTGATTTATTTTGTTTTGTTCCAAGTAAATGCTAGATATAATCGCTGTTGATCTCTTCACCTGCAGAGGGAAGGCATAGGCAAGGCCTGACTCCATGTGCATTTTAGGCTTTGCTGAATCCTATTTTCAGAACATTAAGAGCCAAGTGAGAAATAGGGTGTTTGGTTTTACTCCTCTCTTCGACAAGGCAAACATTGCCACCTCACTGGCTAGAGAAATACAGTGGGCTAAACATGTATGTCTGTGGGATAGAATCATGGCTGCTGGGAGATAGCAAAAGAATGTTTCTATCTTACGAAGCTGACTTCCTCTATATCTCATTACATATGTTATATTTTATGTGTATATGAGCAGAGATGCCTGTGCCAGAGTTCTCTGTTTTCTGGCCATGACAGCATGGCTGTTCTTACCTTCTTCTAGGCAGACTCAGTGGGATCCTCCTACTTGGGAAAGCCCAGGTGATGATGCCAGTCTTGAGCATGAAGCTGAGATGGACCTGGGGACCCCAACATATGATGAAAACCCCATGAAGGTGAGTATGGCTTTTGCATGCTTCCTGATCATCTGGGAGTCTGTGCCCTGTTATTTTGCTGGGCCTGTAACCATGTGGTCTTGTGATTCTATTTTCCGTATTCTGGAGAATTAACACATGTAATAAATGCTTGAGAGGCCAAGGATATCCAAACAGTACAGACCTATGGTATGTAGAACAAAAAATACAAGCCCTTAATTTCTTTTCAGCTGCTCTCCTATCATTTTCCCTTTCTGGAGATAGATAATGTTAACTAGTGCTGGAGTTCTCAAACCAGGAGTAATATTGCTCCCTGGGGGACATTTGATAATATTTAGAGACATTTTTGGTTGTTACAGCTGAGGGAATGCTACAGGCCAGGGATTCACCAAATATCTTATAATGTACAGGACAGTCCCCCCTCTAACAAAGAACTGGCCCCAAATGTCAATAATGTCAGGGTTGTGTAACTTTACTTTGGTATGTGTTCTTTCAGACCTTTCTGGGAAATGTATACACACAAGTGTTTTTCTTTTCATTTTATTTGTTTGTTGTTATTTTTAAAAGTTTATTTATTTTGAGAGAGAATGAGCATGTGAGTAGGGGAGGGGCAGGGAAAGAGGATCCCAAGCAGGCTCCACGTGTTGGCACAGACATCGGGCTTACTGCCTCAAACCATGAGAACATGACCTGAGTGGAAATTAAGAGTCGGACGCTTAACTGACTGGTTATTCCCAGGTGCCTCTTACTTTTCATTTTAAACACACAAATAGAATCATAGTATTTGTATTCCATTGTAACTTCCTTTAATATTTCTTAGCTCTTTGAGGCACCTGGCGGGGTCAGTAAGAGCATGCAACTCTCAGTCTCGGGGTTGTGAGTTTGAGCCCCATGTTGAGTGTAGAGATTACTTAAAAATAAAATCTTAAAAAATATCTGTCTTAGCTCTTCCCTTGTAGATCTGCTACATTCTTCTTGATGCTCTACGTTTCATTTTAAATGTTTTTTAGCTCATTAACTGAAATCTTCTATAGATGGTGTGTTTAAGTGTCCTGCCATTTTGGGATTCATGGGTCTGGGAAAAAGTTAACTGTTTACATTAAAACCTCACCAAAGGAGTATCCTCCACCACCTTCTCCCCAACACACACTTTTTTTTTTTTTTTTTTTTTTTAAGATTTGGGACAAATATTTTACTATGGAAATACTATTTTAGAAACAAAGAAGGCAAAAAAGAGCTTATTCCTGGTCTTTCCCTCTGACAAAACAGTAATTAAGATTAGAGGTCAAGCAAATGAAATACACAGTGACTGAATTATAACCATTTTTATCCACCATTTTGTCCACTTCTAATAGGACCCACTATCTCCTGGGGTTAAGGTGTCTTCAATGAAACCAAAGACCATATTTCTGTGTCCTAAGATCTGAATAGTATTCAAATTTTTTTCTTTTTTTTTAATGAGAAGACGTACTTAACTAGTTAAGTCAGTGGAGAGATAGGGGAGAGGGAAGAGGGTAGAAAGGAAGGAGGTGGAGTGAAAGAATCAAAGTGGAAACAACACACCTTCTCTCATTTTATTCACTTAGGGGAAGCATTCTTCTTCCTTCACCATATATTTGGTATTTGCCAAAAAACAAGCATTTCAGTTAAACCCACGTGGAGCCTGCTAAATTTCAAATGAATCACTGGAGTCACTTAACCACATCACTGTAGCTGTGGTATTGTCACATTTTCTTGAATCATTTAGGAATATGCCCAGGATTGTTAGGCAACTGCCATTTAAAGTATCCAGAAGCTAACACACCACAAACAAAAACCACAACAGCTCCTCTTTGCAGACTTCTGTAGCTATGTTAGTTATATCTTTTGAAAAACAAAGTTTGAGAAGAGATCACTGGTGCAGGAATACAGCTGAGCTCTAAGACCAAGTTTATAAAGAATGTCGAGAGAGACCTTACTTTTTACACCTTTGCCATTAATCATGATTCAGTGTTTTGGTCTGGTATAGAATACTGTTTGATTAACTGTAGGAGAAGTATAATTGCAAAAGCTCACTGTATGCATACCACTCAGAGGGAGTCTTTTTAGCAGGTTGTATCTGATAACATGGAGAGAAGGCAAGCGACATGTTCTGTAAAGGCTGTGGATTCTCAACTCCTGCCCTAGATTAGTTATAGTAAATATATACACTGAATCCCAGAAAGCTGCAGTGCCCTAAATTAACATGATATTCCCAGTGACAACTGTGGAAAAATATGTGAGTGTATAATAATTAGGTTTTAGTGGAAAACTGTTCTACTTTATAATCTGTCTGAACATACTGGAGTGTGAGTTCAAGTTAGGATTAGATTAATACTTTTGTTGTTAATAGAAGGCAAAATAACAAATATTTAGTTCGATCAGCTTTGAAAGTTGGGAGAGAATAGTCCACAGGTGGACTGTGTAGGGATTCATATCATCTATCCCTTTCATGAATTGTAAATATGAAGCTCTTGCTGCATGCTTACATTGTGAAACTCTGTATGAAATTTGAAGGGCCAGACCTCAGCCAGGAAACTGGTCAGAGTATGGTGGATATAACTTGACTCTGATTAAGGAACTTTCTGTGGCAGCAGAGGTGTTTTCTCACAGGGTCTCTACTTAGGAGTTTAAACCAACTAAAAATTATGATGGTTTTTGTTTTCATTGTGTAGCAAGATAATAGAGATGATTTTGAAGGTGATATTCCACTTGGGAGTGACTAAGATGGTGGGATTTCCACTGTCTAATGGAAGAGTGTTCCTTGGTGCTTTTCTAAAATGTCAGTGATAAGAGAGGGAATATTTTCTGTTTCTAAATAACTGTAGCACACTACTCACTAGCACTATTAAAAGATAATGCTTGACTTTAACACCATTAGTAAGACCACAAAGAACTCTATGTGTTTTTAATATATTTTTTTAAATCTGGTAATGGGCTTCTGAAAGAATAAGATATTTTAACTATATACTGTTATTTTTTGTTTAATATGTGAGCGTATATTACATTCTCCAAGGTGTGCTTCATTTGGTATAGAGGGACAGACTAGGAAAGCTAAGAAGTCAGCACATTTGCATTTATAGCAGAGAGGTGTTTGACTGAAGGACTTCCACTGTAATGTATACTTGTATAAGAGTACCAGAATTTTCTTCAATCAACCCACATAGTGTAGCCTTTCTTTAGCATTTCTTAAAGGCTAGCTTCCTGACATTTGTTTCAGTTATATCATTAAATTATTTCAGGAATGTTAAACAGCAAACAACAAGGAGTCCATTCAAGGGTCTGCAAAAGCAAATCTAAATCCAGTGCTTAATTCAAATTTGACTCTCCTATATAACAATGCTCCTATATGTTGGGATGGGGGTTGGCACATGTATAAAGATGAGAAGGAGTAGAAAATTATAAAGAGGAAACATTCCTCCTAGCTCTTAATTGCCTCAGAGAGGTTACATAGTGAGACTTCTAATGGAAATTTAAAGATGTCAGAGAAAATAGAGAAATTTTTCCATTATTCTTTAAGGTAGTACAAATACATAAATAACTCTCTTGGAATTCAAATCACAATAATGAGAGTGCACAATGTAATTAGGCTGCCAAGTATACTTCTTATTGTGAGCAAATAATTGAAGCTAAGAGGTGTCTTTTCTCCTAAATGGAATCATAAACCAAAAAATAGTTGTACCATTTGTATCTGAGCAGAAGATAAAAATCAATTTAAGGAGGTTTTTTTATACCTAATGTTTGATTTTATGTAAATGACACCTTTGGTAAACGGCTCGAAACATTGTAGCCATGTAATTCAGAAGAAAAGAAAACTTTTTTCCTGTGGCTTTTTGCTTTTGTCTAAACTTTTTCTCCCTTATTCTTGCACATAAAACACTTTATTGTTTGTGGCATATTTAATATTACACCTTTGTATTTGTGAATGTTTGCTTTCAACTGTAAATAACAAAAATGTAGCTGAAACCAGCATAAATACAAAAAGAGACATTCTGGCTTGTGTAAGTTGAAAGTCAAGAGTGGTGTTGGCTTTAGGCATGGCTAGATTCTGTGGCTCAGATCATGGTGTCAGGATTATTACAGTCTGATTCTGCTTCTCTCTATGTGTAAACAAGTCAAGAGTCAAATCTGGAAATTCTTTTAAGGAGAACAGCTCAGTGATTGTTGGGAGTCCTGCAGAAAGCACTGTGCTGTGGGTAAAGGTAAGGGATGATAGTGGTGGGACCTGAGTCCCTACCACCCAGATAGCTTACCTGGTCATGGGGAGATCACTGAGACTCCTGTGTTAACTGTCCTGGATTTTCAGTCCACGATTCACATACAGAATCAGTCAGATTCGTTTCTATATAGTTAGGAACTGAGTCTCCCTCAGCTCTTAAGAAAATTGATCTTGGGGGTGCCTGGGTGGCTCAGTTGGTTAAGCATCTGACATCAGCTCAGGTGATGATCTTGTAGTTCATGGGTTCAAGCCCCACATCAGGCTCTGTGCTCACAGCTCAGAGCCTGGAGCCTGCTTCAGATTCTGTGTCTCCTTCTCTCTTTGCCCCTCCCCTGCTCGCACTCAGTCTCTCTCTCTCAAGAATAAGTAAACGTTAAATATTAATTAATTTACCAAGTTATGCAACCATTACTATAATCTGTTTTTAGAACATTTTTTTTTTAAATTCTTTTTTTTTTTTTTCTTTTATTTCTAGGAGAGAGAGAGAGACAGCGTGAGCAGGGGAGGGTCAGAGAAAGAGGGAGACACAGACTCTGAAACAGGCTCCAGGCTCTGAGCTGGCAGTCAGCACAGAGCTCGACGCGGGGCTCGAACCCACGAACCGCGAGATCATGACCTAAGCGAAAGTCGGACGCTTAACCGACTAAGCCACCCAGGCGCCCCTGTTTTTAGAACATTTTTTAGCGCCCCCCCCATAAGATATTTCATATCCCTTTACAGCTAATCCCCATACCTACCCCCAGCTCAACAACAGATCTGTTTTTTCTTTTCTTTAAATATTTATTTTATTTTGGGGGGAGAGTGTAAGCAGGAGAGGGGCAGAGATGGGGAGCAGAGTATCTAAAGCAGGGTCTGCCCCAACAGGATGACAGACAGCAGCAGCAAGCCTGATACGGGGCTTGAACTCACAAACCATGAGATCATGACCTGAGCCAAAGTTGGACGCTCAACTGATCGAGCCACCCAGGTGCCCCGATCTGTTTCTTTCTGGATAGATTTGCCTTTTCTGGGTATTTCATATAAGTGGAATTATATAATATATGGTCTTTGTGACTGGTTTCTTACATAGGGTAATGTTTTCAGACTTCATCCTTGTAGCAAATATCAGAATTTCGTTTTTATGGTTGAACACTATTCCTTTGTATAAATGGACCACATTTTGTTTACCCATTCCCCAGTTGATGGACATTAGGGTTATTCCCACTCTTTGGCCGTTAGGAACAATGCTGTGTGGACATCTGTGTATCTCTTTGTGGGTGCATTTTCAGCTCTCTTGGGTAGACACTTAGTGGAATTTCAGGGTCATATGACTGATTTGTGTTTAACTTTTAAGAAATTGTCAAACTGTTTTCAAAAATAGCTATATCATTGTACATTTCTACCCCAGCAGTATGTGAAGGTTCTGTAGGAGAGTTTTTATAGAAACAAGTACCCAGAGAAAAACCCCATAATGGTCATGTTCTTCCAGCAAAAATCTCATTGGACATTTACTCTGTATCTTAGCTTCTGAGCCTTTTATCTCTGATTTGTCAGCCATTTCTTGTATTTCTATGAGAAAATGTAAACAAAAGGCATCTATTCTGTTATTAACCCTTTGATCTGGGTACAACAGACAACAGAACAAATGAGTTTTGATCTTCCACCCAAACTTGCCCTGAAGGACAAGTCAAAGGCTTGAGGTGTCAGTCTTTGTATCCCTTTCCAGACCATAGTGTCTTACATCAAGTTGTATTCTGACTTGGATAGCTAGGGACTTACTTGGATCCAACCTTCCTAACCTTTACAACTGCATTCACCTTGCTAACAACTCAAAAGACAGGAGAAGGATGCCTCTGGGGTGTTTTTCATCTTTAGGGCTTTTGTATAGATTTTAATCCTCTTGGAGGGTACAGATTGTACTACTGTGAATTTTCATTAATTTACATGTTTTGTGTGAGGTATTAGGGATAGGAAAAAAAACTGAATACTGGTCTTCAGGAAGTTCATTCTAAAGAAATAGCCACATATATAAACCAAAGAACACAGTGGGATAATTGCTATATTAGAAGTATGTACAGAAGCGCCTGGCTGGCTCAGTCAGTAGAGCATATGACTTTTGGTCTCAGGGTTGTGAGTTCGATCCCCATGTTGAGCATGGAGCCTACTTAAAATTAAAAAAAAAAAAAAAAAAGTACGCACAGAATGCTATAGGGAGCACAGTGATTAATGGTTTGAGAAGATGCATCAGTGAAATGCCACAAAACATAATTTTATCTTATAGCCAGTATGGGGCAGGAAGGAGCATTCTAGGTAGAGAAAGCAGTTTTTGCAAAGGCATAAGGTCAGGACAAAACAGAGTGTATATAGGAAACAGTGTATTTGGGTATGGTGAGTTTGGTGTATATGGGGTAGTGAGCAAGACAAAAAATAGGGAAAAGTCCTATTTAAATTGTCATAAGATCTTGGTGTCCTAGTAATGTGATTATTGTACAATAGGTACTTGCGAGCCAGTGAATGCAGGGGAATTGGACAGGCAAGTGTTGTTTCCTTTGAGCAAAACAGGCTCATTTGAAAAGTTGAGATTTGTAGCAGGGAGATCAGATTGGAGAGTATTAGAATAGTTTAGGCAAGTGAGGGACTAAGAGTGGAGATGTTGGGGGTTCATGCAAAGACATTTGAGAGACATTGTGGTCAAGGCTTTGCAAACAAGTGGGTATAGAAGAGGCAAAGATGGCTCACCACCTTCATTTGTTGCTTGGTGGGATAAGATCCCATTAATTCAGTCTAGGAAATGAAGGAAAGATCAAGAGGTTTGGAAAGAAGTTCATTGTGGAATTTGAGCTCCTTACAAGATTTGGGGTAGGAATTACCGGTAGGCAGTTCTCTCTAGGTTTGAGACATCAATAAATTGGTGGGGTTTTTTTGAAACCATAGGGGTATATGGTATCTATTTGGGGGAAGTGTGTAACGGGCAGAGATTCTTTGAAGAGTGCTATTGTGGTGCTGGATGGGTGGTTTTTGAAAGCTTTGATGCTGACTAATTGTCTGTGAGAGCCCTCCTTCTCTATTTTCCCCCAGTGTTCCTTCCTCTTGCTCATCTTGTGCTCTCTTCCATCATCCGCCATTTGGTGAGTGTCAAGTCCAAGGCCCAAGACATGAATCATTGCTGACTGCTTGCATTATTGAGAGACAGCAGTTTTTACTACCATCTACTTCTGGCTTTTAATTAACGTTTGGACACAAGTGTAGTAGATGTCCTGAGTGTAACTATGTTATGTTAAAAGAGTAGCTGTAGAGTGTTTGTTGGATTGACAGAGTTGAAGACGATGGGATCGGGGGCCATGATATGAGTCTTTTCTCAGTTGATGGTCCCATCTTTGGCATTGGGGCAGTTCGCAAAAGGATGCCATATGAAATCACTTCCCAGCAAGAGAGAGGGAACCAGGAAATCACATTTGAGAGAGGCTTGTCAGAAACCAGAGCCCAGATCTCTGCAGAGCAGATGGTTAAGTCGCCCATAAGCACAGCCTCCTCGCTAGCTAGGGCCCCAGAGAGAAGCCCCCAGGGCTGTGCTGCACTCAGGGCCAGATGGAAAGAGTAGGAGGCCTTCCGGTTCGCAGAGATACCTTGAGGACCTTAGTTCCAGGTTTCTCGGCTCCGCTTTTCTCTGAGGGAAATAGATGGAGCCTGTGTGTAATCCAGTCAGACTTTTGAAACACCGTTTCTAGAAACTTCTTTAAAGATCTTTTTTTCCTATCCAATCCTCCCCTCCCCTACCTTTTTTTTTTCTCTTGACAGAATGAGGTGTGATGCCTTATCTAGAGCCAAACACTGAAATAAATAATTTTGCTCCTTTTGCTACGAAAGGTGGTGTCAACTCCGAAACAGGATATACTGAGCTTTTATTATTTTCAAGGCTCCTTCTTTCATAACCTTTTAATTGACGTATACAGGCTCACACACTCCAGTAATTTGGTTGAATCGTGTGTAGTGTTTCTGATAAGCTCAACTTCTGCTTCCGGATTCATGCTGCCCTGAAAGATAAAGTTCCTCTTTGAACATTGTCTTCCATTTCATGTTCCAAAGGGCATTTAAGTTAAATTCAGAGAGAAGCATTAGGTGGGTATATCCTGCTTTCTCTCTGGCAGGACTCATTTCGGCCAGCCCCACACTCTTCAGTTCCAAGGCCATACGGGCTTCATGACATGGTCATCTCTGTCTGTATAATAAAGGATGGAGTTCACCTTTGTCGTGTTACACAGCCAGTGTGTGGTTATCAGAGCCAACCAATAGGCTTGACGTCATTCCCTTCCTAGCCAGAAAGACTTGAAGCCTCACCTTGGGTCATGTGAAGGTACTTGGGCCTTCCTTGTCATATTCATATCTGGTCATATTCCAGCCAGATTCCCTGGAATTCAGACGTGCCCCAGATGAAGGCTGACAGTAAGGTGAGCTGCTGAAGGCAGAAAATTCTGGCTATCTACCGGGCCCTCTGCCTGCATCTCATTGTGTGCCCTCATCTGGCCACTCTTCATAGATTCCCACCAGAATTCTCCATTGGCTGATGCCCTGTATGAGAAAAGATGGAAAAGATGGAAAAGGCAACCTGATTATTGCTGAGGCCCTGAGAAAACATTGCTTTTTCACCCATCAGAGTGCCTTCTCCTCTTTAATGGGTTTCTGGAATCTCAGCAACACCACTTGCAGTACAAATAGATGTTCTTGAACCCCATGAGATAGCCTATTATATTTTGGGGACCATTGGTACCCACTAATGGTCTTTTTGGTGCTAAAGGATTTTTAATTGGCATTAGGCATTTGAGAAGGTTACTAACACTGGTTTTAAAAGTTTATGTATTGTATAGATACTAACATTTTAAATAAGATTTTTCTAGAGTAAGGGAGGTTTTTTCTGGAGTAAGTAAGTAAGTGACCATCAGGTGCTATCCTTGGCTCTGACTTTGGCTCCAGGTATTGCTTGGCATTGGGATTGAGTAAGTGTTAACCAGTTTCTGAAATCATTTCTCATGCCATTTGCAGACCACAGACCAAGAGGCATACATGAATTTCAGTACTCCCTAGAGTACTTTATTTTGGTGTATGATTTCCATGGTGTAAAGTTAGGCACCCTTCATTTGAACGTTTCCTTTCTCAGTCCCAGTTGCTCAGCACTCAAAAGGACCATGAAAGCTCCTAGACAGAGCTCAGTGGACTGTGCTCTCTGTAACTGTTTTTAAAAAAAGTCCTACCTGCCTCACCAAGTCAGAGATTAAATTAGAAAGCTGTTAAATGTGCGCTAGATTTATTTAGCTTTCTGAACACATACCCCATTCAGAAGGAAGCAGAACATTTTTGTTTACACAGTACCCTCACTGAGAGCCTGGCCTCTCCTCTAGGATCAGGAGCCTTGAGATGGTTGTCATACCTCCAGGGGCTTTCTGTAGCCGTTGCTATTGCTACTGATTTTCAAGAGCTACAGTAAGAGAACAGCTGAGGGTGTGTTGAAGTTTCCCTGGCTTATTCAGGCAATTCTTGATCCCTTGCTACCTGAGGTCTTATTGTGAAGCACGGCCACACTCCCTGCTACTGGAAAAAATCACCACAAAATCCCAAAGCAAAACATTTGAAAATAGACTTACAGTGTGCTTTTTAGTCGTGTTCCCTGAAAACAGGTTGAATCTGTATATTCTTTCTGCCCTGCCCTCTCCCTCCTGCTCCCACAGCCTCAGAAAGTAGAAAAATGGAAAATATGTAAAGCTTTTATAACAAATCAGAGAAAGCAGATTTGTAGCAGCCCAAAGCCAAGGGAGTTCCACCTTTCTTTGGAGTTGGTCCAGAGCAAAGTGAGCTGAACAGCTCCTTCATCGCCAGCGCCTTCATACTGTTTATGGAAACAGAGGAATCCAAACTGGGGGTGGTTTGGGAGCAGAAAAATTCTCTGCTCTAAGCAGCTGGCAGAAACATGAAGCACCCGTCATAGCAACTGTGGCTGCCGGGTCCATCTGAAATCTTTCAAAGGGGATTGCTCATAGATCTTTTCCATGGAGAAGCACATTTAAGAGCAAGGGGCTTGGGGTGCCTGGGTGGCTCAGTCGGTTAAGCGTCCGACTTCAGCTCAGGTCATGATCTCACGGTTTGTGGGTTCGAGCCCCGCATTGGGTTCTGTGCTGGCAGCTCAGAGCCTCAGATTCTGTGTGTGTGTCTCTAAAAAAAGAGTGAGGGGCTTGATACTTGGTGTGGGCAGAGGGAGATGGTCTGGCATGGCAGGCACTCCAGATGCCACAACTACCCCGGCCCCTTCACCTGCTTACAGTGCCCGCTCACTCCAGCACAGCCGGAAAGGATCACTTTCAAGTTTGTCATCATCTTCCCAGCTTCAGACAGAGTGTCTTCTGTGTCTTAGCATCCTCTCATCTGTTCACTGATTGGGACGACCCTGTCTCCTTCCCTCCCAGTACTGAAATAAGTCTTTAAGCTCTCCATTCCTGGGCTGGAGATCCCAACCTCCTCCCATCCCTCTCCTGCATGCTGAGACTGTTTCCTACAGTCTGGCCAGTTCTGCCTTTGGAGGAGAGGTGATGAGTATCCATGGGGAGTGGAAGGGAAGGGCCTAAATGGAAGGCAACGGTGTGGTCTCACCTTCCAGTTGTGTGGTGAAAGGTCTTCAGAGCATTTTCCTTTGTCCCTGGAATCCCAGAATGTCAGAGCCAGGAGAGGTGTGGGGCTCACCGAGTCCAGGCCTCACTTGACAGTGTGGGTACTGAAGCGCAGAACAGGGATCTGAGTGGTCGTGTCACACAGGACATTCCTCCACAGGAGAGGGGACTCTGAAACAATGAGATGTGGAGCTGCATCAAGGATGTAACTTTGACTTAGGGCAAAGAACTTGGTTTATAGGAGGGAGGCCAGAGCCACATGCTAGGATTGAAACATTGTGGCAAGACTGGTGACAGCAGCCGAGCTGACTCCAAGCCATGCCCACTTAGGCTCCTGAATGGAGTCGGTGTCCCCGCTGGGGGAAAGTAGGAGGGTTCTCAGACAACAGGGCACCACTGACATGACCTCTCACGCCACCATTGCTGTGTTGTCTTTTGCATTTGTAGACGTCGAAAAAGCCCAAGACAGCAGAAGCAGACACCTCCAGTGAGCTGGCTAAGAAAAGCAAAGAAGTATTCAGGAAAGAGGTAAGGTTTCTTGGGTGTGGGCACTAAGCTTTGTAGGCTTAAGCCTAAGCCCTTTCCTTTCTTGTCCTGAGTGTTAGGTTAGCCTGTCAATGGGCATTCCCTTCTGTGATGTGACTGTATAGTTGTCACGTGATGAGGGCACAGTGGAGTGGTTCTTTACAGGTGGGTATTAAGCGCTTTCATATCCATTGTCATTTCATCCCCGTAACAGCTCCTGAGGTAGGCAAGACAGGAATTGTCATTCTTCTTACGCAAGGTGGAGGACCTCTTAAGGTTCAGAGAAGGCAAGTTCTAGATAGAAGACCTGAATCCAGGCCCTCTGGCCCGAAGTCCAGTTCTGTTTCTGCAACTTCTTATTTGTTGGCTGCCTTATCCTCACAGGATTAGGAGAAAGCAGCTTTTCTTCATGCTACTGGAAGTGTGTGTTTTCCACTGTCAGGACACTTGCCTGGTCTGCATCAGGGCATCTAGGTTTTAAACTCCAGTCTTGATTCACTGGCTGTTGGAGGAAACAGACCTGTAAATAAATAAGTAACGGCAGCTGTGTGAAGAGTGTGCCACCACAGGACTAGAGGTCACTGTTCAGCGTGTCAGGAAGGGCTCTTGTGTAGGGGTAAGAAATGGACCAGCCGGCACATAACTTCAGGCTGTAGCATATACAGAAGCAAAAGAAAGCCTCCTCCCTCCCAAGGGATTATAAGTAGTCTGGGGTGTTGCACAGTGTATGTGAGGAGTGTTGGAAGATGAGGCTGAACCGTCTTGTGCTTCTTCATACACTTCATGGGAGTGACAGCGCCCCACTGCGGGACCTGGAACTGGGAGGAAGGAATTCCCTGGCTGTACTTGGGGAAGTAGATTGAACCAAGAGAGTATGGAGTCCAGAAGACCATAGAAAAACGTTGAATAAAAGCCCTTTCCAGGGAAAAACCTTCGTTTCTTGCTGTCCCTGTATGAAATTATTGGTGTTTCAGCTCAGCCAGCCAGCAACTATTTGTTTAGTGCTTGCCTCATCATAAAGCCTTGTCCTTTGAACATCTCACTCCTCCCTGAGTTTCAGGGATGGGTAGACCCTGTACAGGGTGCCTCCTGACCAAATGGCTGTCATTGACCTTTTTGAGAGCTACTGGGTAGGATAGACGCTACAGAGACAGCTCGGGAGGACACTGGAGTTGTGTGTTGAAGAGGGTCCTACCCTGGGTCTTCTCCCAGCAGTTGTCCCACCACACATGCTTCCACATGCTTCACATTGTGTGGTAGGGATCAAAGGAGGTGTAATGCTGGGGCGTCTGGCTGGCTCAGTCGCTAGAGCATGTGACTCTTAATTTCAGGGTCCTGAGTTCAAGTCCACATTGAGCATGGAGCCTAGTTAAAAAATAAAAAACGTGTCACACAAAATCTGACCTTCTGTAACAAAATGCCTGTGTTTCTGGGGTTGTGAGCCTCCTGGTGGTAGCACTGGCACACTCTCTGCTATGCCTCCAGGGCTCAGAGAACTCCGTTCCGCTCTCTCTGTGCCAAGAAAAGCACCAAATTTATTAGCTGAAACCTGGGGCTGCCATAAGATTCAGCAGTGGAGTCCTGGCCGTGCTCTTCTTCTCCTGCTTGAAGTCAGGCTTGCTCCGTCTCTCCCAGGAAGTGCTTTCCTTCAGGGGGCCAACCTAGGATCCTCTTCTACCCCCCACCTCCACCTACCATTCCCCCCCCCCCCCCCCCCCCCCCCCCCCCCCCCCCCCCCCCCCCCCGGGCCAAGTAGCATCTTTCTGTCTAAACCAGGCAGCCTGAGTGGCGAGAAGGGAAGGATGGGCTGTCTGATTATTTCCTCAGCACAGGCACTTGCCCTCTCTGGACTTTTGAGCAGTGTGTGCACTTTCTCGTGCCTGCAGATGTCCCAGTTCATCGTCCAGTGTCTGAACCCTTACCGGAAACCTGACTGCAAAGTGGGAAGAATCACCACAACTGAAGACTTCAAACACCTAGCTCGCAAGGTATCCCCTGTGCTTGTGATCTGACAGTGTTCTGGGCAAACCGTGTACCCTTCACCACAGAAAGTGGTTTTCCTTGCCGGAAGCCCAGGCTGGGGACCCAGGAAGAGGGTGGGGAGGTCTGGGAAGAGAGGGTAGGGTAGGGTTGGTGGTTCTCTCACAGACTTGCAGAGCTGAGCTTCCCCTTTCTGGTGACCCCAGCACCGGGCTGCCCCAGCTCATCTCTTGATCAACCCGAGTCTTGGTAAGAAGGGCCCTGAGGCACCAGGCTGGCCTTCACCCCCTGAAATCATTTCCGCTGTGGTCTCTCTTTTTGTGTCCTGGACAGCTGACCCATGGCGTTATGAATAAGGAGCTGAAGTACTGTAAGAACCCTGAGGACCTGGAGTGCAATGAGAATGTGAAACACAAAACCAAGGAGTATATTAAGAAGTACATGCAGAAGTTTGGGGCTGTTTATAAACCCAAAGAGGACACTGAATTAGAGTGACTGGTGGGGCCAGGGTGGGAGGACAGGCGAGCAGGTAGGACAGACTTGGGAGAAGAAACCCTGCGGGCCCCCAGCCCCAGCCCTCTGTCAGGGCCGTGCTACTGGCTCCTGGTGACGCATCGCCCTGGGGAATTCAGACCTTCAGGTTTCAACTGAAAGCCACGAAAAACGAGCTCCATCTACCACAAGTAATCCCTGGGGTGTGGCTGGAGCCCCATCAGAGGCAAGGGCTTAGGGAAGAACCCCGCTACGATCCTGGCCAGGCCTAGCCCCACTCCCAAACCTGGGTCTCCTCCTTGGCGGTGCTGTCAGCGCACAGACCCATGCGCGCCCCCACCCATGACCCCTCACCCTGACGATCTGTATTATATTTTAATGTATATGTGAATATATTGAAAATAATTTGTTTTTCCTGGTTTTGTTTGTTTTTCGTTTTGCTTTTAGCCTCTACGTGCTAGATCACAGAAAGACTTTGTAAGGACAGTTTAAGTTCTCCTGCAAGGTTTAATTTGTTATCATGTAAATATTCCAAAGCAGGCTGCCTTGTGGTTTCGGCCAGCCTTGTGCTATGTTGATAAGATTGATTTACTGCTTAAAATCACTTTACTTTATCCAATTTTTACTGAACTTTTTATGTAAAAAATAAAATCAATTAAAGAACTTGGCATCCGTGTTCCCTAAAGGCTAGTCAAGCATGTTTGTATATAGTGATGTCACTGGAGAAAGGGGAGACGGTGGCCATAGGTGTGTGAAGTCCAGAGTTTATCTTTGAGCTTGGAGTTCATCACGGGCCTTGTTCCCAACAGGTCCCCACTGTGACAGACACTTCTGGCCCTGGAATCTTGTGCCTGTGTGCAGGGTGGAGTCAGCTTTAACAAGTATTCCAGAGCAAAGGAGGTGGGCGCAAGGGCCTCACTGGCTCTGGGCTTCTTTACTTCGGTTAGTAGGTCGGTCTGGAGAAGGGCTCGAGAATTCCCCTTTATACCTCCTGACTGAGGCTGGCATTAGCCCTCGTCCCTCCAGAACTTGAGTTCCCCAAGCTCACTGGAATGCTCTTTGGATGTTTGGGTTCTCTGACCTCCCCCACCATGAGTCCTGACACTGGGCTTGGATACTAGAGGGAGGACCCCTATAACGGGGCACAGCGCACAGGCTGTGAGAGTGGGCAGCTCCTGGAGGAGGCAAGGCTCAGCAGCAACCCCTCTCCCCCACCACCCTTGGACAGACCAGTGGTCTGCACTGGAGGCTCAAGGCTTCAGTCCGGTCTGGGGCCATCTTTACAAAGAGACTGGTCCCATCTCTTCCTCACCAGGGCTGTTGCTTCCCGCAGCAACGCCCTTGGGAAGTCTTGGGCAGGGTGGACAGCTGAGCACTCGCCTGCTGCCTGCTGGGTGTTACACTGGGCACTTTTCACGCTCAGATCCTGCTCATTCGATCCTTAGAACCCTGAGGATAGGAGTTGGTGCTGTTTGGATGAGGAAAATTCAGTTCCTCAGATCCTCATTTTTTTTCATGTTTATTTGAGAGAGAGAGAGAGAGCAGTGGAGGGTCAGAGAGAGAGGGAGATACAGAATCTGAAGCAGGCTCCAGGCCCTGAGCTAGCAGTCAGCACAGAGCCCAACATGGGGCTCAAACCCACCAACCATGAGATCATGACCTGAGCCGAAGTCAGACACTTAACTGAGCCACCCGGGAGCCCCAGATCCTCATTGTTAATGAAGGAGAAAAACACCTATTTTATAGTCCTAATCATTAGCATAGCAAAACACTATTTAACAATATAGCCAAAATGTTTTCCCATGCTGCTGCAGCCTTCAAAACTATTTAAGGTACATTTCCCCTCATAACATTTTAAAGTTACTACAGAAAATGTTTCAGTTAATGTGCACATTAAAAGGGAGTGTTTCTCTTTGGGGTGGGTTTGTGGTGCAGGGGTGCGGCCCTGTGATCTGCTGCTGCTCACACGCAACCAAGTCAAACTCATGGTTTGACCCGAAGCTCTAGGTGTCAGATTTTCCAGGGAAATTTAGGTGGCCTTATGTTAAAGAGTGGTGACCAGGAAGCTGTCGAGTTTCAGATAGGACACCTTTGAAGAGGAATTGTTATCTTAGCTCCCTGTTGTTTTCAAACTCTGTCCCCTTCCACACACCGCTTGACAACACCTTCAGACCCAGTCCCCTCAAGTTGTGAGAAGGGGTACCAGCTAATCCAGAAGCTGTTTGGTGCCCCTCGGCACAGGCTTCCACATTCATCGCCTGTCCAATCCTTGAGAGCCCTGTGGGCTGGCAACTCCCTGCCCAAGTAGCTGCAAGGTCAAGTGCACTGGTCTCACTTTAGCGGACTGGACGCCAAGCCTTTCCTGCTCTCTCCTGGGTTATTGCCCAAGGGTCGTCTCAGGATGGAGGTGGCTGTAAGCGTCCCTTATTTTAAGGACAAGATTTCCACGGTTAAGCAGTCCTGGCTAACGGTTTCGGAGGTGTGGCAGTAGCAGCAGCCTGCTGTTCGGTACTTGCAGAGCAGCCAGCCCCGTCACCTGTCAGCAAGAGGACAGGAGCCACCTGAGGCCTCCCTGGGCCACAATGGAATCCCACGACTCCTGAATTTGGGTGGCTGTGTTGCTCGAGCCCTGAGCCTCACTGATGCCATGATGGCAGCCACTGCTCCTTCCTGAGCAGGGCCTGTCTACTGTAGGAACCTTCCAAAGGCCGTTACCAGCCAGCTGGCTCTTCCTTTCAGGGTGGGAGGGGATGCGTGGGGTGCGGGCGGTTTGGCCGCAGCTGGCCTGCCCTCAGCTGCTCCTCAGGTGGGTGGGATGACCTGCCTGCCCTTGGCTTGTGTGGAAATCACGAAAGCAGCTGGGAAGCAAGTTTGGAACACCCTCTGGAGTCTGGAGCATGAGTCCTACAAGGAGAGCCTTTCTTCCTTTATCTCGGCTAGTGGTGACCTGAGGCCCTTGGTAGCTGGCTTCCCAGGGCCAGTCTGCCTCCAGCCTCCTCTTGGTGCTGGTCCCAGCAGAAGTCACAAAAATGGTCTCAAACTCAAGGCCCCTCAGTGCCAGTTTGAGAGTCTAGGGGCGGGGTGTGGGGGGGAAACCTACCAAATGCGCCATTCTATTTACTGTTACTGTTCTCCAGCTAAGAAAGCTAGAGTTGAGAAAGGTAAAAATCACTCCCTGACACGCACAGCCAGCAAATGGCAGGTGTGGGATGCGAACTCCGGCCTGTGCCTCCAGAGTGCTCACATCTTCTCCAAGAGCATGCTGGCTGCCAGCTCATGGGTTCCTCCCACATGCTCCTCCCACATCCCGTGGACCCTCTTTCTCTTTCTGGGTCTCTGCCTCATAGCCACCCAACTGTCTCTCAGGCCCAAAGAGTCAGAGGCGGCACAGAAGTCCAAAGTTGCCTTTAATAGGAGATACAAAAATAGAAAAACCAGTTGAGGCTAAATGAGGGGGGGGCGGGGAGGAGGGCAGGACCACTCCTCACTGCTAACTCCCCCCACAGCCTGGTCCCCATCTTGGAGGAAAACAGGGCAAGGGGAGCTGAGTGGCGGCTGGATCTTCTGGGTCCCCCCAGAGCAAGGCAGGCTGAGGCCACCAGTGCCAGGAAGCCCAAGAAAGGAAAAGCACCAGAGCAGGTTCCCTGAGAGGCCGGGCTGTGGCGGCACCGCTCACACCACAGAACAGCCCTCAGCCGGGGGGTGCAGGACCCGGACCACGTCTTCGCGGCCCATGGAGGCCAGGGCATCCTCTAGCACCCCGAGGGTGGCACCACTGCCTTCTTTGCCAGCCCAGTCCCTCAGCAGGGTGTGGGCTGGCACCTGGCCCCGGGCCATGACCTCCACAGCATCAGTCTGGTAGCCCAGGCGGCCCGCCAGGCCCTGCCAGCCCTTGTCAGGTTCTCCTGATGCTTCCAGGAGCCGCTCCACTTCCTCTTGCTGCTGCTGAGGGAGGTGAAGGTAGAGCCGGCAGCCAAGTTCAGGATGTGGCCCTGGGGTGGGAGACAAGGGGCACGAGAGGGTCAGGTGGGCCAGGTGCTATGACACAGCCAGGTGCGAAAGTATAGATTGGGAAAGGGGGCTCACCCTGGCCGGGGGCGCAGGGCTCCCGACTGCTAGGACTGTCCAGGAAGACAATGCTGTCTCCGTGCCTCTGGTCCCTGTCGGAGGTCCCCAGCTCTGCGGTCCGAGCTTTGGCCAACTGCTGTCTTTGTTTATGTGAGCGCCAGCTGTGGGGAGCAGGGGGCACCTGCCAACCTGTTCCAGCCTTCACTGAGGCAGAGGGAGCTAGCTGCGAGGCCACTGGGGAGGGTGTGCCACAGGGCAGTGCCCAGACTACCTACCACTTGAAGGCCACGTAGGCGAGCAGACCGAGGACCACGGTGGCCAGGAGGGCACAGTAGACAGGGATAATGCTGCCTGAGGCCCCTGGAGGCTCAGGGGGGAATGGGGAGGAGGTATTGGGGGCCAGGGCTCCCCCTCCCCATACCTCTTCCCTGTCCCTGTCCTGCACCCTCCACGTCTTATCTGTACAGGGAAAGACAAACAGGATCAAGGGCAAGGAATCAAGGCCAAGGTCCCTGGTAGCCCCACTTAGACTTTGCTGCCAAAAAGATTTGAAACAACAGTCCCTTACTACGTAGAGTCAAAAACGCATAGCATGGCATCAGGAGCTGGCTGGCCTTCATCTCTCACAGCCTCCCCTGGGCTCGCCACTCTTGGGACCCCTAGCCCTTCCCAGGTGTACCCTTCTCCCAGGTTTCCAGAAGCCCGCTCCTGCGGTTGTACTCTCTCCATCTGACAAACTGGCAGGTACCACCTACTCTGGGAAGGCTTCCTTGATCTCTTCCAGTCTCTCCCTTTCCTGGCTCCTGTTGTCCCTCCCCTGTCTACTGGGGCATTAAACTGTGTGTCCTGTCTCTCCCACCAAGTCCGTGAGAGCCAACAGACTCATGTTGGTCCCCATGGGGGTCTCTGCACATGAGACAGACCTTGTAGGTTTGTACAAAATAAAGCTGAGCTGCAAGGCAAGTAAAGGCTGCTGCTCACTTCTGCCTGGAGCCAGTGATTTGCAGTCCAGTGCAGGCAGGGTACAGGGACTCCAGAGCTTGTAACTGGACTTGTGTGTGACCTACCCACCTACCCAGTGCCCCCAAACCTGGATCGACAGTTTCCTACCCACATGCGCCTTACCTTCCCTGTGGCTGGAGTTGTGAAGCATGGCTCTGCTGGCCAGCAGCGCTCCCGTGGACTGCATCTCTTCGAGAAGATGTTGGAGTGTCATTCCAACCCTGAGGCAAAGGAGCTGGGACACTCCCAAAGGGGCTAAGTGTAGCGAGACGCGAGAAATTCCTCAGGCCTGATGTCAGGAGTCCCTTGGTAGAGTCTTGTCCCCCTCCCTGGCTCACTCCATCCTGATTCACCTCGGGGCTGGTTACCCGCCCTCCTCCCCACTCACCAACCAGGACCAGTTTCTTCCTGGGTCAGATGGGGGTGGGGTTGACAGAGCTGGCCCCCCTGGCCAAAGCTGGAGAAGCCAGGGTGCAGCTCAGGATGGCGGGGAGCAGGCTGGAAACCACCCTGTATCTCAAAGACCTTGGCAAACCCTTGGTCTGAGTCCAGGGACAGCACGAGAGGACCAGAGACTCCCATCCCCACTGCAGCCAGAGCTAGGCCAGAGGCTTGCTTAGTGACAGTCCCCACCCCCCCCAGACTTCTCAGAATGAGCCTGGGAACCCAACACCCTAAGGCAGCGCTACCTGGAGTGCCCGTGGCCCCCCGGCTCCTGCCTCCAGGGTCGGTATCTAGCCCTCACAGGAGGGCTCCTTGGTGGGTTCAGCACGGGCAGAGAATATATGGGCTAAGGGGCCTCCTGGTCCTTTCTCATCTGAGAACTGAGACGGCCTTGAGGCCAGAAACCTACAGGCTAGGATTACTCAGTCCCAGGACCCATGTGGACCTACAGGCGGATCCTGCTGGGACCTGCTTCCTGAGGCCTGGGTAAGAGAAGCCGAGTCTAGGCTGCGGAGGGATCCTGCCGGGAAGGCATGGAGAAGAAACCTGGGGGAAGGCCCTCTAACTCCCCGACATCCACCACCACATCCGGCCTTGTCTCCAAACTCACTTCCCCGCCCAGTCTGCAAGTGGGTCTGGGACAGAGACTGCGATGGCCCTTGCCACGAGTGGGGCTTGTACATCTGAATCGCTTACCATAGAAGGGGCCCTTCCCGGATCCTGGTTGGCAGGTGGGCTTGTGACTAGAGCGCCTAGACAAGCCAGGCCGGTCTCTGCCCGACCCACCCCGCTGGAGCCTCTACCCCCAATCCCCGCGCGCGCGCGCACACACACACACACACACACACACACACACACATCTCCAGGCCACAAATCTCGCCCGCACATGCCCACACGGACGCCGGCATGATGGACGGCACCCGCGGGATCGCAGGCCTCGAGGTAGGAGACTGAAAAGCAGCCCTCGGCTCTCCAGGTCCAGGAAGATCCAGGGCTCTGTCCCCAAACCCTCTCCTGACCTGCAGCGGCCGTCCCTCGGAGGCTCCCGGGATCCACTCGGGCTGGCGGGGCTCCAGCCTCCGCGCCGCGAGGCTACCGTGGGCTAGCAGTGACTGGTGCGTGGAGTCCCCGGGGAGGCCAACTTCGGCGCGAGGCGGGCGGTCCCGGGCCGCCCGCGAAGCAGCCGCCTAGGCCCGAACGCGGGGGCGCGCGGGGGCGCGGCCATCATTGGCCCCGCCCCGCGCAGGGACGCGCACATGTGCGGAGATGTTGCGTGGGCGCGCTGAGAGCTGGGAACCACCCGCAGGGGAGAAACGGTGGGCGAGGCCCCCAGGGACCGGGACGGCGCGGCTGGGGAAACTGAGGCCACGCGGAGGGAACGAGTCGCCCCGATGGGCTCATGGGCCAGAGGGAAGCGAGGCCGGGACGGTAGCCTAGGCAGGCGGAGACGCCGCGCGCACGCATACTCAGAGGCGAAGCAGCTACAAAACCAGGCCAAGTTTATTGCCGAGACCGGGAGAGCGAGGGGCCGCCTTTAGAGATTAAGGCCACAGTCCGGGCCCCGTGCTCTGCCGGGACGCGGGGCTGGGGAGCCTGGGCTCCCGCCCCACACTGTGCAAAAAGTGCAGTGCTGCCGCTGAGGCCAGTGCCAGACTCCGGACGGTCCCTCTGCCGGCGAGGGGCGGGACTTCCTGGAGTCAACCGCCCACCAATCCCTGAGCTGGGCGGGGGTGGGGTCCCGCCCACCCCCGGAGCCGGGCCGACCCCCGGCCTCCGCCACTGAGTCTCCTCCTCCGGGTTCCCGCCGACTCCTGGGCTTTGCCTCCAAGGGCGGAGCCTCTGGGGGAGGAGCCTGCGCTGTGGGGCGTGGCGGCTGTCAGCGCGCCTCTCCAGGGTTGTACTCTGTCTCCCCCGAGGACACCTGGGAGATGCGCCTGGAGGACCGCCACAGCTTCCGCGCGAACTGGCTGCTGCGCGCCTAAGGGGAGCACGATAGGGAGAAGTGGGCCAGGACTATCGCCCCCACCCCACCCCCCCGATCGAGGCCCACCCTGCCCCTATCCTCACCTCAGAGGGCTGCCCCGCGCCCACCACGATAAGCTTGCCGTCCTCCAGGCCCACGAGCACATGGCTGCGCTCCTTGGTCACAGCCACACTTCGGATGGGCACCTTCATGGGTAGAGGAGGCGCGGCTGGGAGCAGTCTGCAGGGAGGGAGGGATATACTCTCAAGTGCAAGTTAGCTTTGGGTCTCTTCATTCTCTCAGGTACCTTCTCTGCCCACTGGGGGAACAGGAGACAGTGGTGAAGCATGTGCCCACAGACATGTAAGGGGCTGTGGGTACTCGCTGGAGAGGGGCGGGGGAGAGGCGGTTAGCATCTCTTAGTATCTTCTTACAATGACTACCACCCTGAGGATCCATGAACTCATAAATAGTGGAACTCACTTGTTCAGGTGGAGGATGTGCAGGGCACACTGCGCTGTGCCCAGCAAAACAAAGTCCTCCGTCACCGCCAGGGCTGTGGGCTGCTCTACCAGGGGCAGTGAAACCCGTAACTTCCCATTCACTGAGTACAGGTGCAAGGAGTAGGTGACCTAGAAGAAGCAAGAGGTGTCAGCAAGGACAGAACACCAACTACCACCTTCTTGGCTGAGCACCCCTTTTCCATACCTGAGCCCCCACACGCTCCCACGCCGAGCTCTGTACCACAATCTGGCCCTCAGACCCCAGCGCCAGGTGGGACACAGGTCCGGGTAACGTGGCCCCTGGGGGCTGTAGTGCTGCCACAAATTGGCCACGGCGTACGGTGTGGATGATCACAGTTCCATCCTGCAGGAAGGCAGCTTAGGGTGCCGGGCAGGGGTCTCTAATCTCCAGGGGCATTGCCTAGCAAACTTGGCCTCCCCTGGGCACAGGCGCACACACACCTCAGATCCAGACACAGCCATGTCGAGTTCAGTGCTGATGGCCACACAGCTCACTGCAGCCTCATGCCCATATAGGACCTGCACGGGCTTTGATGCCAGTCCCACCGAGAGACCACCCTGTAGAGAACCAGGGCTGGGTCAGAACTGGGAACATCTCACTACCCTGGCCCCTGAGTGAGAAGGCTAAGGCTCAAGAAAAGTGACAGCCTCATCCAAAGCTGGAGGGTCATGGAGCCCCAGCCTTGCTCACGGTAGCAGAGAGAAGGGCAGGTCTGGACTCTGGGGGCCCCACAGGGCTGCCCCCCAGCATACCTCCTGCAGGAGCCGCCACACCATGCACGTGGTGTCCCGGGAGCCCGAGATGAGGTAGATGCCGCAGGTGTCCAATGCAAGGCAGGTCACTACATCTGCATGGGGAGGGGAGGGTACAGGTAGAGCAAAGTAGTCACACCCTCCCTGGCCAGCTTCCCCTACCCACACCACCCCCCATCCAAGGCTGCCCATTACCAAGGTGGCGGTTGAGTTGCTTCAGCAGCTTGCCCCGGGATAGTGAGGTCACGCGCAGACTGCCATCCCAGTGGCCACCACTGAACAGCAACTTTCCGTCGGGGGTCACTGCCAGGGCTTGCCCACTCACATCACTGCCTGGCACCCACGGGCCACTCAGCAGTCGCTGCATCCTGATCCAGTGAGGGGGATGACAGGTGAGGCCGGGCCAAGGAGACCCAGGCCCTCAGAGACCTTGGCCAGACCCTGCCACCGGCCCACGCTCTGACTGGGCCGGGAGACGAGTCAGGAGCCAGGGTATTTAGAGCCCACCCCTGCCCACACCCCTCTGTCCTACTTGGGGTTGCCTATGGTGGGGTCTTTGCTGAAGCTGAAGTAGTTGTTTATGTTACGGTCATAGGGCAACCAGCTGTGGGTGCCCAGCAGCCCACTGGCACTCACGGTCACCTGTGGGCAAGAGGGGGCAGAGGTGGGTGTGGGGCGGAGTCAGAGAGGGGTGCAGCTCAGGTGGGCTCTGCCTGGAGCACTTACCAGCAGGTCTGAGGAGCCCTGGGTGATGAAGGAGTGGGACTGCCGGTGGGGAACCAGGGCCAGCACCAGGGGCACGCCATCACTGATGGCCTGCAGAGCAGAGTACTGGGCTGGCCGTGCTTGAGTGGTCAGCCGGGTGCCCTGCTCCCGCACCTGCAGCCTGGGGTGCCCTCCTTTCCCCTCCCCTCCACCCCCAGTGGCCACACACTAGGCATCATAGAGGCAGAGGTCCCTCTGAGAAACAGTCAGGAGAGATCAGCAGGCCTTCAGGAGGGCATCTCAGAAAGGGAGTGAGAAGCAGGGATGGACACAGAAGGTCCTTCAGAATCTCAAGCTTGGTCTCAACCTTGGTCCCCCAACCCCATTACTTCATACTCCCCAGCCTGCTGGCAGCAGGGGAGGAGGAACTAAAAACGTCGGGCCTGGGGGCATTCTGATGTAAGCGGGAAGGTGAGAAAAGAAGCACCCAAGACCAGATCCCCTTCCTTCCGGTCTCCTTAAGGTTTTCAGAGACGGCTGGGTGAGTCAACACCTTGTCCTGGCCTTGGCAAAGAAGGTGCCCCAGCCCCACTCCCACATTCCTCTCAAGTTACCTCTTTTCCAAAGGTGTCTAACACCAGTGGTCTTGATTTAGGTTTCCCATCTGCCCCAAGAAGTTGGTAAGGACAGTGGAGTTAAACCCATTTCACAGAGCAGGAAGATGAAGTCCTGCCTCCCCTCACCTCCGCAAAGAAGGCCTTCAGCTGGTCCAGGTGCTGGAAGATGCTAGGTGAGCTAGTGTCCATACGTGCAAGGCGTTGGGCTGCCTCCTCAGCTGATAGCCGAGCTGGATGTGGCTCCTGTGGACAAGTGGCCAGTCAGTTCCATGGCATGGGCGCCCCTGACCATTATTGTTTTTCTTTAATGTTTATTTATTTTTGAGAGAGACAGAGCATGAGCATGAGCAGGGGAGGGGCAGAGAGAGAGGGAGACACAGAATCTGAACAGGCTCTAGGCTCCAAGCTGTTAGCACACAGCCAGACGCGAGGCTCACACTCATGAACCGTGAGATCACGACCTGAGTGGAAGTTGGATGCTTAACTGACTGAGCCACCCAGGTGCCCCTCTTTTGTTTTTTTAAGTTTATTTATTGCATTAGAGAGAGTGTGAGAGAAACACTGTGTGCACATGTTCAAGTGGGAGAGGAGCAGAGAGAGAGAGAATCCCAAGCCAGCTCTGTACTGCTAGTACAGAGCCAGACGTGGGGCTTGAACTCACGAACTGCAAGAGAGCCGAAGTCGGAAGCTTAACTGACTGAGCGCGCCATATCTGACTATTAACCTCCAAGCTGGCCTTACCTTTAGCAGCTGACAGGGAGTCTGCCCAAAATTACTGATGATGCCCTCCAGAGCCTTCCGTTCCCGCTCATCCGCCACGTGGTCCAGGTCCACAGCCCCTGCCCAGGGAGGCAGAGCAGTCAGGGCTCTGTCTGTGCCCTCTGCCCTCAGCCCTCCTTACCTCTGCCCCACCCCCACTTGAGGCCAGCGCACTGCCCACCCTCATAGGTGCAGTAATAGAAGACATTGAGAGCCTCCTCTGCGGCCCGTCCTCGTTGCTTGTAGCCAAAGATGAGGTCAATCCATTCGTGTAGGTGGGCAGACACATACTCCGACTCCTGGGGGTGGGGAGGGGGGGCCAATCAGTCCAGGGACGGCTGACCCCCCAACGCCCACCCCTGACCCTCAACCCTGGCTATCCGCCTGTCTATGTTCCTCTCCTCACCAGAGCCTGGCGGTGCTGCTGGATGAAGTCCTCAGGAGAGCTGGCCCACGGCGGCAGCACCACATCGCCCACCTTCTCATTGGTCAGCTGGAGGCAGCCCAAGTCGAAGCCTGGCAAGGAGGTCAGCTGTCTCGCTGTCACCTGCTCCCTGGCCACCCCCAGCCTGTGCGGCCCGTGCCCCGGCCTCCCAGCCCCATGCCAGCTCTTACCGTTCTGGTTCTCTAGGAAGTCAGGGAAGTAGAAGAACTCTGGGATGAGCTCCTTCACGTCGGCGGGGCTCTCCAGGCGAGCCTGCCAGGCTGCCGCCACGGAGTGGAACTGCCGGTCAGAGCAGTCAAACCTGGGGGAGGGGCACAGGCCAAAGTGAGGTGGGGAGAATGGGGAGGGCGAGCATGGCGCTGGGGCAAAGAAGGGAGCCGAAGGGCCCAGGACGCCTGGCGGACCTGCCTCTTCCCCTCATCTGCAGCAACCCCCCTCTCACCCCCACCACCTGCCAGCCACCCCCTCGGGCCGCACCGGCCACTCTGCAGCTGGACGTGCAGGGAGGTGAAGGGTTCCACGCGGATGAGGTAGTGCATCACGCCCGCCGCGTTCGAATAGTGGGTGCCGTAGTGGAACTTGTCGATGGTGCCTGCAGGGTCCTCGAAGCTCTCGTACCTGCAGCCGCGGGTAGCGGGAGAGTCAGCAGAAGCCCTGCCCTGGCCCAGCCCAGCCCCCGAGCCCGGTCTTGCCCACACGCTCACTTCTCCCTCACGAGCTGGGCATGCTTGGGGTTCACCACACCGATGGGCTTGGACAGGTCCCGGAAGACGGCCGGGTTGCTGAGGTCCAAACTTGGGGACACGTAGTCCTGCAGGACCCAGGGGAACTGGCCGCCCACCGAGGGAGGAAGCTCCATGAGGGTCCTGATGGCCTGTCTGCCCAGCCTGCCCCGCCCTCGCCCTCAGGGAGATGGGCAGAGCCCCTAGGTAGGGGCGCACCGCTCAGAGGGACCCCAGGGAAGCAGGACAGTCCATAACAGGATTCCCTTCAGGGAGAAGAGAGGCCAGTGGGGGAGTGGGGGAGGGTGGGTGGGTGTGTCGGGGGGAGGGGCAGGGAACAGAGGCCCGGTGTCAGGCAGCACCCCCCCACAGCGCCTACACTGGGGAGAAGCAGGGCTGGCAGCCCGGAGGCGTAGGGGCAGAGGTAAGGAGTGGACCCTCACCACAGGGTACTGAGAGAGGTCGTTGTAGGTCCGCCCTGCAATGGTGTTGAGTTGCATCAAGTATTCAAAGTTGGATATCTCACGCTGTACCCATTTCTGGGGGGCAGGGGCAGGCAAGAGGTGAGCCAGCTGGACTGTCCGCCACTCCTCCCAGCCGCAGGGCCCTGACCTTGCCCGCCCCCCACACTTGAGGCCTCTCACCTGGGTGAGGCCCGAGGCACGCAGCATTTCCTGGGGGGAGCGGCTGCTTAGGTAGCCTTGGGCGGGGGGTCTCAGGCGCAGGAGCCACGAGTACACCTGGTTCCGTACCTGGGTGTGGGGTGGGGTGAGGCAGGGCTGGGGCCTGGGGGCATGCCAAGGAGACGAGGCTGTGGGCCCGCCCACCTTGCATGGGAAGTTGAGGAAGTAGTTGGCCTGATCGATGAAGAAGAGCTCAAGGGCTGAGCGGCGCAGGTTAAAACGCCGCAGGTGGACCTCACGCAGCTGGGCGAGGGGGCGCCGGAAGTCATGGCCGATGCCTGTGCAGACGGACGTCAGGGGCAGGAGTCACTCACCCCTGCCCCGCCAGACCCGAGCCATCCCCAAATGGTCCTTCTAACCAGCTCCAATAGGACGTACCCTCCTCAGTTTCCACGCGCTCGGCGCTGCAATCATAGAAGTACACGTGCTGTGTGGTGATCTCCAGCAGCCCTGGGACCACGGCCACCACCGTGACCAGCTGGCACTCAGCGGACAGCACTAGCTTCTCATGCTGCTCATCCAGTTCCGCTGCCTGCATCCTGGGGGCCAGCACTCGCTTCAGGCTCAAGGTTCTAGGACCCCCTTCCGGGTAAGCCCAAGGACCACACTCTCCAAGTGCCATCAGGTCATGAGGAACATACTGTCAAGCTTCCCAGAAGAGAGGGAGGAACTGTCCGGGGTCCAGTGCCCACTGACCCCAGTTCCCACCCCAAACCCGGGCCCCTAAATGTCTGGCCATGACACCAACTCTTACCCCTCGTCTCTCCTATTCTGGGAGGCGGGGCAGGAGCATCCTAGTCTGGCTTGTGTGTCTCAGTCCTGCCTGTGGCTACCTAGTTCTGCAAGAGTCACTCCCAGTTCTACTAGACAGCTCTCCCCAGCCCCGCAGCTCCCCCCCCCACCTGATTTTGGACAGCCCGTTCAGGGTGTTTAGTTCTGGCACAGATCGCTGCCCCCCACCCCGTGGTCAGTTCTCTCCCCAGCCCCACTCACGCAGTCTCCAGCGCAGCCAGCTCATCTTCGCCGAGCTGGTCTTCCGGAAGCTCCTCTGGCAGGGTGCTGACTTTGGCCTCCTTGGTGACTGCTAGAGGCAGTGAGGCCTCCTCGGTAAGTGTCAGGGGGGCCTCTCCTGCAACGGGCCCATGGGTGCTCAGCAAGAGATAGGCAGGGCAGGGCCTGTGAGGTTGGGCAGATCCCGCTCGGGACACCCTCTCTCACCCAGGTTGTCCCGCAGGGCGCTAGCTTCCAGGTGAGGGTTGAAGTGATGGTTGGGCACTAGCTTCAGACGCATGCGCGAGTATGTCTCGGCACTAGACAACTTCCAGCGAGGAAGCGGTGGGTCCCTGTAGATATGTCGCAGATGGTGGTTATGGATGGGCACGGACGTCTGTAGAAGTCCCTATTCTTCCCAGGCCTCACCCCAAACAAAGTTTTGCTGTCCAGGTCCCTCCCAGGGAAGGGTCAGGGGAGACCAGCCCCGCCCCCACCGCCTTCCGCCCGAGCCCCGCCCACCTCAGGGCCCAGGCCCCACAGGGGCTGGAAAGCTGACGCCACAGCGCCCCCCAGTGGAGCAGAGCCGTCGAGTGCTGCGCTGCCTGCTGCTTCAGTGTCGCGGCGTAACGCAGCCCTTCTAGGCTCGCACGTCTCTGCGCTGGTTCCAGCACCAGCTCCTGGGGGATGGGGTGGAGGAATGGGTCAATCTCACTGGCCGCTTCCTGTCCCCTTGGGGTTCTCCACCTTGTCCCACCAGCCGTCCTCTGGGCGCAGGAGTGGAGCAGCTCCTCCGCACCCCCCTCCACCCCTCCCCGGCTCCTGGGCCGGACACCTGGAAGGCCCGTCGACTGTGTGCACGCTCCCGCTGGCGCCGCTGTCCACTACTCATGAGCGTGTCGTAGCAGGCATTCCAGAAGCCCGACATGAGGTCGTGGCTCTTCGCGTAGGTGTCCATTTCGAACTGCGACATGGTGGGCTGCACCTGGAGGATTGGGCAGGGAGAGGAGACCAGCGCTCCATGTGGGTCCCCAGTCGCCGTTTCCCTTCCCTGGCCCCCACCTGCAAGTACCTGTTTGTCGATGAAGTGACGCCATTCAGGTGTGGCACAAAAGTCCTGGAAGTCCTCGAAGAAGGTGGGGCTGCCGTTGGTGGGTGGCAGGGAAGGCAGCCCCCACTGGAGTCCCAGCGGCCCGTAGGCTCGGTCCAGCAGTGTGCGCACCAGCGGCACCAGCCACGAGCAGCGTTCCGTGGCTGCGGCAGCTGCAGCCGAGGGCTCCCCGTTCTCGGCGGTCGTTT
The DNA here is from genome assembly GCF_003009895.1 of Hyaena hyaena. Taxonomy (NCBI): domain Eukaryota; kingdom Metazoa; phylum Chordata; class Mammalia; order Carnivora; family Hyaenidae; genus Hyaena; species Hyaena hyaena. The sequence continues at coordinate 3,204,685 of NW_024080662.1, forward strand.
CTGGGGTTGGGGTGTTGAGTGCCCGCGCCAGCGCCGACTCTAACTTGGAGAGCACATAGCAGGCCTCCTCGCGCCGCATGGGCACTGACGTCTGCAGGAGCGAGTGCAGCTTCACATAGGCCTGGGCATGCAGCTGTGGGCGGAAGGCGGTTGTGGGTGGCGCCCCGGTTCCCTACACCTGCCACTGCCGAACCCCCGACCCATCCCGCGCTCACCTGAGGGTCCTCCAGCAGGATGTAGCCGAGCACCAGGCGCAGGCCAATCTGTGCCATTTCTCGCAGATCCGCTGTGCCGTTGGCCAGGTGTGGCCAGGCTCCCATGCGGTCCAGCAGGCTGCACACGCCTTCGAAGAGCTGCAGCGCAACACGTTCCAGGCAGCCATCACCAGAGGAGCCCATGGGGAGGGAGCAGGTAGGGTTTAGCCTGGGGGCCAGGTAGGGTTTGCGCACAGACACCATTCTGAAGCACCCAGAGTGCCCGTGTGCACTTGCCCACCTCCCAGACCGGATGCCTGCAGGCTCCTGTGAACGCGCGGCCTCCTGTGGCTCATAGGCCTCTGAGCTATCGCACCTTCTCACTCCACAGCTCCTGATTGCCGTGACCCTCGGCGCACAGGAAGTCCTGCAGCAGACGCAGCAGCCAAAGCACCTGCTGGGTGAGGCTGGCCAGGACCCCAGCGGGGGCCTCTTTGATGTCGGTCAGGGCTGACTCCAGCATCATCTCCAGGAGGCTGGGGATGGGCGAGGGACTCAGGTGTCTGTCTGGCTGTCTGCTTTCCCCTCAGGCGTCCCGGAGGTCCCTGGCTCTGCCAAGCCATCTCCTCACCTGCGCTTGATGCAGTCTGGCGGCCGCACCAGTGTGGCTGAGGCGCCCAGCTGGGTGAGCACCGAGAAGACCTGGCCACGCTCCCGCCAGGCGGCCTCGTCGCTGCCTCCCACGCCCCGCCACGCCACCGAGAACAGCACGTTGGTGAGCAGGTTGCACAACTCCTCCTCAGGGGTTTGCTGTGGGCACAAAAGGGTGTGAGGGCGTGGGCAGGGGAGGGGAAGTGCCGGCTCCCACACTCTCCCTGCCGAGAACCCCTTGCTGACCACTAGCAGGGACAGCTGGAGGCAGACATTCAGCCGACAGACAGCCTGGGGCCTGGAAGAATGGCGCAGGGGCCATATTAGCCACTGCCTGAATATTCCAGAGAGAATCCTGGGCTTTCAAGGACTCCTAAGAATAGATGGTTCACAAATTGCCCCACAGCAATCCCAGCCCCAAGAACCATTCTGGAATTCTCTGGAAGTATGCCATAGAATAAGCAGAGACCCATGCCCAAACCTGGGCAGATTCCTTGGAGCTATAATGCCCATGGGCCCTGTCAAGTGTCTGCCCTATAGACTCTCTTCAGGACTTTCCAAAGCCCTGGTGCCCCCACTCTGCCTCAACATCGTCTGTCCCGTTCCAGGACCCCCCCACCCCCACCCCAGGAACACAACTGCAGATGAGAGCAACGAGGGGGCAGCACCAGGGCTGACCGGCAGCTATAGTCCTGATGTCAGACGAGACCCCACCTCTGGGAAGTCTATCCTGCCTGCCCTGTGTCCCAGAGGCGTCCCTTAGAGCCCCGCAGTGGCAGAGTGGACCCGCCTCACCTGAAGGTTGCTGGTATTTGAGGTGTCATCCCCACTGACGGCGGGCTCCGGGAGGCTGCCGTCCTCCAGCACGTTGGAGAGACTGGAGCTATGGCGGCCATGGGCCACGGGGAAGGGCCGGGGCCCATCCAGCGGGGAGGGTGTGCTGGGCTGGCTGGCCGGAGTTAGAGTCCCGCTGCCGCCGCCGCCACCCACATTGTTGCATGAACCCACGCTGGCCCGTTCCAGGCCCAGGTCAAAGGGGGTACAGAACGGGGAAAGAGCGTGGTAAAAGCTGTCAGGGTCGGGGCTGGGGGTTTCTGAGGGCAGGAAGACGTCTGAAGACTCAGGGGATTCGGTGGGCGGCTTGCACAAGGCTGGCTCTGGGGACGTGGGTGTCTCTGGGGGAAAGGGCAGGGGACCGCCCGCTGTGGCAGCCTCCAGGACGTACAGCCGGGTCAGCACGTCCTGCCAGCCAGCCTGCTGGGCCAGCAGCTGCACGACGTCTGGCTGTCCGTGGATGAGGTGGAAGAGCTGCCGGGCCAGGGCACAGCAAGTGAGGGCCTCATCCAGCAGTCACCCCCGCCCCAGACTCCCAGCCCAGGGCCTTGGCAGGGGGAAGGCCTCCAGAGAGCCCTCATCACAGGCATGGAAAGTGAAGCCCCCAGGCTAGAAGCCCCCTCTTCCACAAGCTCTCACTTCCCATACTCACCTGGCGACAGATGTCCAGGCGGACGCTGAGGTCAGCCTGAAGGGACAGCTGCACCACAGCCAACAGATCCGAGAGGTTCAGGCAGTCTGGGAAGATGGCCAGAGAGACCCTGAGGGACTGACCCCAGAAGGGGGACCTCGCTTCCCTGCCGGCTCAGCCTTGGCCCCTGTACCAACACCTTCCCTATGGCCACCTGCCCTGTTTCCTGGATCCATTGTACCCTTCTACCTGGCCTGCCTCTTGGCCCCACCTAAGTGTATACCTGCCCCCAGGAATAGCCTGTACAGGCCCTGGCAGAGCTGGGGGGAAGCAGCCCCTTCCGGCAGGCAGGCGATCAGACCCTGGAGACTGTATTCTCGCAGCCGGAGCCGCTGGCGGCTCCGCTCAGGTAAGCGCTCGTTCTGCTGCAGTTTGCGCAGGATCTGGGGGTGGGGGTAGGGTCACAGGGAGGTTGTCACCATGGGGGAAGGAGCTACTGGAGGAGGGGAAGTCACACCTCCCTGGCCCTCAGGCAGGGGCCATGTCAAACGGATGCTAGGGTTGGGGCGGGCTGGGTGTACCTTGCAGACCCGGTCGGGCAGCAGGGGCAGCGACCTTGGCTGCACCAGCAGTGCCAGCAACACCTCAAGGTTCCCCTGCTCCAAAAGGAAGACAGCCAGAGCCTCCTGTGCTGGTGAGCCCTGCAGCAGTGTCTGCAGCAGGTCCAGAGCACCCACCACCTGGGGACACAGCAAGTGACACAAAGTCTCATTCGGGGCTGGTCCCTCCCTGCAACATGGTCCACACTCCACCCCTCACCCAAGCCTCACCCTCACCCGCCTCCAGCCTACCTGGCCATGGTCACCCGCGGCCGCCAGAAAGCTCAGCATGACCTGCCAGTCGTCACTGGCGGAGCTCCGGACCAGGAACTCCCGCACCAGGCCAAAGAGTGAAGTCTGCACTGTGCGCACATCGTCAGCCGCTAGGGGGTGCTCCCGCTGTGGGCTGGGCCGGTCCCAGCAAGCGCAGCCACCCAGGGCCGGGAGAATGCAGGGCAGTGGAGGGGAGAGAACAAGGAGGGAAGTGGGCAGGTGAGCTGGGGGAGCTCGACCCTGTCCGCAAGGCCAGAGGCAACTGTGTCAGCCCCGCAGCCTCACCTGTAATGGGTGCGCAGCGCATCCAGGATGAACTGAACCCCATACTTCTTCCGCAGCTTCTGTCTGTGCTCCCGGACTATGCTAGACATGTACTGGACGTGGCCTGAACCGGAATTGCCAGAGGCCTCAGGCCACCAGGCTGGGCTGGGCCCCTTCAGCTGTCCCTCCGGGACAGCGCCATGCTCCCCCCAGATACCCCGGGGCAGAGAGGTCCCCTCAAGCCACCCAAAGCGGGGTTATAGCTTCTCAGAACCTCTACCCCCCACCCTGCCCGGTGGCGTCCCCTCATCCAAGGCCCCACACCTACCCAGGCGCACAGCAAAGTCGCTGGGGCTCCACAGGTGGAAATTGAAGAGCAAATGCTGGTAGAGCAGGTACAGGAGGGGCCCACTGCCCTCCGCTGCCACCTGCTCCATCAGCAGCTGGGCAGACATGAGCACGTTCATGTCCATGGCCCAGCTGGGAACCTGGGGCAGAAGGAGCCAAGGTGAGGTGGCTAGGCCCTGGCTGCGTTACTACTGAGCCTCCTGGCACCCACCCTGCCCTGCACAGGCGGATGGATGACACAAGCATCCTGCCTACTCGAAACCCTCTGATGGCTCCCCGCTGCCCGAAATGCAAGCCCGCCAGGCTGCCACGCAGGTCCCTAGCCCCAGCGGGTGCTGCTACTTCCAGCAGACCAGCAGCCGAACATTGCTGCACCTGCCAGACGCCACCACCTCTCCCAAGAGTCTCTCCTCGACAGACCCAGCTTCCCCTTCTTAATCCCCCCACCCAGACCCTCCGTCAAACAGGGCAGCCCCCTGCCCGCCTGCCCCACCTTGCGCAGCAGGGCCCCGATGATGGCAGGCCCCTGGCACTGCGCCAGGCTCTCTTGGTTCACCGTGTGGCCCTGCAGGAAGTTCCGCAGCATCAGCAGAAAGGCAGCCACTGCATTCCTCTCCATGCGCTCTTCTACCCGCCACCAGGAAGGGGACAGACGTGTGTCAAGGGGCCTGCCAGCGGCAGAGACTTCAAGCATTCTGGCCTCCTTGTCCTGGCAAGATTTCCTCGCCACCCCAACCCAGGCACCAGGGCCACTTACCGGAGGACTTGCCCAGCGGGAGAAGCAGGCCCTGGGTGTTGTGGCTAGAGGTCAGTTCAGGCCCCACGAGGTCATGTGTCACAGCTGGACCCGCCTCGGCCTCTTGCGGCTGGGAGGCCACTCGCTCCAGCAGGGGCAGCAGGGCGCCCATGCCTCCCACACAAGTCACCACGTCCTAGGGGAAGGGCTGGCTGTGTGAGGGCAGCTGCCCACCGTTTCCTGCCCCGTTCCACCCCAGCAGACCTTCCAGTCCGGGACCCTGGGTCCTATAGGTTTGCTCTTTAGGGCTTGTCTCCCAGAGACCTCTCAGGGCACAGTTCCACTCCCCAGCCTGCCCTGCACACACACATGCCCATGTTCATGCTCCCCATGTGTGCACACACACCTTCACATCCCAGGTCTCCACCCTGTGGCCTGTCAGGCGGCCATCCAGCCTGTGGCCAGGGGACAGGTCCAGGCAGATGTTGTTCTTACAGGCCTGGGGGCAAGCAGCAAGGGTCAGTTGAGAGAGGAGGCGGCACACAGAGCATGGGGGCCAAGGGGAAGGTGGCAGGGGTGAGCCGGCTGCCCCCACCCCATACCTGTGGTGAGTAATGGAGGAGCAGCTTGGTGCTAAACTCATGTAGTTCACCCTCGGGCTTGAAGGGTGCCGTCTCATTGGGCCCTGGGGAGTGGGCAGGGGAGTTCAGACCTGGCTGGGCCTCTGGCCAAACCCCATCCAGAGCCCGCCTCTTCTCTGTCTGATCAGAGGACATATACCCCCAGGGATGCCTTCTCCCTCCTGGACTCCTAGTTTCTAAGTCCAGGACACTTTATGGGCCCCAAGCAGCCGGGGCTAGTTGGGGGGGGGCGGGGAGGGGCTCAGCTGGGGCAGGGTGAGGCAGGTGGTGCATACCCAAGGTGCTCAGGGCCCGCAGGTCCGCTTCCTGCAGGGCTTCATGGAAGATGACCACGGCCCCCAGCTCGCCCTCCAGGGACGTGGGGCTGCCCCACCGAGTGTCCTGTGTGCCTGCGAGGGTGGAGCTGATGCTGCCCTCCTGCAGGGGGGCCACCAGCCCCGACCCCCAGCCAAGCTCTGCCGTGGCTGGGACCGACTGGGAGCGGGACAGGGAGGGGTGTGCGTGAGCCAGGGCGGCAGGGACTGGTGGCGGAGGCAGCCCCGTGGTGGTGGTCGTTGTGCGGTGCCCAGCGGAGCCGATACAGCAGGAGGAAAAAGGCTGCGGGGCCAGGGTTGGGGGAGCGGTCAGGTCACAGCAAAGCCTGGGGCTCCATCTATATCCGGTTCCTCACAATGACCCCCAAGTCTGCACAGACCCTAGAGGCTGAAGCCTGAGGTCTATGTGGGGTGCAAGTGGGGGACACAGGGACTCCAGGCTTCACCCTGTCCAAGCTGCTCCTGCTACCCAAGACCTCCCCACACCCTGCCTGGCACACCTCACTGAGGGAAGGGCAGCGGAGGGGCGCTTTCTTGACCAGATAGCCATCTTTGTAGACATGGACCAGGTTCTGGCTGAAGGGCCGGCGCCCAGGCACATGGACAATGGCCACGGAGTGCTAGGACAGAAGCCACAACATCAAGCTGTGGGCTACCACTGGGGGCCTCCTCCACCCACTCCCCCTGGACCGTATGAGGATAGGGGCTCACCCAGGCAGAGTCGGCAAAGGACACTTCAGGCAAGCTCATGGTCAAGTACTCCTTCCGGGTACACACGGCCACTACCAGTGTCCCAGCTGCCGTGAAGAAGCCCTCAAACCCTGAGCCACTGCTGGTGAAGAAGCTGGGGGAGGGGGGGAGGCCAAGCCAGTTATACCTGCTGCTCTCCTGCTCACCCCGGCGCTGTGCCCCGGCCCCTGGTAGTCACCCACCTATACAGCTGCTTTCGCTGAAGTGGCCGTGAGGGGGCCAGTGCCGCAGCTGTGGGGTGCAGGCAGAGCCAGGCATGGAAGGTGAAGCCGGGTCCTGGCCATTGCTGCACGGGGGGTACCATAATACCTGCCATGCTAGGCGCGAGGTCAAAGTAGTGCAGGGCTCGTGCCGGGCCCCGGTGCCGGGCCATGCCCGACAACGCACGGATGATGGCACCGGCGTGTCGGGCGTTCCCAGCCTCAGCTCCGCCCGGCCCCGAGTCCAGCCCTGGCGGGGGGCGCAGCAGGCAACGGAGCTCTTGGGGCCGCAAGGACACACGGCCTAACGCCTGCAGCAGCGCCAACAGCTGCTCCTGGCAGCGGGCCCCCAGGGCGGCCCCTGTGCTGAGCGTCTCCAGCAGGTAGCCCACCAGCCCCGCCTGCACGCACGTGGCACGGCTGGCGGGACAGCTGTCACAGAGCCACCAAAGGCGTTGTGCGAGGAAGAGCTGCAGCTCTGCCGTGGGCAGGGCTGGCAGCCACTGCATCAGCATCAGCACCGGCTGCTCGTTCAGGATGGGTGGCGGTGGGCACATGCTGTGGTCCCCCTCCACAGCCTAAGAGGAGAGAAGACAGGATAGTTTCGGGACAGCTGGCATGGGACGGGCCACCCTGCCAACAGCAGGACTCCCCGGCCTCAGTGGATTTGCCCTCAGTGTGGCAAAGCAGCATGTGCTACTCCATCCTGCTCACGGGGCACATCTCAGGTTCGGGAAAGTTCAGGACAAGCACCGTTAATCTCCCAAGCCTTGGCTTTTGGTCTGGGTTGGCCTGAACCCCAAAGGTGTGTTCCCAGGATGATCTTGGGGCTTGCTCACACATACCAGAATCTTCGCCCCAGTGACACTGACACACGTGGTCAGGCCACATGTCACACTGTACTGCCCACAGCCAACACAGTCCCCAAGGTGGAGAGCTCCCTTTCCATGGTAAGTAATCCTGCCTCAGTCCTGACTGCCTCTGGGACCCTGACCCCAAAATGCCCTTGCCCTCACCATGTTGAGTAGCTCCTGTAGCAGCCGATGGGTGGGCGGACCGTGGCTCTGCAAAACCTCGTGCAGGTGAGGGTAGCCAATACGCTCTTTAAACACCTCCTGTGCAGGGTTGTGTGGGGAAGAAGCGAGCATGTGTGTGGGCCCCAGAGCAAACTCATACTCCACAGAAACCATGGAGGAAGCATCATCTTCCAGGGCTCCCCCCGCCCCCGCTCTGCCTCTGGGTCACAGCACTAGCAAGGGCGAGGGGCTGCAGATGGATGTGGAGGCAAGGGTCCCCTTCAGAAGGCTCTAGATGCTGGTCAGCCCACAAGTGTCCTCCCTAGTCCAGCCCTGACCCAGGTATCCAGCTGCCAGTACCATGTCTGCCCAGTGGGCTGAGCTGCACCCCAGCGGGCACAAGGGTCACCTCCCCGGCTCCCTTGCTCTAACAGCCACCAACCAGACTAGTTCTGGGGACATGTGGTCAATTTAAATCCCATCCCACCCCCTGACTGCAGCCAGAACGCCGTGTCCTCACCTTGGCCGAGGGGGAGCTGCTCATGACGCAGGTCAGCACTCTGACTACATGTACCGCAATGGCGTCTGTGTCCTGGTCCAGGACCTTGGGGTGGGGAGGGTCAGTCAGAAGAACCGGGGCCGGGCTGTCACAGCTGGCAGCTCCCTGTTCCTGGTATAGGGCCAGGAGCAGGTGCCCCAAGGCACGCAGCAGGGCTGGTCGGAGGCCTTGGGAGTAGAGGTACCAGCCCTTCTCTCCTCCTTCCTTGAACTGTTGTGACCCTCTCCCTATCCTAGGGGCCTCTCTGAGAAGCTTGGCAAGACCACTTTGACAAAGAAGCCAGAGAAGAAACCAAGACCAGGAAGTGCCTCACTGGGACACATCAACAGGGGACCCTCTCACTGTAACTCTTTGTCCCCCAGTGTCCGGTAGGCTTACGGGCCCCTCCCAACCCCACCCAAGCTAGAGGCACATGTGCAGGCAGGCAAGTGCCCCATCACCCATGATGATTGACAGGGGGTTGGGGAATTTAGGGACAATCAATCACAGGATGTTAGAACCGGAAGAACCTTCGAGACCTTTGAGTCCTACCCTGCCCCTCGCCCCCAGATCCAGGCTGAACATGACAGCCAGAAGCATATGATGCCCACTTGCCCTGCCCCACCCCTGAGGGCTGAGGGGTCAGCAGGGCTTGGAGACTTTGTCCACAGGTGCCAGGCTGCATTTGGGCTCCATGGGGCCTGACGCCCCAAGTGACCTCACACGACCTTTTCCCCCTCCCTAGGCCTCAGTTTTTTTCTCATCTGTGAAAACCAGGAGGTCTCACTTGCCTTGCCTTTCCTGCTTTGTAGATGAATAGATATGCAGGCTCTCAGAGAACAGGCAAGTGGAATGGCCACGGGGGCTGCCTCATGAAGACCAAGCCGGGGACCTCTCAAGGTTGGGGCCCAGGTGTTAAACCACCAGAGAGAGGGTTCTCCACGCAGAGCCCCTAACTGACAGCTTGCAGCCTCCTACCGGCCCCATGGAGGGTGAGGCAGGCAGCACATCTAAGGGGATGAGGGACTCGCAGCGACCTGCTTAAGGTGGGTACAAGGACCCATGGAAAGAAGTGGCCTCATGCAGGGGACTTCCTTTTCTGTGAGTGATGACAGCCAAATCCAGTAGTATTTGCGCTTCAGTCTCCCCTTCTGGGAATTGGGGTAGGTGGCTGAGTTTCGAAGGTTCCTTCCAGTCTGGCAAAGCCAAACTCTAGCTCCCAATACAAATACGAGGCAGGGCCCAGAGCGCTCCTACCCATTCCCTAGAAGGATAGGGAAGGTGGGCAAGACAGCATGGGGGACCCAGCCCTGTCACTAGGCCACACCAGACCTTACACATGTCTGCTCATTCCCCCTGCAGCCAGGAAAGGCTTAGAGAGGGAGCTGGAGGGGTGGGGACCCAGAGAGGTGAGTGCCTGAGCTGGTCAGCCCCAAGGTGGTACCTTCTGGACATCGGGCTCGGTCAGTAACCGGGTAGCCAGGTCACTGTCCCCCTCAGGGGGCGCCCGGGCCTGCAGGTACAGCTGTGGGGAAGGGGGAGGCACAAGATATAGGAGGCAGAGGAGAGAGAGGAGGAGGAACATGGGGGAGGGGTGGGATTAGAGCAGAACCTGGGGCAGCTGCTAGGGCTCCCGAAGGGAAGGCTCTGTGTGCCCTGAGCCCCAGGCCGAGTGCCCCACCAGGCACTAAGAAGTGTGGGGCATCTGAGCTGCCCATGCCCTGCTCAGCACAGAGTCGGGGAGGGTGGGGCAGATAAGTGGGCAGGAGTGGGTACTGTATCAAAAAGAGCTGAGCCCGCCTCCTACCCTTGGGGCGGGGGAAAGAGGGACCAGGGGCCAGGGCAGCTCCTGTCTTTCCATGACATCCCCCTCCTACAGCGTGCAGAGCCATCCTGAGCCTTAGGCCGTCCCACCAGCCACAGCCCCCCAGCCCGGTCCAGACCAGGTTTGCTCAGCAGCAGCTCAGCCCGCATCCCCAGGTGGTGCCCCCCGCCTCGGGGTTCCAGGCCCCGCACCCCCAGCCGGGCCCCACCCACCTTGCTGTTCTGGATGAGGCGAATAAGGTGCTCAAAGCAATTGTTGCTGAGGAAGGTGGCCTGCAGCACCGGCCGGTCCTCACATGCCAGCATCATGGGGATGGCGTCTGTGGAGAGGCCTAGGGTCAGCCCCGCTCCATCCCTTGCCAGCAACACCTCCACCAGCCTTAACCCTTCTCCCATGCTGCCCAGTCCTGCCTGCCTTTGTCACTTAGACCTTCCCCTGCCAGAGCCACCTCCCCAAGAGCCCAGAAGCCCATACCCACCGAGCATGCTGACCCGTAGGGTGACGAGGGCCTCTTCAGGGCCCGGGCTTGGGCCCGCTGGCCAGTCGGCATTAAGGATGCGGAAGTAGCCCTCAAGCAGGGTTCGGAGCTCTGGCCCGCGAGGGGGTGTGCGGCTGGCATGCAGGACATGTACTGTACCCACCAGTGCCTCCAGTGCCAGCGGCACCAGGCGGGGGTCCTGGGCCGGCCCATGGTCCCAGCCCCGTAGCACACCCAATAGGCCCTGCACAGAGCCGGCGCTCACAGCCATCTGCCCATTCTCCTGCAGGTATGGGCAGAGACGGCAACGGTCAAGGCGCTCAACGAGCAGAGACCCTGAGACGCCCACCCTCTGGCCCACAGCTCTTCCCGGCTTACCTTCCCTCCCGCAAGGACAGCACCAAAGAGGTGGACGAGACGCAAGAGCAGCATGGGAGGCAAGCCACTCGCATCCTGCAGGCTCTCTGGATAGGGTGAGCAGGCAGGACAGGACAAGGTCACCAAGCTTGCAGGGGGCTACACGACAGCGGGGTGCCCTGGGGGGGTAGGGGGCTGAGAGACTTGGGAAGAGGGAAGAGACTTGGTTCTGTACTTGGGGGGTCTAAAATGCCATGGCTCTATGCCAAGGTGCCTAGGGAAGACACGGCCCTTCTTTGCGGAGCTTGAAGGCACGTGTTCCTGCCCGGAGAGCCTGGGAAGTTCCCCATATCCTTAACCCCCAATGTGGGGACCCCAGGGTAAGCACACATACCCCACCCCACTTCCCCATGGCAACCCAGGGTTTAGTTTCTCAGATACAAATCTGGTCCCTCTACCCTGTGACAGTTGGAGCTTCCTGTGACCTGCTCTGGGGACTTTGCTGTGCCTACCATACAGATGCCCCCCCACCCCCACCCATGCCCCTGCTGGGGACTTCTAGGGGCTTTCACAGCCTCATATGTGGGAGGCCCACCTGGCCCTGCTCCAGAAAAGCTGGACAGGATGCTGGGCCACAGAATGAAACCCAGAGAGCAAAAAGGACCAGCCCAGGGTCACATGAGTGGTGTGTACGGTGGGGGCTGGGGTGGGGCTAGAGCAGGGCTCACTAGATTTACGAGGGATGGGGTGGGACCGCTCCCTGGACACAGGGCATTTGCCCCACCTGGCTTGGGCAGGGAAAAGAAACAGCAGGGAAAGACGTGGATAACTAGTCACATTCCAGGACTAGAAGTCAGGGTGCAGAGGGCGAGTGGGGCTGGAAAGGGAGGCTGTGGGAGCAGCAAGATCTGGTCCTGAGGTGCCAGGCCACCAGCGAGGGAGTTACGGCAACAGGAACCAAATCCAGCCTGTGCTGGGAAGCGCACTCGGGTTGTGGGAGAATGGAGGCAGGGAGGGGCCCTTGTCCAGGCACACTCTGCCCCGGCCCATCTAAAGTCCTGGCCAGTCTCCTTCCAATGAGAGGAAAAGAGGGGACCCAAAAGAAGGGGGCTCTTAGGGGGCACAGGTCCTGGAGGAACTGACCCCCGGGACCAAGGGAGCAGGAAGTGAAGACACTTAGTGTAGACGTTGTCTAAAGGAGGGGTGGAGGCTGCAGGGACCAAGGGATTGGACCAGGGAGCTTTCAGATGGTCTAGATCAGAGTGAGGTCTAAGTGGCTGTGGGGACCCAAGAGGTGGGGGGAAGGGGGAACGGAAATTTATCTCCCCCACTTTATGGGAGGCCTTCGCTCTAGCCCAGAAAAGAAATTACTCATTTTGCCCCGACATGCCCTTTCTCTCCTCTCTGCCCACCTTTCTGTCCTCCTTGGCCCCCCACGGAGGGGCGCCCCTCAGTTTCCCATGGTGCTCCAGCCCTGTTTGCAGCCACCACTTAGGACCCATCTTGCCTCTGGGATGTGGAACTGCAGCAGGACTACAGGAAGGGGTTCAGGTTTGGGGGCGGGGCCTTGGGGGGCCTTGGGGGGCAGCGGCGGGGCCTGACCTCTGAAGAAGACGCTGAATTCACTGGGCAAAACAGCTGGAGGGAACTTGTATTTGCTCTTCTCCTTGGAACTGATGACCTCCCTGGGGGTGGGGGTGGGGGATGGGCAGGGACCCTGGTGAGGCTGGGCACCTCACCCCTCCTTGGCCATCCTCCTTCACCAACCCACACCCATGCCCCCTCCCAACTCCACACCTTGGCTAAAGCTGTCCCCCACCCCATCCTCTCCCCAGCCTCCTCTGGGTCCTCTGCGGTGGGCTGGCTCTCACCCACTGTGCTGGCGCCGCCAGGTCTGGTAAGGGTCAAAGAGGCCCTCACAGAGGAGAAGGGCATGCAAGGCCACATTCTCCAGCTGCGGCGCATGGCCCTCTTGCTTCTGTGTTGCATGGGCTCCTTTCAGCTGTACGTATGGGGACAGGGTACAGGGGGGTTAGCTGGGTCCTGGCTCCGGCCTACAACCACCTCCCCACCCAGGGCAGAGCCCACCTCACCTCTGCTGTCAACCAGGTCAGCAATGCCAGCACCCGGGGCACCAGCACCTGGCCCCAGCCAGCCTCCACATTCTCCAGGTTCCTGGGGGGGCAAATGATGAGAGAGGTCCCAGGAATAGCCCCCCGCCCCATACACAGTTCCAAGCTGCACCCCCACCTTGCCAAGGACAACACGGACTCACCTGCAGAGAATGATGAAAAGCTTGAGCAGGAGCAGGGCCTGCTCCAGGTCCCCCTTGTCCAGCTGCTCAGCCAGCACATGCAGCGCGTCCAGCGGCAGCAGCGGCACCTCTGCACCGGCCTCCTCTGGCCTGCAGGGTGGGGGGGTCATTACGGCACCAAGGCCCCTCCCTGTGCCCCATCCCTGCCCTCCATGGAGATTTAGCCTCACCTGCGTGGCTCCAGAGAGAACAGTGAGATGCTTTTCTCGAAGGCCCCCACGAAAGCCTTCAGCCACTGCTGCAGGTAGCCCAGGTCCTTCTGCAGGCAAAGGAGATGGGGGTAGAGTGGCAGGAGACAGAGAGGGTGCGGTGCCCAGGGGAAGGACGTGGGGGCGTAGACAGCAGTGAACGGAGGTGGACGCAGGGTGGACAGGGATCAGATGCAGGGCAGTGCGGGTGGAGACAGCGAGGGATGGGGAGGGGAGGAGGAAGGGAAGTTAGAAGGTCAGCATCAGAGAACTACCCTGTATATTGACGGCTCTCCTGGGCCCCCTGTCTGCTTTTCCCAGTCTCTGCTCCCACCTCCCTAATTACTGGGGACTCAGGCAAGCCGGACATGAGCAGGGGAGGGAGGGGTGTAAGTGTGCACAGTCCTGGAATGTGGCCTTGGTGCACACTGGTGCTGGGACTGAAGGCCTTCCACCCGCCAGCCACTCCTGGCCTCTGCCTTCCACCTGCTCCCAGCTCAGCAGCTACTACCTCCAGGAGACCTTCCCTGACTGCGGCTCTGGTGCTGCATGTGCACCATGGACCAGGCAGACCCATGCACACGCACACTCCCCACAAGTGCAAGCAGAATGCCCTACCTCACCCTAGGAACCTAACGCCCTCCTGGCTGGTTACCTGGACCCCAGGCCCCAAAGCTGGTTCCATGGGCAAGAGGGGCAGCGGCTGAGCCCGTGTCTGGGCGCCGCCAGGGAAACTTTGGTGTGAACGGGAAACGTCCCCTCCTGCCCCGGCAGGGGCAGGAAGCGCAGAGTCACGGTGGGGGAGGGGGGCCGCTTCCTCCCGGCAGACCGCAGGGATGTGGGGGGGCCCCCCCGGGGCACCCAGGGCCCTGCAAGAGAAGCTGCAAGGGACCTGGCCCAGCACTGGGGGTGGGGCCTGGAGTACAGAGGGGCGGGGTCACACTGCCCTGGGCGCTTGGCTTGGAGACCAGAGACTTGTTTTACTGGCATAAGGTCTGGACTGGAGTCAGGGCAGGCGTATCTAGGGACAAATTCTGATCCCTGCTGCTATAGGGGCCCTTCATTCAAGGCACTCAGAGCTCCCTCACCTGGGCCCAACACCTTAGGCCCAGGGAACAATGTGGACTGTGGAGGACTCAGTCATACCTCTGCCCTGTCCCCCTTCTCTGGCCTCCACCTGGTCCTACTGGTCTCTACCCCTGGGACACAGCTGAGTAGGTCCTAGCCTAGCCCCAGTCAGCTCTAACTCTATGCCCCTCCCAGGGCACAGAGTGGGTGTGGCCTGGAGCTCCTCCTCCTCCCCTGTCCTCCCTCCCTCATCTGCAGTACCCCTTCCCCCCAGACCAGCTGAGCCCAGACCAGCTGAGCCCAGAAGGCAGCTTTCTTTCCCAGGGGCAGAGGGGTAGGGCAGGGACCAGACTGGAGAAGGCTGAAGGGGCAAGGAACACATCATAGGTGCTGAGTCCCAGGTGCCATGGACCTCAACCCAAGGACTTCTCATTTCTGCTGCCTGCAGGCCCCAGACCACAGGGCAGGGACTGAATGGAACCCAGGGAGAGGGCCGGACCCCAGCAGAATGGGCCAGGTGCACAAGAAACCTAGGCAAAGCAGCCCTCACCCTGTGGTTGGGCACCTTCCTTGTGCATCTGCCACAGGCCTGAGGCCTGGGCAACTGTGAGAGGGGCTGGGGCCACCAAGGTGCAGGCCCACACCCCCCCGTGACTTTTTCTCTGTTAGTTACCTTTGGCGACCTCTCCACCCTCTACCGCTGGCAGCCTCCCTGCTCCCCTACCTCCGTCCACAGCCCTTCTCTCCACCAATCAGCAATGACACCAAAATGCCCAACCCAGCAGGCCAGGCTCTTTGACCACTTCTTCCGAACATTTCCCATTGTGCTGGGGCAAAGGGGTGGGGGGTGGGGAGGCTCCCGAGAGGATGCCTCACCCACTAGAACCGCTTCCACTGCTCTTCTTCTGAGGGTGCTGAAAGCCAGACCTCTGTTTTAGGCCAGGGCCACTCACAGTTGCTGGCCAGCCCGTCCACGCTGACCATGCGGCCCCTGCCTCGGTGGCCCCACAGATCCTGGTCTACCGTCAAAACTGGCCCAACACCATCCTCCCCTCTTCTACCCCCGAAACCACCCCCAGTTAAGCTGCAGACAGCACCTAAAATGTGGGTCTTTTTTGCCCACTGTAGCTCTGCTGAGCACCTGAAAACCCAAATTTGACCACGCCCTCCCCCCAACTTCCCCCCCGACCTGAGCATAAGGACTAAGATGAGCCTGGCATTCCAGGTCCCTAGTCCAATGGCACCTGCTTCTCCAGCCTCTCCGTCCGCTCTGCGTCACACCCTCTGGTCCAGGCCTCTATCCACCCCATTCCCTGCTGCCGTCTGTGACCTGAGCTCTTGGTACTTAAGCAGGAACCTGCCACCCTCTTTGTGGCCATCACCTGAACTGACCCTCCCAGAACCTGGGTGGGCCCCTCAAACGCTGCACACTCCTGCTTCCCATCCCTAGGGCCACACCCTTGGGCCTGTCCAGCAGGTCCAGGCTGGGCGGCTGTGTTCAGGGCTGAGGCAATCACGGTAGCCCTCATGGCTCTGGAAGGAGCATGAGGGGTCTCTAGAGCATAGAACTAGGGAGGATAGGGCTATCTGCCTGTTTCACCTCTGACCTGAGCCCCACGACGTGAGGCTGCGGTGCTCGGGGGTCCCTGCAGGGGTCGGGGCGCACAGTCACTGCGGCAGTGCTGAATGCCATGGGCTCCCAAAACTGGAAGAGGTGGCTGTGGCGCCTGGGCTCCCCACACTCTGCTCCTACTGGCTCCTCCCTCCCTTTCTGGCTCAGAGCAGGAATGCTGGGCAGGGCCAGCCCAGTCCTTAACTTGAAGGGGCCAGGGCCCCAACCCCACCCCTCCCGTGAAGGCGGGTCAGGAGCACCCACTCTCCTCCTCAGGCCCTGGGGCTCAAGTGTAAGTGGTGCTGAGGCCCTGCTGCCAGGGAGCAGGCTGTGGGGAGGGGGAGGTCAGTGGATCCGGGATGGATGAGGGGGGCTCACGACCACGTCTGCAGGAGCCCCAGTCTATGCCCGACCAGCCCTGAGGGAACTGGGTACTGGAGGTGGGGAGACCCCAAGGGCTAGCTGGGCCCAAACAGTCCCTGGGTGGGCACTGAACTGCCGCTTCCCCAGAACCCTGAGGTAGCCCGAGAGGGCTGAGGGCAGGCGGCTGTGGCATGGATGGGTGGGTGGGGCTGTCTGCCAGGGGACAGGGACGACCAAGCTGCTTGACACCGCGGTGCCCCAAGCCTGACACCAGCCCTGCCTTGCCCTGGATGTCACCCCAGGGCTCAGACCTGGCTTCAAACCCCTCTCCTCACCCCATCACCACCTCTCTCGGAGTTTACAGTGACACAATATGCAAAAAGTCCTTAACTGGCGTCTGGCGTCCAGTGTGCCTCCTTACACACGAGTGGCCGCCGCCACCTGATCAGCCAGTCACCCACCCAGCACAAGGTTTAGGCAAGTCCGTGGCCTCCCCTCATGTCACAGCACCCCGGACCCCCGGATGGCCCAGCCCAAAGGCTTGATTCACTGTCCCCACACCCACAGGTCTGTAAGAGCTTTGTCCTCCATTCTCCCCAGGGCCAGCATCTTTTTCAGGACCCAGCCCTGTCTGCTGCTTAGGGGCTGGGGTTGCCAGTCAGGGGCTGGGGGCACAGGTTCTGAAGTCCAGCCCTGGTTCTCACTCTTAGTAGCCTGTTACTCAACATTAATCTCTTTGCGGTTCAGCTGCCCCTTTAAATCCATCCCTCCTTACATGCTTCACAGGTAAAGGCTCTCTAACATATGCACCAGCACCAGGTAAGGCGAGGGGAGCTCCACCCCCAAATCCGGGGGCTCTGCCCTCCGAAGCCCTTGGTGTGCACTGGGAGAACAGCACTAACGTTCTCCCCACACACTTCGGTGAGTGACTGATGAGTGGCAGACCTTGGCTCACTGGCAGAGCCAAGGTCTCATAGGTGGCTGTCCCAGGTGGGTGGAATGGGAGTCTTTTGGTGGCCCCCAGGTTAGAGCCAGGAGCAGGGTAAGGAGAGAGATTGTAGCTCCACAGTGAGTGGCTGTTCCTGGTCAGAACTGCCTGGGTGGTAGTGAGCACCCCAATTCCAGGGACAGGCAAGCAGAAATGGGACAGGGTGGGGTGGGGTCTGATCAGGATAAACTCTTTCAGGCATGGGTGTCTCCCCCCTCAGCATCAGGAGGGGGATAGCAACGTTAAGCCACAGGTGGCTTCTGGCTACACCAGGGGGCCTGGAGGTCGGACTTGGAGGACCTCAGGTCAAAGAATGAAGCAGGAAGATGGGGACTTTGCCAGAGGCAATGGCAACTGAGGTACAAGTATCCAGGTGACTGAACCAATCTCTCCCCCTTACCTGGGGATGGGGTCTTGAAAGGGGTAGACTTTTTGGTCTCCCTAATGCCCCCTAGGGCTTAACCTTCCCCTTGTCCTATCACTATGGAAACCAAGAATTTCCTTCCAGGGTCCCCATAGTAACCGACCCTGTTTCTATGGGGACCCCACACTTCCACATCACCTCCCCAGTTGCCATGACAACTCCAGAGATTGCCAGCCCCTCCCCCCAAGCCTGGGCTCTGTGCTACTCTCCTGTCACCTCAGTCCTGCCCTTTCGGCTGCCTCAGTAAGAAAGGCAGGGAAGAGGAAACTCTGGTTGCTCCTCTGAGGTATAAGCACGAAGGAGGCTATTCTGTCTCCGTTTTTCCCATTTCAAGAGGGTAAACTGAGGCACAGGGAGGCATATGATCCAGTTAAAGTCCCAGAGGGAGCAGAGGGCCTGATCAGGTTTCCATGAAGCAGTAGAGCTCATCAGTTGGGTGAAGGACCAGTGAGGGGTGAACAGAGCAGGGTCAACTCCAGCCCCAACTTGACCTCCCTGGAGCCCCGAGTCCTCAGTGGCGTAACTGGAGAGTCCGGCCCGGGCTCGCTCCCCACCGGTAACCTGAATGTCTGACCTGTCCTGACCTTCACAGCCCTGAGCGCCTCCCAGATGCCATGCCCCCCAGGGCTCCTTTTCACTCAGGGGCTGTTGAGCGATGATGCTACTGCTCCCACCCAAAGAGGGGCAGCTCATTTGCACGTTATTTTGCATAACTTTTACCTGCTGCCCAACTGCTGGCCTGTTGGGTGCTGTTCCCGGTCTTCCTGTCCTCACCCCCTTGCTAGCCCTCCTTGGGGAAGCCCCCACCTATCGCCCAGGCCTCCCCCTCACTCCTGACAACTGGCCTCTCGTGCTTCCCACTGCCGTGTGCTGGCTCCCGTCCCCTCTGCCCACAAGGCCCAAACGCAGCCTCCTAGGCATGACCGGTCACTGCAGTGGGGCCTGTCTCTTGCATCCAGCCACTCAGCTAATATCCGGGGAGCCTCTGTGAAACATGAGGTGCGGGGAAACTGCCAAGCAGTGAGCACAGTGAGGGTGAAAATGGGGACCTGCCTGAGCTGAGGTCCAGCCCGGTCCGGGGGACAGGAGACGAAGGCCCCCTCAAACAGGAAGGAGAAGGCTCCACGCAGAATAAACAGCTTGTGCCATCCCAGGGCGCAGACCCACTGAGGCTTCCTGCCTGCAGAACTAGACCCTTCCCAGGACAGAGACTGGGTCAGAGCTCTGCCGGACTCTGGCCCAAATGTGTCCGATGACCTTGATATGACCCTGCCTTGGTTTCCCTACCAGGGCCCCGAGGGGCTCAGCTTGAGTGATGTCCAAGGGCTACTCCTCCCTCAGCAGTACTCCTCCCTGCAGCCACCTTCCCCACTTGTGGCCCCCAGAGGGAGGGGGGGTGGGCGGGTCTGAACCTGGGGTCTGTGAGGAGAAAGGAAGGGCAGAAAGGGGGGTGCTCCCCTGGGCGGTCCTAGACCCACAACTGGGAAAACAGGTTTGCCAGCTGATGTCAGCTCTCTGCTAAGGGGAGGGGCGCGGTTGTCGGGAGAACCTTCTGGCCAACTCAGGGGTCTCTGAACAACCTCCATCAGTTCAGTCTCTTACCTTATCTTACCCCCTCCCCCAAGCACACACACAATAGGTCCCTAGCAGGGCTCAAAGTAGCACAGCCGCCACTCCCTGGGAGCCCAGCATGGAGGGGTGGGGACCTGTTCCCAAGAGCAGGAGCAGGACCAAGTGGGCAGGAAGGCAGCACTGGGAGGTTGGCCGAAGCTTCCGGTTCATACTCACATCCTGGATTTGTTTGCTCAGCCCTGGGCCACCCCCTGACTGCCCGGGCTTCTAGGGCTACAACCAGCCAGCCTGGGCCCCAGACTTGCCCTGAGGAGGTGAGGAGCTGGAGGGGACAGGGGAGTTAGCACAGATGAGTGCTAAACCCCCCTAGGGAAGAGGGGGGCTGACCATTTGCAGAGCTCAGTGAGAAGGGGCAGCCTGAACACTCACCATTAACGTCCCTCAGACTCATTACCTGGTTCAAGCCCCCCACTTCGCCTGGTCACAGGTGCAGAAACCGAGGACAAGAACCTGCCCGCAGCCATAGGGGCAATCAGACGCATGGGGGCCAGGGGAGGTTTCCTTCTGAATCTTTTCCCTTCCCAAAGACCAGCGCTTGGAGATGTGGACAGAGAGAGCTGGGGGAGGGGACCCAATGGCAGGAGCCTTCTCCGGCGCAGACAAGCCATACTGGCCACCCCTCTGCAGAGTCTAAGCCACCCTGAGATCAAGGTTGGGCCAAATTTACAGATAGAGAAGTAGAGACTCAGAGGTGTAAAGAGCTTGCCTTGGGTCACACACGCTGCCTCCTGCAAGGGGCCTGGACCTCTCACCACCTAGAGGGACTCAGTAAGCTGCGGCACTTATGGCCTGGTTTCCCGGTCCCCTGGGCCCCCGACCCAGCCCTAGGAGACAGTCAGCCAGCCTCTTCACAGAGGGCCAGCTGATCTGGTCATGAACTTCCCCCTGGTGACGAGATCAGGGGCACACAATAGTCCATTGTGCCCAGGGCACACCTGAGCCAGCAGCATGATGCCAGGCAGGTGCAGGGAGGGAGGCTGATGTCGGTGAAGAGGAGGGGGGCATTACCCCGGGATCCCTCCCTGCTGTGAAAGTAGAAGGAAAGTGGGAGCCTATGTATGTGAGACACAGAGTTTGGAAGACACCAAGTTTTTAGCTCTTACAGGACACCTGGGTCAGAGTCACACCCTTCACCTTCAGAGGCCACTTGAGGTAGTCTCTGAGACAGGACATGGAGCTTGGGAGGGAAGGGCCTCTGTCCACCCCTTTCAAACATCCCTCCTAGCTCATCTCCCCTCTCCCCTCCTTCTCCATCCAAGGCAAATCTTTTTTTTCTGGCTGGACCCCTAGGTCCACCCAGGGGTAGGGCAGGGGTCTCTTCAGGTCAGGGTCCGGGAGGAGTTCCTCACTGCCGGTGCACTGGTGGGGAACAGTCTGAATTGACTCAAATCAGACCAAAGTAGGACCCTACGTCTCTCCCTCCCCTGCCGGCACCCCCAAGCCCACTGTGACCCATAGGCCATGACCACCCCATGGGGCCGCGCCCACAGGAGAGGCAAGCCCAAACGCAAACTAAGGCTTCCTGCCTCCCCAGCCCTCCCAGTCTCTCGTTTATTTTCCGGGCCTCAGTTTCACCATCTGTAAAAGGGGGAAGTGTCCGGCCGTCTGTATCCGGGCCCCTCTCCTCAGCAGGCACGACCGAGGCTGCGCGGTCCCCACCCAAGAGGCTCTAGTGAGGTGCACGCCCGCGAGGGTCATCCCCCAGGTTTTAGTGCGGGAGGCACCGGCGGGCCGGGGGCGGCGCACACGTGTGCGCAGAGCCCAAGTCCTCCCCGCGCGCGCGCGCGCGCATCTACGCGGCCCCCAGGGACGCGGGGCGCAGGTGCAGCAGGCGCGGGGCGCGCGGAGCTGGGGGCACAGCGGGAGCGGCGTGGGACGGGCTCACCTGAGCATAGTACAGCAGCCACAGCTCGTACAGCCGCTCCGAGGCGGCCATGGCCCGGCCCGGCTCCGGCCCTGCTGCGCGCCACCTGCCGCCGCCGCCTCCTCCGCGCCGCCCGCCGGTTGCCCTCGGCCAGGCCCATGGGCGGAGGGCGTCACTCCGGGGCGGAGCGGCGCGGTACTACTCAGGGAAGTAGTACTGGCCCCCGCCGCGCCGAGCCACCCAAGTCCGCACGCTCCTCCTCCTCGCGGCCGGCCGCCGCCCGGCTTCCTGCACTTAGCTGCCGCTACCGCCGCCCCGCCTCTCCCGGGACCGTGCAAAGGGCGGGGAGCCCGGAGGGAGGAGGAGCTTGAGGTCAGGGGCGGCCCGGGAGGGCGCCCCGCAGCCCCGCTCTCAACCATCGCGCCCCTAACAGTGCCTTGAGAAGGGCCAATCTGAGCCTCCCTGACGAGGGCCGGAGTCAAGGTTTTCCAGACTTGCCCTTAGTCTAGATCCACCCCTGGAGCAGCCCGCCCGGCTGGAATTGCCACCTTTCATGCAAGGAACAGGGGAGGGGAGGGGCTGCGGGCCTTGTTCAGATGGCCAGATTCCACCAACAAATAATGGTAACAACCATGATGACACTTGTGGAGTTTATCACGTGCCTGGTGCTGTTCTAAGCACTTTAATGGGGAGACCAAACATGCAATGTTTTTGCTTCTGTTTGTGGAGCAGGATGGGGGAAAGCAGAGAGCAGCAGGGCATGCCTGAAACACCTCCGGAGGAGCAGTGCCCTCCACCTGTCCCGCACATCCCTGGAAGGTTTAGGCAGTCCTCACGGGTCCCCTCCTCCAGGGATCCTCCTAGATGCTCCAGCGGAGGCATCCTCCACTCCAGGGCTCAGCACTTGGCGTCACATCTTTTGTTTTCTTTAACCTCAAGAGGTTAAAAGCAAGAGGATGTTTCGTGCCTCTGTTTTACAGATGGAGAAATTGAGGCCCAGACAGGCCAAATGAGAAACACCGAGGTGGTCAGGGACAGCGTGGACGGGGTGGAGGCTTGATTGACTCTTTGCTGGGCCATTGCCACCATCACCCCGGAACCCCTCTCTTCTCCCCAAACCAGCCTGCCCCGGAGGTGAGGGGCCCCCTGGTATTGGGCAGGGGTCAGGCCCTCGGTTGGAGTTAGGAGGTGTGTGGAGCTCAGAAAGGCACCATCGGCTAGAGGAACTGGAGTCTGGAGTCCCTTAGACCTTGAGTGGCCAAAAGAAGACAGATTCTGTCACCATTTCCGTCCTTTTCTGCCCTCTCGGCTTCTTAGGCAGCCAGCCCCTCCACTCTGGCCCTCTTTCCTGCCCTGTCCATCTTACCTCTGAGCTGACATTTCCGGAGCACTTACTACCTGTGAACCAGATTCTGGGAAGTCGCCCCCCTGACGCAGGGGGACAGGGCACCAAAAGGCTAGTGAGGGCGAGAGGGTCGTTTTGGAGGGACTGGATAGAGGTCTTGTGGCACAGGAGCCTCTGAGGGGAGCTGGGAGGAGTGGGCATTCACCTGCCACCACCCTGGGAAGGGAGGCCCCAAGCAGGAAACAGCTTTGCTGAGACAAGTCATGGTATGTGTTGGGGGAGGGGGGTATGGCCTCTGTGTGGCTTTTCGGCACCTTGACATCCTGTCAGAAGATGTTGACTTCAGGGGCACCTGGGTGGCTCAGCCCGTTAAGTGGCCAACTTCAGCTCAGGTCACGATCTTAAGGTTTGTGGGTTTGAGCCTCGCCTCAGGCTCTGTCTGTGCTGGTAGCTCAGAGCCAGAGCCTGCTTTGAATTCTGTGTGTCTCTCTCTCACCCCCACCATCGCTTGCACTCTGTCTCTGTCTCTCAAAAATGAGTAAACGTTTAAAAAAAATTTTTTTTAAATAAAGATCTTGACTTCAGCCAAAGTGGTCTCCTGGTTGTCAGGGCATGCTGGTTAGTGCAGGAAAGAAGACCCTGCCGGCTCCTGCTGGGGAGGCAGTGCATCTCTTGGCTACCTGTTGCAGTCAAGGCCAAATCAACTCTCAGGTTAGTTCTCAGGAACTAAGCTCAGGAGGTCCCTGGGGCCCACTGGGCCTAGGTTGGGTAGTCTGATCCTGAGTACTTTGCTGCTTCAGGGTGCTTGGAGGTGGGAGGGGATGATCCTTGAGGCCGAGGAAATGGCCACTGCGCAGGAGCTGAGAGTGGACATAGAAGCCCATGAACAAGTGCATCAGGAGCCACTTGATAGCTGGAGAGGAAGAGGCAGGTTTCCTTTGGGAGTGGAGAGTGACGGAAGATTTCTTGAAGGTATTCGGGCCTTGAAGAATCGGGACAAGTGGACAAATAGGGTCCGCGCATTCCAAGCGGCCGGTACGGACTGCGGTTGGCGCTGGCTTAGGCAAAAGCCGAGCGATCGACGCGCTCTATCCTCTTTCACTCAGGTCTGATTCCACTTGCTACCTTCTCACTGATTGGCATTGGATGAATCGAGCCTTACGGCCTTTCTCTTTGCCGTGCCCTCCCCCCAACAGGCGAGGCGAGTTGCGGGAAAGATAGGGCGGGCCCTTCTACAGTAATTCGGCATTGATTGGCTTTCAAGACTTCCTGTTCTCCCATTCCCTTCCCTGGATTGGCCGCCAGAGGTTCATCTACTCCTTGGGCCTGCGCGTTGCGGGACGTGGGAAGAGGCGGGCGGACAACATGGCGGCACCTACAGCTGGTGTGGGCCGGCTAGAGGAAGAGGCGTTGCGGCGAAAGGAACGACTGAAAGCCCTACGGGAAAAAACCGGGCGAAAGGTGAGGAATGCAGAGGGAGGGCCGTGGCTGAGGCAGTCAGCGTTGGGATACAGAACAGGAACTCGAGGACGGGAGAATAGGAAAAGGCAGCTGCTGAGGACGCGCATGCGCGCCCGTCTGGAGCATGCGCGAGGAGTCGGAGCCCGCCTACCAAGTCCGCTAGCTCGCTGGCTGGGACTCTTCTGGTCGCGCTTGCGCAGGAAGGTGGATGGTCCGCGGGCAACGGTCTTTTTGGC
The DNA here is from genome assembly GCF_003009895.1 of Hyaena hyaena. NCBI lineage: Eukaryota > Metazoa > Chordata > Mammalia > Carnivora > Hyaenidae > Hyaena > Hyaena hyaena. Next base: position 3,228,829 of record NW_024080662.1, read on the forward strand.
TACAATCAGGGGTTTCCCGCCTGGGTCTCCAGGGCGACTAATAAATTGGAGATGCTCGTTGGATGAGGCGTGATTTTTTTCGCTTTTCAGCGCCCTGAATCATCCGTTTCCCCACGACCCAGCCATCATCCTTCCACCTCTGGTTGAAAGTCGCAGAATCTGGCACACCCCTCCCTGTCCGCCAGCGCGCCTTGGGCAGGGCAGTACGACGCTGCTCGGGGCGCTGAGCTGGAATCGTTGAATAGAAAGTCTAAACAGAAAAACCCAGTTTCTTGGTTATGGTGCACCTCAGGGAAAGGGAGAACACTTAGTTCTTCCCAGGCTACTTCTCTGGGGATGGACCTCCTTGTCCTGTTAGTTGCCAAACTTGGAAGCCTCTTTGCTTTTGTTTGACACCAAAACATCCGATTCCATTTCCACTTAAAAAAAAAAGTTTTAATGTTATATTTATTTCTGAGAGAGAGAGAGAGCGACAGCGTGAGCAGAGGAGGGTCAGAGAGAGAGGGAGACACAGAATCTGAAACAGCCTCCAGGCTCTGAGCTGGCTGTCAGCACAGAGCCCGACGCGGGGCTCGAACCTACGAACCGCGAGATCATGACTTGAGCCGAAGTCGGAAGCTTAACTGACTGAGCCACCCAGGCGCCCCTCCATTTCCACTTTTTTGATCTTTGTGAGTAATCAGGAGGAAGGAGAGCCCTGAAGTTCGTTACCTGTGTGCAAACCCTGGCCGTGGGACTTGGGACAAGTGGCTTCATCTTCTTGAGCCTCCCTCTTTTTCTTTCTTTCTTTCTTTCTTTCTTTCTTTCTTTCTTTCTGAGCCTATTTCTTTCTTTTTTAACTTTTTAAAGTTTATTTTTGAGAGAGACTGTGAGAGGGGGAGGGACAGAGAGAGAGGTGGGGAGAAAGAAAATCTCAAGCTGGCTTCGCACTGTGGGGCTGAACTCACAAACCATGAGATCGTGACCTGAGTCGAAACAGTGGTACACTTAACTGAGCGAACTACCCAGGCGCCTCTTCTTGAGCCTGTTTCTTCATGTCTACAGTGAGGACAACCACCCCTCTATATGAATTCTTGCTGGGTTATTTTGAGATCCGACAGGATCATCTATATGAAAGAGCACTAGAGACCACAGAGGGGGGAGGTTGTCGATTCTGCTCTCCTTGGATGAGCAAAAACTTGTATCAATTCTACAAAATACAAAGAATAGTAAATATCTAGACCTTCCAGGGATTGGGGAAAACAGGGACCCAACTTTCTGAATTAAAGAATCAGGCTGGCCAATCTGGCTCGTATTACCTTTCTTCAGGGCGGGCTGGTGTCCTGAGGGAAAGTATGAGAGGAAGTAATAGAAAGTGAAAACTAGCCAGTTTGGCTTCTGCTTTTTTTGGCACCTTGTCGGCCCTGTCAGATGGTTGTGCCTGAAAACTGCTTGACCTAGGGAAGTTCAAGTCTCAACCTCTCAGTGGCTAGCCAACCGTGCTGTTGGCTTGGATTTAGAGCCCAGATCATTGGGGCTGGACCTGAGATCAGAATACAAAGGACAATGTAGCATCTTCAGGGCCCATTGCCATGGGAAGGATGCCAACGCCATCAGGAGCACTGGCTTTTAAAGAAGGATTCTCTGAGGGCACCTGGTGGCTCAGTCAACTGACTTGATTTTGGCTCAGGTCCTGACCTCACCATTTATGGGATCAAGCCCCGTGTTGGGCTCTGCGCTGATAGCACAGGCCCTGCTTGGGATTCTCTCTCTCCTTGGATTCTCTCTCTCTTTCTCTGCCTCTCTTTAACTCGTGGTCTAAATAATTAAATAAATAAATAAATAAACTTTAAAAAAAAAAGTGGGATTCTCTCAATGGGCTGAAAATATGGCCTGATTGCTATTCTTTTCCTCAATTTCTTTATTGTGGTAGAATACACATAGTGTAAAATTTACCATTTGAAATATGTTCATAATGTTATATAACTATGCCCCTGTGTCCAGAGTTTTTTGAACATTCCAGATGTAAACTCTGTACCCATTAAACAATAACTCCCCATTTCCCTCTCACCCCAGCCGCTGACAACCACCATTCTATGAATTTGACTACTTTAGGTATCTTACAAAATAGAATCATATAGTATTTGACTTTCTATGACTAGCTTATTTCACTCAGCGTAATGTTTTTAAAGTTTATCCACGTTGTAGCATGTGTGAAATATTCGTTTCTAAGGCTCAATAATACTCCTTTGTACACATACCACATTTTGTTTATCCATTCATTTTGGGGTTGCTTCTGACTTTTGGCCGTGAGTAATGAATGTGCAAATATCTGTTTGAGTTTGTGTTCTTTCAGTTCTTTCTGGTATGGACCCAGAACTGGAAATTTTGGATTATGTTTTAAGGAACTGCCTGCCATATTTTCCACAGCAGACACATCAGTTTACATTTCCTGCAGCACATGGATTCCAGTTTTTCTGCATCCTCATCAACACTTGTTATTTTCCATTTTGTTGATTATAGCCATCCTAATAGGTGTGAAATGGTATCGCATTGTAGTTTTGATTTGCATTTTTGTAATGATTAGTGATGTTGAGAATCTTCTCATGTGCCTGTGGCCATTTGTATATCTTCTTTGGAGAAATGTCTTTTTGGGTCCTTTGCCCATTTTTAAATTTTTTTTTTTTGTGATTGAATTGTTTGAGTTCTTATTATATTCTGTATCTTTTATCACATGTGGGAATCACAGATATTTTCTCTCATTTCCAAAGTTGTCTTTTCACTTTGATGCACAAAGTTTTAATTTTGATAAAGTCCAGTTTACCTATTTTTTCTTTTGTTGTTCCTGCTTTTGGGGTCATACCTAATGAAACCATTGTCAAATCCAGAATCCTAAAGTTTTCCTCCCATGTTTTCTTCTAAGAGTTTTTTTTTTTTTATGTTTTATTTATTTCTGAGAGAGAGAGACACAGCATGAGCAGGGGAGGGTCAGAAAGAGAGGGAGAAATAGAATCCGAAGCAGGCTTCCGGCTCTGAGCTAGCTGTCAGCACAGAGCCCAACGAGGGTCTCAAGCCCACGAACTGTGAGATCATAACCTGAGCCGAAGTCGGATGCTTAACCAACTGAGCCACCCAGGCGCCCCTCTTCTAAGAGTTTTATACTTTTAGCTCTTACATTTAGGTCTTTGATCCATTCTGAGTTAATTTTTATGTATGGTATAATGTAAGTGTCTAATACAGTCTTTTGCATATGAATATCCAGATTTCTCAGTACCATTTGTTGAAAAGACTGTCCTTTCCCTGTTAAATGGCCTTGGTATCCTTGTTGAATGACCATATGTGTGAGAGTTTATTTGGGGGCTCTCTGTTCTATTTTATTGGTTTATACATCTGTCATGCCAGTACCGCGCTGTTTTGGTTCCTATAGCTTATAGTAAGTTTTGAAATCAGGAAGTATGTGTCCTCTGACTTAGTTCTCTTTCAAGATTGTTTTGGCTTTTGGGGATCCCTTGAGATTCCATATGAATTTTAGAATGGATATTTTCTGTTTGTGCAAAAAACACCATAGGGATTGCACTGAATCTGTAGATCATTTTGGGAAGTGTTGCCATCCTAGCAATATTGTCTTCCAATCCATGAGCATGAGATGTCTTTCCATTTGAAGTCTTTTTCAGCATTATCCTGGGGCTCCTGGGTGGCTCAGTTGGTTAAGCGTTTGACTTTAGCTCAGGTCATGATCTCACGGTTTGTGGGTTCAAGCCCCACGTCGGGCTCTGTGCTGACAGCCAGCTCAGAGCCTGGAGCCTGTTTCAGATTCTGTGTCTCCCTCTCTCCCTGACCCTCCTCTGCTCATACTGTCTCTCTCTGTCTCTCAGAAATAAATAAAACATTAAACAAAAATTTAAAAAAATATTTTTCAGCATTATCCTTTAGTGTTGATCATACAAATCTTTAGCTCCTTGGTTAAATTTATTATTAAGTATTTTATTCTTTTTGGTGCTGTTATAAATGGAATTGTTTTCTTAATTTCCTTTTCAGATTGTACATTACCAGTGTATGTAGAAATGCAACTGATATTTGTTGATTTAGAAAATCAGCATCCTGGAACTTTGCTGAATTTGTTATTCTAATAGTTTTTTTTTTTCATGGACTCAAGACTTTTCTGCATATAAAATCATATCACTGTGAACAGAGACAGCTTTGCTTCTATTCCAATTTGGATAATATTTCTTTCTTTTTCTTGCCTGATTGCCCTGGCTAGAACTTTTAAGTGTCATGTTGGCTAGAAGTTGTGAAAGCAGTCATCCTTATTTTGTTCCTTATCATAAGGGAAAATCTTTCAGTCTTTCACCGTCAAGTGTGACGTTCACTGTGGTTTTTTCAAATATGGTCTTTATCATGTTGAGGAAGTTTCCTTCTGTTCTGAGTTTGTTGGTGTTTTTATCATGAAAAAGTTGAATTTTGTCACATGCTTTTCTTTATCAGTTGAGATGATTATGCAGGTTTTTCCCCCTTCATTCTTTTGTTGTATTGCATTAATTGGTTTTTGTGTGTTGAACCATTTTTGCATTGCAGGAGTAAATTCCCCTTGGTCCTTCATCCTTGCTGGATTCAGTTTGATGTATTTTGTTGAGGATTTTTGCATGGGTGTTCGTCGATATGAGTTTGTAGTTTTCTTGTAGTGTGTATGGCTTTGAAATTAGGGTAACGCTGAATTCCTAGAATGAGTTAGGAAGTATTCCTTCCTCTTCAGTTTTTTGGGAAGAGTTTGAAAAAGGATTGGTGTTATTTCTTTAAACGTTTTTAGAATTCACCAGTAAAGCTATCTGGCCCTGGGCTTTTCTTTGTTGGGAGGTTTTTGATTACTTATTTAGTTTCCTTATTAGATGCATATAGATATATTTACATTTTTTCTATATACAGATGTATTCAAGTTTTTAAATTTTTTCATGAGTCAATTTAGGTACATTGCGTGTTTCTAGGAATTTGTCCATTTCATCTAGATTATCCAGTTTGTTAGTGTACTGATTCTTACTTCCGTTGGGTTTAATCTTCACAGTTTTGGCCTCAAAAAGTTCTTAGCTGTGAACTCATTTCCAAAAAATGTGCAGTCGGAAATCACGTGGCTTCTGTCTTGGAATTGAGAGTTCGCTGGCTTTTGGAGTTTCCTCCCATTCTTTTTAAGGAAGAGTTATTGTGAAGCTACATTCTTGACTCCATTGGAAGACTTTTCCTTTCCTGGTGCATCTTTCCTGTCCAGGAGCTCCTGATTTTCCTACCCTCTCTAGTCCTTTTCTTGCAAAGGGGAAGTTAGGTTATTTTGTTGACTCTTCAGGTTGCAGGCTGTGGTGTCAATGGCGGATCAGCGGCCAGTGACGAAGTGTGGTTTGGCCTGGTTCACAATGGGTTACTGGAGCTTATAATTCATTCCTTCCACAAATGTGCACCGAGGGCCTTCTGTGCGCCCATGATTTAGGTGCTGGAGGGACGGCAGTGAACAAAGCAGATAGCAGTTTCGGCCCAAGAAGCGTGCATTTAGCTGAAGAGACTGATGGTTGGGTAACATATGTAGTGTTGGATAGAGAAGGTGCTCTGCAGAAAAGGAAAGAAGGGAGACAGAGGCTACATAGTGTGCCTGTTTTTCTCTGTAGCTCATGACAGATTTGACATGGTAATGGTGCCAGTTGCCTGTTTGGTCTTCTCTAGGTGTGGATGACCATCCTGAAAGAAGAAAGGAGGAGGGTTACTTTATTGGTGGAAGCACTTAGGCTAATAAATGTGAGGTGGTTTGCCTAAGGTCACGTAGCTGGGAGGTATCCCAAGTGGGTGTTAAGGTGAGGAGAGGCCACAAGAGCATGTGATAACTCTTCTCATGCACTGACGTAGACTGGTTGCCCAGAGGCAAGGTAGGGGTGGCTTGAAAAACTCCATTGTATCCTCTCTGATACCTTTTGGTTTTGTGAGTTACATGCTCCAAACAAACATAAAAAACCACGACAGTGGAAAAAGACTACAGGTCCCAAGTCCAGGCTGCCCTTATATTACAGCTCTTAGTCCCCTCCGGATCCTGACTTCTGTCCTTTCCCCTGATGAGGATGGGTATCGCCTTATTTGCCACAGTTCACTCTTCTTCTTTTTAGTGGCAAAATACGTATAACCTAAAACTTGTCATTTAAGCATTTTTCAGTGGCATTACTATGTTCACGGCGTTGTACAGCCATCACCGCTAATTCCAAATCTTTTTCATCACACCAAATGGAAACACGACACCCATAAAGCAGTAACTCCCCGTTCCCCTCTCCCTCTCCACCCCTTGCAGCCTCAAAGCTGATGCATTTGCCCAATCTAAGTACCTCATACAAGTGGGATCTTGGTCCTTTTGTGTTTGGCTTGTTTCACTTAGCATAAGCATGAGTTTTCAAGGTTCTTCCATGTTCTGGCATGTAACAGAAGTCCATTCCTTTTTAAGACTGCATAATATTCCACTGTATCTATATACCACAGGCAGTGGATGTTTATTCATTTGTCTGCCTATGGATACCTTTTGGCTATTGTGACTAATCCTCACATTGGCATGTTGGTGGTTTATAAGTGTTTTTAGAGTCCCATTTTCAGTTCTTTGGGATATATACCTAAGGAGCAGAATTGCTGGGTCATATAGTAATTCTGTGTTTAACTTTTATAGGAGCCACCAAACCGTTTGCCACGGTGGCTATAGCATTTTCTGCTACCACCAGCAGTGCCCGAGGGTTCCGATTTCCCTACATCCTTGCCCTCACTTATTTTCCTTTAAAAAATTCTAGGGACGTCTGGGTAGCTCAGTTGGTTGAGTGTCAGACTCTTGATTTCCACTCAGGTCATGATCCCAGGGTCATGGAATCGAGCCCCACATTGGCCTCCATGCTGAGTGTTGAGCCTGCTTGAATTCTCTCTCTTTCCCTCTGCCCCTCTTCCCTGCTTGCATATGTGTCTCTGTCTAAAATAAAAAAAAATTAAATAAGTAATAGTTATCCTAGTAGGTGTGAAGTGGCATTTCATTATGGTTTTGATTTGCATTTCCCTAAAGGTAAGTGCCGTTGAGCATTTAATCCTGTGTTTATTTGCCATTTGTATGTGTTCTTTGGAGAAATACCTATTCTTATCCTTTGCCTATTTTTTTTTTAAGTTTATTTATTTTTGAGAGTGAGAGAGAGACAGAGTGTGAGGGGGAAAGGGGCAGAGAGGGAGACACAGAATCAGAAGCAGGCTCCAGGCTCTGAGCTGTCAGCACAGAGCCTGATGCGGGGCTTGAATTCACAGACTGCGAGATCATGACCTTAGCTAAAGTCAGCTGCCTAACCAACTGAGCCACCCAGGCACCCTGCCTTGTCTTTGCCTATTTTTCAGTTGGATTGTTTTTCTGTGGTTGAGCTGTAGTTTAATTCTTTATATATTCTGGGTATTAAACCGTTATTAAATACAGGATTTCCAGGGGTTTTTTTTCCCATTCTGTGGGTTGTCTTTTCATTCCCTTGGTAGTGTCCTTTGATGCACAGAAGTTCTTAAGTTTAATTTATTCATTTTTCCTATAAGAGTGCTTTTAGTATCAGATTTAATCTACGGTTCTTAAGTGATATTTCTATTAGGGTCAGTGCCTGAGAGAAAGACAGTCAAGGGTCTGCAGTTCAAGTTAATTCCCCAGCCCACAGTCATTTCTTGTGAGACATCTGAGTGGTGAGTTGGGGGAGGAAGTAAGGCCGGCCTGCTGCAGGCAGACAGGGAACAGAGAGTCCCCTCCCACAGAGTAGAAGTGGCTCCCCACTTGTAGCTCAGTTGTCTGATGTGAAGACGAGAACTGCCTCCAGTGTCCAGCACTTTCTCAGCCTGCCCCTGCTGATGGAGAGTACCTGTCTGCCCCGAGGGGATGGCTCCTTGCTAGCCCCTAGCAGTCAGTGACAGGTCCCTCCCTGATACCTAAAGACACATGGCTTTGCTTGAGGCATCAAGATATCGTGCCTGGGTTGGTGTTCCTCACGGTGTTAGCTCCCTCCCCTTCCCACAGCAGACTGCACACTGGGTTTGGTGACAGTATGCGGGGAGAGCCTATCCTGACGTGGTGGTGAATGGAGACTGGATCAAGGCTGTAAGGTTTCCGCATGTTATAGAGTTCGGTGGTAGTTGTGCCGCTGGAGGTCTTACGAAGCACTTCCTTGGTAACCCACCTGACTGATCGGGGAGGGGCCAGCCAAGAGGTTCAGAGGTGCTACGGTGCCCACAGTTAAGGAGTGTAAGTGACTTCTGGAGTCCAGCATGCAGGACCCCCTGGGAGAGGAGAATTCCATGCAGGGTGCAGGACTGCCTGGGGGTCAGCCAGCCTAGGCTGATTGGTGGGAAGAAAACATAGGCTATTAGACTGTACTGCTGGGGTCATTTCCTGGGAAAGCCAGATAGGGTCTGGGATGCTTCATGAGAAGGCAGGGTGGAATTTGGGCCAAGCTGTGGAGGATGGGACTGGGAAATGAATATTGAAGTCGCTGGAAAGGAGTATTCCAGGGGAGCAGTTCAGAGATGGTAACATTCGGGGGGGTACAGAGAGACCAATCCATCTGGTCATGGATGCTCCAGAGGGTTTGACAGCAAGCAGTTGGTAGTGATTGGGGTAGGGGTGAGGTCTGAAAGTGTTGCTGGGTGCTTTGGTGGCCAAGTTCTGCAGGAGCCCGGCCTTCTAGCTGGGAGGACAGCCTCCCACATTTCTATATTATACTTGAACCTGATTTCTTGGTATTCATGCAGAAGTTCCAAGCTGGGTGAGTAGGTGAGCAGTTCAAGGCTCTGTGGCATCTCTCTACAATGCTCTCCAGCAGGGCAGTATGAGGCCACCTTGTCCTTCTCTGATGTCTTTCTCAGCAGCCAGGTGGAGGCTCCTAAAGGTCATAGGTCATTAACTTGGCACAAGTATTTGCCCTTGGCTGTCGGCTTTCCCGAGCATTTAGCCTGTGTTGGGCTATTTTGTTCTGTCCCGCGACAAGGGAGTCTGGTGGTGTGGCTGGCCAGCCCCTCCGACTGCGCGTGAGGTCTGGAGCAAGCTTTGGCTGTCAGCTTGCGGCTTCCGCAGCAGTGCCTGTCTCTCACCTGGCTCTAGGGACCAGAGCAGTAGGACTTGGTGTGGCCACGGCTGTGTTCTACACAGAATCTCTGCTGCCCAGTACCCTAGCCACAAGCCACATGTGGCTCTTGTGCCCCTGAAATGTGACCAACAGGATGTTTCATTAAATTTATTTGCTTTTTAGTTAATTTGTGTTTAAACAGCCACACTTGACTTAGGGTTGCCTTATCGGACAGCACATCTCTGGAGGACTTGTTCCCTCCCACCCAGCTTGTAAGAGGCTGTGTCTCTGCCTGAACTCCTATTTACTGAGAGCTATGAAGAAGAGGCTAAGTGGAAACCCAGAAGACCGTGAGATCAGCCTTGGGGAACCTAGAATTGGGGCAGAGGGCTTCGAAGTTGTCGGTCTCCATGGCCGGTGTCTGCAACAGATGCTTATTTCTGGCCTTCTCTGTGTGAATCTGGTGGAGTTCAATGCTGACAGCTCATCGCGGTACACTTGTGAGCTATGCACTCAAGAGATCTGGAGACTGGGAGCAGTGCCAAGGTGGAAGGGAGCACGTTGATAATCTCGGACTTGGGTGCACCGGGGAAAATCTTGGCCAGTGTGGGCTGAAGGTGGAAGGGGGAGCTGGAGGGAAGGGCTGGCAGTTGTTGGGGGGCGGCAGTGAGGGGTGGGGTGGGGTGGGGGTGGAGAAGAGCCCAGTGTTCTGGGTGAGGAGTCAGACTTGTCCATGCCTTGCTCATCCCTCAGGAAGTTGCCCGTGTCCTGGCCGCATGTGGCCATATCCCCATGCCTAGCAGCCTGATGGCTTAGTCAGCAGAGGAGTCACTGCCTCCGTGTGGACAACCTCTTGCAGGTCGGCTGTCGTAACATTTACTTGGCAGTTTGTGATGGGATCTCATGATTTGCTCAATCCTCAAGCAGCCCTTTGAGGTAGGTTTAAAATGGTTTATCCCTGTTTAATAGACCAGGAAGCCTAGGCCCTATGTCCCTATCCACTTCTCACTCCCAGGGGCTTGGGAAGAAGCAGCCCCCGGGATGAGGTCTCCTTCCCATTATACACAGAAACTGCCATCAGGCCGCTTGGTGGGAGCTGGGTGGTGTAGTGGAGGGCATGGGCTTTGGAGCCAGATGGATCTTTTTTTTTTTTTTTAAGTTTATTTATTTATTTTGAGAGAGAGAGAGAGCAAGCTTGAGTGAACAGGGGAGGGGCAGAGAGAGAAGGAGAGAATCCCAAGCAGGCTCTGCACTGTCAGCACAAAGTTTAATGTGGGGCTCCAACTCAACGAACCATGAGATCATGACCTGAGCTGAATTCAAGAGTTGGACGTCTAACCGAATGAGCCTCCCAGGCACCCCCAGATGGATCTGATTTAAATCTCAGCTCCACACATCTGTGGGACCCAGAGTGGATCTTTAAAACTCTGAGCTTCCCCTAGCCTTGTCTGTAAAATCGAGACCCGGCTTCTGACCTTATCAAGTAGCTAGAAGAACAGAGAAAGAGGTCCATGAAGTGGCTAGTTCAAGTTCTTACCCACGAGCCTTTTATAAATGTGGATGTGTGTCCTTTCTCACCCACCCTGTTGAAGTGAGGAGGTCTGGGTGGTCCTCCAGCCACTCTGCTGGTGACAGTGGGTGGAGCTGGCATTTCCAAGGGGAGCAAAGAGGACATCTTGCTGGTGCCCCTGGCTTTCCTCAGCCCAGTTCTCCTTCCTTGAAGGTGGAATTCATGTTTAGTTTAAAGCGTTAGATGAACAAAAGTGGATTTGCAGAGCCATAGCCAAGATGGGTTGTGTGTTCCCCATTCTTCCTGAGGACCGACCTCTTCCCCAGCTCTGCTCAGACCCTGCAGTCTTGAAACCAGGGAGAGGGAGAACCTTGTGGGTGGGAAGTTTGGGACTCTCAGCACAGACACCTGTTGATGAACCAGTGTTGCAAGTTTGGATTGAGTCATCTGTTCACAGGGCCTTGTTCATGTGTGAAATGAAGGTGTCGGATCAATCTGAGGTTCTCAGACCTACCTGTGCGTCAGGATCCCCAGGAGGGACAAGGTGCGTTCTCTTCTCTGGCTCCACCCCAGATCTCCTGTTGAGATCTTGGTATGGAGCCTGGAAATCATGCATTTTTAAAGATCCCCAGATGATTCATTTTTCTTACAAATCTCTGATCCCTTCCTTGACATTCTCCCTTGACAAAAGGAAGTAGAACACCTCCTCTCCCTGGGGCGTCAGTTGCTCATCCTCCCGGCAGGAACTCTGCAGTCAGCCATCAAACAGGTATTTATAGAGCAGGGGCTGTGTGCCAGGCCTGGGGAGCCAGATGGTGAATAAGACTTGCCTTTCTACCTCAAGGGGCTTCCCTGGGAGGGGTGGAGAGACAATATACATGTGAACAGGGAAGATAGGAACATGCGAGTCTGGAGCACACATGCATGTGTGTGTAAGGAGGGGCTGCACATGAGACAGGAAGACCCCTGTGAGTGGGAGCTTGAGATGGTGGTGGTTGCCAGGGATGGGATGCCAGGATCTAGGGAAGAGCATTCTAAGCTGAGCAGAGAACTAGCTTGACTTGTTTGAGGGGCAGAAAGAACCCCTGCGTGGCAGACATCGAGTAAAGGGTTGGGGGGTAGGGTGGGAGTGCAAGCAGAGAGGCCCTGGCAGGCTGGGGCCACAGGGGCTGGGCTCATGAGGTGACAAGGAGCCATTGGAGGCCTTAGGGCTGGGCCCAGCCCTAGCTATGTGTGGAGGCGGGAGGCTGCTGCATTAGCCCAGCTGTGAGGGCCACAGGACATCCTGGCAGGTGGGCTGTGGGGGCCAGTGGGCTGGGGGGATTGCAGTGCCTGTACCTGAGGTAAGAGGTCCAGGGAGAGGATTTTGAAGGGGAATCAGGAGTGTGGCGTGGGCCCCATTGGGCCGATTAGCCATCTAGGTGGAGAGAGCCTGTCAAGCGGGTGTTGGGACTGCAGAGAGGTGCCTGTGTGGGTAGGATCTGGAGCCCCACGGCTAGAGGAGGTCCCTTAGGTGCGGGGTTTAGGGGTTTCGCCAGCAGAGGTGGGGGGTTGGGGGAACAGGCAGTGTCCACGGGCTTGCCCTGTGGCATGTCAGAGGCACTGGGGTGGGGGCATGGGGCTGAGAAAAGCCAGGTGAGGACCAGAATGGGTTCGGACCAGACAAGGTGATGGGCAAGCGACTTTGGTCCAGCTATTTCTGGGAAGTGCTTGCGGGAGGGGAAGGTGCCAGGGGGTCCCGGCCACAGCCTCGCCATGGATTGGGCCTGTCCCCTGCTTTGAGGCCTCGCCAGCCTTCCCCTGTGGGACTCCCTGATCTCCCAGGAGAGGCAGTACCAGGCTGAGGGTGGTGCTCCTGTGGCCTTGCTCTCTGGCTGGCCCAGTGTTGTGGAATGGGCAGCCTTCCCCATCCCCTCCCTGCCAGTGGGCGGGCCCTGAGGGCTGCTTCTGCCTGAGCTCAACCTGCCCAGAGTCAGGCTCAGGCTCGCAGCGACACTCGTGGTTCCCTGCACCAGGGATTGCTGGGAGGATTGCTTTTTGCCACCTTGTTCTGGTAACTCTGAGACCAGTGGATAGATAAATCTCTTCGCGTTCCCGAGCTTTGCGTCTTTGGCCAGAAGTCACCACAGTACCTCTGTCTTCCAGGATGACGATGAAGTGGGATGGTGTGTGCCAAAAGTTGGAAAGTGGGAAGTGTGTGTGCGCATTTGTCCTTTCTGCTACACTTGTATTTTACCCCTAGTGAGGACCCCTTTCTTTTACAGATGTGACAGTGGAGACCTAGACAGGGCCCACACCCTGGTCCCCTGACCTCGGTCCCCTCCCTGGGGAGCCCACCACCTCCCAGCTGAGTCCTGCGGTGCTCTCCCCATGGAACTGGTGCCCACTTCCCCTGGGTGCCGGGCAGGGAGGGCTCTGCAGTGCCCACCGCGAAGGAGAGGAGACCTTCCTGCAAACTGGCCTCATATCCTGGGGAGAGACTGCTGGGCCTGGGCTACAGGTGAGCCTCTGAGTGTCCTTCAGAAGGCAGGGCTTCTCGAGGCTTATGCACGCTGTTCTGGGTCCTTCATTGTTTAGCTCACCTGTCATGGCTGAGGCAGCCTCATGAAGCAGCTCTGGGCAGACGAGGTCCCTCTTTCTTGCTCTGCAACTGACACGTTGGGGCTTCAGTTTCCCCTTTGAGTGGCTTCTGTGACGTGATGAGATGTAACCAGGTGTTTGCAGATCCTCACTGATGGGGGACAGGGAGTTGAAAAGGAAAGGAATCTTGAAGTTCAAGCTGGATTTCATTTCATTTTTCCATTAGCTTTTGCAACAAAAGAAGTTTTGTGATCTTGGCGGTGAATCTCTCAGTTGTCCTTGCCTGTTTCCTGGAGCCGGGAGGTCGGGTGCTTCCCTCCAGGGAGCTGTCCTCTGGGGTGTGTTTCAGGGTCCTGAGGTAGTCCTCTCTTTGAGGATGGACTTCTTATTGTCCTCTCTTTAGATTTTAGTAATGTATTTTTGGTTCGTACATGGGCTTAACTTCTTCTGTTTTTAACAACTCCGTAGTGGCAATAAAAAAATTCCCTTTTAATTGAAGTGTACTGTACATAGACAAAAGGAGACAGATCAGCCCAGTGATTTTTTTTTTTTTTTTGCCACACAGCAGATCACGTAATCAGTCACTCAGATCAAGAAACATGGCAGCGGGGCGCCTGGGTGGCTTAGTCGGTTAAGCGTCCGACTTTCACTTAGGTCATGATCTCACGGTTCGTGGGTTCGAGCCCCGCATCGGGCTCTGTGCTGACTGCCGGCTCAGAGCCTGGAGCCTGTTTCAGTATGTGACTCCCTCTCTCTCTGACCCTCCCCTGCTCACGCTGTCTCTCTCTCTCTCCTAGAAATAAATAAAAAATATTAAAAAAAAAAAAAAAGAAAGAAACATGGCAGCATCCCAGAATCCCCCTCCTGCTCGCTGCCTGGGTGCTTGCACCCCAAAAGTAATCGTTCAGGACTTTTAACACCATAGGTTGGCTTTTCTTTTGAACTTTATATAGTATATAAATGGAATCATACAGTACATACTCTTTCAGGGTCTAGCTTCTTTCATTCCTTGCTGGCTGTGTCTGAGCCATTGGGTGTGGCGTCAATTCATTCTTACTGCTGTACAGTATTCTCTTGTTAATACCCCCCAAGATCTGTCCTCTAGATTTTGAGGATGGAGCCACAACGGACTGTGCTGCTAGTCCTGGTCTTGTGAATGTCTTGGTGGGCCTGTGTACGTATGTCTACGAGGAGCAGACGTGCTTGGTCATGGGCAGGTCCTGCCAGGCACCTTTCCCAGTGGCTACACCATTTCACACTCCCACCAGTAGTGTCTGAGCGTTTCTGTCCCGCACTCCAAAGGTGGCTAGTCTTTTTCATGTGAGCCATGCTGGTGGAGGTGTAGTGGCATCCCTTTACAGTTTAAATCCTCACTCCCTTCCTAACTCATTCAGTCGAGTGTCTTTTCCTATGTTTAAGTGAAGTGCCTGTGCAAGCCTTTTGCCTCCTCCCCTTTCTATTGGGTTGCCTGACACTTTTTCCTGTTAATTTCTAGTTCTTCATTTGTGTCTTGGGTAAGTCCTTTGTTCTGTATATGGATTGCATTTTCTCCTCTTCTAGGCCTTGACTTTTCACGCCTTATTAAAAGTTTATTTGTTTATTTAGAGAGAGAGAGAGAGAGCTTACACGCGCACAAGCATGTGAGCAAGAGCAAGCATACAAGCAGAGGAGGGACAGAGAGAGAGAGGGGGAGAGAGAATCCCAAGCAGGCTCCATGCCTAGTGCAGAGCTCAGAGCCCAACGGGGCTCAGTCTCAGGACCATGAGATCATGACCTGAGCCAAAACCAAGAGTCAGATGCTTAACTGACTGTGCTACCCAAGTGCCCCGGACTTTTCACACTTTTAATTGCATTCTTTGGTGAACTGAAGACATTCTTTATTTTTTTTAATTTTAATTAAAAAAAGGTTTTTTTAATGTTTTATTTATTTTGAGAGAGAAAGACAGCATGAGCAGGGGAGGATCAGAGAGAGAGGGAGATACAGGATCCAAAACAGGCCCCAGGCTCTGAGCTAGCTGTCAGCACAGAGCCCGACACAGGGCTCGAACCCACAAACCGTGAGATCATGACCTGAGCCGAAGTCGGATGCGTAACCAACTGAGCCACCCAGGCACCCTGATGTTTTTTATTTTTATGTAGTCCAATTCATCACGATTTTTTTTTCTGAATATCTTCTGTAGCCTACTTAAGGAAATGCTATTCTCTTATGTTATATATTCTGGTTTTATTGCCTTACCTTTCACCTTTAGGTTTCTAGTCCATTTGGAATTCATTTATTTTTGCATGGCATGACGTAGGAGTCAGGATTTTTTACCCCCAGTGTGGATATCAGTGACTCAGCACTATTCATTATCTAGCATTTGTTTTTTTTTTTTTTTAGAAGGAAGACTATTTTTTTGTGAATGGTTGGCACACAGCATCCTTGATGATACTGCTAACTTCTGGCAGCATCTTGATAATAATTGTAGTGATTATAGTAGTAGTAGTAGTAATAGTAGTAGTAGTAGTAGTAGTAATATGTTTCTTCTTTTTTTTTTAATGTGAGTCTCAGTTCCTGCCAGCCCCGTGGTAGATGGGCAGTTCCTTGTAGGCAGTGACAACTCTTAAACTTACTTAACATCTTCATGTGCCCCATGGTAATGGCACCACACTAAGTATTCTGTGTCCCATGACTCTGAGCCCCCTGGGCTTTGTGCATCACAAGAGGACTTATTGTGGACTTACAGGGTAGGTAGGGACCCGCCAAGCCAGTTCCTTCAGAGCTGCTCGGCCCTGTCATCCATGCCTCAGACCAACTGACCAGGGGTGTTCTGACTAGAAATAGGAGTTACCTCAAACAGTTGCTTCTAGGTCACTTGTTTCAAACTTAGACTGTGTTTTTTTCTTTTTTGTTTTTTCTTAATTTTTTAAAATATTTATTTATTTCTGAGAGACAGTGTGAGCAGGGGAGGGCAGAGAGAGAGAGGGAGACACAGAATCTGAAGCAGGCTCCAGGCCCCGAGCTGCCAGCACAGAGCCCGGTGTAGGGCACAAACCCACGAACCTTGAGATCATGACCTGAGCTGAAGTTGGCCACTTAACCGACTGAGCCACCCAGGCGCCCCTAGACTGTGTGTTTTAAATTGGCCCCTGTAGGGGTGCCCGAATGGCTCAGTCGGTTGAGCATCTGACTTTGGCTCAGGTCATGATCTCATGGTTCATGGGTTCAAGCCTCGCATTGGGCTCTGTGCTGGAACCTGCTTCGGATTCTGTGTCTCCTTCTCCCTCCATACTTCCCCTGCTCATGCTTTGTCTTTCTCTGCCTCTCAAAAATAAATAAATGTTTTAAAAAAAAAAGGTAAAAAAGAAAATTGGCCCCTGTAGACATTTGGGCCAGGATGTGGTCAATCTGTAGCACTAAGTATTGTAATTAAGATTTGAAATGCAATTCATATTGTTTCAGGGGAAGCTGTGTCCCATGTTTCATTCTGGGATAGTGAGGAAGACTTCCCCAACCCACACCCACACACTTCCCCACAGGCCCGCCAATCTCACCTGCCCACCCTCCAGTCCCCACACACCACATAGCCACCCCCCAGACCACACCCCACTCCTTCTACGCTCCCGGTGCCCCCGACCCACACCTACACACAGCCCATACTTCCCCAGAATACACCCACACAACCCCCCGTACTCACAACTCCCCCACCCCCAAACACACACACACACACACACACACACACACACACACACTGCTCCCTCCACACTCCCCTACCATAGGCACCCTCAGCAGCGGGGAGGGGCTTGTCATTTCTAAGCAGCTGTAGAGTTTCAGGAGACCCCACTGCAGCACTTGATGTGGCTTGGTGGTGTCTGACCCTGCTTCCTTCAGGGCCCTTCTCTTAGCCCCTGGTGGCCTGGCTTTTCCCTGTTTTGTTTTGGAGGGAAGCAACAGCTTGTACTCTTGAAAGAATTCCAAGAGGAAAAATGGTCACTGTGGTAACGATGCTCCGTGGGGAGTGAAATCCACACTCGAGGGCTGTTTTCATTCAGCTTCTAAAGAGCTGCTCTGTCTGGAGAAAGTGTGAGTGGCTGGAGTAGAAGACATTTGTCCTTTCAAGGGCAGCCCCTCCTTCCTGCCTCCACACTGTGTTCTAGGCAGGGTCCCACCAGATTTCTTGCGGGGGTGGGGCGGCAGGTGGATAATTCAGTCCTAAAGGAAATGCACCTGTGTTTGCTCCCTGGGCAAGGAACCCATCAGATGAGAGCAGAACTTTCCTGTTCTGAGTCCAGGAACCCGGGACCATTCAGGAGTGCATGTGCGCTCCAGGCCCTCTGGAACAAGGCATAGGTCATTGAACCCTTTGACCCCTCCTTGTGCACCTGGCCAGCATCACTCTCCCGGTTGAGTATCTGCTACGTGCCAGCCCCTGTGAACGGCTTGGGGACTGAGGTCAGCAAGGGCAAACTGGGGACCTGGTGGGGAGACTGGACCTGTGTCCCATCAATTGTAGTTATAAGATAATGCAGCACTGTACACCCAGGCGGGTGAGTGTTCCAGAGCCACGAGTGTCCTGCAGGGAGGGCTGGGGGGCACTTGTACACAGTACACAGTGCACTGCGCCCAGGAAGGAGCTTCTGAACCCGCTGTGAGTGCACTGACCACACTTGATCTCCTTGGTTAGCTTATAGGGCCTGTCCCCATTTGGGCTGTGTACCCTGTGCTACGTAGCTCTCAGACTGGAGCAAGAGCTGGCCGAGGTGCTGAGAGAACATCTGAGGAGGGACTGAGTGCAGGGCGTGGAGGGTGACAGCTGTGGGGAGGGGTGGAAGAAGAGGAGGGCCGGGGGCAGTGCTAGCAGCTGTGGAGGTGGTCCGGATTTGGGGAGACCCTCTGCGGAAGCCCTCTGCCTCTCCTAGTTCCCCTGCAAATGTGACTAGTCTCTTTGTGGGCATAAATAGGGTCTGCCCTTCTGAACTCGCCAGCCCAAGGGCAAGAGCTGGATGGCCCCTGGGTGACGCTGGTGGCCACTCTGGGTGACCTGAGGGAGGGGAAGAGGCATATGTGCTGGATATGTTCTGTGACCCTTTTTGGCAACAGGGTGAGGGGAGTGGACATCGCTGGGTTGGGGGGATATCGTGGGCCTCATGCTTTGAGGGCCCAGGCCTCATGCTGGGGCTCCACTGTCATCACCATTGTCGCCGTGGTTGGCGCCTCCTCACTGAAGACCAACTCCGTGTGGGCCACAGCACAGGGTTCATCACACCATGTCCACTCTCTGCAGCCGAGGAAGGTACAGCCCCATGAACTAGCAATCACCCAAGTTCACGGCAAGCCGGTCAGCGCCTGGGTGCTTCCTGGTGTGCTTCTGCCTTCTCAGCTCTCCAGCCCAGCACATGGCTTAAAAAAGTACACTTGGCTTCTCAAGGAAATATGTATAGGTGAGGATTAAAAAACCTCTTTTAAGCAGTATTTCCGCCCACAAATAAATGTGTCAATTTTGACTTGTAGTTTAAATTTGGTTTCAATTAGGATTTTATCACTTGTAAATCACACCAGAGAGGAGACGGTTGTCTTACCTTTACTTCTCCCCAGACTGTGACACTCGGAGAAGCAGCTGATCAGAGGTTAAAATAGCTTCTAGTTGCCCAGAAGCTTCAGCACACTTTGTTGCTCTGTAAAGCGCTGACTTGCCTGGGAATCGATGCACAAAGAATTTGCTTTTCCACCCTGGGTGCCTGTGTTGGGACTGTGTACATTGCACGCTCAGCTCCATGTTGGGATGGAGGGATGGGGAGATGGACTGCAGGTCAGCTGAGCACCTTGCTTCCGTCAGCAGCTGGCCTTTGTGATTGACTTGGCTGGTGGGAGGGGGCGGTGCTGGGGCCAAGTACACAGAACACTGGACATCCTGCGCCCGGCTTTTCCGCTTGCAAAGTGGGCGTCAGAACCTTTATGCTGCTTGTGTCCCAAGGTCTTCCTGTGGATCTGATGATCTGTGGGACCTAAGACAACTTTAAGCCCTGAAAGTCCTGCACATTAGTTTACTGCAAAGGGTCAGGTGTAGCCCAGGTACTTAGTTGCAAGGAACAGAAATCTATTTTGCCTGATTTGTTTGTTTAAAAAACGAGAGCCAGCATTGAGGTATGCAGGCAAGAAGCTCAGCAGTTCTCAGGAAAAGTGGCTCCCCTCCCTGCCTACCTGCCTCTGTACTAGACTCAGCAGCGGGCTCGGCTGCGTCCCTGCAATCCTATTGCAGCCGCTGCCGGAGAGAAGTCTGTGCTGCTGCCCCCACCCGCTTCCTAGCTGAGAAAGTGAGTGCGGGGCACTTTCAGCCTCTGTACTGTGCAGCTGGCTCTTTCCCAGGGCTCAGGTAGAGCCTTCCCACATAAGGTGGGGGCACAGGCACTGGGCTGCCCGTAGAGTGACTTGGGAACTCAGGGTCCAGTCCCCTTCTTCCATGGCTGCAGGCAACCTGGTGGTGTAGACAGCCCAGCCAGCTTGCAGTCAGGAGACTGAGGTCTGAGCCTAGCTCTTGTCCTTCTCATTCTGCACGTTTCACCTGGACCTCCTGCTGCCCTCAGGATGTTTATGTTGTATGAGAGCTTTCTCTGTGCCTCTTCTCAGCCTGCCTGCTCTGTCCAGAGCCCACCCTGGTCACTGCATACAGGCCACTGTATGTGGCCTCATACCGGTCACTTCTCCTGGGTCAGCCTCTGTAAGAGGAGGGATGTGTTCTGACTCAGAGGCCCCTGCAGTGGACTGTGTAGCAGAAGGGTGACCCAGGAGTGGCCTGCTCAGGGAGCATTCAGACTTCGAGGTCTTACCGGGAAGATTCTGATTTGGCAGGTTCTATTTGTAACAAGTTCCATGGGCTGCTGGATCTGGTTCATCCTGTACCAGATGTTATCTGAGGCCTTTGCAGCCCTAACAGTTTGTGGTTTTCTTTCTTTTCTCATTTGGTAAGAATGGACACGGTCACACCTCCCTGGCTGTTGTGCAGAACACATACCCAAGCCATATTTTGGAAGTTTTGGAAGCATGATGCAATCAGGAAGCCTTAGTTTAAGTGCTGACTATCTTTTATTAGCTGTGAGCCATTGAGTAAGTCCCTTAGTTGTTCCAAACCTCGTCGCACGGATGGGATGACCGTACCTGATCCCAAGGAAGTTGTGGGGCCAGAGGCCCCGTGTGCATGAGAG
Organism: Hyaena hyaena; assembly: GCF_003009895.1. Classification (NCBI taxonomy): domain Eukaryota; kingdom Metazoa; phylum Chordata; class Mammalia; order Carnivora; family Hyaenidae; genus Hyaena; species Hyaena hyaena. The sequence goes on from NW_024080662.1 coordinate 3,249,166, forward strand.
GGAGAAGTGGGCAGCGCTGTGGGCACTGCCCTGTTCAGGTGGCGCCGGCTGCTGCTCCCCAAAGACTCACAGACAGTGGCCCTCTGCCATCCTGGGGACGAGAATGTGGCTCTCTTGACCCATGTCCATTTTTCAGTGGCTTTACTCGGTGACCCTTGCCCTTTCCTTTCTGGTCCTTACTTTGTGCTCTTTATAAATACTCTATGGTCAAGTCATTGTCATCCCCTACCTGTCCTCCAGCTTTTCCTGGCTTCTCAGTGCTGTGAGTTAAAGTCTGTGGGCCCCGGGGCAAGCCTCCACGCTGACTCCTCCTTCCCGCAGCCCCAGTGCACCTTGGATGTCTCTGTCCTTTCCACGGGCACAGTGCTCAGGCTCCGCACGCCTGTGCTGATTCTTCCAGTTCCTCTAGCGCCCCTGCCCTCCCCGGACGGACGGCACTTCTTGCAGGTGAGTTCATGTTTCATCCTGTCAGCTGTTAGTCACTGGGCATTCCCGTAGCACCCAGGAAGTCACAGTACTCACATTGTGTGGTGACTGTCCATTCACCTGTATGCTTCCCCTTTCATCTGCCCCGAGTCACCTGAGGGCAGCAGTCACATCTTCCTCACCTTTTTGTTCACCTGGTGACAAGGCTCAGAGACACTCTGAAAATATTTGAATGAAGAAATGAGGCCACTAGAGGGGCACATGGATTTGGGAGTTGGCTGGGCTGAGATTTTTCTCGGGGAGAAGCAGAATTGCCTTTACTTAAGAGTCTGTAATCTGTGGCCATCCCAGCAAGACGAACCTCACTGTGTGCAAAGTCTGTCCAAATCACACAGCTTCCGACATTGGCTATTCTGGCACGGACCGGGCGTGCTTTGACACCTGCCCACACAGCAGGGGGCTGCACGTCTTGGCTGGTCGCAGGCTCTGAGTAAGCCAGCGGTGTCGTTTGGAGAGCAGGAACCCTGATGTGGTCCTGTTGGTTGCTGTCAGGGAATGGTTTGGGAGACCCCGTGCTGGTGTGAACAGGTGGGCAGGGGGAGGTAGAAGGGTGTAATTTTCAGGGTCACCCACTAGGGTTTTCAGGTCCTTTCTTGCTATTTCCCTTGGATCCAAGGATGGTGAACACACAATAGATGGGCTCCCTCTTCCCTCTGAGGCTCAGGCTGAGTCCTGTCCACCATCCAGAGTTCATGTGCAGCTGGGAAGCCTGTTTGCACTTCAGCCTGATGTATCTGGTGAGGGTCAGACACCAGCTGCACGTCCTCAGGACCAGAAATCCTGGGTGGCTGTTCCATCCCCCCAGAACAACCAGCTGGGCCCCCATTGCGGTGCCTCATGACTCTGCCATCCACTGTGAAGCCACGGGCAGGGGTTCTGGGCCAGCCCCCTAGTGCCACACGAGGCTGTCTCATACCAGGGCAGGGGTTTCTAAGCTTCATGGACTTTCTTGTTTGCTTTTGATTCGCTTGCTCTTGCCCCAGCTGTGGGCTTTACCGTGTGAGGAAGTCCTGGTGGTTGCGAGTTCTGCTTTGTGGAGGGGGATGCGTTTTCCCTCCGAAAAACGGGAAATGGTGAGGCCGGGTGAGAGGGTAGGAGGTAACCTCATCGTTTGCCATCAGTTGGTTTCTTAACTGAAATTTTTGTCCTGAGCCAGGGACCTATCTATCTAGCCTCGTTGGAGGGCACTCATCCTCCAGTGTGGCCGCTGCTTTGGCTGTGGGGCCTGGTCCTGGGCTGCAGAGGTGTGCACAGGCCTCCGTCGGCCCTCCTCTTCCCACAGCATGCTGGTTCTTTGGGTTTTGTGTGTGTTTAAGCTTGACAAAGGTCACTAAAGGTTGACTAGGCTGTGTCGGGCTTGAAGGCCAGCCTTGGTTTCCTGCTTTCCCATTGAGCTGGGTGAAGGTGAGGAGAGTGTGCATAGGGTGTGAGTCTAGTCCAGACAGTGGGCTTCACACAGCTGGGTTCCTCTGGCTGTTTTAGATCATTTTGTTATTAAATCACTTTGACAGGGGTGCCTGAGTGGCTCAGTCAGTTAAGCATCCGACTTCGGCTCGGGTCATGGTCTCACGGTTTGTGGGTTCGAGCCCCGCATTAGGCTCTGTGCTGAACGCTTGCTCAGAGCCTGGAGCCTGTTTCAGATTCTGTGTCTCCTTCTCTCTCTGCCCCTCCCCCGCTTGCGCTCTGTCTTACTCTCTCAAAAATAAATAAATTAAAAAATAATAATAAATAAATAAATCACTTTGACAACAGAATGAAAGGAAATGGAAAAAATACTACTCACAGTCATGTTGTGTGCGCCCATGAAGTCTTGGCCGTCGCCTGTGTCTTGATGCTCACGGCTGTGTGTGTGGGCCCTGCGCCTCTCACGGACCGTGTGTTCTGATGCATGGTGCCATTCCCACGACCACATTGCGCAGCTGCACCAGCAGGTCGGACTCCCCTCATAGCTCCAGTGCTCCCTGTTGGGAGAAACCCAGCCGTGAACACCTCTCTGTGCATGGCCCTTTTCTCTCCTTGTGGTGCTTTTCTGGAATTGAAGTTCCTGGCCCAAAGATGGCCCTCTCTGAAACGACACCAGGAAGACATGGGAGGTGGTGTGATGCTGATGCAGACGTGCCGTTAGACACCAGTGAGACCACGTGTGTGTGTGGAGGAGCTGGGGGCGGCTGTGTGGCCAGGGCAGAGGGCTGGGTTCTACGGGGAGCAGCTTAGATTTGAGGCCCACCCACCCCTTTGGACCCTGGCACCCGAGCTCTGTGACTCTGGGTGGGCTCCTTATTTGCACTAGACTCGCTGTTTTCTAATCTGTGAAAGCGAGCAAGCAGTGCTGACCTTATTAGACTTTTTATGATGATTAGTCAAATAATGATTATTCCAGTTAACTGAATAATCAGGTGCCCGGCATGCTGTTGTGACTGCTGTTAGTTACTGTAGGAGATACAGTAGAGCAGGGATGAGGAAGGCCAGGCCCCGCCCTCCCCGGAGTTCACCTTCCCCTGGGAAGTCTTCTGATTTGATGGACCTTGTTAGATGTGATCCTTCCCACACTCCTAAGAAGTGAGCATGGTTGAGATTCTTGCCCTCAATCCACAGGGAAGGAGCAGAGGGGCAGGTGATTGTCGGAGGGGAGCATGAAACTGACAGCTGAGTGGTGGACATGCAGATATGTGTGGGAGGAAGAACTGCATGTTTGGCAGCAGGGAACTGGGCCTCTGGCTGTCTGTGTCCCCAAGGCAGTGTGAAGAGTAGGGGTCTGACGTGCACAGACCTGAGTTTGGTGCCACCCAGCCTCAGTCCTCGCGTCTGTGAGACAAGCCTACTGATCCCTGATGCCTGGAAGTTGTTGGGAGGAGAGCCTCGTCTGTAGGGGAGGAACTGGCATGTGTGGCCTGCCTCCCCTGGCTTGCTCATTCACTCGCGTGCTGTTAGTCCTGCTGTTCTTGGTGCCAGGGACTGGGGAGCAGCGCTGGACAGGCCTCGGACAGCGTCCCGGTTAAGAGGAAGATACATGACAAAATCGCATGCAGGCAAATCCGGGTAAAATCGAGTGTCTGGGATAGTGCTCAGTGGAGGGCCTGCCTGGGGAAGAAAGCCCTTCTGCTAAACAGAGGTGTGACCTGCAGCCCACAGCGGGGGGGGCGATGTGCTGAAGCCCACCCACTGGCTGCTGGCTGCCCTGCAGTTGGGTGGTGTGTGCAGAGTGACGCTTCTGTGGGGAAGCCTCCCACAATGTGACTGGCCTGACCCCCCGCCCCCCCCCCCCCCCCAGCCTGGGGCCCTTGTCACTTATTCCTGTGGGGATCAGACTGGTCATTCTTAATTTCAGCTTCAATTTAAAAAATTAGACATTTGTCACCCGCAGAAACTTGGCAAAAAAAAAATAAAGAAGCACTATTAGAAAAGGATGATGCCTTCCATTCACACATCACTACGATTAAAATGTTGGATGTAGATCGGTGTCTCTGCGGGTTGGACTGACAGTAACTCGTCTCTTGTTTCCCTGCCTGGATCTGGGCCCTGGGCCCTGGGTACCTGTTAAGTCTGTTTTGGTTCCTAGAACTCAACTGGCTATCCACTTTCTTGGGGGTTTTTTTGGTGTGTGTGGGATACAGTCGGAGCAAGGAGTGGAGGGGATGGAAATGGGACAGCTGGCTCCCCAGGCGGGTGCAGACGCGACAATGACAGCGGGACTCAGGGAACACCTCTGGATGCCAGCAGGCTCCCACAGTGGAGGTCACGTGGGTCCTGCTCCAGAAGGTGGACCCAGGTTGCCTTCTTTAATCCTCGACATCACTCCTGAAGTAGCGCTGGCCCTGCTTTAACAGGGGAGGGAACGGAGGGGTCCTGAGTTTGCCGGCCTGCTGCCAGGGCTAAGCTGTGGGGCTGTGGTTTGCCTGTGCCTGCCCATCTCGCCCCGCTGCTGGGCTTGCTCAGCCCTCAGGGCCCTCCCTCTGGCTGCCCAGGGGCACTGGCCCTGGCTGGCTGTGTGTGAAGGGAAGGGGGCACCTGGGCTTTGCCCTGCCCTCTCTGCAGGACCTTTCAAGGGCTTCTTTCCTGCCAGGGACGTGGGGAACATGGGGGTCGTCCCAAGCCTCTGCACCTCACAGTGCTACTTGTTCCCTCTGCTGCCCTTTCCTCTTCCCCCTCTCCCCACTCCTTAAGGTGCAGGACAGGGGGTATTTCCTTTGGAGAGCCTCCCTGGCTACCGCTAAGTGCCACCCAGAGAACTCCGTGCTCCCCTGCCCCCAGCACCTGCCTTCCCTTTCCTCCTCTGGGTTACTACCCCCTTCTAAAGAGCTACAGATTGCAACTCCAGAATAGGCCTTTTCACACCTGGCCTGTGTGTGTGATTGCTGAGCTCTGGGATCCTGTCCACGGACCCAGGCTAAGAGTTCCCACCCCAGTTGGTGAACACTAGGTGCCTCCTTGTTCTTTCTCCTCCTCTGGACCTAATGTGGCATATATAGCACGAGGGAGCCAGTCAGTATTTGTTAGCTGATAATCTGCTGGATGGGTCATCTGCTGCCTCCTTTGAACACAGCCAGTTTCTCGTTTGTGCCTGTGACAAGAATAGGACCAGGTTTGGTGTGGGGCCAGCTCCCCCCACTCCTCTGGGGCGGGGCCGTGTAATGGAGCTTCAGTGGTGGGGCCAACCCTGGCTCTGCTGAGGACACCTCCACGGGCCCTGGACCCTCAGCCCGCATCCACACTGGTCTTCATTAGATTGAGGGCGTCAGCCTAACCCTTGTCTGCCTGAGAGCCACCGTGCCCTTTCTTAGTCGCCTTACAATGGCCACCTTCTGTGTCACAGGCGCCTTCTTCTCCCTGTGAGGCCCAGTCAGAATCTGAAGTCAGTTGTCTGTCTTGACCCCTCCCCGTCCCCCAGAGCACTCGGGCACCACCGTGTTCCATCACAGCGCCCCTGCCCTAGTTCCGGCTCTTATCTGCAGCCCTTATCTCCAGCTCCTTACTGTGTCTCCCCTCGCTTTGTGCTTTGTTCTCGCCGCTCACAAGCTTGTAGGGAGCACCTGGGCCCCCTGGAGAGCAGTGGCTCCCTGTTGCTGGGCGCTGTGAATCTGATTCTTGGTGAAGCACTGAACACAGAATCAAAAGATCTGTCCCCTGGCACAGATTGTCACCGTCTTCTGACGTCTTTGTGAAGCAGACACTGTCACACTGCTTGTCTGCTCTCAGGATTGATGAAAGTGAAAGCTTATCATGACCTCTGCAGAAGCAGGCATTCTGGGCCTGTGGCTTCTCTGCGGCCCTGCCCTTCCTGCCCCAGCCCAGTCCTCCCTGCCCTTCAGAGTTTGCTGCCTCGTCCATGCGAGCAGCAGGCTCTTCTTCCTTCCTGCCTACTTCACTCCTCTAACAGTGCCATGGTGTCAGCATGGTCGTCTTTGTTTTCATAGAAGAGGAAACCAAGGCCAGACAGGTCAAATAACTTGCCCAAGGTCACACAGCAGGGTGAAATGGAGCTGGGCTTTGCCAGGCAGGGTCCAGCCTAGAGCCCAGGAGCTCCACCACTGTGTCTGCTGTGGGTGGGGTCAGGTTCATGGGTATAGCAGGTGAGACAAGTGTCCGTCCTCAGGGGACTCTCCACCTGCTGGGCAGAATGGGCATAGCAGGCCAGGTAGTCCCAGACCCTCAGTCAAGGGCCCTGCCAGGATTACTGCCTGCCCAGGAGACCCAGAACCTCCCTCCCCACCCTTTCCCTGGTCCCCGGGCAGTAGGGGACCATGCAGTTTCTGTGGCCAGGTGTGGTGGCATTGAGCCCAGGGCTTATCACTGCATATTCAGGGTGAGTCAGACCCTGGGTGACTGCCCTGCCCCCTGAGTGCCCTTGGAGCACAGCGCCTGCCGCAGCCGCACCCGACAGGAAGTCTCTCCACCTGCCATGCGGGTCTAAGGATAGGCAACAGGGTGAAATTGTGAAACCTGCCAGCTCTGCCCCCAGCACTGCTAGCCCCTTCCTGTTTGTCCCCCCTCCTCCCCTTTCTGTGCCTACCTCTCCTTGACTTTTCCCTACCCTGGGCCCAAGTCAACTGGAAAGGCTCAAGCTGGGGCCACTTTCACCTCTTCTTAGGGTACTGGGTTTGGGGCCTCCTTGTTCTCTCTTGATTGTTGAACAGAAGGGCCGTTTCCATGAACAGCTCAGCAGGCATACCCAGAGCTAGTGAGGCATCTGCCTGGGTACTGGCAAGGGTTTCCATACCTGTGAGTTCCTGTCGGGTCTCTAGCTGCTTCTGTTACGGGCTGGTGAGAGGGGGAACCTAGATCAGAGGTTGGAGTGTCTATTAGCGCTTTCCTGCTCCCCTCTTCCTGTTCTGGAAGGAAGAACCCTGGGGAGCATCTCCTTTTAGGATGAGGGAGGAGCTTGCTCCTTGTCCTCAAGGAAGGAGCTCCTGCTTCAGCTGGCCGCCCTGATGGCCGTAACCAGCACTTACATACAACAGCCGCAGGCCGGGACATGTCCAGGCTGGGAGTGGACCATCTCACCTGGCTTCTGGTCTCTCTGTCTTTTCCCACGACTCCCCTTCTAGGCTGCCACAGCGCCCTTTGAGAGTGTTGACCGTGGTTGGGCTAAGCCCGCCTGCTGCCCTGGAGGAAGGCCTTGTCAGCCCCTTCTGCTCCTGACCTCCCCCAGTCCTGGTTGAGCCAGCCACGTGGGACGGCCCCACAGGCCTGGACAGTGCCCTTGCTCTGCCCTCGTGGCTTTGCCGAGCAGTTACCATTCCCAGCTTGGTAGCTGCTTGGTAACCCTCCGTTGGACTCTTAGAATTGAGTTTAAGGGTTACCTCCTTCTCTGACAACACCTATCCCTTGCCAGTTCCCCAAGCATACAAAACACTTAATAAAGTCTTCCTTACCATGCATCGATGGCATCGAGTTAACATTTGCTGTCTGTTCCTTTGTGTGGATTTGAGACCCTTGAGGACGGCGCTCTTATTTCCTTTAGGTTTGTGGCCAGGGGCAGACGGAGCACACACGGGAGGGGGAGGGGAACAGAGTTACAAGGGAAGAGGGAGGACAGCAGGAGGAGACACCAGCTTTTCTCCCCCACCCGCCCTCTGCCCTTCTGAGGGCTGATTGAGTTTCTAATAGGATTCAGGCAAATGTGGATTGATGCGCACCCCCAGCCCCCTGCAGGGATACTCAGCTAATGAGGGCTTTTTCCAGGAGGGCACTGAAGAATAAACACATTGTTAAAACACCAGGCCTGGAATGCCCCAGAATTTATAAGCCTCCAGCTGATCTAATATTTTATTATTTTTTAAAGTAAGCTCTATGCCCAATGTGGGGCTTGAACTCATGACCCTGAGATCAAGACTTGCGTGCTGTACTGACTGAGCCAGCCAGGTGCCCCTCCAGCTGGTCTGATAAAGAGAAGAGACACAGGTTGTCAGTGTCAAAGGATATCATCATAGATCCAACAGACACTGAAAGGATAATAAGAAAGTATTATAAGCAGTTTTATGCTGGTAAATTCAGTAACTTAGGTGAAAATGGGCATTCCTTGAAAGACCTAAATTAATGTGAAAATGAGCATTCCTTGAAAGACCTAAATTAATGAGACTGATTCAGGAAGAAACAGAAAATCTATGGAGCCCTATATCTAAAACCTCACAAAGAAAACTTTGGGCCAAGATGGGTTCACTGAAGTCTTAGATTTAAGGAAGAAATGATACCACTCTTGCACAACCCTTATTTTATTTGTAAAAATGTTGGTTTTGGTAAAAGCATTTCTAACTGTATGAAACTGCTCAGTCAGGCCCTGCTTTGGGCAGAGCTATTTTTGAGAGCTCTTTAAGTGTTGCCTTAGAGACAGACCCCTTCCTCCTGCAGGCTCTAGGACAAGTGAGGGCAGGGTCAAGGACTAGGTGTGGAAACTGGGCTGGGGTTAGAAATGGGGGGTATTTCCAGGAACAGACAAGTGGACTGTGGGGAGGATCCTAGTCCAGGTCATGGCTTTCCTGCCCTCCTCCACCAGTGTTTCTAAGAGTTTGGCTCTTCTGGAATTGGTGGAAAGAGTCATTAAATTGGCAAACAGTTGATGAAGATTGTCTAGGCCAGGCCAGGAGGAGCTGCAGGAGATGCCCCCACACTTGAGGAAGACGTGAAGGACTTGAGGGAGGGGTAATAAGGACTGGATATGAATAGGAAGGAACGCAGGCCTGTGTCCCCGGACTGGGGTCAGACCCTGATGTGCTCTAGGCCCAGAGGAGCGACAAGCTTATTGCCTGTGAACCTCAGAAGGCTGCCCGGAGGAGGTGGCCTTTGGGTTGGCCTCCAGAACTGGCCAGAGAATGGGTTTTCTTTGGGGTTATGAGAATGGACATGTCAGGATTTGAGATAGAGGGTCTGCTGTCAGGGTGTTCTGGAATGGGCTGCAGGGCAAGTGTGGGGGCCTTGTGAGGCTGCATCTTGAGAATGGCAGTTGTCCTGAGGGTCTGGGGAGCCAATGAGAGCTTTGAGCAGAGGAGCAGTTTGATGTGACCAGCATCTTGGGTGCAGATGATAAGGTGGAGAGTCTTTGGGGATGTGGAAGAGGAAAAGGAGGGAAGTGCAGCAGAAGCTGCATTCTCCAGAGCACAGGGGCAGAGGGGCAGCTGGCCGGCAAGAGGGGCAGGGCTGGTTGTGGGCTGGGTTGTGGTGGGGACCTGCGGAGGCAGCTTGGGAGACGGCAAGGCAAGGAACTGAGAACAGGGACTAGGAAGGTGGGAGAAAGGTGGGAGATTTGGGGAAGGGTGTGGGGAGGGTTAAACAGAGTCACATTTAACGGTCTCCTGGTGGGTGGGGTGGGTGGAGTGCCACCAGATTCCCTGAGGGTGCCGTGCCCCTTGAGCCCTGCCTGCCCTGGCAGGGTGTGCTCCAGGGCCTGGCCCTAGATTCAAGCTGGCTGTGGCCGGTCTGAGTGCAGTGTGAGTGGCCAGATGTGAACCAGGTCTGAACTGGGCAGGGGGGAGGAGAAGGACATGGGAGAGGTGGCTGGTTCAGCACTGTTTTTAGAAACTGAATGCCACTCTTGATATATTCTTGGTATACTATCTCTCATCTGCTTGTTGAACCCAGGGCAGGGGTCAGAAGGACCTTGATCCAGACCTGCAGCCACCACTGTCAGGCTCCGTGGCCTTGGGCATATCTTTTTGTTTCCCCAATGGCCATTCCCCAGGCTCCCTACAGATTGAATTGAGGACCTGGAAGATAGCCCTGGGAACCTTTGGTTCTGGGGGCCCTTTGAGTCTCTTAGGCTGGGGGTCCCTGAGGAGGATCTGCACCTCCTGCTGCCATCTCAGGTCACACATCCCTGCTGTGACCAAGACCAGGATGGCCCAAAAGCTGTTTCGCACTCTCACGAATGCTCACTGTCCTGTCTGCATTGCTGTTGAGTGGGAAGACTGGAGCACACCCTGTCCTTGTGTTTATGCGGCCTGTCTGTTACCCTGCTCCTGCCCCACACGCACGTCTTTATTGTTCTAGAGCATCTGCCCTGCCCACAGCAGCCCTGGCTGGGGTCGTCCTTAACCTCACACTGTGTGCGGAGGTGGTGACGCAGCCCGCCCGCCAGACTGCCGGGCACTTTTTTAAATGTCACATAGATAGTTGGGTGTTTTCTCATTTATTAATGAATAACTGACCTGTGCCAAGGCACTTGAGTGTTTCCAGGACTCCAGGACAGTGGTGGCCATGGTCACTGCTGAGAAGGGGCATGGTGTTTGCACAGGATGGTTCCCAAATGCTGTTTCTTAGTCCTCAGCCTAGTCTGCCAGCTAGTCCAGGTTAACTGAATCTCCCGGAAAGAAGCCTTCCTGGGGGGTCTCCCACCAGCCCACTTTGGGGAAAGCTGAGCCTTTTCTGCCCTTCTACCTCTGTCCTTAATCACCAAGGGGAGGCAGACACTGCTGGCCATCAGGGAGTCTGCTAGCTGCCACTTGGAAAGGAGCTTTTTGTTCGACTGTCCAGGTTTATGGCTTGAATAATCTGCTGGCATTTCGTCAGGGAGGGGTGCATGTACCAGTTGGGCCTCTGTTGGAGGGTCCTACCCAGGCCCCAACAGTCCTGGGGGCCCTGAGAATCCTAGCTTGTCTCTCATTTAGGAATTTGTATTCTAGGGGTGCCTGGGTGGCTCAGTCTGTTGAGTATCCAACTCCAGCTCAAGTCATGATCTCACAACTCTTTGTTTTCGAGCCCCATTTCGGGCCCTGTGCTGACAGCTCAGAGCCTAGAGCCTGCTTTGGATTCTGTGTTTCCCTCTCTGCCCCTCCTCTGCTCACACAAACTCTCAAGTATAAATCAACATTAAAAAAAAAACACAAAACCCTTACCCTGTCCCTGTTCTCCCTTCCCTCTTTCCCATCACCAAGCAATGCCTCTCTGTCCCAGGGCTTACTTGTCCAGAGAGATTGCCAGGCTCTTAGGGAAGTTCCTGCCAGCAGCTCTCCTGGCCTGTCCTCTGGCGCCTCGTGCCTTCGGAGCTGGTCAGAGCCCTCTGTGATTGGCCCCACCTGCCTCGAAAACCTTACCAGCATTCACCTTCACCGTGACTGCTCTTCCAGCCACCTGGGTGTTCTTCAGACCACACCCGCCTTGGCTGAGGCTGTGCCTTCCTCCAGGAAGGCTTTTCCTACTCCTGTCACACCCACATTCTGCACCATCGTCCCCTCCCCACCCCACAGGGTCCCCTCCCCGCCCAACAGAACCGTGCTGACTGCTCTCTGTCCCAACTGCCTCCTGCCTCATCCCCAAGAGACTGAGCTGCCCTGGGTTGAAAGAGCAAGGAGTTATCTTGATCACATCACAGAAGCTTTTCTTTGAGCCAGAAGCCTCTAGGCTGGTTTTAGTGGCCTCCTTCCCTGTAAGTGTGAGACCAAGGAATGGTGGGGTCTGGTTTTTCTCAGAGTCTCCACAATGATCACTGTTAGGAAGTGACTCATAAAATAAATGCCACTCTTGGGGAGGCAATGGTCAGTGGCATAAACAGACTTCTGGGAGAGCTAGTACACGCAGCTACTTTACCTGTAATTTGTTATGTCAGCTCTGGCTTTTTTTTTTCAAGCTTTTTTTTTTTTTTTTTTTTTTAGTAGTCTCTGCAAACAACATGGGGCTTGAACTCATGACTCTGAGATCAAGAATCTCATGCTCTTCCAACTGAGCCAGCCAGACACTCTCCCCCTCCGCTCTCCCCCCCGCCTCCCCCACTGCCAGTTCTTTCTTATGTCATAGCCAGCTCCCTGTGGCAGTGCCTTACTGATGCCTCCTCGGAACACTGCTCCAGCGAGATGGTCAAAGGCACATTGCTGCCCGAAATGAAATACTCAGTGACACCCTCTGGAGGGCCAGCCCCGGCATGCAGGGAGACCCCGGAGTCTCTCAGGACATGCACCGAGAGCATGGGCATGCATTTGAGCACATAACCCTGCACACACCCTGCATATCTGTCTGTCCCCAGTCTGATCTTACGGAGTAGGGGAGAAGGCCCAGGAAGACTCGCCTCCGCAGGTGGATGCAGCATGGTGGTATCCGTTGTTGTGGCCCCTGGTGGATCTGGAGAACAAGTGTACTGTGTCAGGGTTGAGATGAACGTGGCATCTTTAGACTCACAAAAAGATGGGGGGGGATGGGGGGGCAGGAGAAAGACAAAAACAATTCAGAAGAAATTTTTCCCATAGAAACTTCAAACTAGTTCCCCTTCCCTCCATCCCCTGAATACATCGTAGGAGTCTTATTGCCAGTCCAGCTCTAGTTTGAGCTCTGCTCCTCCTCAAGGTAACCAAATAGGTGTTTCTGGAGAGGCCCCTGGCTTGGAAGGGGGAGTCCTGAGGCCTGAGCTTTTGCCCCACCCTGGTTGCTGGTGACTGCTCTTGCCAGCTCAACAGGGGCTCTCTCCAGACCCAGGAAGTGGGCCCTCTAGCACTGGCCAGCTTCATTTCTCACCACTAAAACCTTCTAGCTCCTCCTGCTGGTGTTCTCTGAGGGCCACTGGGGGCCTGGCCTGGCCTGGGCTCACCAGTGGTTAAGTTTTGGGGGCTGGAGTGAGGGGGTAGGGGTAGGGGGGGAGTGGGAGGTTGGGGAGGGAGGGAGACCCCACCTGGGGGCTGTAACACCAGGCTGCTCCTGGCCAGGTAGTCCTGTTCCTCACCAGCTCCCTGGGCATCAAGGACTGCAGGTAGGTAGTGAGCAAGTGGTTTTCTTCCTTCCTTTGCAGGACAAGGAAGATGGGGAGCCCAAGACCAAGCAGCTCAGAGAAGGGGAGGAGGAAGGCGAGAAGCACAGGTGAGGCCCATGCGCCACACTCTGCCCTGAGTGCTCCTGGGACTCCTGCCGGTTTCTGTGTTCACAGTCTTTACCCCGTGCCTTCCCCCAACCTGGGGCTGCCTGCTCAGACATGAAAATCTCACCCTTCTCCCCAGTCGGAGCCTTCCCTGCATCCTTTCCACCGCTGGCCGGCTGGCTCATACTCAGCCACCAGCATTTTCTTCCTGACCCTCATGGTTTATCACTCTTCTCCTCAAACTGCTTGCCTGGCGTGATTCTTCGGCACCTGCAAAATCAGGTGCAAACCCTGCCTAGTGTGTAAGCTCCACACCAGGCCCACCGGCCTGGTCCAGCCTCGTTTCCCGTAACTCTCTGACCCTTCAGCATCTCCTGATGGCATCCTCTGGGTACGCTACTCTCTCAGCCTGGATTCCTTTTCATCTCCCTTTTCATTTCTTCCCCACCTTAGATGGGTCGGTCTTCAGGTGGAGCTCAGCTCAGAGGCCTCCACATCGTCATCCCTGTCTGTGCTCCCCCACCCTCTCAGGTCATGGAGACCATTCCTCTTTGCCGGACCCTGTCTTCTGGCCAAGGCAACTGTAGTTTCCCTGAAGCTGGCGCTTTCCCCTGTGGCTGCGGGCACACGGTCTGCCCCCAGTCTTGAGGGCCAGTGCCTCCACACGGCTTGGGTGCTGCTTTGCATCAGAAATACCCGGAAAACATTTACAGAGCCAGCGTGTGGGGCAGGCAGAAGCTGTATGTTTGGTCTTTGTGAGCTGGGGAGAACCTTCTTGTCTGCCCAGCACTTCCCATGCTGGGGTTCAGGAGTCTCGTGCCCTCCCTCCCACGCCCAGTGCTGAGCTGGGGCCATAAGCGTAGCTGGAAGGCTGTGCTTGGGATCAGACTTGGTCTCTGAATGGACAGGTCACCTTGATGCCCTCTGTCTCGAGCAGGCACAGGGCTTAATGGCACCTGCTCCCTTGGGGGAATGGATCTTGAGGTCCTCAGAAAACTTATGTGGGCAGGCTATGCTTTGAGCGGGAGTGGGGGACCCTCCCCGGAGGAGGGAGCAGGCCTTTCTGATCCCACAGCCTGTGTTGTCTTTACCAGTATGAGTGGGACCTCATGAGGAGCAGACCCCTCATCTGGAGCTGATCTCAAACAAGATGGGGCTTTTCAGGTCCACAGAAAAGGGTGTGTGTGTGTGTGTGTGTGTGTGTGTGTGTGTGTGTGTGTGTGTGCGTGCGCACATGCATGTGTGAGTGTGACTTCACAGTTTGCCCAGTGGGCTCACACTGTCCTCACAGCAGCCCTGTAGGGTCCTTGCCACCTCCCTTATTATCAGAGATGGTAACAGCTCTGTACTGTGAGGCTGGTGGTGCCAAGTGGTGGTGCTGGGACCCTCGCCACCCAAACCTAAGCTCAGGGCTTTCCTATTGGGCCCGCCCTCCCCCTCATCACCTCAGGGAGCCTCCCTGGTGACAGACGAAGGCCAGGCTGTTGCTCTTTTGCCAGGTGACTCCACTTGCATGGTTTGGGGACCGCGTACCTGCACATTTTCTCCTGGACCGTGGTAACTAGGGGAAGCTTTGGTTCTCTTCTGGCTAGAGCCTTGAGTTCTGGGCTCTCTTGGCTTTGCTGGAAGGTCCCTGCTCTCGCCACCCCCCCTTCCCTCCTTGATGAGAAAGAGAAGAGTCATTGGTTAGCAGGTGGGTGGGTCATACGGTAGAAGACTTGACTGTTGAACCGTGCAGTTGAATCTCAAACATGGCATTGGTGGAGGAAAAAAAGCAGGCTTCGGAGTTGAGAACAGATGGGGCAGGAAGGTGTATATCAAATTTAGAGGCCCTCATGGTGACAGGTTTTAACTCGCCCAATAAGGCCTGACTGTGCTGGTTGTCGGATTTGCACAGGGCATCGTTCCTGGCCTGGGAGGCGGCAGTGGACGAAACAGGCCCTGCCATCGGGGGTCATTCTCTAGAGGGACACAGACTTAACAAAAAAGCAAGCGTGTGGTAAGATGTCAAGGGCTGTGAAGCGGGAGCTGCAGAAATGTAAACATGCAGGTGGAGGTGCACCAGCTCCTGGCCTCAGATTAGCTGCTGGGAAGTGGGGAGGAGCGGGGATTAGGGAAAGGCTTTCACCTTCTTTAACAAAAGAAAAGTGTTGGGGGTGGGGGTGGCAATCCTGTCTCAAAAAATGCAAAATGTTGCTTTTGTTGACTCTGGAGGAAGTGAGTACAAGTGTTGTGTTATTCTCTGAATTTTCCTATGTGCCTGAGAGATTCATAATGAAAACAGTGTGAAAGAGAAAGCAAAGAGGTGCATGGTTCCAGGTTCCTGTGCGGGGGCTCAGGGTTAAAGAGACCCCGTTTACCTGCTAGAGTCCTTTGTGGTGAAGCACCAGACCCCCTGTGAAATCCCCCCACTGGGCTGGGCAAGTGCAGGGCCCCTGCTCCTTTGCTCAGAGCAGCCCAGGGATCAAACATGAATACATTGAATTGGGTTCTGCTTCAGCTTGTCCTGTTTGCCACTTTCCTCTGACCCCGCCTCCTTTAAGGCAGGATGTATGGTGGGCCCATCTGGCCTGGTGAGCAGGGGCTTGACTTCAGTGGCTGTCCTTCTGCTGCTCAGTTACTGCCTAGCTTGTCAGGAATCCCAGCCTTAGCCAGGACTGGATTTGTAACCTCCCCACCCCCGGAAAAATGGACTCTCCTCACTTTTAACAGGTTTAGAGTAAAGAGTTTGTCTGGGTTTATTTTGGACGGCCTCAGTCCCTGTACTAAGGAGCCAGAGCTTTGTGGGCTTAACCCCAGACTGCAGGGTCCAGGGCTTGGGTATGGGCTTTCCAGAAATAGCATGAGGCAGCATAGTCTGTCAATGTCTCTCCCAGGAAAGAGGGGACCTTTCTTCTCATCTGTACCCCAAGTCTGGAAAGGAACTCCCAGCAGGGTGCTTATGGCTTGGGAGCAGCCTCCAGCCCTTGCCATGGCCCCCTTTGCCAATGGGGAGAAAGGGACTTCCTTCTAGGCCCCCTGAGAGGGGGGTGGGGGGTGGGATGACCTCTGAGGCCAGTTAACCGGTGAGCATCTTGGCTTCCTTGGCTCCTGGAAGGTAAGAACAGTCCTCTTCAGTCCAGGTCAGCCCACACTGAGCCCAGGTGCCAGGTGGGCACCCCTGTGGGCACCAGCCCTGCCTTCAGCCCAGAGGAGCCAGACAAGGCCTCCTAGTGAACATTCCTCTTGAGTAGGTCTGGAATCTTAGTAGGTAGATTTAGGCAGATCTTAGTAGGTAGATTTAGGCAGAGAAGGCCCAGAGGTGTAAACCAGCAGGGTGTAAGGGCAAGTGGGGTAACCTTTTGTTGGAGAAGTCTGGACAGACATTGCTTATAACCCCAGCCCAGGCTTCATACAGGTCACTGGAGCAGGGAGGAGGATTTAATATGGTGGCCTTGTAGGCTCTGCACAGGTACGTAGCACATAGCCTGTTTCTTCAGTTGGTGTTCACTAGGTCATCATGTGCTTTTGTTTACTTCGGCAGGACTGAGCAAAATAAGAAAGGTCGAGGCGATTCTTTGTGCAGCAGTGGCCCTAACATTGTAGAAACTAAGCTGATGGAGAGAGCTCAGGACCGCGACTTATGAGCCTTCTCGCCTTGGCAAGTCACATTGCCTCAGTGAGTCTCACCCGAGTATCTTCACCCCAAAGATAGGGAGAAAGCTAACACTTGCTTTCCTGGTGAGCACACCAAATACTGTGACTGGGCTCTGGGCAGAAAGAAGACACTTTTAGGCCCTCCTGAGTCAGCTGAAGGACTCCAGAAACACCTGGAAAAGACAGAACCAACTGTAGGCTCTGCTAACTCTGCAAATAGGGCAGTCATTGGGGTAACAGAGGTGGGTAGATGAGAATAGAAGTAAGTACCTGTGGCCAAGAAGTGAATCGTTAGGGGTCCTCTGTGGGGCCTCCCATCCTCAGGACAGCAGATCATCCTCAGCAAAGAAGTTGAGCGGCATCATTTTGCAGATGCAGGGGGGGGGGGGGGGGTAGGGTATGTGGCTGAGGAAACAGGAAAACCCAGCAGGATTGGAGGCAGGCACACCGGGACGTCGCCCCTCACCAGCCATGCTTCCTCTCTGCCTGTGCTCCTGCCCATTTGCCTAAGGAACCTTCTCAGAGTCTTGGCTGTTCTAGTTCCTTTGCCCTTCCTGATACATTTTAGTGTCAGCTTGTTAATATCTATAAGAAAAGCTTGCTGGGATTCTGATTGAAATCTGTAGATCAAAATTCCTTTTTAAAAATTTGTATTACTCTCTTCAGGATAAATCCTGCCCTGTCCCCATGCATCCACATCCCCACTGGGGTGGGGAGTCAGTCCCTTGAAGGTGGACTGGCCTAAACCAGGCTCTGCGGGAAGGAAAGCCGTGTTTGCATTGCCAGAAAAGGGCCCCGCTTGTTCTCTGGGCTGGGTCTGCCTGCTTCCAGCCAACCTGCCTGGTAGCGAACTGAGGGGCCTCCATGACTCATTCCTCACACGGACCCTTGCCTGCCACCTAGATAAGAGATGGTCTGGCGGCCCTGGAAAGCTGGCCTGCAGAAAGGGGTATTTCTGTCAGCTGCTTCTGTTTTTTTCTTTATGATCCCTCGGTCACTTCCTCTAATGGCAAGTCAGCTGACATATGTGCCATAGGGGGTTGCCTGGGGTAGTATTTGTGGCTGACGGTCACGGCTGCCCTGCCAGGTGGGAGCACAGGGTGGTGTCGCACACCCTGTTGGGCATGGGGCAGGGGAGCGTGTCTTGTTGAGCGCCCGAACAAGCGAGCCTCAAACCCTCAGGCCCCACAACCACCACCTCCCTCTGGCTCTGGGTCAAGGTCTGCACCCAGCTGGAGCAGTCCCCATTCAGGGACAGCGGTTCACTCTGGAGTCGGTGGCACACACTGCTGCCGAAGAAACTGGGCCACTGGCCCTCCGTCTTCAGGATGGAAAACCAGTTCCCCCACTCCCATGTGGACAGAGGTCGCATCCCAGCTGAGGTCCAGCCCGGGCCTGGCCTGGCACCCAAACCTTCTTCTGTCCGCAAGTTTGGGCCCCGGGACAGTGTCTGTGTGCCACCGTGTGCTTGCAGATCTGTGGCATTGGCTTGACTCAGTGACCATTGTTCCACCGTAGTGGTGACCACCAGAGTGGCCCTCGCCCACTCTTGGGTTCCCTCATGTGCTTTGGGCCTGGGGCCATCCTGTCCGTTGCTGGGGATGGAGTGTGGCCCCATGGGCCGTGCTGAGGCACCAGCACAAAGACCTGCAGCCGCGCTGTTTTTCCTGACCCCGTTGCTCAGGAATAGGCCCTGGAATGTGGGAGAATGAACTAGGCGAGAGCTGGTTTAAGGAAGGCAGTGTTCCCCACGAGACCAGGCCAGGCACTTCCCTTCTGTGCGAGGGGAAGGTGGGAGGATGGCTGGGTCCTTTCTGCATGGAAAGAAGTCCTGACCTCGTAGGCCATGATCCTCCGTGCTTCCAAACTCTTCTCTGTTCTGGGGGTAGGTGTGGTGCACACGAGGTGAAGAAACTGCACTTGATGCCGATGAAGTGACTTGTCTAAGTTCTCCCTACTGGGAGCAAGTGGAACAGCACTGGGGTCCTCCCCCCCGCCCCCCCCAGGTGCCACTGCAAGCTCCAAGGCAGGCCAGACCTGTTTCTTCTCCACCACCCTCACCCTTAGCGCTGCTCCGAGATATGGAGGTGCTCGGGCCTCCTTACCATGTGCCCTCTTGGCTGGAGCCAGCAGGGCGGGCATCGGGCACTAGGCAGCTGTGTGGCGAGAAGAGGAGGGTCTCTGGCAACCTGCAGCAGAGGCTGGCAGGTTAGAGCTCAGGGCAGCCCAGTGGGGTTGAGCACCGTCCACCTCCCCAGAGTGGCCTGTGGGACCGGTTGGGCCTCAGGAGGAATGGAGGCAGGGGGATGTGCAGGCTTCTCCCCACCCCCATCTGGCCCCAAACAGCCAGTGTGGCCACTTCAGGTCTCATCTTGGGGGCCCTTGGGGGTTCAACTCAGTTGTGGAAACCTTTACCCCCCTCCTCTTTTAAAATTTAAATTGATACAAAACAAATAAATGCCCAGGGCTGGGCATCTGGTGCCCGTGGTGGGTCTTGGGGCTGACACAGTTGGGTGAACATAGCTGTCAGTCTGTCTTGGTGGGGCTCCCATGTGGGTCCCACGCCTAGCGGCTCTGGCGCTCTGTGGCCTCCCTGTTTTTAAGACAGGCATAACTGCCTTTCTGTTAGGTATTTCCAAAGCCCTTTCTGCCTCCAACACCTGTGACCCACTGTGATTTTAGGGGCTAAATGAGGATCCTGGCAGCTGGGCCAGCTGGGAGGATGGGCTTTGGAGAGGCAAGAGGGGTTTCCAGAATGGCGCTGTAGGGGCACCTGGGTGGCTTAGTCGGTTAAGCATCCGACTTTCGCTTAGGTCATGATCTCGCGGTTCGTGGGTTCAAGCCCCGCGTCGGGCTCTGTGCTGACAGCTGGCTCAGTGCCTGGAGCCTGTTTCAGTCTGTGACTCCCTCTCTCTCTGACCCTCCCCTGCTCACGCTGTCTCTCTCTCTCCTAGAAATAAATAAAACATTAAAAAAAAAAAAAAAAGAATGACGCTGTAGACTGCACTCCTGGAGCAGGAGGGTGAGGGGTGCCCAGCATGAGTTTTCCCCTCAACGAGCACCAAGGGCTCAGAGCACTGGCTGGTCGGCCTGCAGTTCTGGGCAGGGCTCCCAGGCATGGGGTCAGGAAGCCTTTACTCTTCCCCATGATTGCAGGTCCCTGAGGAGCTCGGTGAGGGGGGCTGGGGTCCACCTCAGGGCCAGAGACCTAGGTTTGGATTCTGGCTCTGGCTTTCCCTCACTCTGCCGCCTTGAGCACATCCGAGAGTCTCTCTGGATTGATTTTCACATCTGGAACACATCAGTAACCACCTTACATTGAAAGGCATCCTGAGAACAGCATACGGAGGCTGTTCCTGTTGAGAAGGAAGCATTATCCCATTCGTCTCTGCCCGCCGCCTGCACTTCGGGCTGGGGGCAGGACCGGAGGGTGTGGGAGCTCCCACTGCTCTCCCTGAAGCCCTCTGAGGAGGTGTTTGCAGGGGTCGCTTGGGAGGCTTTGTCCTATGATGTGGCCCTGTCTAGTACGTGGTCAGTTCTTGTGCCACGTCCTCTCCACATGTCATAGGACAGGAGGCCTCGGGTGGTTGGCAGTGTGGAGGTGGGGCTGACCGGATGGAAGGGGAGAGAGCTTTGATTGCCCTCTGTCTGTGCTCTGTCCCCATGGTGGTCAGAATTGTCCTTTGGGAGGACAGCTGGAGTCCAGTGCCTTTTGCCTACGAGTGGGGAAGCCACTGGGTTCTTAAACGTTTCATTTGCTATTAAGCCAACCGTCCGGTATCCTGGATTAAACTGGAGCAACCACCAAACCAAAGCATCGCGCTAGCTCACAGTGTCTTATGCTCTACCTACATAAAGTTTCTAGGGGTTGTGATTGCACCACTAGGTGTCCTGAGCTGGACACCCCCCACTCCTGCCCCCAGTCCAGGCCATCTTCTGGAAGGGTGCTCTTCGAGGAAATCTGCCAGAAGAGAGCCTCAAGTATCTGCCCAGGGCTGTTACAGATTATGCTCCCAGCAACATTTCTGTGTGGGACGTTGTGTTTGTTTGTCCCTGCTTTGTTGCTGTTTCTACGGAATACTTTCCCCAGAGCAGGCTTATCAGGTCATGAGGTTCGGACACTTTAATCAGTCTTGAGGGAAGTGACCGCCAGCCTCTGGAGCCCTTGTGCACACCATTTGAGATAGCCACGTGTCACCTTGTTTTTCACGGGTCTCCAGGTTCTGGCCACTGGCAGCAAGAAATGAGGCTGTGTTTATTTTGGGAACATGAAGGTGAGTGTCTGTGTGCAGAGCCTAAAGCACACAGGTTGTTGGGTGGGGGGGGGTGTCCCTGGAAGAGCCCTGTGTGTCTGTACCCTGGATGTGCAGACCATGTGCCTCGGTGTTCAGAGCTGCAGTCTTCAGCCAGTGCTGGCCCCCAGGGCCTTGCAGGCCTATCCCGGGCTTGGCCTTCCCTGTGGTTGGTGGCTGGGGGGAGAGCTTCGAGACAGCCCTCCTTCTGGTCCTGGAGGGCCTGACTAGGCAAGAAGGACCTAGGGAGCTGGATGGGGTGGGCCGTGTCCTCAGGGAGCAGGCCACACGGGACTGCCCCATTTCGGCCTCTCTGGTGCGGGACAGGGGCTCAGAGTACGGGGTGAGAAGAAAGGTCGTGTCCCAGAGGGTAAGGCTGGTAGCATGGATGAAGGAGGGTAAGGTGGGCCAGGGCTAGGAAACCTCCCCCAGCAGCAGGCTTTCTCTGAGGCCCACTCACCAGGGAAGGGGTTGGACCAGATCCATCTGGACACTTCCTTTCACTTGGACATTCTAAAACTCTACTCCTGGGTAGAGTTTCACATTTTACAGAGAATGCCAGCTTTCCCCTCCCCTTCCCCTGAATGGCACACATGGAAGGTGTGAAAAGCCACCTCCGTGGGATCTCCCGGGGATCTCCCAGCCAGCCCAGGCCTGGAGCTGCTGCAGCTGGTCTTGAGGAAGGCCTCTCAGCGGTCACTGAACCTGCTCGGGCACTTGATGGGTCTCTTCAGATACCCAGGGAGATGGCAGAGGAGAGGATGGAAAAGGGCGTTTCCTCCACTTTAAGGAGATGCCATAGGACGTCAGCCTGGGCATCACTGTTGCTTTGCCACAAAGACCATGGAAGTCACTTGGATTGGCTGTCCTGACCCGGCCACATTCCTGCCCTTTTTTAATCTCCTGGGGACTTCTTATATTGTCTCACTAAGCATTAAAAGGCCCAGAGAGCCCCCAGCCACCCATCACATGCCTTCTGTGTATTCCTCCATCGAGCTGGGGGCAAGTGTGTGCTGGGAGCTTAGTGCTGGAGCTGGGTCTCCCTGCTTGTGAGGCAGGGTGTGCAGGACCACCACAGAGGGTCCATGTGCAGTGGAGTGTAAGGGGTAGAGGGGAGGGGCATGTAGGGCAAAGAGGGGGCACAGGAGAGGAGCAGTCAGCTGTGTCTTGGGGTGGGTGGGGACATCTGGGCTGTCCACAGTGCCGTCTTGTGGAGCCAGCTCTTGAAGCCCAAGGGGCAGGAGAGTGTGTAGCAGACAGGGCTGGCAGTGACCAAAGGGACGTTTGATTGGGAAGCAGGCAGTAGGGACCAATGAGGAATGAGGCCAGGACTGTATTAAGAGGCTTAGTCTTGTTTAGGGGACACTGGGGCCCTGGATCAGAGAGGGTGAAAGTAGAGGTTCCCAGGTGGCCTCTGTGTCTGCCTCCAACGTGAGAGAGACCACAGGCTCAACTCAGATGCCAGTTGCCCACATGGAGGGGCCTGTGGGTGGCCCAGGACATTTGGTTGCAAAGGGTAGAGTCCTGGAAGGCACCGGGCTCCCTGTGTTGCCCTCCTGTCCACAGATTCCAGGGCAAAAGGCCTCAGAGCATGACTTGGCCTCTGCTTCTCCTTGGCCAGAGGTACTGGTGGCTGCCGGGTGCAGAGCCACCACAGGCCCTGCTGCTGGAGGTCAGCCCCACTGTGTCCCTTCTGCCTGTTTCCTCTTTTCTTGTTTCCTTCTCTTCTGTCTCATTGTTTGGTTGTTTCTGTGCAGCCAGAATATGAACTACATTAGAAATTCTAGAAACTACAGAAAATCAAAGAAGCAAGTAAAAAAATCACTTAGATAATCACTGTCAGCTTTTGGTTGGTTTTTTTGTTCTGTTAATTGTTCTGTTGCATGTTAAGAACAGTCTTTGGCAGACAGTGTTTTCAGTGGTTATGCAGTGATACATCTGACGTCTGTAGCTATTTGGGTGTATCTTTACACGTTTTATTTTATTTTTTGAGTATGTAAGGGATTCGTGGCTCCAAATTCAAAGGTATTAAAAGGCACACAGGAAAAAAATCTTCATTCACTCCCAACCTCCTGCTTATAGGACCTTTTTTTTTTTAAGTAGTCTCCATGCCCCCATGTGGGGCTTGAATTCACAAGCCTGAGATCAAGAGTCCACTGATGGAGCCAGCCAGGTGTCCCGAAGACCACCTTTTTAGGGCCAGCTTCTTGGCATCTTCCAGAGGTAGGCTGTGCACAGATAGGAAAATACGCTGGTATGTCCACACCCCCAAACACACACACTTGTTTTTACACATGCGGTCCCACACTGTACTCCTGCTCCTCACCTTGCTCAGGGCAGTCTGACAGTACCACATCGTGGCATTCATTCCGCAGAAATCATAAAAAGCATCTCCATTGTCCCTTTGGTCATGTGGCATTCTGCTGTTGAGACAGGCCAAAGGGCACGTGACCAGGGTTTGCGTGAAGCGCGCTGTCCCCACTGGGAGAGGATTAGCACGGGGAGGGGGCGCCCATGTCCCTGTCCTCCACAGCCTGTAGCTCAGGACACATGTGTTTTGTAGCCTTAGTCCCGAGGACGGCTGGGGGAAAGTTCTGGGCACCCCGCTGGCCTGGCTGCCTCCCACCTCTGCCTGTGGTGCCTCAGGAGCAGGGGGCCAGCCCGCCCTCCCTGGGGCCTGCTGCCCCGGCGTTGCCTCGGAGCCTGTCTTCTAACCCCTGTCCGAGGCTGCAGTCCAGGTCCATGCCACAGCCGTTCTGAGCAGAAAGGACTGCAGACAGCAGTACGAGGAGAAGCCAGGCTCCTGGCTGGCTCAGCTTACGGGACTCGCTCGTGACTGAGGCCAGGCTCATGGAGACCAGACACGCTGGGGAGGCAGGCAGCAAGAGAGTAGTTTTCTGTCCTTTGGCTAGCCCTCAGCTGCCCGGCCAGCCCTGCCACTCCGTGCGGTATACAGAGATAGGCGCATTTCTGCCACCCGGTCGGTGGGCCATGCAGGGACCCATCTGCTCAGGCACCCAACTCATGGGGGTATTTGAGGAGCCTTGCTAGGCCATGTACATGCTGCTGGGTTGCTGTTCCCAGGTGCACTGGAGGGTTACTCTCTGGGCTTGGGGGGAAGGGGGTAACTGTTGGTGGGGCCCTCCGGGTATGGGGTGGAGCTTCTGGGGCAGCAGTGTGGAGTGAGAACGAGGCATTCCTGGGAGACTTGACTTTGTGCTGCAGGACTCTATTCAGGATTGATGTCTACAGCCTGAACCCCTTACACAGCCTCCTAAAATCAAGATTTTTCTTCCTTGATTTCCATATGGAAGCCAGTGAGAGCTTGAGCCTTCCCGTGTCTCAGAAGCATCAAAGCTGGAATTTGGTCCCAGGTCACACCGTTAGGAGCCCAGGACTCCAGCACCTCCTCCCCCAGCAGCCTCCACATTCTAAGAAAAGGGTAGCGGAACCCATGCTTGGCTCCAGTGGCCTCTAGAAGAGTGAACTCCGGATACCAATGTCTGTCCAGAGACCGCGGCAGCTTCCATATTTTCTGGCCGGCACGGTGGAGCTCCGTCTCCCGGTCTCCCAGAGCTGTGGTCCCTTGGGGAGCCCCGGGGTTGGCAGCCTGGGCCTGCATTGTGTGCAAACCTGTTGTTTCTCAGCTTTCCTTTTTTATCTCAATTCTGGTTCTTTGGATTTTTGTTTTGTTTCTAATCATTACATTTCCTATTAACTTGTTAATTATATACTCTTTTCCCTTTTAGGGGTTTCCATAGGGATACAACATACATCCTGAACTTACCGAAGTCCAATTTAAAGTAACACTGTACCATTTCCCATGCAGCGTCAGGGCCACCGCGGAACATTCTCACCCCGTGCATGGTTCTTCCCATCTCCAGTGCTATTGCTGCTGCGTTTTCGAACCCCACAATTCATTGTTACTCTTTCGTGCAGTCAATATTCATAGAGATTTTCCCGCATATTTATTCTTTCTGAGACATTTGATATCTATCTGCAGTTTGGTGCTCTCATTGGAGGTCATTTTCCTTCCATTGAAAGTACACACCCTTTAGTAAAGAACAGATTCCCCAACCAGTTTTGCCAACTTTCTTTGGCCAAGTTTCTCTTTGAAGTTTATTTTATCTAGATTTATCATTCTGGGGTAGCATTCTAGTTACTTCTGGCATTTCCTATATATTACCCCATTGTCCATTGTTTCTGTTGAGAAATCAGCTGTCCGTTTTAGTTTTTCCTTTGAAGGTCAGATGTCTGTCGAACTTAAAAATTTCTCTTTGTCTTTGGTGTTTAGGAGTTTGATAATGATTTGCAGGTGTGCTCTTTGCAGTTCATAGTGTTTCTTTAATCTGTGTGTATGGCTTGATGTTTTCCACTTATTTTGTAAAATTTTCAGTTCTCTCTCTCTTTGTCTTAATGTTTTATTTACTTTTAGAGAGAGAGAAAGAGTATGGGTGTGACTAGGGGAGGGGCAGAGAGAGAGAGAGAGAGAGAGAGAGAGAGAGTGAGTCCCAAGCAGGCTCCTCACTGTCAGTGTGGAACCTGATGCAGGGCTTGAACTCACGAACTGTGAGATTATGCCCTGAGCCAAAACCAAGAGTTGGTGCTTAACTGACTGAGCCACCCAGGTGTCCCCAGTTACTATCTCTTTAAACTTTCTTCTGGGACTGTCGTTACATGTATGCTAGATCTTCTCGCTGTGTCCCATAGGTTTCTTATATTCTTTTCTGTATTTTCCAACTTTTTCCCCCCTCTGTGTCTTGATCTGGATATTTTCTGACTTATTTGTGGCTCACTAACCCTTTCTCTCGCTGTTTTAACCTACTCTTAAGTCCATTTAGTGAGTTCTTAACTTTGGTTATATTTATAGTTGTAGAATTTCCATTTGATTAATTTTTAAAATTTTTTTAAAAATTTATTTCTGAGAGAGAGACAGCATGAGCAGGGGAGGGTCAGAGAGAGAGGGAGGTACAGAATCTGAAATAGGCTCCAGGCTCTGAGCTAGCTGGCAGCACAGAGCCCGACATGGGGCTCGAACCCACGAACCATGAGACCATGAACTGAGCTTAAGTTGGATGCCCAACCGACTGAGCCACCCAGGCACCCCCCCATTTGATTAATTTTTATAGTTTCAGATACGCTACTGAAATTCTCCATCTTGTGGTGTATCTCCCTGAACTCTTAAAATTTTGTTATTTTATTTTATTTTATTTTATTTTATTTTATTTTATTTTATTTTATTTTAACGTTTATTTTTGAGAGAGCAAGCATGAGCGGGGGAAGGGCAAAGAGAGGGGGCGAGAGAGGATCCAGAGCAGGCTCTGTGCTGACAACAGCGAGCCTTATGTGGGGCTCAACTCATGAACTGCAAGATCATGACCTGAACTGAAGTCGGTCGCTTAACCGACTGAGCCACCCAGGTGCTCCCAAATTTTAGTTATTTTATATTTCATTTCTTTTTTTAAAAATGTTTACTGGGGGGTCCGGGTGGCTCAGTCAGTTAAACATCTGACTTCAGCTCAGGTCGTGATCTCATGGTTTGTGAGTTTGAGTCCCACATCGGGCTCTGTGCTGACAGCTCAGAGCCTGGAGCCTGCTTCAGATTCTGTATCACCCTCTCTCTCTGACCCTCCCCTGCTCATGCTGTCTCTCTCTTTCTCTCTCCCTCAGAAATAAATAAAAACAAAAAACAAAAAAAAGTTTTTAAAAAATTTTTAAAAAGTGTATTTTTTGAGTGAGCGAGGGAGAGAACGAGAGCAGCGGAAGTGCAGAGAAAGAGAGAGAGACAGAGGATCAGAATCAGGCTTCTCTCTAGAACAGAAAGCCCTATGCAGAGCTTGAACCCACAAACCGTGAGACAGTGACCTGAGCCAAAGTCAGATGTTTAGCCAACTGAGCCACCTAGGCGCTCCCATATTTCATTTCTAATTGTTTTAATATCTGGATTTCCTGTGAGTATATTTCTATCATCTTTATTTTATTTCTCATGGCTTGAATCCTGGATGTTGTGTATGAGAAATCCTAGAAATAATCTGGAGTTCTGAACCATTTGATTTCCTCCAGGGAAGATGTATTCCAGCTTCGGGCAGGCAGGTAGGCTCGGGGTGCCCTGACCCACCCTCTCAGGACTGAGGAAGAGGCTTCCTTCTTGCACCAAAGCAAACGCTTATCTCTTCAGCCTCATGAGATTTCAGGAAGCTCTCCTTGGGGTCTCAGCTGTTCAGCCTCTGCTCGTGAATAGACAAATGCTTTAGGGGAGATGAGGCGCCCAATGTCAGGCTCACCTGTCGCACTTCCCCTCCCTGCGATTGCAGTCCCTCAGATCCTGATTGCCTTGGGGCTTGTCTAAGGCTAACAAGTAGATTTTTAAAAATATGCCTGTTGTCAGGTGTTTTCAGCTGTTTGCAGAAGCAAGGGTTTAAACCTTGGCTCTGTGTTGGAAAGGGCAGGTCCCCGAGCAGAACCCAGTGCTCCCATGACCTGTCACAGACACTCCTGCCCTTCAGGGGTGGGGGTGGGGGGCGGGGCAGGTAAACTGGGCGCTCATGAGAGGCGGTCTCTTCAGAGATCTCACACTAATCAGGGAGGGCTTGGACCTAGCTGAACACAGCCTTCGTGTTTAAAGATGTGGAAGCTGAGGCCAAGAATGGGACAGTCCCACGGTGACTGGGACGCAGGTGTTCTTGACTGCTGGACTGGTGCTCAGCTCCCAGGGGGAGCAGGGGACACTGGGTGGTAGGACTGCTGTGGGGAATGGGGCCGCTGTGTGGCCGGCTCCCCCGCCAGTGCCGCTCTCTCCTATTGTGCTGTCCCCTCCCTGTCCCCCTGCCGTGTCCTCCCTGTTCCAGCGTCTTCTGAAGCCTGGGCAGCAAGGCGGCTGGGGCGCGGCTACTTGTTCTGTGGCTTCGAGCTCTGGGTCCGGTTCCCAGTGGACTCCCTGGTCCCCTGCTGATTTCTTACAAAACCCTGGAGCTGGTTTCTGAGAGCGATAGTTCTGTGTTGGGTTTTTTTTTTCTCACTAATCCCTGCAGTTTTCTGCCCACACCCAGTTTCTCTTCCGCTTTTCTCCCCACCCTGTTGTGAATCGTGCCCCACTTTCTCTGCTGGTGCCTCCGTGGCACTTAGCAGCAGGCCTGCGGGAGGCGCTGGAGGGCAGAGGACAGGGTGGGTGTCCTGCTCCCAGGGGACGTGGGCTCTGGGTGTGGGCAGCAGACTCCCTGCCCACAGGCCGTGCTGGCTCTGACCCCTGGCCTCGGGGCCCTGGCAGAGAAGGGGGCCGCGGAGCTGGTGATAGGGACTGACTGGCATCAGAAAGCTCCCAGACTCAGACCCCTGCCACTTGCTAGATGTGTGGCCACAGACACCTGCTGCCTCATCCCTAGCACGGCCTGCCTGCGCGGGGGACCTCAGTGGCGGTTTTGCCCCACACAGAGAGTTCGGTAGGTGACAGACTGTGGGCCCTTCCTGCTAGGAGCACCATCCCAGGGCTTCTGAGGGGCCAGCAGCCCTCGAGGGGCTCAGAAGACGTAGTGAAGGAGGACCCGCATCCCAGGCTCATCTGGCCGGCATGTCGGGGCCGCTTCTGCTTCCCCAGAGCTGAAAATGGTCTGGCCCACAGTCTACCTTGCCTTTATGAAGCAGCAGCCCCCATATGCAGTGTCACTCTGCCACCCCACAGAGGTAGCCTAGGGCCCTCTCTCCTGTGGGCAAGCTTCCCTGTGTGGGAGTGGGGACTGATGAGCTGCTGAGCCAGGGAGACCCCAGCAAATGCCTGGTGTGGAGGCCAGCCCCGCCTGAGGGGACTGGCGGAAGAGGAAAGTAACAGCGCTGTCACTGGCCGGCCCCAGTGTGCAATCCTGGTCCCTCGCGGCTCCCCTCCTTTCACAGAGGTCCTGGGGTCTGCCCTGTAGCGTTTTAAAGCCCTCCTGTGGCCACGGGGCCCGTGCAGTTCCCCTGGCTGTCCCGGCCTTGCACGCTGTCGCGCCTGTCCTTCCTTCACCCTTGCCGGCTACTCCTCGCATGCTCACGCCTTGCCACCAGGAGCTGAGGCCTCTGCCAGTGGCTCCAGGCCACACAGGCTCTGAGAAGGAGGCCAGGCTTCCAGAACCAGTGGGTGACCACGAGCTTTGTCTTGTAGGACAAACTCAGCCCGGGAGCTCTGGCCCTGACTGCGGGTCAGACGCTGCAGCCACTGCTGTGAGACCTTATGAAAGTACTCCAGTCTGTCTGACCCTGGGTTCTCCGGGCTGTCAGATGGAGCTCATCCAGGAGAGGCAGCCAGTGAATGCTCCCGGGCATCCCTGGCCCCGGCTCTGGGCAAGGACCTGCGGTGTGGGCAGGGCCTTGGCGGAGCAGCCCGCCCAGCTGCTCCCCAGCAGATGACAGGGCTGAGGCGAGGAGAGGGGGCTCCGTCCCTACGGTGCTTCTGTTCCCATGCTCTCCCTCTTCATCAGGCCGTCTCTAGAGAGACCAGAGGAAAGTCGAGAAGTCACTGGCTCTTGTGGCTTCCTCAGTCTGACCTGCAGGTATATGAGGTGAACGAGATTGCCACACGCTTCACTCCACCTCTGCCTGTCGTCTGCTTTCGTAGGGAACTCAGGCTGCGGAACTACGTCCCAGAGGATGAGGACCTGAAGAGGAGGAGGGTGCCCCAGGCCAAGCCAGTCGCGGGTAGGTGGGCTGAGCTCCTGTGCTCCGCCTTGGCAGGTGTCGCCCTCTCAGAGAATACGCAGCAGGGCCAGGGCTGGAAGTTGGACCTTCAGGACCCTCTGGCACCACGTCACGGCCATGCATGAGTGGTCAGTGTTGAGTGACAGCAGGGGTGGGGGGCCTTCGGGCACCTGCGAGGGAAGGGGCCACCTCCCCAGAGAGGACCTCTCTGGGTGGAGACGTGGAGGGGGCAGCAGGGGCAGGGGGACGGGTGAGGATGGGTCCTGTGGGCACTTGGGGGTCAGAGTGAGAGACCCTGAAGAAGAGCCGACTGTCCAGGTGCTCAGGGAGCAGTGGGCTGGCAGGTGTGGCCGTGCCGGAGAGCAGAGGAGGGGACAGGTGTCCCTGCCGGCAGGGTGAGCGGCCTGGCCGTCGGGCAGCCCCGTCTTGTGTGGGGAGCCGCACAGCAGCGGGGGGCTTCTGGAGGTGCCCCCCACTGGAGATGCGGAGTACTCCTCACATAGACCCCTGGCCCTGTTTTTATCCTTCGCTTTTGTTATCAGTTCCTAATTATACAAATTATAAATGAACAAATACATTTACCTTTAAGATAGCAAATCGTTTTTAAGGTACTCCTGGTACCTGCCCCACAGGGCCAGGCCCTCCTGCTCTCCCCACCGAGGGCCCTAGGGTGCTGTCAGCTGGGCATGGCTGGGAGGCACGCGACATCAGGCCTCTCCAGGGTGGGGAGCACGTGTCCTTGCAAGCACATGTCCAAGTGGAATGGGAAGAAAAGCTACCTGTGCCCCAGCTAGTGCAGGGCCCAGAGGACGTCCTCAGAGCCCAGGGGCCCCTGGAGATCATGGGAGAGCCAGTCCTCACAGATATACCAAGGCAGCCCTCTCGTTTCCCAGCCGGGGAGATGGGCTGAGAATACTGGCCGCGCTTCCCGGCTGGAGGTTGGGCTCTGTCTACGCTAGCCCTCTGCCTCCTGCAGGCCCTCCTCCGCCCCAGGATAGCTTTCATCCGGGGAAACCCAGGCCCTGCCTCCAGGGCTGCCTTTGCAGTCTTTGCCTCTGGAGGTTGGGAGCCCTAGGAGAGGTGGGGGCAAGAGAACCAA
Source organism: Hyaena hyaena (assembly GCF_003009895.1). Taxonomy (NCBI): domain Eukaryota; kingdom Metazoa; phylum Chordata; class Mammalia; order Carnivora; family Hyaenidae; genus Hyaena; species Hyaena hyaena. The sequence goes on from NW_024080662.1 coordinate 3,279,623, forward strand.
GGATCTCTGGGTGGGGGTGGGGGTGGGGGAGCCTGCCCTTTCCCAGGTCTGTGGGATGCGCCTCAGGGAGAGTGGCGGCCCGTCCCACAGCCTATGTTGTTGTCTTGCGCCCTCTAGTGGAAGAGAAGGTGAAGGAGCAGCTGGAGGCCGCTAAGCCGGAGCCCGTCATCGAGGAAGTGGTGAGTGGCCCCATCGGGGGCCCTTTCTCCTCCCCCACCTGCTCTCCTTCCTGCTATTTCCCTCTTCCTTCTCTCCACTTCTGCATTCCCGTCCACCCCCTCTTCCCACACCTCTCATTCCTCCCTCCCCTTCCTCCACTTTCCACCTCTGTCCCGTGGCTGCCCATGTGCCCTGGAGCTGGGCCCCTCTGGTCCTGACATGTGTTTCTTCCTCCCCAGGACCTGGCCAACCTCGCGCCCCGGAAGCCTGACTGGTGAGTGCTGCCACTGCAGACCTCGCGCGGACCAACCAGCCACTCTGGGTGCCGGACACGGCCCTCGGGCCAGGCCTCTCCCACCTCACAGCGGGGCGATGACAGCGTGGACACACACTGTCCACAGGACGTGCTGACGGGACAGAAGTGGAAAATGAGAGGGCAGCCATGGGGGTGACCCCTGGAGGGCAGGGAGGGGCTCGGGGAGAGTGAGGAGCTGCAGTCCCTTGAAGAAGTCCCTTTGGCAAGGGTGAGGATCCGGCCACCTCAGAGAGCTCCATTTGAGCAAGGCCGGCCTTGGCCCTCAGGGGGCCGCAGGATGGAGGCGAGAAGATGGGAAGGGCAGGAATAGATTGCTGCCCAATTCTGCTGCCACTGGCCTGTTCTGCTTTGGCCTCAGTTTCTTCTGTGAAATGGGTCTGCTCCTCCTTCCCCAGTGCCCCTGTGACCAGGCTGATACAGAGGAGAGAGGGCCGTGTGGCCTGGGGCTTGTGTTCTACTTCACCTTGGGCCAGAGGTGTGGGCCGCATCCCTCACCTGCGATTCTGTTGTGACAAGTACAGCACCACTGAAGGTGTTCTCATTTGTTGAAACAGAAGCATGGGGCATGTGTCCTCCAAATCCCTGGGCGGGGAGAGTAGGCTGTGTGTGCACTTCTGGAAGCTCCTGGTGGCGAGGGTGAGCGCACGGCTGGAGGAGGAGCAGGACCCACAGGGGGCCAGGGTGGGTCACTCCCTGATGGTGACCGAGAGGACCAGACCGAGAGAGGGACCCTGAGACACCGTCCACCCTTGCACACCTTGACTCCGTCCCGTGTTTGGTGGGTCTGCAGCACCAGTCGCTGCCTCAGTGGGACGCGGAAGCGTGGCTGATGCTGGGCTTTGGAGGGTGCCAAAGAGGGGAGGGGAGCATCCTGGCCTCCTCCCCGGGTGGTGTTAGACAGCTGAATGTGACTCCTAATGCCGGAGGGACTTTGGGAGGGGAGGGTCCCAAGACACCAGACCAGGCTTCAACTTCCGGCCTCCTCACACCTGCCTGCTCCAGGGACCTCAAGAGAGATGTAGCCAAGAAACTAGAGAAGCTAGAAAAGCGGACCCAGAGGGCCATCGCTGAGCTGATCCGTAAGTGCGGGGCCAGGCAAGGCGGGACCCCTGCCCTCTGGGTGGTGGCCCAGGCACAGGGCCCCTCCCCACTCCTGTCTGTCCCCATCCAGGTGAGAGGCTGAAGGGCCAAGAGGACAGCCTGGCCTCTGCAGTGGGTGCCACCACTGAGCAAGAGGCCTGTGACTCCGACTGAAGCACACCACGTCCCCTCACCCCTGTCCTGTGGGTGCGTAGTCTTGGGCAAGGGCAGGGACTGGGCTTGCTGTTACCTCCAGGGCCAGACCACCCCGTCAGCCTGAGACCCCGGCCCCGGGGTGAGGTCAGCTCCTTGTCTCCTAAGTGGTCCCCACCACCCTGACCGGGGCAAGGCCAACAGCAACCCCATGGGCTTGCTGTGTCTGTACATATACGTGTATTTTCAACTTTCTTTTATCTCTAGAAATAAAAACAAGCAGAAATAGAAACAAACAGACCCGTGTATGTGGCAGAAACCTGTGAATATTTTCTGAGTCCTTGGTGCTCTGTGAGTTTGGGCCCGAAGGCAAGGCAGAGGTGAAGCTTCGTATGAGTAAGCGTTCTGTTGGGCTGGGCACGTTGAGGCTGGAGGGGTGCAAAAGGCCTAGGTCTGACCTTCTGAGTCCAGAAGGTAGTTGTGTCAAAACCCATGGGTGACAGAGACGGAGTGTGAACCCTCCCACGGGCCCAGGCCTCACAGGAAGGAGTCTGTGGGACAGCCTGGAGGGGTCCTCTGTGGACCCCCAGTGTAAGAGAGAGAAGGGAGAGGCTGGGGTGTGGAGGGGTGTGCTGTGCCCTGGCAAGCCCGCATTCTGGGCCACTCGAGATCCCAGGCCCCTGGTGCTGTTCTCTCTCACCCTTCACAGCCCCAGGCACCCCTTCCCACTGCCTTAGTCAGAGCTAGACTGTGGCTTCCATGGGGCGGAGCCACTGTATCAGGGAGGGTGGCTCATATAGACTGGGGTATCATAGCCTTGGTTTTAAGTGTGGTCGTGGACTCTGGGTCCCCAAGGTCCTGGTGTGAGGACTGTGAGCCTCCTCTGGAGCTGCGTCTCCACAGAGTGACTTGCTGGCCACAACTCTGAGTCCAGATACCTGTGGCCAGCTAGAATTTCATGTCCAGAATGGTCACACTCTCGAATCTCTTTCAGGATTTCCCCTTGATTCTCCCACCCCTGCCCTATGTCATTCCAGGGTGTCGTTCCCTCTATGCTGAGTCTGAGGAACACATTGGCCTGGGTCTGGCTGACAGTGCCGAGGACCCAGGCCATAGCGGTGGGGTGAGTGCATGCACACAGAGACCGGCACGCTCATACAAATAAAGTAAATGCTTTCAGCTAAAAGTACATAACTACCCGAGAAGGTAATTTGTGCAGAAAGGGAGTAGAAACCCGCAGGGATGACCGAGCTAAAGTGGCAGGTGGTGGACTGAGCAGCGGGCAACACCAGCACTGGTTCCCACACCAATGGGAGTCAGACATGCCCACGGACATCGGGGCTAGAGCCAGACTCCTGCTTAGGATCTGGAGCTGGGCTTCCCTTCCAGGGAATAAAGGATGAGAAGCTGTCCCCCGCCCCAGGACTGCGGTAGGAAGCAGGGTGCTTGTCCGTGACGGTGGGGGAATCACCCGTGGTGACTGGCGGCCAGCTTCCCACTCAGCCCCAAGAGCTGATGGAAAATTTCTTTCAGCATCTGTAGCTCCGCATGCCTACAGAAAACTGCCAGACACAGAGAGAGGAAAACAAAAACCATCACGCACAGTAGGCACTCAGGCTGACATTACAAAATATGAGAAAATCCAACACCTTGAACAATGGCTCCCATCCCAACAGGTGGAAGAGTACACCCAAGGAAGCTGAAACAGTTAAATCCTAACAGACTTTTAAAATGAGTGTTTGTTTTATTACTACAGAGATAAAAGAGGGACTGAGCCCCATGTCTGAGAAACAGGGATTAGGCATGAAGAGGATCTGTTTAGAAATCTTGGAAACAAAGAGTGTTTATGAAAATAAGCAGCACACACACAAAATAAGTCACTGGAGTAACTAAATAATAACGAAGGAATTGATAAATGGGAAGTAAAAGCTAAGGTTCCAAAAGGTGGCAGAGAAAGAGAAAGAAGAGAGAGAGGGCAGGTTGACAACCTTGACATACTGCTGGATGGCCCTTAGTGGACAGGAGAGGGAGAAAAGAAACCTGGCGACAGAAGGTACTTGAAGAAGGAATGGCTGACAACCTCTGTTTCTGGCATCACGGTAGAATAGTTGCCTGAACTGATCCTCCCCTTGCAAACAGCTAAAAATAGTAGGTAAATAAAAGTACTAGGTAAAACAAAACCCAACTAGGTAAAAAGAAAATACTAGGTAAATTATAACGAATACTTTTAAATGCATCACTGATCTGGCAAGAAAGTCAGGAATACTCAGTCAAGAAGGTAAGAGCAGCAGAATGCTGAAGCCTGACCTTTGCCTTGAAGGGATTTGACAAACCAGATGAAACTAGCATTGGTTTTTGGGGTCCTTGGTGCCTGGGGCTGATAAACCAATGCCTGTGCATAATGGGCCTGGTAGGAGAGCCCGCCAGAAAGCTGGGGCCCCCAAGGGCAGCACCCTCTGTGAATGAATAATAAATCTGCTCTCTTGGCATCCCAGAGGAAAACTGAACCTTGCCACTGACTCAGTTCTCCTTGAGAAACCTCCAGCCGAGAATATAAATGGCTCCAGAGTGTGGTGGTCTCAGATGCTTGATAGAAATGCAAGTCCTACCTGAATGAACCTTGATTCATTGCAGTCCTCGATGAACGCCTGTTGATAAAGTTCCAAGAAAAGTGAGCAGCTTCTGAAAAAGGTCACCCACCAGATCTACTAGGGAACAAGGCACCAGGAGCCAAGGACATAGGCAGGAACGTGGTAGAATCAGACTTGAAAAGGATTCATACATTAGAATGACCAGGCAGATGATTTACATGTTTAAAAATGATGCAATAACTAAAAGACAGGCTAGAAAATAGGAATCGATTTGCCAAAAACCAAAGTGATGTTCTGGAAATAAAAATTATAGCAATTAAAAGCCCTGCATCTGTGAATTAGAGCTAAAGAAACAGTTCATGTACAGGAAGCTAGGCCTGGAGAGGTTTTCCAGAATGGAGCAAGATAGACCAATAATCTAAAACAAGAAGCTAAGAGAGATGGAGGATAGAGTAGGAAGAGCCAACATAACGTGTGATTGGAGTCCCAGGAGAGAAAAAAAAAAGGCAAAAATGGGGTGGAGGATATTTTTTTTTAAATGACTGTGAACTTTTCAAAATCACCAATCCACATATTCAACAAGGCCAGCAAATCTCAATCAGGGCAACAAAAAGAAATTAACACTGAGATGTCCCATCTCTTGATGTGGATGGTGATTAGTTAGGTATATTCACTTTATGACTGTTCATCAAACCACACACATATGATCCCTATGCTTTTTGTATGTGTGTTACAGCTCAATAAGCAAGTTGGCTTAAAATGTTTTCACACCTTAGATTAATCCTCCACTGCTGTATACCAATTACATACAAAACTCCATGCCTTTATTGCTGGACAGTTTCTGTGGGTCCAGAATGTAGGAGTGGCTCACCTGAAGAGTTCCAGCCTGGGGACTCTTTGAGGTTGCAGTCAAGACGTCCTCCCAGGAAGGCTCATAGAGGCGTGGCGTGTGCACAGGTCCTTGCCACGTGGATCTGTCCGTCAGGCTTGCCCAAGTATTTGTGTCCTGTGGCAGCTGGCTTTTCCCAGGGTGAGCGAGCTGAGACAGAAGGCAGGTGGAAGGTTTAGAGCCTTTTATGACTTGGTCTTGGAAGCGATTCGCTGCCACATTCTAGTGTGAGGAGCAAGTCACTACCTCCAGCCCACACTCAAAGGAGAATTAGATTCTGCCTCTGGAAAGGAGGGCGAAGGATTTGTGGATGTATTTTAAAACCACTGCATACCTAGACACAGTGCAATAACTTGGCAGAATTAAAAGAGCAAGAAATGATGTTAAAATTAGAAAAGATCTATTACCTTTTAAGGAGCAAGACAGCAGATGTCTCAACCACAGCCAGTGCTAATTGGGGTGAGACCTCCTGCTGTCAGTGTTCCCTGGACGAGAAGAGACTGTCAACATAAAATTCTATACCCAGAGAAAATGTCTTACAAGATAGTTTCAGACAAGCCGAGAGAGTTTATCACCAGCAGACTCACTTGAAAAGAAAATCTACTTTGGGGGGAATGAAGATACTCTACAGTGGATTGTGTGGTTGCACACATCTGGGAACATGCTAAAAGCCGTTGAATTGTACACTTTCAATGGGCAAATTGTATGAGGTATATATTCTTTCTCAATAAAGCTGTTTTTTAAAAATGAGATAAGCATTCTTTAAAAAAAAAAAAAAAAGTTCTGCAAGATATCTTCAGGTTGGAATGCGACAGGATCCCAGATGGAAAGTCTGAGCTAGAAGTAGAAACAGAGAAAGTAAGTGGAACTCCAAATAGGTTATAAAATGAGAGTATTCCATGGAGTGAAAGTAAGTCACGGGTTACGAGGGTATGTAACAGCAGTGGTAGGTACATACTCTTGATTGGGATTACAGCTATCTACCAGGCTCACCAATGAAGAGAGAAAAGACTCAGACTAGATGCTTCTACACAGGCAGGCTGACATTTCTACAGTGATCCTAACAATAGAAATAGTGTGCACCATTTCCAAAGCAGTTGTAAAAAAAAAAAAAAAAAAGGAAAAATTTACCCAAAAGAAGGCAAAAAGAAAAAGGTGGGACAAGTAAATGAATCCAGAATCCATCATTAATTACAATCAGGGTACTAAACTGCCTTTTTTTCCCTAACTTAGTCTGATGCTATTAAAAAAAAAAAAAAGACGCCTAAATCCAAACCTAAACTCAAAGAATGATGGAAAGTGAAGAGAGTAGAAAAGCTTGATCAAGCCCAGATCCAACAAAGGTGGCTGGGGTAACATCAGACGGGGAGACAAGTGGACAGAAGCGGTATTAATGGCGCGGGTGTGCTGTGCAGCACCTGGGCTATCGCCTGCCGTGTGTTGGGGTGCTCCAGGGTGCACCACTTTGGAGAAGTGGAACACATACACACCCTGTGAGCAGCAATTCCAGCAGTAATGGCCTGGTGGACCATTGCACGGGTGTCCCAGGAGATGGGGACACTTGCAGGAGCGTCGTTCGTCATAGCGCACGTGCACACACACGCACATTGAAACACGTGTAGTAAGTGGTGATCTGTACAGCAGAACTCTGGCAGTGAAGTGAGCTACAGCCACATGCAATGTCACGTCCCAGAAGAGGGAGTATGAGACACTTGTGTGGTGTGCTGTAGCAGACAGTGAAGCAATGTACTCTTTAAGGATACACAGGTGGAGGGTCAGATAGGTGCAGAAAAGCAAGGTGATGGTCCTCGACATTAGGCTCACAGTTCACTCTGGGAGGGAGCCCTCTGAGGTCTTGATAATGTTCTTTAACTTGGCTTGAGTGACAGGAATTCATTTTATATAAATTTTTGGGTAGACATGCTGTATCTCACACACATACTTGTTTAAGGAGAGCAGTCTCCAGAACTCAAAACCAAATTACTCGGTAAGTGTGAAATGGAATTTAAAAAAAAAATACTTGTCTATTTTTTGAGAGAGAGAGAGGGACAGAGTGTGAGCAGAGGAGGGACAGAGAAAGAGAGAGAATCTGAAACAGGCTCCAGGTTCAAAGTTGTCAGTACAGACCCGATGCAGGGCTCGAACTTGTTAACTGCAAGATCATGACCTGAGCCGAAGTCAGACGCTTAACTGACTGAGTCACCCAGGCGCCCCAATTTTTTTCTTTTTTTAAGCAGACTCCATGCCCAGTTTGGAGCCCAGTGAGGGGCTTGAACCCACAACCCTGGGATCAAGACCTGAGCTGAGATCAAGGGTCGAACGCTTAACCACCTGAGCCATCCCGGCACCCCAGATGTGGAATTTTTTAATGACCACATCCAGAGGAAAGAGAAAAACCATACAAGCACATGGAAGGTAATACAACCTACGAATGAATGAGTTCTGTTTTCACCAGTAGTAGATCCTACCAGAGAAAATGTTCCTGAGTGCTGAGGAAGCAAATGTCCATCTGCTTAATTATCGGACATAAATAGCACCAGAAAGACATTTCCGGGCTTATGACACCAAGTGTTTACTCTGCACAGATCTTTGCAGGAAGAACTCGGAAGGAATGCTCTGTAGCAAGAGGAAGCTTGGTAGGAGCTGGGAGAGTGAGAGCATTGGCACTGCCCCTGGTGGGCGCTCGAGAACAGGATCTTAAACCAGGAGGCTTTACTGTTCTTGCGTTAAGTCCGTGGCGATATGGTGGCTCCAGGGACACGGGTCCCTTCTGTCTCCCCAGCTGCCGTCCTTAGCTCCCCTAGGCGCCTTTGCACCCCCAGGCTGGAACTACGGGCAGGAGGGGGAAGGGCAAGGGGCAAGCCAGCTGAGGAAACTGTGGCCTCGAGCCCAGTCCACCAGGCTCGCCTTCACATCCCATCAGTCATTACCATGTCAGATCCAGCCCGAACTGCAGACCTGTGGGCAGTAAGGATATTTTAAGCTGGGCACATTGCCACCGTGATTGGAATGGAGGTTCCATGAGAAAGGAAGGAGGGTAGAAAGAGCCCTGGGAAGGCAGCCAAGCAGTGCCTGCCGCAGGATGCAGGAAGAAGTGGCGAGCAAAGAGACTGGTAAACATCGCAAAAATCAATAATTGACTAACCTCTAGCAAGACTGACACAGACACAATGAATATTCAGAGGGCAGCCAGGCTGTCCCTACTGACCCCATAGACCTCAAAGAGACAATAAGGGGCTACTGTAAATACCCATATCAATTTGAAAAGTTGCTGAAATGGACCCATTCCTCGGAAAGCACAAAATACCACAACTCACCCAAGATGAAATGATTTGCATAGCTCTATACTAAGGGTATTGAATTTATGATTTAAAAAAAACCCTGTAATCAAGATGGTGGTGTTGGTGGAAAGATAGGCATAGAGAACAATGGAAAAGAGTAGAGGACTCAAGTAGCCCCAAACAAGTACAGTCGACTGATTTTTTTTTTAAAGTTTATTTATTTTGAGACAGCGTGTTTGCTCAGGAGGAGGGACGGAAAGAGAGGGAGAGAGAATCCCAAGTAGGCTCTGCACTATCAGCATGGAGCCTGACAAGGGGCTCGAACCCAGGAACCGTGAGATCATGACCTGAGTCAAAGTCAGATGCTTAATCAACTGAACCATCCAGGCACCCTACTAATTTTTAACAAAGATGCAAAACGAGCTCAATAGAGGCAAGATCGTCTTCAGCAAGTGGTGCTGGAGTGATTGAATCTCCACATGCAGAAAAAAGAGCCCCAACCTAAAGCCCAGTGGTTATAAAAAACTTAAAGTGGATCGATCATAGGTGTAAATATAAAATGTAAAACTAGAAAAGCTTTTAGGAGAAAACCTTTAGGACCTAGAGCTTGATGAAGAGTTCTTAGATGCGAGACCCAGAAGCACATTTATAAAGAAAAAAATTGAAATTTGACTTAACTGAACTGGAAAGCTTTTCTTTCAGCAAAAAATGTTAAGGGGCGCTGAGTGGCTCTGGTTAAGCGTCCGACTTCGGCTCAGGTCATGATCTCACGGCTCGTGGGTTCGAGCCCCGCATCGGGCTCTGTGCTGACAGCTAGCTCAGAACCTGGAGACTGCTTCAGATTCTGTGTGTGTGTCTCTCTCTCTGCCCTTCCCCGACTTGTGCTCACTCTCCCTCTCTCCCTCTTTCCCTCTCTCCCTCTCAAAAATAAATAAAAACTTGGGGCGCCTGGGTGGCTCAGTTGGTTAAGCATCCGACTTCGGCTCAGGTCATGATCTCACAGTTCGTGGGTTCAAGCCCCACATCGGGCTCTGTGCTGACAGCTAGCTCAGAGCCTGGAGCCTGTTTCGGATTTTGTATCTCCCCCTCTCTCCGACCCTCTCCTGCTCTCGCTGTCTCTCTCTCCGTCTCTCTCAGAAATAAATAAAATATAAATAAATAAATAAATTTTAAAAAACTTAAAAAAAAACTGGTAAGAGAATGAAAAGCAACAGACAAAACTGCAGACCCCATCCATATCTGATAAAGGAGTCCTATCTAGAATATATAAGGAAGTCTTAACAACAGAAGGAACAAGGATGAGGGTGTATAAATGGCAGATAAGCACAAGAGAGGTGCTCAGTGTCATTGGCCATTAGGGAAATGCAGATGAAGACCATGATGAGCCATCATTACGCACCTGTTAGGATAGCTTAACTAAGAAAGAGTGCCGGGGCGCCTGGGTGGCTCAGTCGAATGAGCGGCTGACTCTTGATTTCACTCAGGTCATGATCCCAGGGTTGTGGGATAGAGCCCCTTCAGCAGCAAGACTCTACAATGAGTGATAATATCAAATGCTGACAAGGATGTAGACAAGCTGAATCTTTTGTACATCGGTGGTGGGACTGTAAATGGTACAGTTACTCTGGAAAACAGTTCGGCGGTTTCTTAAGAAACTAACACACACTTCCCGTGTAACCCAGCAACCACGCTCCTCCTGGGCATTAACTCCAGAGAAGTAAAGCCTGTCCACACAGATGTTCATAACAGCTTTATTTATAATGACCAAAAGCTAGAAAAAAACAAATGTCACAAGTATCATTGGCTAATTGAATGCTAGATCATTTGAATTTGTTGTCCAGGATTTGTCACTTAAAAAACAAAACAAAATAGGGTTACAGGGTTTTTGTAAATCATGAGCCCAGATCTCCAGTTTAATGGGGGTTTCCAAGTCATCAGATGATGATCAAGGACTTAGTATAACTTCCCATCCTTTATTTTGGAATTAAATGTTACACAAAAATGGGTGAAATAAGTATGGTAATAGATTACTGACCTATGGCAGTGGATGAAGGCATTCCCTCACTTGGTTCTGTACTTTGGGGAGTAATGGAGCGGAAAATTAAGTAAGTTTTTATTCTGTGAAAAAAACAAATTAACCAACCACCAAATGCCCTCCTGCCTGGTTAAACTGGTGCATCCATACCATAGAATACTACTCAGAAATAAAAGAAGGAACAACAAACTTGATAAAAATGAGTGGTTTGGATGAATCTCAGGGGCATTGATGCTGAGTGAAATATTCATATGTGCATGTTCTGTACCTATAAAGATCACTGCTGTACAATTTCCTACCTATAACATTCTCGAAATGACAAAATCCTACATATAGGGAACAGATTTGTGGGTGCAGGGCTTTAGGAATGGTAGGCGCAAGCATAGCTGTATATGCCAGGGTAGCTTGAAGGAGATCCTATTGGTGATAGAATAGTTCTTGGTGGCACTGGTGATAATGCAAATCTATATATGTGATAAAATGGGATAGAACTGTGCACACACATCGTGCCAATGTCAGATTCCTGGTTTTGGTTTTGATATTATGCTGTAGTTTCAGAAGATGTAGCTATCAGGGGAGACTGGGTCAACAGTACACAGGACTGTTTTGTACTTGACTTCCTATGAATTTATATTATGTTGAAAAACTTTACGATGTTTTTAGCGGTGTACAAAGAAAATGGTCACCCATGTTAATAAATTGTGTAATTTTTTTTAAAAAGTACTTTAAAAATAAGATGCAACAAGTTTTCTGGAGTCTGTGGAAGATCCAAAGACTTGGTCACAGTGAGTCTTGGCCTTGGTTGGAGGGGCAAGTTGGAGGCTCTCGGCCCCAGGAGCCCCTTATCACAGGACTGAGGGAACGACAGGTGGCCATGCCCACCTCTGTGGATGGAGGGAGCCTAGGTGTGCCCGTTGCTGCCCAGCTCACCAGGCCCTTTTCCAGAACAGCCTGGACTGACCTCCCAACACCTCATGTCCCTCCTGCTTGAAATCCTGGAGGACATCTGGCCACTGGGTCATCTCTGGAGAGGTTTTCAGGCCTGTGTTGTTCTGCAACACCGCTTTCCCAGCAGAGGACAGGGGGATGAGGCCTGCTGGCCCGGAGACCCAGGCTTGGTGCCTCTGGGTAGGAAGGGCAGCAAGAGGGCTGGGAGGAAGTCGTGCCTGGGGTCGCAGGGGTAGGCCTCGGGGGGCCGGTACAGGGCGTATACCACAGTGACGAATAGTGGACTTGGGGTCACAGAGAGGCACAGCCCCTCAACTTATAAGGGAAGATTCCGCCTAGCCCAGCAGGCTGCAGTCGAGTGTGAAGGCACCCAGTTTGGGCAAACCTAGCTCCCTCTAGTCGGCCTGTCCGCCGGGCCAAGTACCCGGTGGGGGTTCCACGCCGCTGCTCACCAGCACTGCTGGTGTTCACACTGCCGGGCTCTAGTGTGGGTGTGTGCTCGCCTTCGTCCCGGCGGCCTCTTTGTGGGCCTCTGGGCCATGTCCCGGACCTGCTGCGAGACTCCCCACCCCTATAGGCTCTGGGGATTCAGATCTCCCTGGGTACTCACCTTGTGCTGGGCACTGATTTAGGGGCTGTGAATCCAATGGTACCCTGCCCTCCAGGAGTTGACCTTCCGGTGCTGACTCCCTCCCTTAGAGCCACCTGAAACTCCTCGCTTCCCCCAGAGCCATCTGGCTGGGCATTAGCGGAGCATCGTGAGTGGTGATATCTGGGGCGTCAAGGGCCCTACAAGTCCACTCAGCCAGGAGACCGTGAGGACAAGTTTTTATTTCCAGCTTTTATGTCCCCATCTTCACATGGCCACTGGGGGGCAGCAGAAGACACCAACCCGGGGCCCCTGAGAGGGAGTGTGGGTCAGCTCCGCTTGTTTTCCCGCTGCTGCTCCGTGGGTCTTCTGTAATGCGCGTCACCCCACCAGGGAAAGCAGTCTGTCCTTTCCCAAGGGGGCTATGTTATTTAAGTGACTGATGTCAAACATGGTCCCAGAAGTGGTACTCTGTCGACCCGAAGCCCAGAACAGTGGGGGCCATGTCCTAGGAGAACAGCACCCCTGGCCCCCCCACGGCTGCCTTACTCAGGTTCCAGGCACCCCAGCTCTGGGGACAGCACCAGCTGTCAGGTCTCAGGCAGCCTCATCCCTCCTGTGGACAGGTCTGCACCTGTGTGAGGCCTGTATGTACAGAATACCCAGGGATGTGGGCCCACTGTCATCTGGCTGGGAAAGGGACTCACCTGGAAGGCCAGGGTCCCTTAGCCCCTGGGCCAGGCCTCACATGGCATCCTCTGAGCCTGTCCTGAGCATCTCTTGTTCGGAGCCAAGCTCCCAAGATGCCAGTTTTTGTCCCAGGGGCCATCCAGGCAGCATAGCCCCTACCTGGTGGGCTGGGCCGGCAGAAACGGGCAATCCACAGGACAGGGTGAGTGTGCGTGCCGGGCCCTAAGGCTGCTTCCCTCCCTGGCTCAGGCCTGGCCAGGGGCCTCCGGCAGCTGTGGGCTGGGCAGGAGTGTCCAGGCAGAGTTTCCCGGCCAGCCTGCCCCTTCTCTATGTATTTACTGGTTTTCTTTAAATGTTCCCATTACTCAGGCCTCTGGTCGGCACTGAGACAGAAATAAATCCCACAAGGCAGCCCAGCCAGAAGCCGGGAATCCAATTCCCCATCAAAGGCCGGAAGAGGCCCCTATGCAGAGCATGCCAGACCACAGTGGCCCACACACTCCACATGGCCACGAATACGGCCACGAATACACACACGTGCACATGCATTCATTCACACACATATACCCCCACACGCACATGTAGGCACCCGCATGTCCCCCACACACTCAGCCTGGCCTGATGCACACACTCATGCCTTCACACTTGCACACTACTCACACAGACAGGCCTCACACGCACATATGCATTCACATGTACACCCCTACGTTGCAGACTCAGTCTGGGTACACGCCCCCTGACAGCTGGGCTTGCACTCAGTTATGATCACACACTTCGGGGTCACAAACTCAGTCATCCTTAAGGTGCCGGGAGGCAGGTAAGCATCGGGAGGGTGCGGAGGGCGGGAGGACAGGCGCCCCTGTGCGGCGCTGGAGGAGAGCAGCCTCATGGGAGCGCAGGCCCAAGGCTGCCAAGGCTTCTGAATTTTTAAGAGAAACTGGAAAGCTGAATTTTTATGTGAAATATCCTAATTTTTAAATGTTGGCTCAAGACGTTGAAAATACTGTGGGGGCCAAACCAAACACGTCTCTGGGCCAGATTCCACCCACAGGCGGCATTCTCAGACCACAGGTCCACACAGACACACGCACACAAACAGAGACACACGTATACACAGACACACAAGCAAATACAAATAGACACACAATACAACCACGCACATGGACACACACACACACACACACATAGAGGTATTGTATATATACAGATAGAACCACAAACTGACAATACAATTAGATACAGCAGACACATACAGCTAGGCACGTATGTGAGCAGACACATACATATATATATATATATTTTATATTTATATATATATAAATATACATACATAAATACTAATAAATACACAGACACATATGCACACACAAATACAAATAAACACATAGATCCACACAAATACAAGTACATACATAACAGACCGGCAGGACATCCCTCTATCACTGATGTGAGTGAGCTTGCTGGGGGCACCCAGCTGGCCAGTGTGGCCTCCGGGCGGGGCCAGAACGTGGTTCACATCAAGGGTGTGAACCAGCCTTGGGCTACCAGGAGAGCACAGCGTGGGGAGCAGGAGGAACAGGGGAAGGGCCTCATGTGCTGGCACCTGAAGCCTTTGCAGCCACAGGTGCTGGGTGGCCCCAGGCCGGCCCTCCCATGCCCGGAAGCCCATCCTCCCAGCCTGGCCTCGTCCCCTCCTCTGCCCCATTGGGAAGCAAAGCCAGCAGGAGCCCACGGGGGCTGCCCATCTGCACAGCCCCTCACCCCACCCCCAGTGGTTCCATGGGAAGCTCACCTCTCTATCCCCACAGACTGCTGGGGGCGGGGGCCCTGAACAGGAGGCACATAATGCAGCTGCCTCCCTTCCCCTCACCCACAGATGGAAAACTGAGGCCAGAAGGAAAGTTGGAATCTGGTCTTCTGCCTCCAACACCCTGGCCCCTTTCCTCACCCCTGGCCCTTGGACAGGGAGGAGCTGCACAGAATCCACACCCAGCATCTCTTGCCCTCCCCACCCCCCACCCCCACCCCCACCTGCAGGACTGTGATACTGAGGGAGGGAACCAGTCGGTGGGGATATCCTGGCCTCATGTCCTGGGGACTCACTGAGCAATGGGATGGGGTACGGAGCCCACACAGGTCTGGAGACCTGGACAGGGGCCTGGCCTCAGAAGAGAAGCTGAGGCTCAGAGAGGGAAGGCAGCTTACCCGGGATCACACAGCACACATCGGGAGCCAGCCAGGGTCCAGGCCCCTGCCCGGCTCTGGAGTCCCCTCCTCTGCCCAAGAGGAGGCTCCTCTGCCCCAGCCAAGGCTTACTTCAGTTGGCCACTGTGGCCTCAGGCGGGGATCATTCTCCTGAAATAGGCTGAGGAGGCATGAGGGACCTGGACCTGGCCCAGCCTATGTGGCCGAGCTGAGCGGCAAGCCCCACTGCTCCTGCCCCTCCGACGAGCCACCACAGCCAGACCTCTTCCGTCAACCACAGCAGAGAGCGAGGACCCTCTCAGACCCCCGCGCAGGGTCACGGCCCCTCACACACCATCAGAGCAGGGCTGTGTCCCCTGAAGACCCTCTAGGGCAGGCTCATGTCCCTTCTGAACTTCTAGAGAACTCAATCCCCTTTGCCCTGTGTCTGTTCTGTCCCTCCCACCTTCCCAGGGCGAGAGCAGAAGGACGTGGGCTCTCCCAGGCTGCCCACTCCAGGTGGGTGTAGGGGGCCTGGCTCCATCTTTGCAGGTCCTTGACAGGCTGGCGGGTTGAGGGTGGGCAGAGCCATCTCTGATGCTCCTGGACCCCCAGGCCCCACTCTGAGCCAGGAGCTAGGGTTTCTCCCAGCCTAGAGGCTTGGCCTTGTGTTCCAGGGACCCCAAGAGGGTACCTTCCTTGCATAGGTCTTCAGAGGTCCCTGTCCCAGTCTGGGCCAAGGAAACACGGGCCACAGAGGGCAGGGCCTGCCCACACGCCCCTAGACAGGTGGGAGCTGCAGGCCGCCTCACTGGCCCAACTCGGAGTTCACGGCAGCCCACGAGGTGCTGGACGCCGTGGCCAAGGAGGCTGAGGAGCCGGGGTCTCAGCGGCCCCCTCCCCACCTGCCTGCTCCCGGCTCGCCCGGTGTTTACGTGTTCCCTGCGGCTTGGCTGGGCCGGGAGGCCTTGAAGGGAGAAGTGAGCACCTGGCTCCAGCCCCTGCTCAAGGCAAACAGGGTCCTGACTGCCTGCCAGGCCCACTGAGGGCTCCCACTTCCTCCGCCAACACCTGGATGGCCCAGGCACCTCTCTGAGTGGGAAGGCCGGCCCTGGCCCAGGGGCTCCAGGTCTGAGGGAGGAGGGTCCTGGCCTAGGGGCTTGGACTGGTATAAGGTCCAGTCTGGTCCTGAACATCCCAGAAATGGTTCCCAGTCTAGAGGGGAAAGCCTGGCTCTGTCCAGGGGGTGGGGATGGGGTATATAGTCTGAGGAGTGCAGCCCTGTCCTGGGGGTATCTTGTCTGAGGAGCGCAGCCCTGTCCTGTTGGGGGAGGAGCACCCACTCTGAGAAGTGAGCACAGCCCCATCCTGGGGTATAGGTCCCTGTCTGTAGGAAGAGGCTAAACCCTGTCCTAGAGGGAATCCAGCCTGAAAGGAGAGGCCCAGCTGTTCTGGGGCAATCCTAGTCTGAGGGGGAAGACAGTCCCCCTGTCAGAGGGATACTCACTCTGAATGTTTCAGGGTGAGTGGGACTCATGGACTCTATTTCAGAAGCCTCCTGAAGAGAAGGTGGGGCCCCAGGGCCCAGCCCACTAGAGGCCTCAGTGCCTGCCTGTGGGGTGGGTGGGATGAGTTTCCCAGAAAGCCCAGTGGTCCAGAGGTCCCAAGCTCTGAGCCCGGAGGAGGGGCATCCCACGGACACCCCTGGAAAGGGGAAGGGGGGTTTCTTCTGCTTGGGCCTCCTCCCAGCCAGTACCTCCTCCAGGGTCCTTCCTGCCTGCCGCCTGCCTCCCACAAGGTTACCTGTCCCTGACCCCTGAGTAACCCCCTCTGGCGTCTCCATTGATGCCAGAACTCCTCTAAATGTGGCTCAGACCTTGTTGCTTCCCCTGTATGATTTTCAGTGGCTCCGGGTGTTCATAGGAGCCCTTGATGCTTAAACTGGCTCAGGTCCTGGCCGGTGCCTCTCACGCCATTCCAAGCACATCACACCACACAGCGATCCAAGGGCACTCCAGGCCCCAGGCACTTGTTTGCCCTGCGTGCCATCTGGAAGGACAGGCAGGGCCAGGCCTGAGGCTGTCCAGGGCTCGCCCATGCCACCCGCTGCCTAAGCGAGTTTGCGGTCCTGGCCCCATGACCCCTCACCCAGCCCCCAACGGTGGGGGTGCTGTTCGAGATGGGAGCTCCTTCCAGACGCTGAGTCCACGGAGTAGAACAAACGGTTGGCACTGGAGATGGAGGAAGGAAGGGCCAGGCAGGGGTGCTGGCCTGTGTGAGCCCAGAAGCAGGCCGGGCCGCCTTCAGAGTGGAGGAAGAGGTGCGTGCTGGTCAGAGCATGGGATGGGCACGCAGCCGGGTCAGCTCTCAGCGGTAGGCGAGGAGGGCCTGTGCCATTCCGGGGCCCAAGACGGGGCTGTGCAGGGGGCAAGGAATGTAGTGGGTGGATGATGAATGGGGACGCTCAGCGATGGCCTCGGATGGACAGGGAATGGATGTGCAGGTCCCCACCCCAGCAAGACCTGTGGGCTGACCCCAGGCTCCCCCTCCACCCCCCCCAGCTCCTGAGCCAGAGCAGAGACCACAACCCATGCTGCACTTGATGGCCTCAGCATGTTCCCGTCACCCTCACCCTCCATCTGATTGCCAAGGGCGTGTCAAATCCGGGGTGGGGGCTGGGGACCATGTATGGAGGGCTCCCTGAGCGCCCCAGCCTCCAAGGGGCCCAGGAGGGCCACCAGAGAGGCAGGAAGGGGCCTGGAGCGGGACCAGGGACCCAGGGATCTGCGGTTGGCCCTTGGTGGACAGCGACTGGGGCAGCAGGCGGAGAGCTGGCCTGGAGGAGCCTGGGGCCCCCCTGGGGCCTGGGTCCAAGCCAAAGCATGGGACGGTGGCAGGGAAGGCTGGGGCCCAGCCCCTGTATGGCTCCGCTGGCTCCCTGTGCGACCCCAGCAAACTCCAGCCACTGGAGGTCTCTTTCAGGTCTTTCCTGCTCCACTGTTCCTGTGGCCCCCAGAGCGCCTCCTGAGGTGAAACCTATGAACTTCTCCAAGGCTCCCCCCTCACCCGCCCCCAAGTCCCTAGTTCAGACCACAGGAAGCTACACGCTGCTTCCTTTTCCCTTTTTTTTTTTTTTTTCTTTCTGATTTTGTCTTCCCAGCCCCAGCCCTGAGTGGGCAACCGTCCAACCACCCATCTCTGGGTCTGTCTATCGGCCCTCATGTCCATGGGTCCAACCCTCAGGTCCCCTGTCACATGACCGTCTCCCACTCCTCCTGCAGCAGGGCAGGAGGCCGCTCCGGCGCAGAGGCCTCCTCGTCCAGCCCCGAACAGGAGCCGTTGAGGAACCCATCGTCCTTGGGAGCAGCCACAGCAGGTGGTGTGGTCTGGAGGGCCGGGGCCCCTGGCTTGGTGTGGCCGGGGAGCGGGGGGTGGCCGTTGGTGGCAGCGGTGGGCAGCAGGCGGGGGCTGAGGGGCAGGCCGAGTCCCGTGCGCGGGCCTACATTGGTCACACTCGTGTGAGACACCATCGGGCCGTAGCTGTAGCTGCTGCTTCCACTGCGTGCCTTCCGCTTGAAGTCCAGTGCCAGTGTCCAGCGGCTCCAGGATTTCTTGATCTCAGCCTGTACCTGGGATGGCAGAGGGGGGTGGGCCATCAGGTGTGCCTCTAACCCCTTGGCCGCATGTGCAGCCCTCCCCCAGGCCCAGCCATGCCCTCCTCCCTGCCCCTACAACACTAGGCACTGAATAGAACCAGACGCATGGTATATTACTGGAAAATTCCAAGGCCAAGTAAAATCCCGTCATTCTCAGAACATGGTGCCTGGCTGCAGGCAGCTGACACACCCAGAACCTACAAGGCACAAATGGCCCCAAGGGTGGCTGAGTCGTGCAGTCTGGATTACGAATTCAGCTGTGGGCTTGGGAAGACACTGGCTATGCCAGAGATCGAAGAGCCTACAAATGCTAGGACGCCCCAGGCCTGAATCATCTGGAAAGACTCTCTGCCTTCAGAATGTCCTCAGGGGTGTTCTTGGAGGAACATAGGAGGAGCCGGACAGAAGAACGGAGGGACAGGACTTGGGGGGCCCCTGGCACTTGCGCGTCCTCCCTGCTTCATGCCGCCGCCGCCCACCGCTTACCTCGCCATTGCAGAAACAGTATATGATGGCGACAAAAAATCCCTGTGGAGAGAGGCACGTGGGGTCAGGGCCTGGAGGCCGCATCCGGAGAGGGTGGGGGTGGACCCTCTCCTGTCCTCCCCACCCCCCTCCCACCGTCAGCCGGGCCTTGGGCAGGGCCTGCGCACCTGGAAGGAGTTGAAGAGCATCTCGTAGTGCATCTGGACTTGCCAGAGCGTCCCTGAGACCTCGGTGTAGGGCGTGGCCATGAAGACGATGTAGTGGACCCCAAAGAGCGGCATGAGCACCAGCGTGGATTTGAGCAGCTTCCTGGGCCGGCAGGGCAGGCGGGTCAGGAACCAGCCCCTTCCCATCAGCAGGCATGGTGCCGTCCCCACCCGCCAGCCCCTGGCTCCAAGCTCCAGGAGCCACTACGGGAGGGAGGCTCGGGCCGGGGCGGAGGACAGTCCAGTCAACCTGGGACAACCACCCTTCGTTGTCTAGGCAGAGCGTTAACAGGGCCCCCTACTGGCACTCACTCACTTCCGCCCCCTGGCCTCCCCTCTTCATCCCAGGGTCCACGCCTCAGGTCTTAGCTGAACCGCAGCCCCCTCGAAGCCATCCCCGGCCCGCAGGTCCCTCAGACTCGAACGGTCAGCTCTTTAAGGAGAGGTCTGGGTTTGTCCCACCCTCAGAGACCCCCGCTGAAGGGCAGGGCCTAGCACCGAATGGCCTGGGTTGGCTCTGGGCTGAGATCCCCGGGGCCGGCCAGGGAGTCAGGAGCGGGGTTCTCCCCCTGACACAGGCTCACTCCTGGGGCCTCTGTCTTCGCTTTCATACACAGTGCCGGGGTTTGAGGAGCTCTGAGCTCTGAGGAGCCGGGGCCGGGCGGGCGCAGCTCACCGGTACTGCTGCCGCGTGTCACACCGGCCGGCATTGGTCTCCCGCAGCTTGGTGGCCAGCACCCGGACGATGTTGATGAAGAGGATGAAGTTGAGCTGTGGGAGGAAGGGCGGGCTGCATCTCGAGCTGCACCCTAGCAGGGGGTGGGGGCAAGGGTCCTGGGGCACACGGCCCTGCTCCGCATCCCTACGTGGGCCCTCTGCTCCCCCATCTGGACTGGGGTGGGGGCCAGCTGCTTCTCAGGCCTGGGGCTCCCATCCTGGGGTCCAGGGAAGCCTCTGTAGTCCCTGCCAGGGGCTGAACGCCGGGACCTGTGGTGCACACCCGCACCCGGCCCTGGCACCCCCCCCCCCCCCCCCCCCCACGATGGAGGCCAGGATGGGCACCTGGATGATCCACTTCTTATTCCCGGAGCTCAAGTCCCAGCACCTGGGGGAGGTGAGGCATCAGCTCCCACTGCCCTGTTCCCACCCTGAGCCTGCCCACAGCATGGCCCCAGAGCTGGCCTGCTCTGACGGAGGACAGCAGAACATCGGGTGTGGCCAGGCCTGAGGCGGCCCTCAGATGCTTCTTTTCAAGCAGCCTCTTGTGACCCTGAAGAGGCACCTGACTCAATGCTAGATAAAAAACCGAAGCTGGCCACTCGGGGCCAGGGTACAGGAAGCCCCCTCACATACCACACAGAAGAAGAGGGCTCCAGGGGTATTTCTGGCCTGCATCAGAGTCCCCCGACCCGCTTCTCCACCTGGACCTACCCGGTGTTGGCCAGGCTGGCTCTCACGCTGACCCACACAGCCACGAAGATGGCGGGCAGACCTGTGGGCACAGAGGGGGCAGCGTGTGAGGGACCGTAGGTGCTGCCCACAATGTCTCTCCCCTTAACCCACCTCGGCAGACCCTTTCCTCTCACCCTTGATGACCCCCAGCTTACCCCATCACCGCCCCTGACCCCCCTCAGCCTGGGCCTATGGGCTGCTCGGTGACAGAGCCACATGCTGACACGTGCCACTCTGCTTCCCAACAGCCTCCTCTTGGGGCCCCAGCACCCAGGGCCTAGTTCCCAGCCCTCTGCCCTAATCTTGGCTCTGCATCTCCTCCCCACACGTGCAGACCTGCTGGGCACACGGCAAAGTAGGGCGGCACTGACTTCCCCGTACCCAGTCCATTGCCCCCTTCTCTCCTCTCAAGGGCAGTGCTCTGCATGGGGCACTCTTGTGCCAGCATTCTTCTGTCCCAGCACGCCCCCCAACACCCAGTGTGAGAGGTCCTAGCCCCCACGGATGGGGCTGGATGGGGTGACAACCGTCATTCCAGGCTGAGTAAAGGCCACAGGGGAACCTTGGTGTTCCCAGGCCTGGGTCAGCCCAGAATGCACATGGTAACTCTAAGTGAGCTCTGCCTCTAGAAGGGAGCCAGGTTCCTGTCCTTAGCCCCCTCACACTTCATTCTAGGCCAGGTGCACCCTTAGGAGGGGCAGGGTGTGACCTGGGTTTATGGTGGGAAAAAGAGCTGTGACATTCTCATGTCACGAAGCTCTGTGTGCTCCTAGTCTGTGTGCTTCCTGCCCGCCCTGACACCCTCTAGCCCCAGAGTCCACGTCAGTTCCTGGGAGCAGGCCCAGGTCTCCCCCAGCT
This sequence comes from Hyaena hyaena, assembly GCF_003009895.1. Lineage (NCBI taxonomy): Eukaryota > Metazoa > Chordata > Mammalia > Carnivora > Hyaenidae > Hyaena > Hyaena hyaena. The sequence goes on from NW_024080662.1 coordinate 3,301,196, forward strand.
CTGGGGCTTGCCATGGGTGAGGACAAGGTCAGGATGTGTGCCAACGGGCTGTGGCTGTTGACCTGAGAGCTTCTGGGTGCTGAGTGCAGGGAGGAGGGCTTCAGCCACCGGGCCTACCCCTCTTCAGTCTGGCCAGTCGCCCCAGTCTGGCCAGTTGCCCCGGAGCCCAGCCAAGCTCGGGAGCTGCCAACAATAATGGACAATTATCGGTAACTCAATCCCAGCGCCCGTGGGGGAGCGGCGCAGAGCCCCAGCAACCCATTCTGCAGAGGGGCCGCCGAGCCCAGATGATGGGAGAGCCTGGCCTGGGGCTCTGGGTTCTGCAGGCAGTGAGGGGATCCACAGGGAAACAGGGCTCAGGGTGGAGGGAGCATCCCAGATCCCAACCCTGGCCCTAGGGCGACCTCTGACCCAAGATCCCATTCTGATCCTGACCTGAATCTTGACCTGGGCTGAGCCTCAAGGCCAGATGAATCTGCCTCCAGGTGAGCCCCAATCCCGGGCTGAGCCAATCCCAGGTGAACCCTGACCCCTGGCCAGGGCCTGTTGCCAGAATCTGAGAAGGGGTCAGACTCACAGAGGGTTGGGTGGGACAGGATATGCTGTGTGGGCGCCTCACCTTTTGACCCTGCCGCCCACAGCCCCACCCCCTTGCCCAGCCCGCGCTGTCCCGGAGCCTGCCTACCCCAGCCGAAGACCGTGAAGCCCCACAGGTACTTCTTCTCTGAGAAGAAGGCCATGAAGATGAGGCTATGCAGGTACAGCCCCTCCACCAGGATCCAGTAGTAGTTGGTGGCCAGGAAGTAAAGGAAGAAGGTCACAGCTACCCTGCAGCCCGCCTAGGAGAGCAGTGGTATTAGCCAGAAGGCGGGCCTGCATGCGCAGAAGTTGGGGATGGGCTGGGGGCCGCTCGTGAGATAGGACAGGTGGTGCTGGTCAGGAGGGCAGGAAGGACCAGGCTCCGGTCAAGGGCAGAGCTGGGGGTGGGGGAGTGGTCGCTGGGGCAGGAGGACACCAAGGACAGTGGCAGGCACCAAGGTGAGAGGTGGGGTGGGTGGGGGTGCTGGGCTGAGGCAGGAGTGCTGATGAAAGTGACGGGTAGGGGGCAATCACAAAGCCCACGGCAGTAGGGGCTGGAGGCAGGCCGAGGGTCGGGGTGGCTCACGCCAGTGGCACGGCAGGAGGAGACCCGCAGAGGCGAGGGCCGAGCCTAGGTGGAGGTGCCGGCCGGGGGGCCGGGGCGGGGGGAGGGGGCGGCAGGGTGGGTCTCTCGTGAAGCCAGCGGTGGGAGACGCGGGTGCGGGCCGCCGGAGGGGGGCACTCACGTAGCCGGCAGCGGCGGCGACGGGCGGCGGGGGCGCCTGGGCGATGGCGCGCAGCTCTTCCTCGGTGAGGCGCTCGGCCTCATCGAGCGTGGCGCCCGAGTAGAGCACCGCGTCCTTGACGAAGATGCTCACGGCGCGAAGCATGAAGGACAGGAAGAGGTGCATGTGGATGTAGTTGCGCGTGCAGTGCAGCCGCCTGCGGGGCGCGTGACGACACCGCGGGTGAGGGCGCAGGGACGCGCAGGGTTGGGGTGGGGGGCTGGAAGCCAGGCTGTGCGCGGTGGGCGGGGACGCCCCGCCTGGGTGAGGGAAGGGAGGCACCAGACCCCGGTCCCACCCACGTCCACGCCCACCCGGCTCGGCCCCGCCCCTCTCCTCGCCCACCTGAAGTAGGCCAAGATGAGCACAGCCACGGTGAGGGAGGCCAGCGAGACGGAGTAGCCCACGGTGTAGATCATGCCCAGGCGGTCAAACACCTCCTGTACCGTTGGGGACACACCGTCAGAGCCCTGGGACTCAGGTGAAGGGTTAGAGCCAGGTGAAGGTTGTTGGAGGAGCCAGGCCTAGCTCAGGGGTCACCAGTGGGGTGGGGTGACCTTATCCAGATCAAGTTGGGGAGGGGGAAAGCTCGCACCCGTTCACGAGTCTCATTGGTCAGGAACTTGACACACTCGCTGTAGTTGGCCCATGTCCGGTTGTGCCCAGGCACCAGTTCCCAGCTGCCATTGCGGTCACAGCGACGGTAGGCATGGCCTGCGGGTCCATGGGGAGGGTCAGGGCAGGCAGAGAGGTCCGGAGCCCTGAGCTCCAACTCCTGGCACCCCTGTGGTCCCCACCCTACTCCAGCCTGCCTTACCTTTGTGATTGAAGTCATAAATGTAGTCGGGACAGGGCACGGCCACCACCTCACCTGGTGCCCCCAGCGGCCAGCAAAGGATGTGGTCCCACTCGGGCAGGCAGGGGCGCCCTGTGCCCACAGAGACAGACAGACAAGGTGGGGGACACCAGTCAAGTCCATGGTTAGTGACCCAGAAGAATGAACACACCTGTGGTCGCTGGCTCCCTCAGGGACCGGTGTGCCCCAGGACTGGAAAACTCAGGCCTGGAGCATTCTGGAGAGAATGTATTGAGCCTTACTACCTACTGTGCCCTGCACCCACCTGGCCTCACAGAATTCACCCACAGCCCCTGTAGGCAGGTACTGGCGTGGCCCTACTTCTAGATTGGCTGGTGGAGGCCAAGAGAGGCAAGTGATCTGCTGAAGTCATACAGCCTAGGGCCCTGCCCTCCTCTGGTACTCGGCCCCTGGCCGGGCCTTTCTCTTTTTCCTCGGCTCTTGATTCCACCTCTAGGTGTCCCTGAAGAAGGGCAAGTTCTCAGACTTACTCCCTCAGCTGAGAATGCTTTCCATGTGAGCCTTGCCCAGGGACCCTGGACGGGAGGCAGGAGAGCTGGCTTCCTGTGCCAGCTGGACTCCCAACGAGCTGCTGGCCTCATGCAGGTGCCACCCTCTTCGTATTCCACCTTCTTCACCAGGTAGCTGGGATTGGCCATACAGGCCTGTGCTGCCACCCCCACCCTAGACCCGCCCTAAGCACCTGCTATGAGACTCCAATGATCGCTTGTAGGGAGAGGTATAACCCCCCAAATCTAAGTGCTATCTGTGGGATTCGAGGCAGGGTGACATATCCTACTTTGGGGCTCCAGGCTCACAGCAGAGCTACTAAGTGACCTTGGAGGGTCCCCAGCCTCTGAATCTTCTACTTTCCACCCCATCCCCCCTTGCCCCCCCAGCTCCCTTCTTTCCCCCTGCAGAACTCCAGCCACAAGATTCAGCCATCCTGGAAGGCCGCCTTGACGGCTGGACCCACCCCAGTCTGGTGAAAGGCTCTCTGTCCTGGGCACCATATTCCCAGCCCCGCCTGGCTAGGCCCACAATTCCCTCTGGTCCCTGGGGAGCCACAGGGTGACCACAGCCTCCCAGATGTGGCCCATCTGGAATCTGCTGCCCACCCAGCCGGTTCAAACCGGCCTTGTGGCTGCAGCCTGGGCTCTGCGTTTGTCTCTCCTTACCTTCCTGAGGGACAACACCGCCCTGCATCTCCCTCCCTCTCTTTTCTTCTCCCCGCCTTGTCTCACTGTCTCTGGCCCCCACTCCTCCATGGCCACCATCCTCTCCTGCTCTATGTCTATGGCCTACGACACTATGTTTTGGTGCAGTCTCCTCTGACACACTGAGTCTCGGTCCCAGTTTGTGTCTCCTGGTCTCCCTTCTGTCTTTCCCTGTCTTTGTATCTCTCCCTGGCCCTCTGTCTCCCAGGTTCTCTGTCATCTCTCTCCATGGGAGGGGCCATAGCCCTGGGACCACCCACAGGGTAGTGTGGGGCAAGTTCTCTGCCCAAATCTCCTGGGTGTCCGGGCCCATCCAGCTGCCAGCCCCCTCCACACCATAGCTCCTGGGCTCTGTTTCCTCCCAGCCCCTTCTGTGCCTTCCTAGGGAGGGGACCTCAACCTCTTCCTTTCCACAAGAGCTGAAGAGAGTGAGCTCACTTGCTGGGGACAGACCGGTGGGGTGGGTGGGTCCTAGCTGGTCTCTGATGGATGCATGGAAACATGTACATACCTTGGTGCCTGCTGCCGGTGGGTGCCTCCTTGTCCTCCTCGGACTCAGGGTAGAGCTTCCCAGATGCCTTGTCTTTCTTAGGCTTCCCTGACGTGGATGCAGATGCCCATCCTTTGTCTGATTCCATTATGTCAGCTGGAGAAATCAGGGCGGGCATGGCTATCAACTGTGCCAGGGCACACTCCTGCCTCAGACTCCCCCTTTGTGCAATCGGGGTTGATCCCTGCCCTGCTGACAGCCCAGGCCATTGGGAGAGCTGAGATAACAGGCGAGGAAGTGCTTTACAAACTGTAAAGTACTTGCCAGGTCAGAAGTAAGCAGGGGGTACGGAGACTGTCGACGGGAGGTTCAAATGGGAATGAACACCACGCGGTGTGGGATCAACTAGGGGACTGAGCAGTAAACGTGGGCAACGCACGGGCAGAGGTGGTGTCCTCCGACCCAGGAGTCGGAGCCAGAGCCTGTGCAGGAGGACGAGGCCCCACCAGGGGGCGCAGGACAAAAGTGGACGGTAGCGGTGATGTCTATGGAGAGGATAAACCGTGAAAATGAAGCCAGGCCAGAGCACCGTGCACCTCAGGAAGCTGGCAGTGTGGACCACAACAGTAAGAGTATGCCAGTTGTCAAGTGTGTTCAGGCAAGTCTACGCGCCCATCCCCTGCCCTGGGATACTAGAGTTAGGGGTTCACAGAGTCCACAGAGGGACTCCAGAGACTGAGTTGGGCTGGCCCTTCTCTCCAGTAGAGATGTTCAAGATCTCTCTTCTTCGCTGAACAGTCCCCCTCATTCTCTGACTTGTGTCCCTTCAGTGACAGCCCGAGCAGGGCCCCCGACCCTCCCGTGTCAGAGTCTGTGGCAGCAATGGGAAGCTGAGGGCAGACACCACGACTGGGATGGAATGGCTTGCCTGATCCTTGGGGCATCAGTAGGGAGGAGGTAGCAAGATGGGGTAGAGCAGGAGAGAGAGGGGCTCCGTCAGGATGGGGCGGGCTGGGAGGGAGGAAGGTGACTCCAGGCTTCCCCAACTAGGAAGAGAGCTGGGACCCAAAGAGAGGGGGCCACCTGCCCCCCAGACCCTGAAGTGACTGGGGCAGGGAACCAAGGAGCCACCAGTGGGGCCAGTGTGGACAGGGCTGTGACTGCAGAGACCATGTGAATCCCTGTGACTTTGAGCAAAGTCCACGTGCTACAAAGTGTGTCACTGTGTGCGCTTGGGTCCCCTGGCTAGGAGCCAGTTCCAGACAGGAAGCTGTTCTTATCAGCCATTTGGGGGTGGGGGGGTCTGGGCCTCTTCCCGGTCCATGAGATTAATCAGACAGGCAGCAGAGGCCTGATGGGTGCTAATGAGCTCACATCTCTGCTTCCAGGAAATAGACTCAGGGCAGACCAGCTGCAGATAGGGCAGGAGCCGGGAAGGCAGGTCAGTGCCCCACCTCCTTCATCTTAGCACGGGTCCCTGGAGAGGCTGCGCTGGTGGGCAGGAGCCCTCCCTACCCCAGATCAAACACCCTCTCCCGGATACTGACTATGACTTAGAGTCCCAGATACCCATCCCTATCCCTCTATCGTCCCCCCCCATCCAGCCCCATGCACCCTGATTCTCCTGACCCTGGACACCTCAGCCTCGTCCTCCTGACCAAGTGGGCCCTCTTCAAAGATCTACGTATCCTTCTGAACCTTCCTTGGATACCTCCTCCTCCAGGAAGCTGTCCCAGCGCATCCCAGTGGGGACTGGCACCCTAGTCAGTGCTTGTGATCGTGGTGTGCCTTGCCAAATCTAAGCCTGTCGGGGGTGATTCAGACTGTGGCTGCCTTCATACCGCCCTAACCCTGCCACAGGAGCGAAGGCTCAGTGCATTTCAGTCTGCTGACTTTGATCACACTTGACCCACCCCACTTTGGCCTGACTCCCCCCCTTTAACTGGAAGCCTCCCCCCCTCCCCTGATGCCACTTGGTTCTGCATCCTAGGCTCTCGTCTTCATTTGGCCCCTCCCTCCCACTCTGGACGTCGCTCCCAGACTTTCCTTCTTTGGCCCCGCCCCCGGCCCCGCCCCCACCTGGCTTCTGCAGGACTTCTTTGAGCCGCTTCTGGCATTGGGCCTGGGCGCGGTGCAGCAGGAAGATCTGCTCCTCTTTGGTCATGACGTCATCTGCATCCACCTACCAAGTTGAACGTCAGACTACAGGCAGGACTTCCCAGCTCAGAGGCAGGTCCGGCAACCATCCCAACCTCCCTGAGGGATCCTGCCCCCTCTTTCCAAAGGCCCTGAGTCTAGAATTTGGGAACTCTGCCTTATGTAGCTCCCATTTTACATATGGGAATCTGCAGCTCCAAAGGGTAGAGCCTGTCCCACCAGAAGGATAAAGGAGGGAGGGGGGACTGTCCCTTGCCTGTCCGCTAGTGACCCTGCAGGCTGCAGCCACTGATACTCTCTGTGCAGTCTGTTCCCCAAGGGTACATGGGAAAGGGATGGAATGTCCCAGGATGGATCCTCACAGGATCCTGTCTGCTGGGGACCTGATAGGGAGAGGGGGTGGATAAGGAGTGGTGAACTCTGGGGAAATAAACCAGGCCTGGATTCTTTCAAGCCCTAGTGCCCTGGGGGACCTCGGGAGTCACCAATTTCCATCCTGGCCCTTTCCCCAGTCACTGCTTCTGCAGTGAATGGCGAGTGCCTCAGCCGCTCCCACCCTTGTGGTCCCAAAAGCAAGAGGACTGAGGAGTTGCTGGCCAGTGGTCTGGTTGGGCGGGCACTCCCCTCGGGCTGTGGGTGGGAGTCACCCACCTCCCACTGCTTACCTGGAGGCTCCTTCCACCCAAGCAGACCCTGTGTTCTTTTTCTTTTTTTAAGTTTACTTATTTTGAGAGAGAGAGAGAGTGGGAGGGGAAGAGAGAGAAAGAGAATCCCAAGCAGCCTCTGCTCTGTCAGCGCAGAGTCCGATGTGGGGCTGTAACTCATGAACTGTGAGAGGATGACCTGAGCTGAAATCTCAAGAGTCCGACACTTAACCAACTGAGCCACCCAGGCACCCCAACAACCCTGTTCTGACGGTGCCAACAAGAGATTATCAGTCCCCAGTTTCCTCTGGAATATACTTCCTTTTCTTCCTTCCAACCTGCACACCATGGGCACTCACTGCCACCCACTGGGATTTCCTGGCATCATTTTGAGGAGGAGAGCAAGAACATCACGGGCATCGGGGTGCAGTCTCACCCTGAACCTGTGTTCCCCCAACAGGGTTGGAAGCGGGTCAGAGTAAAGGCAGCATCCTGCTTTGGGGACGGCTCAGTGTGACCATGTCTAGCCACTTCCATGAGTGAGACCCACGGAGGTTAGTACATTCCCCTCGCATCCCCGCCCCCCCCAAGTTGGAGTCAGGGCCCTTCAGACACGCAGGACAGGGACATGTCTGTCCCCTTACACCCCTCAGTCCCCAAAGCAGGGCTGTGTCCCCTCCCACTCCACAGGGCAGAGCCTGGCTCCCTTAGACCCTCAACAGGCAGAGCTGCCGCCCGTCAGACAACGCAGGGCAGGGCCGGTCCCCTGTCTGAGTGGAGTTTTGCAGGGCGGAGGGCCAGCGGGGAGGCAGGGAAGGGAGGAGGCGCGCTGGGGAAGGGGCGGGCTGGCCGGGGCGGGGCGGGCCAGGGAGCCTGGCTGCTGGGAGAAGTTAATTGACCGCGTCTCTCAGTGGCAGCAACAAGGGCTTCCAGGGCCAAGGAGTCTCCAATTGGCTCGGCCAGACTTGGGCCCCGCTGGTTTTACTTAGCGGCGGCGCGTGCGCGTCTGTGCGCGTGCGCGGCGGCGCGGCGTCGAGCGGCCGCGCACCCACGGCCGGCAGGCTTGTGAGCCCGCGTGCGCCCTTGTCTCTGTGCGCTCTCACGTGGGGGAGGTCCAGCACGCACATCTGGGACGTGAGCCTCAGGTGTCTGGGAACACGCATGTGTACATGTATTTCTGGGCAAAGGTCCGCGTGCGCGCCTCTGCAAGTGTGTCATGCGGCTGCTCCTTAGCGGGGGACAGGGGAGAGGGTGTCTGTCGGGTGTCTGTGCTTCTGCGTGTCTCTGCAGTCTGAGTTGGACCCTGGGATCTCAGGGGGATCCAGTGCGCAGGGCACCCTGGGAAGGGCTGGGGCCGATTCCCGTGTGCTCGCTACTGGCCCCCACAAACTCCTCTTTCCTCCCGCTCTGCGTCCTCCTCCCCGAGCTACAGCAGAGCAGGATGGGGCTTGAGGGAGGGCAGCTGGGCTTGCCCTAGTTCAAGGGGCTCCAAGATTAACCCGAAGTTCTCTTTGTGCCTCTGGCATTGGGGATCCAGGCTCCCGAGGCATCTGATCCCTGCGTAGCTGAGCTGCTCACCCCAATCCATGAGGTCACCCCTTCACTGCCATTTCCATCATCACAACTAGTACCTCCATCAATAACCACCACCACCACCACCAGCAACTATCATCACCTTGACCACCACCACCACCTGCACCAGCACCACCATGAGCACTAATTATTACCAGGAGTATAACCACCATTACTACCATCAGCACCATTCCAACCGGTGCAATCATTACCATCACCACCACCAGCGCTATTCCCACCAGCACCATCAGCGCTGTGACCACAGCCTCCTCGGTATTACCACCACCTGCCCCACACGATCACCATCCCCACCAAAGGCAACATTAGCACCATCACTACCATCACCACTATTGCCACCAGCCCCATAAAAACTGCCGGTACCACCTCTGCCATTGTCCTGGCCTTACTCCCACCCCTTCTTCTGCCCACCTCCATCTCTCTCAAGACAAACAGATAACGCACCATCTTTTTTCCAGCCGATGGAAAGCTCTTGAGGGACCGAAGCTTCTACCAGTACCCCAAGCCCGGCACACCAGCCCTCCCAACTGACAGACTAGCCCACTGATGTGGGCATTCACGGGTTGAAAGCTGCCCGTTTGGCAAAGCGTGGGAGCTCCCTCACAGGCCCAAGGCATCTGCTCAGCCTCCACTTACTGCTGTTGCTTTATCCTCTCTATGGCCAAGAGGAGGCACCCCCTCTTTTCTGCAGCCTGGTTTCCGTGGTGGGGCCGGGAGTGCCCAGGAGAAGGGAAGCACCTCATGGCCCCTGAACTCCTCCATTTATCCACAGGGATGGTGGCCCCACTTCTGGCCTCCCTGAAGTTGTAGGACCCACTGTCACTCAGAACTGCCACTGTGGCAAGAAGAACCCAAGCCAGAGTCGAGGAAGCACCTTCCCAAGGAAAGGAGGACCTTGGTTCCATGCCAAGTTCATTCCCACTGCCCTGGAGCACAGCTCCCCTGCCTGCCCTGTTCATCCCTCCCTCATCCAAAGACATTCTTCTGGCCAGCACGTCTAGGGAAGTTGCCTAGCCCGTGTGCCTCAGTTTTCCACCTGTGCGAACAGGATGACGATAGGGCTGTCGTGAGGATTCAGTGAGGTACTGGATGGAGAGCCTGGCCGCGGGGCGGGGCGGGCCGAGCTGGTCGCTATAATTGCTACCGTTAGCAGCAGCAACAACACCACCAAGTCATGGCTCTCCCACTCTGGCTATGGGCACCCCTGCTGCTGGTCACTGCTGGTGGCTCTAGGCTGGGGGCCTAGAATGGCAGGGGGAGACTGGCTAGATGACTAAGTCCAGGGGGCCAGTGAGGTGTGGATGGGAGGTGGGGCTCCGGGAGGAGTGGGGAGCAGGGAGTACAGGAGGGCCTGCCGGGTGAAGTGTGCCGGGCAAGTTTTGGGGGCGATCCACACTGGACTCCCAGTAAGACTGCAGGTCACTCCCAGACCCCCTGAGCTTGGGGCGGGTAACAGGGCCCTTCATCTGCCCCTGCCCTGACTGAGGAGGCCTTATCTTCTGGGGGTGAAGGGGAAAGTTCAGGCAGCTCGGATTAACCTCCTGGCCTGGTGACCCTGTCTGCTGCTCCCTCCCTGGGCCCCACCAGCCCTTCCTCCCCTTTCCCAGTGGAGTTCTGGTCTCTCTGGCCCAGCTCCTGGTGTGGGGGACTCACGCCAGGATCCATTTAGATCCAGAGTGTCAGCAGATCTTGGGTGTTGGGGCAAGGACTGAGGGACCCAGGGATAGATCATAGCCAGGGGTCACCCACTGCTGAGGGGCCCGGGCATCAGGTGTCCCACTGAATCCACCCTCGCACATTCCTCTTATGTTCTTCCTTCAGCACCCCTCGCTGTAGCACGCTCCCCTTTTTGGACCCCCCAACAGAGAGCCTTCCTATGTGCACATATGTGCAGTCTGTGACCATGCAAGGGGTGGAGCGATGCCCTGACTTCAGCCCTGAGCTGGGAACAGGGAGACAGCAGCCTGGGAGCAAGGAGCTGTTGTGTGTGGGGCTCCAAGCAGGGTGCAGGTGGAGCCTGGAAGCCAGTATGTTATTTACAAACACAGAGGCTGCTGTCCCAGGGAGGGACTAGTGTGTGGTCAAGAGGCCCTGATGTGTTTCTCATTTCCTGAGTTCAGAGGCCCAGACGAAGAGAAAGGCCATCTGCTCATTACCCCTCCCCTGGGGTGGGGGTAGGGGGCAAGCAGTTCCTTCTACCTGAGTTCCCAGGGAAGCCCCACTGAGGACAGCTTCGGAATAGGGGATGAGCACGGTGTGGTGGCGGTGGAGGGGAGGATGGCGAGGCCAGTGGTGGTGATGGAGGTGTGACGGTGACAGCGGTGGTGGAGAGAGCCAGTTCCACGCCACTGACCAAATGAGGGCCGCTCCTCTCAGCTCCTCTCCTAACTGCCAAATTCCACACATTTGCTGTCTGTGATCCCAGACATGCCTACATTCTCCTCCAGGCAAAACGAAGAAGGAAATACAAGGGCTACTTCTTCAGCTGCCGACATCCCTGCCTTTGGGAAAGGGGTTTCTTCCACTGTGTTAGCCTCAAGGTGCCCCCTTGGGTCATCTCACCCAGTCCTCTGCCAGGGTTCGGCCTGGTCCCCTGGGGGAAGGCGGCTGTCGGCACAGACCTGCCGCCTGGTGTCCATCTAGCCACACTGCCTCCTGGCGCCAGCCATTGCCGCTGGAGCTTTATCTTCATCTCCTTTAACTTCTACCACATCCCCATCTGACAAATGGGGACAAGGAGACTGACAGTCACGGTTAAAAAGAAGAGCGCCAGTCTGCTTGAGGGAGCACCGGGCCCCATGGATCCCCTATGCAAGCCTCAATTCCGGCTTCCCAGAGTCCTCCTGGATTCCATCTTTCGCTGCACCAGGCAAGCGCCTAGTACAGAGGCTCTGAGGCAGCCTGCACAAAGGTAATTCAGGGGTGGGGGCAGGCACACAGGTGACCACATGGCAGTGGGGTTGGTGATGGCCACTTGTGCTCGGCTCTAACAGGACAGGGGACAGTTGCGCCCCCCGGTGTTGGGAGCGAGGAAAGCTGCACCTCCAGAAAAGCCAAGAGGGGGAAACCTTGGCTCGCAGGAGACCCCTGTGACCTCCTGGCCTTCCTGCGCCTCTTCTCCAGGTTCCACTACTGGGACCTGTGCTGGCACCCCTCGATGTCTCCCGTGCCAGCTGGCTAGGGACTGCTCCCCACCCCTCGCTGCCCTCCGTCTGTCCGGCTGGCCCGAGCAGGCTGGGACGGGCTCCCTGCCGGGGACACTCCTGCCCCGCCACCGCTGACAAGTGCTGACTTTTCCTCCCCCTCTCCTGGCCTTTCTGAACAGGCTGCCTGTGTTCAGGGCTGGGAGGGGCTGGGGGGGGGGAGGCACTGTGACGCCTCTCATCCTGGCCAGCAGGGACGGACGCCTTCAGGGCAGGCGGTGGGATGGAGCCTGGGATGGCGGAGTTGGCCGCTGGACCCGGTGGATCTTCACAGACGGCGGCCTCTACCTGGCGGGGAGGACCAAGGCCTCGAAGGACAGTACGGTCTAACCGGACCATATGCCTGGTCAGCAGAATAGAATCCCCCCAGGTCTCTCCTCCGCACACAGCCAGTCCTGGAGTTGGGGTTCTCTAGGGTTTGGGGGTTTCTGACGTCTTTGCAAATCTGAGGGAGACTCTGCACCCTCTCTCAGCCACATTGTATCTTGCAGACACTTTCAAGGGTCTGCAAACACCCCCCCCTTTCTTCTTCCTAGGGACTCTCTCCCTCTGAAAGAGCTGCTTTCCTGATGTGGTGGCTGGACCAGGGAGTGTCCCCAGAAGGCCCACAACAGGAATCTGGGGGAGGCCACTTGACGCCTCATTAAAACATTCCGAAGAAAACCCAAGTTCCCGGAGGGCTCTGCTCCCCTCCTCTTGCTCTGTCCACAGGCCATTGGGGGGGGGGGGGGGGGGGGGGGGGGAAGTGTGGGGAGGGGTGTTTAAGGGCAGGTGATATAAAAAGCTTGAACAAATCAATACAAAAAAGACAAACAAGCCATAGAAAGAGGAGGGAGTAATGGCTCCGTGCGAGCTCTTAGAAGAGGGATGACAGACTGATGTAAAGTCCAAAAGCTTACGGTAATTGGCAAATTAAAATGACAAGAGACACCATTTTTCACCTATCAGAATGGCAAAGGTGAAAATGCTCATGCTTCCCCAGGAGACAGAGGGTGTTGGGGAGAGACACTCCCGGTCACTCCTGGTTTTGTGACTATAAATTTGCACAAGTTTCTAGAGGGCAGTTTGGCCATGTCTACTAAAATCAAAAATGTGCATGTTCTCAGACCCAGCAACGACAGAAATACCCTGCAGAGAAATGGTCACACAGGGCCACGGGAGGGCATTTCAAGGAGCTTCTCTGCCCCCGTCTAGAATCACACACACACACACACACACACTCACTCACTCACTCACTCACTCACTCACTCACTCACACCTTTGCAGAAAAGATCTACATGTCCATTTCTGGGGACGGCTTCATGCATCCCAGATTTTGGAATACTATGCACCATTAAAAATTAGATTTATGTTACCTGACAAGAAGATCTCTAAGATACACCTTTAAGGTAAAAAATGCATATGGCAGAGCTTTACCTACAAACAGACACCATTCATTTGACAACAAGCAGAAAACAACAGCAAAACTGTTTGCTTTATATGTATACACAAAAGTACCTTTTGGAAATATACAGAAAACAGGAAGACACCCCCCACCCAGATTGTTAAAAATGATTTTCTCTAGAGGAGATCCTGGGACTTGAGGATCATCAAGGATTAATTCTGTTTACTCTATATTATGTGACTCTTATCAGAAAGAACATACTCAGGTATCAGTTGTTCAATTAAAAATAAGAAGAAAGGCTGGGTCTTCTCCTATCCGAAATTATATTCACAGTAGAGCTGCCTTCCCTTTAAAAAAAACAGGAGTTGTTGAGGGAGCTTGAAAATAAAAGAATAAATGATACTAGCATCTCTCAAAAAAAAGAAAGTATCAAGTTGTTTAATTAATATAAAAAAAGTAAAATAACAGAAGGATTTTATGGAAGGAAGGAAGGAAAGAGAAACAGAGATTTTATGGAAGGAAAGAAGGAGAGAAAGAAGGAAGGAGAAAGAAAAGAAAGAGAGAGAAGAAGAAAGGGGAAAGAGGGAAAAAAAGAAGGAAGGAAGAAAGAAAAGGAAAGGAAGGAAGGAAGGGAGGGAGGGAGGGAAGGAAGGAAGGAAGGAAGGAAGGAAGGAAGGAAGGAAGGGAGGAAGGGAGGGAGGGAGGGAGGGAAATTAAATAACCCACAGTGGGGCACAAGGCTCTCACTCTGGAGGAAGAAGCTCAGTGCAAGAGTCTGAAGACATGGGTTCAAGTCCCACATCTGGCTAAACCTCAGGGCCCCTTCCCATAAAATGGGCTAGCGAAAGGGTGGAACGAGAAAACATTTGTGACAATCTCTAGCTCAGAATCTGAGGACAGCCATTGTTCAACACGTGGTGGTTCCTTCCTATCTTTAAAAGAGGGCCCATGGCCACACTGCCCAGGGAGCACGCTAGGACTGGTCTCCTGTACTCCCACCCACCACAGTCCCTCCTGGGTTTGACCCCAGGGTCACATCGCATCTCTACCCTCAAGGCCTGCCCCCCATGCTGACCTGCAGTTTCTCTTTCACATGTCCTTAGGATGAGGCATCCCCAAGGATAGGACCACTCCTTTGCCCCCTACTCACATCCGCGGGTCCATCCCTTCCTCCAAATCCACTCCACCGACCCCCAGCGCACAGCTAGTACCCCCGTAAGGCACAAGACGGACCAGCTGAGTCTGGCCAAAGCGGACGTCCTCCCAGGGGGATGCTTTTTGGCCTCCCAGTCCTGAGGTCCCTGGAGACTTGAGCCTGCATCTGGGACTGGCTGGGCCGCCTGCATACAGGTCTGGTGGCAGGGGCTATCCGCTGAGTTTGGTGGGCTTAGCGGGCCACAGCACAGATCTGGGTGGGAACAGTCACTCCAGGTGGGGGGGGGCGGGGTTCAAAAGAGGAAGCTGTCAGGCTGTCGGTCTCTTGTTGGCTCCAGCTGAGCCCGGGGGACCTACAGGGAACTGGGTGAGCTTGGGCCACATCCTTTAGCCCTGAACCCAGGGAAGGCCCAGTGTATACACAGCCTGAGTATCCAGCCACTGACAAGGCATGGCATCCCTCCTCCTGCCCTACCCTGAGAACTGCACCGGGGCTAAGCCAGGCCAGTTTTCTGCATGTGCCTCAGCTCCCCCAGCAATCAGTGAGGGGCCCTGAACCCATTACCCCCTCCCCATAGAGACATGGGGCTGAGCCCCAGGTTGGCATGCAATAAAAAATGGTCATGTTGATCATGTGATTCAGATTACTTTAAAAATGGGAACAATAACACAACCTTTTTTAGAGGGTTGTTGGAACGATTAGTTAATATTGTAAAGTGCTTAGAATAGTGTCTGGCAAGAAGAAAACACTACAGAAGCATTTATTAAATAAAAATAAGAAACAATAGACCTGGGTGCACATGCGCTCACAAAAACACACGCACATATACGCACAACTGCATCCCTTCAAGTGATGTGCAGACCCAGCTCCGGGTACATGTGAGTTCACACACGACTCAGACACACACTCACACGGACGTGGAGAACAGCATACCCCGAGTCGCACTGGGCCCTGCTCTGACACACACACACACACACACACACACACGCCGTCAGGACGCTCACACCCATCCTCCTGCCTACCCCACATGTGTGCACACAGGCTGCGGGCCAGCTCTGCACACAGCCTGGAAGGGGCCTGGGGACCGTGAGCCCGGCCCAAGGGGAGTGTGGGGAAACAGCCCTGGGTCCTTGCATCTGCCTCCGCACAAGTCTCTGAGCCTCCATTTCCCCCATCTATAAGTCCTCCTATGGGGTGAGGTCTCTGCCTTTGGGGAGCCAGAGTCCGGAGGGCATGGGCGCCAGGGAGTGGAACACGCTGAGGCCCCCAGAGGAGAAGAGAGCCTCAGATCAGAGGATTCTTAGGCACATATTTCTTGCTGGTTTTTACAGATGGAGAAACTGAGGTGTGGAGGATGGCCCGAGGTCACACAGGCACTGGGCAGAGCTGGAGGAATCTCAGAGCACTTGCTTTCCCGAGGTTCTACCTGGGTAGGGAGCTGGGGGGGTGGCAGCTGCCTGCCTGTCTGCTTCTCTCTCTAGAAGGCTGATGCCCCCACCTAGGAGGTACTGGGGAGGCAGCAGGGGCCTTGAAGCGGGACACACAGGCAGACAGTCTCCTCAGCAATGAGCTAGTCACCTGGGACAGGGCTGCTGAGGGATCCGACTGACTCCCCAGCACCTGGATCCCAGACTTTGGCCCCGGACCATAATGCTTCGCTCCTTGTCTCCAGCTCTTGGCCTCTGCTGGTGCCTGCTTTTCTCTGCTATTCTTGGTCTGTCTACTGCTTCTACTCTGGGGTGCCCTCATCCTCACCTCCTCTGTCTCTTTTGCCTATCTCTCAACCTGTTTCTTCTTCTCCCTCTGGTCCCCTCATGGCCTCTGCTCTGTCCCTCACTCACCAGAGTCCCCCTCCAGCACGTTTCTCCTGAAGAAGTGTTCTGTGAGGTCAGTCTCCTTCAGGGGACCTCCATCCTTCCTCCATGCCACACACACCGCCTCCCTGGGCAAGAGCGTACGCGATGTGTGCATGCATGTGATTGTGAGAGCTGGAGGGGACCCTAAATCCTACCCCCTGCCCGGTTGACTCTGACCTCATGCTCACAGCCCCCTGTCCTGGATTGCAAACAACACTTGCAGAAAACAGAGGCCCTGGAACAAAGTCTGTGGGACCTTACATTAGGGCCAAAGCACAGTCTACGGCTAGATCACATTGTCATCTCCGAGGGAGACACAACCACAGGAGTGGTGCTCACAGAGGCAGAAGATAGGGGAACCCCAACCACAGATTTCCAGACTTGGGACCCCAAACCCAGGCTTCAGAAATAAGGAGACCTCAGGCATCTGGCACCGAGTCCAGACACACCAGAGGCAGCAGGCACCCAGGATCTCGGGTCAGACAGGACGCTCACCCGGAGTTCAGATTACTCAGGGAACCCAAGCCTCTGCGCCCTGGACCCACCCCAGGGACCGCAGAGCAAGCCCGCAGCCTGTCCCGGTGTGCGGGTGAGGGACTTACCAGTGCGTATGCGGAGCTGAGCACCGGGCAGCAGAGTAGGAGCGCCAGGCCGGGCGCGATCCGGGCGGCCCCCATCGCCACCGCCTAGGGCCCCGTCCCTCGGGGCAGCCGCCGCCGCCGGCCCTGGTGGTAGTGGTGGTGGGGTACAGAGCTGCGTCAGGCCGGGCTGCCCCGCCCACGCCCGGGCCTAGGGGACCCCGGAGGCTCGGCGGCCCGAGGCCCCGGGGCCCGGCGCGGGGCCCATGCGCCGAGGGCTAGCGAGCGAGCGCAAAGGAGAAAGAGAGGGAGGGAGGAAGGGAGGCAGCCGGGGGCCGGGCGGGCGGCGGGCGGGCGCCGAGCGCTGCGGAGCTGCCCGTCTGCCTCGGAGCGGAGAAATCACATCCATATGGCCGGGCCCCCCGCCCCCGGCCCGCCCCCCGCCCCCCCACCCCCACCCCGCGCCGCCTTTTCTTTCTTTCTTTCTTTCTTTCTTTTTTTTTTTTCTTTTGGGGAACTAGAAGCTGTGGCTTCGCCCCACGCCCAGTGGGGGAGGGGTCGGGGGAGGGGTTGGGGTCGCGGTCTGCGGGGGGCGAACCGGGCTGTTATTTTTAGCTCCGCGGGCAGCGCAAGGAGGGGAGGTGGGGCGGGGCGGGGGGCGCGTTTTGAGCCGCTCGGGGCGTGCAGCTTAGGAACGCGATCTCAACTTTGCAACGACACTGAGCCCTTCGGCGATCAGGCCGTCAGCTCCCTGCCCCTCAGTGCCCCTCGGATCCCCATCCTGTCCGCCGCTGCCTCCCGCACTCTCTCCCCATCCTGGGCCGGAGCCCCGCCTGCGCCCGCGCCGCTGAAGCACGCCTGCGGCCGCGACGCTCTGCCTGTCGGCCTGTCAGTCCGTCTTTAGCTCCCCCAGCCTTGGCCTCCGTTCTTCCAGCAGCCCCGAGCTCCGTTTCGGTCACTCCCTCGCTCCTTACCTCCCCTCCCCCTTCCCTCTCTCTACGAAAACATTTGCAAGTTTCCAAAAAAGCCACCGAGCCGAGCGGCGCGGGGCCGCCGACTCCACCGGCCTCCGAGGAGGCGCCGCCGACTGACACCGAGACGGACCAGCCTGCCCGCCCCGGCCAGGCCCGGCGTCACCCCTACCCAACGCCGGCCCCCTTCCCCAGGCTCTGGCCCCCGACCCCGACTTACTCCGAGCGCGCCGCCGCGGCCCGCGCCTAGCCATGGATGTCGGGGACCCCCCGACAGCCTCCCCAGGACAGCGCCCCGTCCGCGGCCCCCGGGGCACTTCATGGGGCTCTCGGGATCCCCTCTGGCCGGCCCGGCCTCCAGCGCCCCCCGCCCGGCCGCCGCTCGGAGCCGCCGCCCGCCGTGCGCGTCCCTCGCCTCGGCGTCTGCCGCTCCCCCTCCCCCCCCCCCCGGCCGGGCGCCTCTTCCCTCCCCCGCGCCCTCCCCGGGCCTCTCCCGCCCCCCGCTCCCCCCGCCCCCCCCCCCGCGCCGCCTCCGCCACGGGAGTGCGGAGCGGCCGAGCTGAGCCCGCTGCCCCTGCCCCGGGACGTCTCTCTAGAGGCCGCGCCCCGGGTCGCCAGCGGCGGGATGTGAGTGTGGAGGGGACGGGGCCAAGGGAGCCCTGACATCGGGGCCCGGGAACGTAGCCTGCGACGCTGCCGCCGCTTCATTCTCTTCTCCGGGAGAAACAGACGTTATTTTTTCTGATCAGCCTGCCCGGGCCGGTGAATAGGGACCCTCAGCCGCGAAGCAGGACCTCTTCCACGGGAGGTACCCCGCGCGCCCCCGGCCGCGGCGCTGTCCGTTCGCCCGCGGGACTCCCGCTCGGGCTGCACCGGGGTCCCTGGGGAGGCTGCTGGGCTGCCAGCCCGAGCCCCGCTCGGCAGCCGCTGCCCTCTCGCCCCGCCCCGCCCTCGCCTGGACCCCCGGCCTCGGGAACTCCCGGGTGGGTAGGTCGGCTATGGTCTTAGTCCCGGCCCCGCCCCTGCCCGCGTCTCGGGGCTCACGTCCCTCTCCCACCCTCCCCTGTCTCTCCCCGGGGTCCGGGTCTCCCAGAGTCTCGACCCTTCCAGACGCCGGCCTGGCCTCCACCCCTCCAGCTCCGCCCCTGACTCCACCCCGGGAGACTCCAAGCCGCGAGACTCGGGGCTCCGCCGGTACCCCCACTCCGGAGCCCTGAGTCCCTCTCCACCTCTTCACATCTCCAAACACTCCAGGTGGGCTCTGGTCCACTGGGGACCCCCAACTTGGGGGAAGAACGGGATGAGTCTGTGGGGGCGGGGTTTCAAGCTCACGCCCGGGAGGGGACGCTGTAGCGCAGAGAGGAAGGGATCTCGGACCCCAAGCCTGCCATCTTTCAGTACCTGGCAGGGAAGTCGCGTTGCTGGGGAGGGCCTGGGATGCTTGGAGCGAATGGCTTCAAAGATGGCCTGGGGGAAGCGACCCTCGGAAATACCATCTGAGCGAAGTGGCAGTCCCCGATTACCCACTCACCTGTTATATATCCTGCGCAGGACGACTTCCTGCTCTCTGAGCCTCAGTTTCCTCATCTGTAAAACGAGGATTTGACCAGCCGATTCAAAGGGCACTTTTCACTTTACTGTTTTAGTGCTGCAGAGGGTGGGTGGCCAGACCCATGGGCTTCCCAGACTCAGCCTGTGGAAATTGAGCTCCTCAGAGCCCCCAAACCAGCGCCTCCCCCCAACCATCTCAGGGCTGGCCCCCTCCCTCCCCCATGTGAATGGATCCACCAGCCTAAACCCTAAGGCCTCTGGAATCCAGCTGCAGCCAGCCTTCCTGGCAGCCCACCCTTCTTCAGGCCCAAACCCACCCATGTCTCATACTGTATGCACAGCTGTCTTCTCCATAGGAGTCTGTGGCCACACCCTCCTCTGTACCCTGGAGTTTCTTGTCCTGGTGATTAAGGACTCTGCTGTTTGAGGCAGTTTCCTCCGGAGGTGACCTTCCCCAACAAGCACTGTCCACTAGACTCCTCGTCTTCTCCCCATGCTCCCTCCCCTGCCCTTGCTAGGATCCTGCTTTGTCTGGTGTAAAGAACATCCCTCCTTCCTTGTGACACCAATCCTCCATTACTGGGAGGGGATGTGATTTGGGAGCTGCCCCCTATGGTGTGTGGGTTACTTAGGAACAGGGATTGAGGCCCAGGTGCCCAGAGTGGGTACCTAAGGAACATTGGTGATTCTTCAGTGTTCTATTTTGATGGTCTCACTTTTATGTCTCGACGTTTCTAAACCATTCTATTACGTTTTATGGGTCTATGGCTGACCACCCCTTCCCTGTGATAGGAAAAGAATCTTCATGGAGGGATTGGAGGGACTGGTGTTAAACTAGGGGCTGATGTAGGGAGTCCTCAGACCTGACATCAGACAGCTTGAGATTGGGAAACACAGTATTTGTACTCGGGAGGACCAGGGTGGGCTGTGCGCAGGGCTGCAGAGAGGGATCTGATGGGCGGCGGGCCCCTTAAGGGTGTTCCTCTAGCCATAATTCCTGTGCCTCACCCCTGAGGCCCTTGCTGGACATTCTCCCAGTGTGGGGGAGGCTGATCCCTAAGTCACCTCTAGGCCTCGGTTAAAGTACCACCATGGGGATGGGGTGTCACACATTAACTGGTAGCGCCCGAGTGCCTGGCAGAGCCAGCCTGCCCTTTTTGACAGGCAAGCCCCAGGGCTGCAGGGTCAGTTTCTGGCCAGTTTCAGTGGCATTTGTAAAGGTCTGGTTGGGGATAGGGAGTCCCTTTTAGGGATTCCTGCCTCTAATGGGGAAGAGCCAAGATGGTTACTGGAGTTCAGAACTGGACTCGGGCCCAGTGGCCCTAAACTGGATTCTGCTGCTGCCATTGCCACTGTGAGTAGGGCTCTGGCCAAGCTACACAGACCCTAGGGCCGCGGTGGGCACCAGACTCAAGAAGGAAAGACAGACACTCAGCTCTTAGCTTTTCAGCTCTACCTCACTCCCTTAGAAACCCCCTCGTCCCATCCTGGGGGCTCTGTGGGAAAACTGGCCTGCAGACCCTCCCCCCTTCACCCCCCAGTCCTAGCTCTAAAGTCAGCTTGAATCCCAATCTCGACCCTGATCCCAGACTGAGTTTTATCCCCCACACAGAGTCTTTTTCCCAGTCTGACCTCTGACCCCTAGCTGAACCCTGACCCCAGGCTGAGCCTCCACCAAGCCTCAGACCTCTCCATGGTTCCAGGCCCCTCTGGAAGTTTTTCAAGGCAAGGGGCTGGTAGGGGTGGGGATGGCCAGGCCATAAGTGAACTGAGGTGCCACTTTTACAGCCATTTCGGCTGCTCATAAACACCCCCCACCCGGATGAGTCACTGGAGGCTCCCACAGCAGCTGGTCGGGCAGCCCCCTCCCCTGGCAGCAGGAAGCCTGGTTTTCTCACCTCTCAGGAAGGCAAAGGGAGGGAAGGGGGGCGGGCAGAGGGGCTGGGAGTCTCTGCCCCAGACAGGGAGCACTCCTGGGGCGCCTGGAGGTGGGGGCCTCCTGTCACGGGCCCCCTGATGCTGTAATGTCCGATCCACAGACAACTCCGTGCAGGCACGCCTTGTCTGCCCTACAGCATGACACAGGCACGCGTGCATACACACACACACACACACACACACTAACCCAATGGGGCACAGCCTTGCCCCTCCCAGCTGTGCTTGGGTCCCAGGATTGCCTTGGACCCCACTCACCTGGAGCCCACAAGGTCTTCCAAGTAGGGCCTGGAGACGCAGAGCAGACTCAGGTCGGCCATGGAGAGGCCATGGATAGTTCCGAGCTGCTTCCACGCCTCAGACCTAAGCAAGGATGTTGCTGCTAGGGCCGGGGAAAAGCCTTAAGTGAGAGCTTTCCCTTGAAAAGAAATTAATTATTTTTTACCAAGCCCTGCACCAGCCCAGGACTTTGTCCCAGACCCCTGGTAGGGGAGCAGGGGGAGGTCCAAGTATACCTGCGTTCCGGGCCCGGAGCCGGGCCCTCCCCCGGCCTCCATGGGTGTGACCCAGGCCAGCCCAGCCCCTCAGATGTGGGTGTAACACAGTGGTCCTCTCCTTTCCCTTCCAAGCCTCTCTCTGGCTAACTCTTCTTCCGTCTGTTCTGGTGCCCTTGTCTGCCCCTCCTGGCCTTTCCCATGTCTCAGAAATCTCAGGCCACCGTGAGGCGTGAGCACAGTCCCTCTGAGTGACTTCATTCAAGTTTTCAGCACCTGAAGGAGTCAGACGGAGGCTGAAGGTAGTTCATAGCCAGGTCACAGGCAGAAAAACGGAGACCTGAGCAGGCCTCTCAGCACTGGGTGCTCAGTGTTCTCCAGGCAGGTGACCCATGGGGACACTCATTCCACCCAGCCTTTGTCCTAATCCTGCAGCCCCCTAGCTCCATACCTGCCTTCTTGCCCACTGGAATGTGGGTTCTTGGCGTGAAAGCAGCCAGTGCCACTCAGGCTCAGGGTCTGCTTATGCTGTTACAGAGGCAGGGGGTCATGGACAGGATGACCTTCCTCTGTGGTTCTGTGGGGTGAGCTGCGATGGAACCAGGGCCAGGCCTCGACACCGAGATGACACGGACAGATAGGGTAGAAGGGGCCATACAAGACCCTGGAGCCCGGCTCCTGTACCCGGAGACCCTGGCTGGAGGCTGCCCTTCTGCCTGAGCCCAGCCAGAGCTGGTTTGGGTCTGGAAGTCCCCGGCTGAGCCTGACGAGGTGTAATGATTCACGTGGCTGCTGTCGCTCAGCACATTCCAGCAGGAGCCCCCAGAGCCCAGCGCGTGAGGTGGCTGGCCCCAGACCAACCCCCAGCAGCTGGGGCTCGTTCCTGGGGCCCCCATCCCCAGGGGCGACCCTTCCCCAGGTCTTCCAGGCTCCTGGGGAGGGCACCTCGCTTTACAGTTTCCAAAACACTTTTCTAGTTCACAGGCTGGAAAGGGAGGCAGAGAGCTTGGCCATATCTGGCCTGGATGGGGGTGGGGGGGGGGGGAATGAGGCTGAGGGGGTAGACCGGGCTGGCCAGGGTCCTGGAGTGAGACGATGACAAATACGTGTTTATGGGGCTCCTGGTGCCAGCGCTGGGCTGCTCCCAGGCGTGCAGCATCAAGGGGGATCCCTGGGTACACAGACCATTCTACCACCAGATTTGGGGGCCCGTGGGGGACCAGATGTCAGCTTTGCAGGTCAGTTTTCCTCTGCCCTCTGTCAAGTTTGCTGCTGCCTGACCCTCCATTCACAGAGCCCCCTCCCCCATACTCCTCTGCTCTTCCTGCCATTCCCACCCCCACTGGCCAGGGGAGTGGGAGGCTGGGGTCTGTTCTGCCCTGATCTGTGGGTCCCCTTCCTGCCTTGGTTTCCCAGTCTGTCATTCACAGGCCAGTTCAGGGCTCGAAGGGGCTCCACAAAGCCACAAAGTGTGCAGGGGCTTGGGGCTTGAAATCTGTGAATCTGAAAACCTGAGGACCTCTCTCTCTTGGGGGCCGCCTATGCAGGCCTCCCCATGCTCCTCCAGTGAGCCCCAGCCCAGGGCTCTGAGGGGCGAGTCTGGCCCTCAGCTCCAGGGACAGGAAGTTGTATTTTGGTCCTGGGTCCGGGGGAAGGAGGCAGGGGAGAATGGCAGCTCAGACCCAGTCATGTTTACTCGGGCCCGGCCCCCTCTGAGCTCAACAGGCCCATTCATCGGGAGCCCCATAAACCCTTCGGGGCTCCCTGAGGTTCAGAGCGCCTGGACGCCAGGTCTGGCTACCGCCCCCAGACCTGCTGGGGGCCACGGGCAGCAGGTGGGGCGTGGGTGAGGCAGACCTGGGGGTGGCCTCAGACACGCCTCAGTTTCCTGACCTGAATGTTGACATAATGGTTTCTACCCATAAATGTTGCAGAGCAGTTGAGAAAATCGAGGGGGGCTTCGTGGCTGTGTCCCATCACACCAGGCTTCTGAGAGCGTGTCCTCAAATCCCATGGCCTTCAAGGCAAGCCTGAGACCCCACCCCTGGCCCTGGGGTGGGCGTGGGTGCACGTCCCACAGCGGTGGAGGGAGATCCTCATTCTCTCTGGCATGCAGGTCCTCATCTGTTCAACAGAAGGTCTCCATCAGAAGTGGAAACGTGGGGACTGGACGGGGCGTTAAGGAATGAGGCTCCAGGGTCTGCTCACCCCCAGGTGAGGACTGGGGTGGCTTGTGCCTCACACTGTCTTCAGGCTTCCAACTCTGCTTTAATCAGATGGGGCCAGCTCTCGTTCCCTTGAAATGGAAGGGAGACAGCAGCAGTGTTTGTTAGGTGGGAAGAACCATGGCTTAGGGGTCTGAATCCCACCCAGCTGCTGTGTGACCTTGGAGTAGTCCCTTCCTCACTCCAGGCTTACCAGCCCCCACCCCCTCTCCACCCCTGCCCATTGTTGGCTGGGGTTATACCCTTAGGGTTCCCATGCTATGCAGCCGGGTGGGGACCTGGTGATGGGAAGGGCCGGGTAGGAGCAAGCCCTCCCATCCCAGATGCCTTTCAACAGCGTCCCCACATGCCTGGGCAACCTGGCCAAACTTCTGGGACCCTGGTGGGGTAGAGGGGATGAGAACGGAGTCTCCTTTCCCAGACGCCTTCCGGGTGGGGTGTGACTTCCCGCTCCAGTGGTTGTAAAATCCCCTGAAGCTTGGTGGGTCCCTGGAGACGGGGGGTGTCTGTGCCTCGGAATACCCCCCTCCCAGGCGTGTTTGACACGTGTTTCCGCCTCTCCCAGCATGGGCTCCCGCTGCTGCTATTTATAACTTTTAAGAGCTCCTGCCGACTACAAAGTTTTCTTAAACTCAAAATATCACCGAGGTCCTGGGCACGCGTTCCAGAGGCCGGCTGGGCCCTGTGGTTTGAGGGGCCAGGGGGCCAGGAAGGAAGACACAAGGGAAGGGGGTTGCTTAGACACGGGGTCCTGGCTCGTGGCTACGGTGCGGATACCTAGGGTCGGGGACCCCCAGGTCTTGATACTGGGCCCCTTGATACTTGGACTGGAGGGATGCTCTCTGTGGGTGGTCCTTGGTCAAGCTGGGCCATTTGAGGACAGCGGGGCCATCTCTCCAGGCCTCAGTTTCCTCTCCTGCCTCACAGAACACTAGCTGGGTGAAGCAATGAGCTGGCAGTGACACTGGGAACATCTTGGGCTGGGACCAGACTGTGTCTGTCTGGCCGTCCAGCACCCGGCACAGAGCCTGGCCCAGAGGCGCCGTGGTCGTTGGCTGAACTGGCCAGAGAGAGGAAGCACTTGGGGAAGTTTATAAAACCATGTGTGGGAGAGCGATGTCCAGAGAGGAGCAGTGGTGTGCCAGAGGTTATCGAGCTCATTCAGACCAAGTACCCAGGTCTTCCCAACACCTAGGACCCTGATGGCTGTGGGAAAGGCTGAAGGGTTCCAACTGGGGACCAGTGGGTCCCCACCTTGGAGGAGATTCCAGAGACAACAGGAGAGTGGCTATGCATACATCAGAGACCCCCACCCACCCCCAGAGCTGGAAGGGCCCCGGCAGCTGATTGGACCCAGAGAGGGCTGCCCAAAGTCAGATACGGAGCCCCTGCCCACCCTGGGCCGCCGCTCCAACTCTGGGGCTCCTCTGCCTCCTCCGGAGTGAGTACAAAGCTCACACCCCACTTCCCAGGTGGAAAGCAGAGGTCCTGGACCCCATTGCACCCCTTTACTTCCTGCCTTCATGAGCCGTATAGGGGAGCAGAGGCAGGGAGCAGGCATGCTGACCCTGGGTCTGTCTATTATGTCCCGTCCCCATGTGCAACCCCAGGAGCTGTTCCTGGCCCAGTGAGCAGAGCGGGTCCCACGTGGAAGGAAGCCCTGCCTCTCCGACTCAGCTCCACACCACTGTTCTGATTCAAGCGTAACCACAGAGGGCTATCGGGGGCTCTGGGGGGCAAGGAAGTGAAAGTTGGAGGAGAGAGAAAGGAATTGTTCTGGAAGCTCAGCCCTGATGGGGCTACTCCTCTGCTCCAATGCCTTCCCGTGGCCTCCTGGATCAGGTCACTCAGTCCCCAACACGTGAGGGCTTACTGTGTGCAGGGATGGGCCTCCAGACTCGGAGGCTTGCCTTTGCTTTCAGGAGCCACTTCCCTATTGGCCCCACTGGGCTGGGGTTCCCGTTGCCTGAACCCTCAGTGAGCTCTCACCTCTTTGCCCCTGCTTCTTCCAATCTGACTTGCCCTCCCTTCTCAGCTGGGGAGCTCTCCTCTGCTCTTCTAATATCTCTTCTCCCAGGTCTTCCTGAATCTGCCCCCACTCCTTGGCAGTGTGAGACCCCACACCCCTGACTCTTGCCACTATCCTTAGAGCCCATGAGGGCGCGGACTGGGTCCTGCTGCGTCCTCCATAGAAGAAAAACCATCATCTTGTTCTGCATCTCCACGGGAAGGGATTTCGTGGACTTTGAACCCTCTGCGCCTCTTTGTCCCCTCTCATCTCTCATTTGCTATGGGGAAGGCCTTCCCCTCCCGAGTCTCAGTTTTCTCTGTAAGGAGGGAGGGAATCCCACGATCTCAGAGGGGTCCTCCTCTGGCCTCTGGACAAGTCCGTGTCATACACTGTCAGAAAGTTCTCCTTCAGGGAGCCTTATGAAATTGAACTCATCCGATGGAGAGTTCTTAGCAAATCAGGGAGCAGCCCAAGGGTCAAGCTGGAGGTGACTGGAGCCCAAAACCCAAATGGGAGACTGAAACCTGGGAGGCTGGGGGACTGGCTGCAGGGAGGGGCCACCCTAGTCCTCGGGCACCCGCCAACCAAGCTGTCCTGGTGGCTGCCATCCTCAGTGGGGTGATGGGGGTGGGGAGACTGGCATGCCCTCTCTCTGGACCCCAAGGTCAGGCAGATGGGGGCCGGAGATGGCGAGGGCTCTCGGCAGCCGCAATCAATGATTCCTCTCCGCGGTTGTTGACCCCAGACTGCTGTAGCCATTATAGGCCAGGCCAGGGAGGGAGCGTGCTGATGGGGGTGGGCTGTGGGAGCCACCTGCTTATCCCCCCTGCCCAGAATTCCCAGAGGCGGGACCCCTCTTCAGAGGGGCGGGGCTTGCCATTAGGCAAGGTTCTCTGAGGGCAGGGGGCGCAGGAAGCCCCCAGTGCCTCTGGCTTATCTGCAGCTTTGGATGAGCCCCACAATTGTGCAGAATTCCAGTCGATCATTCCCTTAATGCCCTGGCCCCGAGCTCTAAGCTGCAGCCGAGAAGTCCCAGCTTTCTGCAAGGCACTGAGACCTGTACGGGGGGCAAAGGTTGGTGCAAGTGGGAGGCGGAGGAGACTCAGGCAGAACTTGCCCCGATCTGACTGTGCTGGGGGTACTGCTTGCCTTCTGGACCCCGCCCCACCATGCCAGTGTGTACCCAGAAGTCCCTGGAGGGAAGAGGCTCCAGGAGTCAGTGATGACACCAGGAGCAGATAACTAATCCCAGACCCAGTGCCTCATCATCTGCTTTGGATGGGGCTTTTACCATCCCCACCATCTCTCCAAAATAGCTTCTCCATTAGCCCTGGCTGCAAAACCTCATGAGGCTCCCTGGAGCAGAGGGGCTCAAGTCCCGCTGCTGCAGAGCGCTGGGTGCCTGGCATCGCCCCTCTCTGTGTGCTCTGGCCTGTGCCCTTGGGCATCCCTGGGCTGACTTGAGGGCTCGCTCCACATTCCTGGGCATCTGTGAGTCTCTGAACTTGCTGTGTTCTCCCACCCCAGCCCTCAAGGCCAGCCTGAAGAGGACGTGCCTGTCCTTTGGCCATCCCGCTTTCCCTTTGCCCCCACCCCTGCCTGCTCTGGGGTCCAGGTTCTGGGAAAGGAATGGGTCGGGAGACTTCCAGAGAGTTCTTTCCCACGAGAGCCGAGCTCTGACCCCCGTGCTTATCTGGCCTGGGTTTGCCAAGAATAACACAGATGCTAAGGCCTGCGAGCCCTAAACCTGGGGACGCTGACCTCCCCAGGCCCAGCTGCTGTGCTCTGGCCTCTATTTTCCCTTCATGAACAGAGTGGGGGGTGAGGGTGAGAAGAGGCAGCGAAAAGGTCCCAAACCTGGACGCAAACGCTCACACTCACACTCACACTCGTGCACTCACGTGATCTCCCAGACCTCATCAGGCAGGCTTGCTGTAGTTCCCTGATTTCCCTGGTCTGTCCTTCTCAGTGCTCCTAATTCCCACCCACAACTCCTTCTGTTCCAGTGAGCTCCGAGGTGTGATATGGTAGGTGTGCATGTATGCAAAGGCGCGTGAATGTGTGTACATATGCGTGCAACGGGCACGTGTGCGCACACAGGCGTGTACACACGTGTATAAGCATTTGTGCAAAGGCATCTATACTGCATGAGGATTTACGTTTAAAGGTGTGTACGTGGGAGTGTGGTTGCTTTTGGTGCAAGCCCCTGTGGATGGGGCACGTGTGCGTGGGCGCACATACACACTTCTGTGTGATTCCTGGTGGCCCTGGTGTTGGTGGAAAGGGACCAGGTGGTGTGGGGAGTGTCCAGGGCCCAGTGAGCAGGCTAGCCTGACGATGATATTTCTGAGCACGTGTGAGTGTGACTGTGTGTGTGTGTGTATGTGTGTGTGTGTGTGTGTGTGTGTGGTGCTTTAGGCAGGGTAGGTGGGGCAGATATATAAATATCCGCACAGGCAGGTACCGGAATTGACCCTAACTATTCCTGGCTGGGGGCTTGGGCCGTTTTTAATGCAGTTCCACACCCTGGGCCACAGAGGGTGTTTGTGCGGCCACTGGAAGCACAAGGACACAGCTGGTGCTGGGTGGCGTGTGTGGGGCTGGTGGGGCCACCGCACCTAGGTGGCGTGTGCAAGGGGACAGGGAGGGAGGCCCTCCTGGTCACCATTGCCTCTTCCACCATCCCTGCCATCACCCCCTAGTCACCCTCCGGTCGTCACCTCTGCCACTGCCACCACTGTCGCCCGCACCGCCTACGTTCCTGCCACCGCCCCCGCTGTCACGGCCGCCCCTGGCCGCGCTCTCATCCTGCACCCTGGTCTGGCGCCCCTTTCCTGTCTGCTTTGGGCTCTGGAGGGCAAGGCCAAACCGGCCGTATCCCCTGCTCCCGGCTCAGGGCCGGGTGCGCACGCACCTTGCATGGTGGCTCTGGGAAGCTGCATCTTGCCCCGGGGTCTCTCATTGTCTCGGTGTGCCTCACAAGCCTCCCTCCCTGTCTCTGAAGCCGTCCCCATCTCTGTCCCAGTCCCCTGTCAAGTCTCTGCTGTGGTTGGTGGGGGTCCCGGCTCCAGTTTCCCCGCCCCCCGCCGTGCCTGTCCGGTCGTGGGGGTGGGGGGCTCCTCCTCCCGGCCAGCGGGGACTGTTTGCCTGAGACAGTGGTCCATCCAGTCAAACAACCGCCCAATTCAGACTCCTCGTCTGACTGATGGGTTTTTTTTCCCCCTGCTAAATTTACTCTCATTTTTGACTGAATTGGCCATTCAACAGAGGTTGTGTCCACATGCCCCCGCCCTGCCCCGTGCCAGCAGATGAACAGGCCCACAGATGGACGCGCACACGGAGCCGGGAGCACCTGGACACGCTCATACTCGCGTGCGGTCACAGCCTCTCGCGACACGCGTGAGCACACGAGGCGGCACACGCATCTAGGCGCACACGTTCACACCTCCCGCCATGGTGATGGTGTCTGTCCACCCGCAGACCTGTTCCGGGGAAGCCTTGCGGAGACGGGCCCGGACATAAGCCCCCACCCCGCAGCCCCGGGGCAGCCACGACCCCTGTCCTCCGAGGCCAGCCTCCGTCCCGGCCTCCTTCCACCCTCAGCCCATCTAGGTGGGGCCTCTGGTCATCTTGGGCGGCCGCCGAGCCCCTGCAAGCCTCAGTACCAGCTCCCAGACCCCGATCCTAAAAGGGGACTCTTTTTTTTTCTTCCAAGGACAATAAATATTTGCTCTTTGGGAAACGGCTGCTGGGAGGGTACAGGGTTTGGCCCAGCGGCGAGAACGTCCAGGGCAGTTCGGGAGGCCGCAGGCCTCGCTGGGGAGGGACTGAGCGGCACGTCGCCCCGTTCCCTCGGACCCCTGCCTCAGGCCTTGTTTTCTCCATTCCTTGGCTCAGCATGCCGGCTCCCCTCCTCCCGCCCCTCCCATCTGAGACCCCTCTACCCGCAGACTCATCCCTGGAGAGCCTTCCCACTCCCATTCACCGTTCTCAGCCCCCACTCCTTTCCCACACATCCAGGATGGCCGGCCCCAACTTGCAGTCTGACTCTTTGGACCAAAGAAGGGGTTCAGTATTCCCGGACACAGTTCCAATCTATCTCCTTGGACCAGCCGCGGAGGGCAAGGTCAATACCCCTCCCCGGCCAGGTCTCTGAGAGCAGACCATGCCGCTCAGACTGGGCCTCTGAAGTCAGGGCTATGCCCTCCTTCGTAATGGACCGAGCCTGGCCAACAGTCCCCCAGGCTGTCCTCCCACGAGGCGCTGGTCCCTGGAGGCTCCTGCCTGCCCACCCCTCCCTCATGCTCAATTGGGCTCCCAAATATAGCGGCCGTGGCCACAGCCGGCCAGGACACCACAGCCCCAAGCGTCAGTCCTGGGCAGGGATCAGAGGGGCAGGGGCTGATTATAGGTCCCTGGGCCAAACCTAGGGCTTGCCTGCCAGCCCGCTGGGTCCTGCCACCCCCACCCCAGAACCACAAGGTTGGAGCATCTGGTCCCCGTCAGCACAGTGGGCAGAGGGAGGGGCCTGAGGGTTGTGTTTGGCCTGCCGAGGACAGAGTTGTCTGTGTGTGGTGTGGGGGTGGCGAGGATGGGCTGGGACTCTGGGGCAGTGACTGTCACCTCGCCCCACCGTGGCCACTGTACAGATGGGGAAACCTAGGCCTAGAGAAGCCAAGACCAGCATGGGTCACAAGGAGTCTACTGCCTCCCCCTTGGCCACGCCTTCCCATTTTTCAAGGCCTGGGGCTATGCTCCGAGAAGCAGGCCACATCCTGTTGGTGGCATAGCAGCCCTGCTGGGAAGTCCTCTTTGGAGTCAGACTTTCACCCAAGGCTCCAGGGCCATGGGATGCTGCAGAAATTCCTGCCCTCCTGGTCCTCGTGGCTGCCTCGTGCCAGCTCTGGCCAGAGTTGCCGGGCAGCTGCTGCCCCTTACGGGGGGGGGGTGGTCAGTGCCCCCATCTGTGCAGCTGGGCAGGGACTGGGGGCCCCGTGTGGGGTCTGTGCTCATGGGCGCCCAATGTATGGTGGTGGGTTTGCGTCTATGTGGACACACGGGTGCCCTGGCGGGAGAGCTGCCGCCCGTGGGCCTGCCCATGCCTGGACGGGGTCCCCAGGACCTGCTGCACACCAACATTTGACCTACTTCTAAGGCTCTGGGTCTGGCCCAGGCCGCGTTCTCGACTCCTCCGGGAAGTGTGGGCCTGCGTCCCAGCCCAGAGGCCTCGGGCCAGGAGGGGCGGGCTGGGGCGGGCCAGGGCGGCCTGCGGAGCCTGCGGCCAGGGGGACAGGAGCCCGACCCTCCTTCCCTGCCTCTGGCTCCTGAGCCCAAAGGACAGCCAGGCCTTGTCCATCCCTCTCTCCCATCAGCCTCCACCCCCCCACACCCCACGTGGCCACCATATTCTGAGCTCCCCCACTTGGCTCTGACAGGATGAGGGACATTCCTCATGCCCCTCTGAACACTACCAGGAAGGTCTGCCAAGCACCCCCACCGTTTGCCAAGCATTTACACTCCCCCATTCCTCGCCCTTCTCTACTCAGAGCTGTAGGCAGTGCCAGTCTGGAGAACCAGCAAGCCCCTGTCTTGGGTCCTGGGTCCGGGGTCTGAGATTACAGTCTTGGGTCCTGGGTCTTGAGTCCTGGGTCTGGACTCCAGGGTGAGAGTCCTGGCCCTCGGCCTGGGGTCTTGGATTTGGAGTCTGAATTGAGGGTGTGGGTTTGGCATCCTGGGTTTTAAAGCCTGGGTCTCCAGAGTGTGGGGTCAGGTCCTGGGCTCTGGGTTCCAGGTTCTAGGCTTGGGGTTCAGATCCTGAGACCTGAGTCTGGAGATGGGGTTTGGGGCTCCAGGCTCCAGGTCTGGAGTCTGGGTTCTGGGTTGGGATCCTGAGTCCTGGAGTTTGGCTGGTTTCTGTCCCTTTTACGCCCCCTGCTGGCTGGTCTTCATGGTCAAGTCACTGCCTATAGCACAGGATCACCCTGTTTCTTCAGGCTAGTGAGGCGAGTGTCAGCCAGCGGGTGGGAGTGGCAGACGGGCTGAGGTGGCAGCAGTTGCTGGCTATACTCCTGTCCTGGGGGCCCCTTGCAGCGACCTAGGCTCTTGCCAGCCTTCCAGCAATCCCCCCCTCCCCAGTCTCCCCTGACTCCACCCCATGGGTGGAGTTTGGCAATAGGCCCCAGTCCCCCTGTGAGAAATGGGTAAAATTGAGATGTTTTGGGACATTTGCTCATCTGACACTTATTGAGTGCTTACTGTGTACCAGGCTCTGTCGTAGACTCTTCCACACAGATGTGGAAGAACAAAAATTCCTCCGTGCCAGCTGACATGAGATCAGGGGTTGACCAGGAGCAAGTCATGGCTAGGGTCCCAGCCAAGAGGATGAAACAGCCTCTGCGAAGGTATGGGGGCTGGAAATAACCGAGAAAGAGGCCAGTGTGGCCAGAGGTTTTCTGTCTCTATCCATGGGCCCCTCAGAAGTTAGGGCCAGCGCCTTCCCCAGCATTCCCCTTGGCTGGAGGGGGTGGGGGAGGTAGCTGCCCCCGAGAAGTCTCTGGAATGTGGTACTTGTGAGTCTGCATCAGACTGGGTCACCAGGCAGACCCTGGGGCTGGAGACGCTGGAGTGGGGAGGGGTAAGAGCCAGGCTCTCCAGACCCCACAGGCTCTGCCAGGATCTTGCCTGCAGGCTGTCGTTCCTGAGGGACACAGAGCTCAGGCTGGGACCTGGGAGAGAGATGAGAGCCAAGCCATAGTGTGGCCTGTCCTTACTACCCACTGTCTGCCCCTCTCTCTTCCACCTGCCTGACTCTCCTTGTTACAATGCCCTGTCCCCTGCTCACCTGCCTGCCCACCAGCCCACTCCTTGTCTTGCTTCTGGTCTCAACAGCCTACCCTTCTGGCAATAGAGGGGGCTGATCCCTGCACAGCCCGTGCTGGGGGCTGGGCATTGATTTGAGGCTGAGAGAGGTCCCACAGGGTGAGCCCTGGGGTGACTTTGCTCCCAGGAACCCGGCCCCTGCCTCCATCTGAGCCCTTGGGAGGGAGTGAAGATGGCTCTGTGCACAATGTCCCCAGTGCAGGGCCGCATCTGCCCTGTGCATGAGGTAAGGGGACAGAGACCCCCCACCCCGCCCACGTTCTTCCAGGCAGAGGAGGGGGCGGCGCAGTGTGGCTCCGGCTGGCTGCACGAGCCGGCCCCACCCTCTAGCCCAGACCTGGCAGCTGAGGCTCCAGAGCCCCACGTCGCCACCTACCCCTGTTCAGGCTGGTGTTGAGCGGTTCCTGAGGGAAGGCAGTTATGTGTGGATGAAAGGAATGCGATCAGAAGCCTGGGTGACCCTGAGTGTGTCCCCTCCCCTGGGCCTCCGTTTCACCCATGACAAATGAAAGGGGACTGGGTGGTGTCTCACTGGCTGTGCCTGTGGGTGCCTGGCGCCCCCCAGGACATCCAGAGTCAGTTGTCCTGAGGGCCAGCAGGCCTGGGCAGTGGGGCCGCCCAGGGGCCTTTCTCTCTGTGTGTCCTCCTCTGCCTGTCTTCTCTTGTGGTATTTCTGGCTCGTCTCTGTGGGCCCTCCCCCCACCCCTTTTTTTCCTCAATACTTTTGCCAAACATCTGGAAGGAAAGTGAAAAACCTGCCCCCCCTCCCCAGCACCGGATGTTGTCAGATTTCCAGATGTGGGGTGTTCTGTCCTCCAGATGAGGGGAGGAATTTCCTGTGTTCCAGCTAGGGGGGGACCCGGCCCCATCTCTCCACTGCTCTCCCCCTCCCCATGAGGACGAGTGACAGGATCAGAGCGACCTGGGCTCAGCAGGTAGACGAGGGGGGACCCCAGGTGGAGGTCCCTATGAATCCTTCCCCCTGGCCCTGGCCCCAAGAATTCACTGGGGGGTGTGGAGGGGTGAAGCACTGCCTCTGAAGTTTCTATCAAAGGCTCCAGGCACCTAAAAATAACAAGGAGCACCTCCTTCCCCCCACCCCCCGTCCCGGCACACACAGAGGAAGGGGGCCCAATGTGCTTGCAAGCTGTCCCCACTCTCAGAGTTCTGTTCCCAGAGGGGCCTCATGCCACCTCAGCCTTCCCCCACTCCTCCACCACCCCGCCCCCTGCTTTCCCAAGTGGTGGCCCGGCCAGGCTGCCCTCTCCTGAGACCTGGATATGGGGTGGGCACCAGGGGGCAAATGTCTCTGAGCTACCTGGGATCCCTCAGAGGCGTAAAGTGGGCGATGGGGGGAGAGGAGATGGGAAGTGAGGTGAAACAGAGAAGCAAGCCGCAGGGCCAGCCGGGTGCTGATGAGGAGGCTGTGGGGGCTGCTGGGCTGCTGATTGGTGCTCAAGGGAGCAGCACCCATTCCACTGCCATTTGGGGCGTTCCTGGAGACCCCCTGGCTGGGGCTGCAGCTGCTGGCGAGCCTTGAGCAGACACTCACACACAGATGCTTACGAACACCCAGACACAAACACAAGGAAGCAACACTCACAGACACACTCACAGAGATACACGCAGACATGTGCGTACGTATAAACACGCGGACACAGACCCGCAGAGCCAACACGGAGACCAGCCCAGGTTATTCCCCACGCAGATGCAGACGGTGCACACTAGGACCCCCCCCCCCCAACATGAAGACACCTAGACAACACACACAGATACACGGCTCCCACCACCACAGACAGACAGACAGACAGACAGACAGACAGACACAAACAGCCACACACGTGCGCGCGTGCTCACGCATGGGAATTTGATGAGCAGATGGGACACGGAACTTAAGAGGCGCCCTTAGGCCATCACAACCCTTCTGTTCCCAACACAACACGCACTTGGTCCAGACTTCGGGTCCTGTGTGGTTTACTGACTGGCTGAGGGGCCTCAGGGCTGCTGTGCCTATAGTGCTTGTGCATTGGAGGGAGAGTATGTGCTAAGCAGTGGCTTCTGTCCTCTCCTCCCCTCCCCCTCCCTCTCCCCAACAGGTGATTGGGAGGAATGGAGAGCCCTCCCTCTCCCCCACCCATTCCTGAGCCCGAACAATGCCCTCCCCAGGCCCCAAAATAGCCCCTGAGCTTAGCCAATTGTCCTTTTATGGCCCTGTCCCTATTGTGCACTGCAGGGAGGGGGGCTGGGGTCAGGAGGTGTCTGGACAGGATAAAGGCCAGGCCTGGGAGCCTCACCTACCCTGCTCTCTACTTTCCTTCTTTCCACATCCCTCTCTGTGCTTACAGCTCCCATGGCCCCCAAAAAGCCAGACCCCAAGAAGGACGATGCCAAAGCCGCCAAGGCGGCTCCCGCGCCCGCGCCCGCGCCCGCGCCAGCGCCCGCACCTGCGCCCGAGCCCCCCAAGGAAGTAGAATTTGATGCCTCCAAAATCAAGGTGGGTGCGGGAGCTGAGTTGCAGCAGGAAGGACAGGGCACATCAGTGGATCCCAGAGTGGGCTACTCAGTGTCAGGCCAGACTCTAGAAGGTGAGCGCTGAGCTGAGGCTGGAAGTCTCCACGCAGAGGTCAGGCCAGCCCTGGGGGCTTTCAGGCTTCAGGAGGACTGTGCAGGCAGGACTCCCCCAGAGCTGCCCAAGGGCAAGTCTTTGGTGGTTTTGGAAACTGTCTCTTGCCCTTCTTCCTGGACCTCACATCCTTGGGGAATCCCGGAGCCCCCTGGACCCCAACCTCTGTGGCCAAGTAGAGATCTTCCTCGTCCAGCAGTGGGGGGTCTCACTTCCACGCCAAGTCCCCCGGGGGCCCTGGGTGGAGAGTGTGAGGAAGTGACGCCCCTGCCCAGGCTGGGTCACACTCACCCCTACCAGAGTGGCCGAGCCCCAGAATTAGTCGAGCCTCAGCTTTTAGGTGGGGAAGTTGAGGCATGGGCTGAGTAGATCATGTAGGAAATTGGTCTTGGAGCTGTGACCAGTGGAGCCAAAGCTTCTTTCCCCAGTTAGGAAGTCTTTCTCAGAGTCTAAACTTGGAGGGAGAGCCATGACTCCCACCTGTGGTATTTGCATAGTGGCACGTACCCTGTGTCCTGCCTGTGCCCTGTTCTTGGCTGGCCACCGGACACTGCTGCCCTGGCTGCTGGTGGGGTCCCTGTGGAGCCCTCCCAGACCTTCACGGCTCCTGCATGTCCGGCCAGACCTGCGGCCCAACTGCACGGAACTATCTCCTGTGCGTGAGCCCTTCCTGGAGGTGCCTACCTTGTCCCTCAAGACACGGGTTCAAATCCCACCTTTGCTCCGTCCTGTTCACTCTGGGGCTTGGTCTCCTCAGATGTGAAATGGTATAATAAACCTTCCTTGCAGGCTACTGGGAACTATTCACAGAAAGTGCTCTTCGGAGTCGGCTCCCTGAGCCCCAGCCACCCTTGGGTCCAAACTTGTGTCTGGCAGGTCCCTTGCTGAGGTCCGACCACCCCAGGCCCTGTGTGGCATTGTCCAGTGTCCCAGGATCTGAGGCGGGCACAGACTCCCCTCCGAGAGGCAGCTATAGGGAAGCCCCTTGGGCTGGCCAGTGAAAGGCGGGAGGCTTTGCCAGGAGGCCAGGGAGCCTAATCTCAGCAGGCTTCCTGGTGGTGAGAGCTCAAGGGGCTGGGAACAACTGTTCTCAGCACTGGGTGGGGACAGGCGTGACAAGGGGGCAGGGTTCCTCTGCG
Source organism: Hyaena hyaena (assembly GCF_003009895.1). Lineage (NCBI taxonomy): Eukaryota > Metazoa > Chordata > Mammalia > Carnivora > Hyaenidae > Hyaena > Hyaena hyaena. The sequence goes on from NW_024080662.1 coordinate 3,337,519, forward strand.
CTGATGTGTGCCGTGGAGGCGGAGGTCAGTGGGACTCCCAGGGAGCAGCAGTGGGAGAGGTGCCAGGCACGCCCCCTCTCCCAAGTTCCTTTCCCTCCTGCAACCTTGACCTTGGGGTGAGTGACTGCTGCGATAAAAATAGACCTGATATCTAGTGAGGAGGGGGAAACCAGGTCCCAGGAGGCCTCCTGACCTCAGGTGGCTCTGGTGCAGCCTCAGCAAAGACTCACCCACACCCCCCTGACCCCCATGCTGCGCTGCGGTGGGGGTAGCCTCAGGCTCACGGACCATGTGGGTGACGGTGCCCAGCACACACACACGTGTGTGTGATTGCACACACGTCCATCTCACACACACACGTGCACGCGGTCCTGTGGATATGCTCTCATGCTGACAGAAACCATCTGGCCCGTAGCCTCCCCCTTCCCCCTCCAGGAGCCCTCCCCAAGGAGGTGAGGCCACCCATCTCTCTCGTGTGCATGGTCCCACCCGCTGGGCCCCAGGCCTGCTGGGGGTGGGGGGCAAAGCCAGTCTTGTCAGATCTTGTGGCTTCAGACACCTCTGTCCAGGACCGGGGGTGACAGGTAAGGCCTACACTGAGCTGGGGACTCGGGGCACCAGGCCCGCCTTCTCATCTCTTCCCTAGATGCGGCCCACCGGCCATCAGGGTCTGGGCACATGCAGACCCAGGGCCCTCGTTCTAACAGGTCGGGAGGGGGCAGGAGGCAGGAGGGTGTCAGGGGAGATGGCAGGAGGTCGTGGGTGCTGGAATGGGGACAAGTTGGGGCAGCCAGGCTGAGGCCTGGGCCCACCCTCTGGACCAGGCCAGGCACTCAGAACCTCTGGGGTCTCCTTTCAGATCGAGTTTACACCGGAGCAGATTGAAGGTGAGTGAGGCTCTGGAGCCCACGGGCTGCAGGGTGGGGCCCAGGGTCCCCAGCCTGAGAGTCCTGCCAGTGTGGCGTGAGCGGGGTGGGCTGACACTGGGGGTGTCCACAGTTCACCGCCTCTCCTGGCAGAGTTCAAGGAAGCCTTCATGCTGTTCGACCGCACACCCAAGTGTGAGATGAAGATCACGTACGGGCAGTGCGGGGACGTCCTGCGGGCGCTAGGCCAGAACCCTACACAGGCCGAGGTGCTCCGTGTCCTCGGGAGACCGAAGCAGGAAGGTTGGTTTACGTTGGCGCCAAGCTGGGGAGACCACCAGGGTGGGCCACCTGTGGTGGGACGACACGGGAAGCCCCCTGCTCTGCGCTCTCCTGACATCTTCCCATTGTCTGGATGAGGACACTGAGGCTGGTCTCAGGCTGACAGGGCAACCAGCAGTGAGTCTGCTGGACCATCTGGCCCCCTGCTGATTCGCCGGGCCTGCTGCTCACAGGAAACTGACGGTGCAAATGGGCTAAGGCGGCTGCTGGGAGGGCGGGGGGCACCCAGCCCTGGCCACCCTATGCTCAGTGCCCTTTCCTTGTCTCCTCCGTGTCTCTCTCGGGCTCAGGGCCCCAGATTCCCTCACCACTTTTGCCAGAGAGGTTTGCCTACTTTGCCCCAAGGCAGAGGGAGACTTCAGCCCTCTCCCCAGGTTCAAAGTCCCAGGGAAGGTCTCTGATTGGCCCCACTGCTCCTGGCCAATCACAGGTTGTGGGGAGGGTGGGGTCTATAAGAAAATGGCACTATCTAGGGTGGTTCACCCAAAGGAGAGCAGAGGTGCAAGACAGAGCCCGCTGTGGCGCCTTGGCAGCAAAGTGTCCTGTGCACAGCAATGGATTGCGTAAACAATGCATTTTGGCTGTAAAGTGCCTCGTGCTGGTGAAGTGCCTTGTAAATGGCTAGAGGGCTTTGGGACCTTGTGAGGGCGACAGCCCTTCACTGTAAGGCCCAGCGGAAGGGGGTGCCCATCCCGCCCCTCAGAGCGAGGGACCAAGGACCATCTCTCCACAGAGCTCAACACCAAGATGATGGACTTCGACACGTTCCTGCCCATGCTCCAGCACATTTCCAAGAACAAGGACACAGGCACCTACGAGGACTTTGTGGAGGGGCTGCGGGTCTTTGACAAAGAGGGCAACGGCACTGTCATGGGTGCGGAGCTCCGCCACGTGCTGGCCACTCTAGGTGAGGGTCGCGGCCTCCTCACCCCCACCCCTCCCTCGGGGGGCATCCTGGGAGAAACCACTCCCTCCCCTGCTGAGCCGGTGCCTCATCTCTGAAATGGAGAGAGTGACACAGTCAGGGAGCCTCTGTGGCCGGCGACAAGCAATGTGGGGAGTTTAGAGACTTCGATAGGGAAGAAGGAAATGTGAGGGTGCAGCTCACAGAACCCCAGGCGGCGGGGAGGACAGCTCTGAGGACAGTGTAGGGCACTGTGGCATAGCCAGTGGGGTCAGCTCTGTCCCCATGTTCGTTGTCTCTAGGTCACATTCCAGGGACACAGGAACTAAGTGGCCCAATAGGTTAGGTACCTGCCTCTTGGACACCTGGACCCCCTCATCTGGCTGGCAGGGGCACCCCCTTCTCAAAGTAGCTTTATTACACAGCAAATGTTTATTGAGCACCTACTATGCCGACTCAAAGCAGCTTTTCCCTGTACAAAACATTGACTGAACGACTACTGCCTGCTTAGCCCTGTGCTGGTCTCGGGCTGTGTGTGTGGCTGGGGGTAGGAGGTCGCCCCCCGTTGCAGTGAGGGGACCCGCACAGCACACCAACGCCAGAGGAGGGAACGTGGCAGACCTGTCTGGAGAACATAGATGTTGTCTCTTGGTCTCCTCCACCATCACTCCTCAAGGCCCTCAGCTTCACCCCATGGGCCCTTCTCGAGCCTCAAAAGGCTGCCCCAAGGAGCTGCTTTCAGGGACACAGTGGGGCTGGCCTCCTGGTGATGGGAGGAGCCCCCAGCAGCCCGTGAACAAAAGAGGATGGTGTGAGCTGAGACTCGAACACCGAGCCGGCTCCTGTTGTGGACAGAGCCCAGGCTTGGAGGGGGCGCCGGGCCTGCACCCCAGGCCGCACCCTTTCTGACTTGTAGCTGATTCTCCTGGTCTCAGAAATGGGGGTGACGGCTGAGGCCTTGTGAGCCAGGATGGCCGTGCCAAAGTGAGGTGTGGGAACGCTAGGGAGGCAGACCCACCACCCAGAGGGGCTCAGTGGCCCCCCACCCTTCGTGCCTTCCGGTGGTGCTGACTCAGCCTCCCGCCCTTCCAGGTGAGAGGCTGACCGAAGATGAGGTGGAGAAGCTGATGGCGGGGCAGGAAGACTCCAACGGCTGCATCAACTACGAAGGTGCGCTCAGCAGGCCAGGAGCTGGTGGGGGGCGGCGGGAGGACCGGAGCCCTAGGCTCCTGCCCTTGGCTACCCAGTGCTTGAGCCACTCACTGCCCCTTCTTTCCAGCATTCGTGAAGCACATCATGGCCAGCTGAGCCTCCCATCCCAGGTGAGACCCCCACTTCTTTCCATGCCAGCTGCTGCCTCTGCTGCTCTTAGCGGAGATGGCCTCACGCCACTTTCATCTGGATCCCTTGTCGGCCCCCCCAGCCGCGCCCCCCCCCACCCCCGTCCCCACCAATCCCAGTTCTCAGTTGGCATCCTGCTGCCTCGCTCCGCCCCATCCCCTGTAACCTGTGACCACCTTTGCTCTCAGGGAGCCCGGGAGGACACACCAGAGACGCTCAGCCCCCCTCTGATGCTGACATCAGGGGCTTGGAGTTGCGGGGAGCAGGGAGCGCATCGAGGCTCCTACATCAGCAACCTCAGCACCACCGTGCAGACAGCCGCAGACAGCCCTGCCCGTCATCTCCCTGTGCATCTCTGTCCTCATCCCGGGGCCTCATGAATAAAGGGCTTTTGTCCTTCCTTTCTTCCTCATTCATTCATTCCTTCATTCCTTCCTTCCCTCTCTCTCTCTTTTCTTTTCTTTAACGTTTTTTATTTATTTCTGAGAGAGAGAGAAAGAGAGAGGAGAGAGAGAGACAGCGTGAGCAGGGGAGGGTCAGAGAGAGAGGGAGACACAGAATCTGAAACGGGCTCCAGGCTCTGAGCTAGCTGTTAGCACAGAGCCCGACGCGGGGCTCGAACCCACTAACTGTGAGATCATGACCTGAGCCGAAGTCGGACGCTTAACTGACTGAGCCACCCAGGTGCCCCTCTCTCCCTCTTTTCTTTCCCCTCTGTGGCCCTTTGGTAATATGTGTGAGCCCCACATGGTGAGCCCTGGACAAAATGAGGCGAGTCATGCTGAGATCTGGCCTCCTTGCTCCCCTTCAAACCACCCCATCCCCCTGCTGAACCCTCTGCGCCTGTGCACCAGGACGCGGGGTAGGAGCAGGGCTGAGCTGGGAGGGTCTGGGTGCCCCTCCCTTGCTCTTGTCCTCCCCTCCTCCCCCTGGAGGCAGCAGATGTGCTGTGGCCCCCAACACAGGGATGCCAGGGGGTGTCTGAACTGTCTCCATCCACCACCAGTAATCAGGGACCCGTGGGGCATTGGCCCAGGGCCTCCCATGTTGCAGGTGGGGGAACTGAGGCCCAGAGCAAAGTCACACTGAGTCTCATTGGGTATGAATAGCAGGCCAGGAGCTAACTTTGTCCCCAGGCTATCAGAATGGAAGGGGCCTTAGACCCCTGCCTGACTCAGATGGGGAAACTGAGGCACTCTGCCTGTGGTGTGGCTGTAGGCCAAGGGAAGAGGCCTTACTGGGGAAGTATCTGGGGTCCCCAGAGGGTTGCCCAGCCCAGGGCTTCTCACAGCAAACTGCGCAGTCCCTGCAATGGGACTGGGGGAGGTACATACGCAGCCTGCAAACCATGTCCGTTGCCCACACTCTGCTTGGGGCCAGGGCCCCTCCCCTCCCCTTGGAGCTCAGTGGGGAGAGTGAGGGGGGACTTGGAGGAGGCGATCCATCTGGTTTTGATAGGGAGGAAAAGCAATGCCCTGCAGAGAGGCTGGGGGCCCTAGAGATCAGGGGTGTGGGGGAGATCAAGGGTCAGAGTGGGGAGTGGGCCACACAGGGTTGGAAACAGCCCGCAGGCCAGGAGGACCCAGGAGGTCAGGGCAGCTCCGTCAGGGTGCATTCCCATGGCCTCCTGTGCATGGGAGGGCCTCAGCTTGTGAGGTGCGCATGTGGCCGTGTGGGTCGCTGCCTGAGGGAGTGGTGTGGAGGGGTCCTGTCTGCAGGCGTGACGGGATTGTGAGTGTGAGCGCATGTGGGGAGTGTGCCCGCGGGGCATGTGAGACAGTATGCATGAGGGGGTGAGTGTCTGTGCGGGAGCCCTGCTCATGTTCCTTTCATTTTCCCAGAGTTTATTGAGCACCGAGTGTTTGCCAGGCTCTGGCCTAGGCCCTGGGAACACGGTTGTGGAGAAAGTGTCAAAACCTCTGCCCTCACGGAGCTCACAGAGGCCCCACAAGTCACTAACCATAAAGGGTGTCAACAAGTGATAAAGGCTGAGGAGGGACCCAAAGTGGGGAAGAGGATTTGCAGTGTGTGTGTGTGTGTGTGCATGTGCGTGCGTGTGTATGAATGAGAGTGCAAGCATGCACGCTCACGTGTTTAAGAGCTAGGAGGGGGTTGGCATGTTAAATAACAAGGCCAGTGATGATTGGAGAAGGTAATAGCTGGGGAAAGACTTAAAAAAAGAGGAGATAGTACCCAGAATATATAAGGATTTCTACAACTCAACAGCAAAATGAGGAATAACTTGACTCAGAAATGGGCAAGACTTGGGGTCCCTGGGGGGCTCAGTCGATTGAGTGTCTGACTCTTGGTTTCAGCTCAGGTCGTGATCCCAGGGTCTTGGGATGGGGCCCCAAAGATTCTCTCTCTCCCTCTGCCCTTCTTCCCTGAATGAGCACTCTTTCTCTCTCTAAAAAAAATTTTTTTTAAATGAGCAAGACTCGAATAGATATTTCTCCAAAGAAGATCTACAAATGGCCAATTAGCATGTGAATAGATGTTCAACACTAATTAGGGAAATGCAAATCCAAACTGCAGTGAGATACCACCTCACACCCATTAGGAGGACTATTACCCATGAAACAGAAAACAACAAGTGTTGGCGAGAATGTGGAGAAATCGGAACCCGCGGGTGCTGTCAGTGGGAATGTGAAATGGTTCGGCAGCCATGGAAAATGCCACGGAGGGTCATTACAAAATTAAAAACGTTACCACATGATCCCAGCAATTCCCTTGCTAAGTACATACCCAAAAGAATTGAAAGCAGGGACGGAGAGATACTCGTACATCAATGTTCAATGAGGCATTATTCACAATAGCCCAAAGGTGGAAATAGCCCAGCACCTGTGGACAGATGAATAGATAAACAAAATGTGTATACACACAGTGGACTGTTATTCAGCCCTGAAAAAGGAGGACATTCTGACACTTATTACAACATGGATGAAATCTGAAGAAGTTACGCTAAATGAAATAGGCCAGATATGGACAAATGCTGTGTGATTCCACTTGAATGAGGTACCTTGAGTCCTCAAATTCATAGAGACAGAACGTAGAATGGTGGCTGCAGGGGGCTGGTGGGAGAGGAGAATGGGGAGCTGGTAAAGAAAAAAACCCAAGAGGGGAACATGGGTGGCTCAGTTGGTTAAGTGCCCCACTCTCGATTTTGGCTTAGGTTATGATCTCATGGTTTGTGAGCCTGGGCTCTGTGCTGACAGCACGGAGCCTGCTTGGGATTCTCTCTTTCCCTCTCTTTCTGCCCCTCCCCTGCTCACATTCTCTCTCTCCCTCTCTCTCTCTCCCAAAATAAATAAGCTTAAAAAAAACAAAACAAGAGAGGAGAGATGGGATGTCTCAGCTGGGCTTCCCCAGCTTCCCCAGCTGAGACAGGAACCTCAATGCAAGTGGTGTCCCTGGGAGGTGACCCCAGGGAGCATGGGAGAGCAGCTGGAAGGGAAGGAAGTCTCTCTGGGGTGCATGGGAGCAGAGAGCATGTGGATGGTGGGGGCTCAGCCCCACTGGGGGCCTCCAGGAGATGGCTGGCTGTCCTACTGAGGGGTTAAGGGAAGCAGACTCTCCAGCTATCCCGAGGTGGGCTAGAACATTTGTGTGGGGCGTGTCAGCATCTGCTCCAGGCAGCCACGTGGGCATCAAGAGAAGACATTCCTGCAGAGGGCACAAAGACCCTGACCTGGGAGCGGACAGCGCCAAGGGGAAAGTGGCGGGGCCCGAGTCAGAGAGGCAACAGAGAGCCTGCGGCCCCGGGAAGGGCTTTGGTGTGTGCTCCGGGGAGACGTTTTATCGGTATCACTCTGGCCACCGTGTGGAGAATGGACCTGGGGACACTAGCAGAAAGAGGGTGGGAAGACTAAGGGTCCAGGAGAGAGACCCAGATGAGAGGCAGAAGCGTGGCCAGCAGAGATGAGAAGCAGTCAGACTGCAGGTCACTTTGAAATCAGCCTCAACAGTGTCTTGGGCAGATTGTGAGGCTTTCTGGTTCCTTTCCTTGTCTCAACGCAGTCTGCTCCAGCCCCAGGCAGGTGACGGGCGGTGGCCTGCTCTGTTTCAGTGCAAGTCTGGCTGGCTGGTGGGGTAGTATGTGGTGGCCTCTGCTAGTGGGGGTGTCTCCTGAGTACGTGTGACCTTGCTGTACTCTGGCTACCCCCCTGGACAATTGGTGGCCGAGGGCCCTCGCAGGAAAGCAGGGTCTCCCGTTGGCTACAATCAGGGCAGGGAGCCCCGTGACCAGCTGATACCTTCTGGGCAGCCCCCACTTCATGCCTGCCCCAGCCACCTCCCTCCCGGACACCAAGGCTGGGAACGGCTGAGCTCCCTTTCCGAAGTCCCCAGGGGCCACTGGGACTGGGACACGTCAGCTTTTTCTTCCTGGGGATGCCCACCCTGGGCTGGAGCTCTGCAGGCAGAGATCACACCTCATCTCCAGACAAGAAGTGACCCGGCCTCCAAGTTCACGTCTACCCTGGATCCCAGGGGATATATTGCTCTCTCAAGAATGCCTGCCCCTCTCTGGTTTCCAGAATGGCCCTGCAGGACTCCCAGGCTTCCTGAGTTCCTGGGAGCTACCACCCCACTCAGCTTGCTTGGTCTGGCAGTGGAAGGGAGTGTCCCACACACTCCCCCAAGGCACTCTGCAGCCCAGACACACCGGTCTTCCTGTGTGGATGAGGGGGGCAGGCTGGAGGTGGCTGGGGTGGTACAGCTGGGGCTGTTGTGCTTGGTAAGCTCTGGCTGGGGCAGCTGGGTCCTACTCATTGAGACTCTCCTTGGAATGTGTCTCTGTCCCAGTCATGGTCACGTTGCCCCTCTGGGCCTGTTTTGCCTCTTGTATATGGCTGTGCTGTGTGAGCTCTGGCCGCTGGCTGTGGGTACAAGTGTCACAGTGGATGGGTGGGGGGATCCAGGGGAGCCACTCAGCTGCAGGGGTGAGAGTTTCCCTCACTCAGCATCCCCCCCTCCCGGACCTTGGCTGGGTGAAATGTGTATCTCTGTGTGTCCCTGTGTGTTTGTGCTTGCCTGTGCCCACAAGCATGCCTGTGTGAGTGTGGCTGTGAGTGCCCGTGTGCATACCTGTATACGTGCGTGCTGCTTGTCTGTGCATATGCACATGGGTGTGTACCTGTGTGCATGTCTGTGTCTGCATGCGGGTCAAAGTGTGTACGTCCTGGGGGCTCTGCTGAGTCAGTGCAGGGGCTGGGCGGCCAGCGCTGCCAGCCGGGCTGTGGCCTTCCCGCAGTTGCATAAACACCGTCCCAGCTGCCCCCTCAAGCAGGGTGGTCGGCCTGTGGCCCTGTGGCCGGTGGCAAGGGATGGGGGCAAACCCTTTGCCCCCTTATTAGGCTGGTCCCTCCATTTCTCAAATGCCAGGTCACGTGCCCTGTAAGGTGGGGTCTGAACTGGGGTTTCTCCATGCCTCACTTTTCCCCATGTGGTCTGAGGCCTGATCTTTGAGGTCTTTCTTTAAAAAAAAAATTTTTTTTAATGTTTATTTATTGAGAAAGAGAGAGAGAGAGAGACAGAGAGTGAGCAGGGGAGGGGCAGAAACAGGGAGACACAGAATCCGAAGTGGGCTCCAGGCTCCAAGCTGTCAGCACAGAGCCTGACGTGGGGCTTTGGACCCAAAGATGGTGAGATCATGACCGGAGCCGAAGTCGGGCGCTTAACCGACTGAGGCACCTAGGCAGCCTTTCTGAGATCTTTCTAAGGTGGCAGGAATATTCCCCTGTGGTTTCAGTCCTGGTCCAGGCTGATCCAGAGGGTCAGTGGAGCAGCCGGGGAAACTGGGGGCCAGGAGCAGAGTTCAGCCTCAGGACCCTCGAACCAACCATCCCTCCTCTGCTCTGTCGTCCCTGCATGGCTGCTTCTGGCCCTGCTACACCCTGCATCCTCTCTCCAAACACCATCCTCAGGGATCGTGGGGTCACCACTGGGACACGGACTGGACAGCACTGAGGGGCTGAGAAGGCCAGAATCTCAGGCTGAGGCAGGATGAAGTCAGGCAGGGTCTTGAAGACATCAACTATTTTTGGAGGAACATCTTACGAGAAGGAAAGAAATCAGACTTGCAGGTATGAGAAATTGGACACTAGGGCTCAAAGCACTCAGCAGCAGAGGGGCCGACAGAAAGCTGATGAAGATGTTGAGGGAAATCAGAGGTGGAGTAAAAGGGTCCCAGCCACAGAGTGTATGAAATCAGAGGCAGGGTGTGGAGGGATGCAGGGGAGATAGGAGGAGAGGCGGAGGTCAGGCAGTGGTGCGTGTGAGAGGCAGCCTTCAGTGCTGTGAGAGTGTGTGCTCGGGGATGCCAGGCTGGAGCGCTCTGCTGTTGGTTCTGAAGCTTTGGGCGGTGGGGAGGGCTGAGGGGAAGGGGCCAGAAGGAGTCTGTGGGTGCCGGCCCAGTCACACCCCAGGACTGCTGACCCAGTCGCCTCAGAGAACAGCAGGAAAACCCCAGACCTCGAACCTGGTGACCCTGGCACAGAAGTGGCTCCCTGGGGTTCTCCCAGGTCCCTTCCACCCAGCCCCAGGCCCGCCCTCACCCCAGTTTGGGGGTTATTTGTTCCCGCTTTCCCAAAGCCGCACAATCCTGGTTTGCCCAAACGCTGACAGAGCACAGCTGGAATGTGGAGAGTGTGTGAGTATGTGTACGCGAGGCTCCCTGGGGCCGACCGCCCAACATGCCCTCTCCGGTCTCAGCAGCTGGGGCCCAGGGCGCCTTGGACAGGGGAGGGCCTCGAAGGTCAGGGCTGGGAGGGCCCCCTGCCAGCCCCCTTTTCCCCAGCCTAGCTGAGGACACTGGGGATTCCACAATTTTCTTCCAATCTGTGTTCCCTTCTCTGGCCTATGGGTCGAGTACCTCATCCACCTATCCAGTGAGGTCTTGGTGAGAATAAGTATGCCAGAGCCTTTCTGGAGGGGTGTGGGGTGGGGTGAGGTAGTTGGAAAACTCTGGAACTCCAGAGATGGGAAGACAGTGGCCCTTGGGACATCTCAGGTCTTGGCCAACTTTCTGATTTTTATACTTTGGTCCAGCTGAATATGAGTTCCCCTTTCCCCCACCATTCCCATGCCCTGGGTCTGGAGGCCTCGATCTTCCCTCCCCTCAGCACCTCTTCCACCTCATTCACCTTCTGGTCTCTTCCCCTCCCTCCCACGGTATGCTTAGAAGCCACTTAAAGGTGGTTCAGAATGACAGCCCCAGCTCCGGAGCAAACTGGGAGAGGTAGTGAGCACCTTGCTCCAAGGGGTGTGCAAGCAGAGGGAAACCCACTCTAGTCAAGAAGGCTGCAAAAGAGGTTCTTGTGCTGGTAGAGTTTGGAAGCAATTGGGTGTCCCCAAGGCCCAGGGCCCAGCTGGTGACAATATCCAAGAAAGTTTTCATGAGAGAAAAGTAAGGCCCATGTTGGTGGCCCATCGCCTTTCCATGAAGCTCAATTTACCCATCTTCACGGCCTGCCTGTCTTTCTTCCAAGATCTCATGTGGCCTACTTTTTTTTTTTTCTGTCTTGAGACTATCCTTTTGTTTACAAAACAATGCTGATGGTAGCTGGTGGCTGTTGTTTTCATGTCTTTAGTTGGCAAAATAAGACCTTACAAATCAATTTTTAGGTTTTGAGAAAATCTCACAGAGAAAATCTGCAATCAGCATCTCCCCAAGCCCCTGGATAGAAACCCCTGAATGAGGCTCCAGGTGCAGTGGAGAAGGGGGTAGAGACCTGGCGGGGACAATGCAGTTGGGCTATTAAGACAAACAGGCCCTGATGGGGTTGGGGCTGGGGAAGGGGACACTCAGGGTCAGGGTAGGGGTGGGGAAGATGCTTCCACTCCCTTCATTGCAGAGTCTGGGACCCTGTGACTCGGAGTGTCCCCAAACCTCTGGATGCCTACACCTGTTCCCACCTGCAGCTGGAAGTGGAAAGCCAGTCGCGACAGCCTCTTGTCCCTAGCTCAGCATGGGGGCGGGATGGTGGCTGCAGAGACAGGATGGTACGTGTTCAGTTGGGAAGAGAAACAGTGCTCAGGGCCGAGGAACAGATGTGGGGGGAAGCTGAGCACATCCCAGGAGCTTCGGGGTTCCTTCTGCATGGCCTGATCTGAGAGAAGGGGCCCAGGGCTGGGAGCCCCCAGGAGGGAGATACCCAGATCCCCAGCTCTAGGTGAGGCCAGCTCCACTGCTCAGGTGCTCAGGCTCTGTGCAGTCCAGCCCCCAGAGGGTGCCTTCCTTTTTTTTTTTTTTTAATGTTTTTATTTATTTCTCAGAGAGAGAGAGAGACAGCGTGAGCAGGGGAAGGTCAGAGAGAGAGGGGGACACAGAATCCGAAACAGGCTCCAGGCTCTGAGCTAGCTGTTAGCACAGAGCCCGGCGCGGGGCTCGAACCCACGAACTGCGAGATCATGACCTGAGCCAAAGTCGGGCGCTCAACCGACTGAGCCACCCAGGTGCTCCAAGGGTGCCTTCCTTATAGTAAGGGGGTCCCTGGGGTAGGTCTGAAGAGTAGAGCTGGAGGTGTGGGCAGGCCCTGGGCCCCCAGCTTGGGTGGATGGCGCCAACCCTCCAGGGCTACATCACAGAGTGACTCTTACCCTCTTAAGAACCCCACACGTTGGGGGGACAAGGCTGGCTCTCGGGTCTGCAGGGGCAAGATGGTATCAAGAGTGGCCTTCAGGGGTGCCTGGGTGGCTCAGTCGGTTGAGCCTCCGACTACAGCTCAAGCCATGATCTCATGGTTCGTGGGTTTGAGCCCCACATCGGGCTCTCTGCCATCATTGAGGAGCCTGTTTCAGATCCTCTGTCTCCTTCTCTCCGTGCTCTCTCTCCCTCTCAAAAATAAATAAACATTAAATAAAAAGAGTGGCTTCCAAAGTCAGTCCTCGGCACCCCCAGGTTGCCTGCCCACCCCACCTAGGCTCCTGCCTCAGTCTCCCCCGTGGTCATAGTCCCTCCCCTAGGTGGAGGCCCTGACGCCTGCAGGCTCTGGGAGCAGGGCCTGGGTCAGACCCCGTTTAACTCATCAGTACACATCCAGCACATGTTTGCTGTGCCCCCAGCTCTTCCCCAGACGCCGGGACGCTGTGGCCAGCTGACACAGAAAATGGCTTTGCCGGGTCCTGCTCTGGCCGTGGCCCCGCTCCCAAGTGCCCTGTCCTTACGCCTTGGCCTGTGCTTCCAGACCCATCTTGCCATCCCTGAGTGGATGAGGAGGGACCTCTAATTCCATTCATCTGGAGTGGGCACCTTGCCTCCCAGCCCCAGATTCCGACCTCAAAGTTGGGCAGGAAAGGGCCAACCTCTTTTCTTCCAGGGCAAGTCTGATGAGCAGCTGTTTGCTTGAACACCCCCAGCAACAGGGAGCTCACCCTCTGTTGAGCGAGCGGGCAGTTCTCTGATGTGGGGCAAAAATTTGTCCAGGGCCTCCCTAGTTCTCCAAAACTGGGTCCTGAGGACTGTTGCTCCCCGGCCTGGCGTCTAGGTGACTCTCCAGGCTGACCCCAGCCCTGCCGTCCTCTGGGCTGATCCCCTGATCCAGGATAGGCCTCGCCCTCTGTAAGGCTGCTGACTCCGCCGGAGCTCAGTTTAACGCCCTGAGCAGGGCGGGGACCCTGAGAACTGTTCTAGCACCTGCTCCAGGCAGGGGACGCCGGGGCTGGCTCTGCATTGTAGAGGGGCCTCTGGGATCACCAGTGTGGAAGGTAGCCCAGAGAGGGAAGCCCATAGAGGCAGGGAGGACAGTGTGACGAGAAGGTGACAGGGCAGTGGGGGACACATGGGAGAAGAGCTTGGGGGGAGGTAAGGTCAGGTGGAGACTGTGGGGGGAGGTCCCTGCAGGTTGTCCTGGAGCTCTAGCTCCAAGCCTCAGTTTCTCTCCTGTGCTGAGCTGGAGGTGTGGAAGCCTCTGCCTTTCTGAGCCCTGGAGAGGCCCCTTCTGGACTCTGAGCTTCAGGCTGGGGATGGTGGTGGGGGGTGTGTGTGTGGGAGGCGACAGCTGCTTTGAAATGTGGAGAATAATAAAGCGAGGAATGTCTGAGCTCAGGGGAAAAAAATACCCCCCACCCGCTGGGCCTCCCACCCTGCCCGGCGTAATGAATTAAGTGCAGGGAGGCACGTTTCACGTGGGGGCGCGGGCGGGGGGAAGCTAGAAGGCCCCTAATGAGAAACAGGGTCCTGGGTGGGGTTACTAGGATCTGGGGCCAGGGGCCACCTGACCTGAACCCTGGGGGTGCCCTCACTCCCCCAAAACTTCCTCTTAACCTCCCTTTGTCTGCATGTGAGAGGGGGTGGGAGCTGCCTCATCCTGGTGCTGACCTCTGACCCTGGGCTGCACCCCAGTGCTGGCTCTAAAAGTCAGAAAGGGGAGAAAGGGGGGCTGACTTGGAAGGACCACCTCTTCATTCTCACTCTTCCTGAAGCTTTTACAGAGCGCCAATTGGGTGCACCCTGGGTCCAGGATGCTGGGGCACACGCTGCCCCCTGCTGGATCCCACCAAACCTGCAGCAGCCGCCTCTGACCAGCAAGCCCCAGGCCACTGACACCAGGCCACCTCCTGGCTTCTAGTCTCCACAGTCCCTCCCCATTCCTCCGCCAATCCCTCCCCCCAAAGCAGCCGTCCACCCCTATATCCCTGGCCCCAGCTAGGCTCCCCTACCTATCTTCCTGGGGCTTGGACACCAGCACCTCCCAGTTCAGCACTACCCTTCCAGTCCACCAGTCTGGGGGATCTGGCTTTTTCACAGGTCACCTTCCCCCACCTCTGCTCTCTCCCTCCCCAGTGACCTTAATGTTCCCCCAACAAAGCCCACACTCTCAAGGGATCCCCTGTCTCTTATCTGGTGGACTCCCATCCATCTACCTGCAAAACCGCCTTCTAAAAGACCACCCCTTCCCAGGGGCCCTGGGGAACAGTGGGTAATGAGTAACGTAACCATCAGCAATAGGGTGAATTCTCAACAAAGGAGCCGGAGAGGGGTGGAGACAGGTAGGGGTGTTCCTGGGGCTTCCCAAAGAGCCTGGCCTCCCAGCTTCTGCTGGCTTGGGGCAAAGCTCCCACTTTATTTTTAAGAAGTCTGGCCCAGGACTTGGAGCTCCTTGAAATATTCTCCCCCACGTCCCTTCCCTCCCCCACCCACTTTAATTAAAACCATTGTTTTGCAAGCACATGTTAATTAAAAAGCAAACATGTTTTGCTAAGTAATTTGGAAGCTCTGGTTATACAAACCAGAGTCATTCCAGTTAAGAAAAAACACCACCCTCCCCCAGCTTGCCCCAGTGTCTCGGGAGCTGAGGACCCCTTTGCCCACAGTAGATGCCTGTCCCTTTAGAGTTTACACTCCGCATAGGGGTCTAGCCAGGCCAGGGGGTCCTTTCTGTCTCACAGGTGGGGGCCTGGAGATGACTCAGAGGCGTGGAGCTCTTGGCCAGGCTGGTGAGGAAGGGGGACAGACTCTTGTGCCCCATCCTGCAGGCAGAGCCTTGTCTCAGAGCCACGGCCCAGCTGTGGGGTGGGGGTGGGGGGATGGGAGCAGACAACTCTGCAAGCCCAGCAGGGAAGGCTGGTGGATGCCTGGTGGCCAGGGCCACACCCCCACGAAGGTCTCTAGCAGACGCCCAAAGTTGGGACACTTGATCCTTTAGGTGAGGGCCGAAGGCAAGGACCGGCCTGATGGGTCAGGGGCACCCTGGATAATGGGAGACATCACCTCTAGCCCCGGCTCTGCACTGCCTGGCGATGGCCACAATGCCATGCCCCTGCCCTGGCTCCTGGCCCTGGGAGCGCTGGGGCCTCTGAGGCCCTTCATACCCTGGGCAGTAACCTCAGGGCCCATTGCAGGGTTCAGGGACCTCCAGCCCCTCCTGCTCCCCGCCGCTGGCAGGGATGGGCGCATCTCACCAGGGGGCCCTCTCCAGGCGCTCTCCACCTTGCAACCTGCCTGTTGGTTCTCCCACGTGGGAGCTCTGCTAACAGGAAGGTGTTTTTTACAGGAATGTCTCCCCACGTGGTCTCTGTGTGTCACTGTTAGCCGTGACCGTGACCCCGGTGTGAAATGGGTGTGAAGTGGTCTCTGCCCTGAGGATGCAGGGGACGGGGCCTGGAGCAGTGACCGGGAAGGATAAGTTTGTGTATGGACAGACAGGAGGTGGACTCCAGGCACTGTGGGACACAGTGGGCGGGCTCGGAGCTTCTGCACACACGCGCGCGCGCGCGCCCACACACACACGGACATGGGCTCAGGGGCGGGGAGCCAGGAGACCCAGTTTTGTGCAGTCCCGCTGGCTCGGAGTTTCTGCACGCGCGCGCGCGCACACACACACACACACACACACACGGACATGGGCTCAGGGGCGGGGAGCCAGGAGACTCAGTTTTTTTTTTTTTTTTTTAATTTATTTATTTATTTTTTTTTTTTTTTTTTTTTTTTTTTTTAATTAGTGTTTTGTGCAGTCCCGCTGGCTCGGAGTTTCTGCACGCGCGCGCGCGCACACACACACACACACACACACACACACACGGACATGGGCTCAGGGGCGGGGAGCCAGGAGACTCAGTTTTGTGCGGTCCCGCCGGCCCTCTTCCTTCTCCGCGCTTGGTAGAACGATGACTGTGTGCTGGGATGCGTGTAACTCGTCACACGCGGTGTTTGCCCCACGGGAACACACACACGCTCACAAGCCACGACACACGGTGACATACAGCGACACACGCTGGCGGCCGGCTCCCGCCGGGATCCGGGCCCCGCGGCGGCGCGCCAGCGACACACACACCGCCGCCTCTCCACTCACACCCACATTCCGGGCGGAGTCACGCTCCCGCCGCGCTGCCCCGACCCGCCCGCCGCGCGGCGCTTCTGTTCTGTCCGCTTCCAGCGCCGGGACCGCAGCGGGCGGGCGGGGATGAGCTCACGCCGCCGCCCGCCGGCCTCCCCAGCCTAACTCGCTCCAGATGCCGGCGGCCCGGCCCGGAGCGCGGCCCTCGCGCGCCCCCTGCGGGAAGCGGCGGGAGGCTCGGGGCTGGGGGCCGGGGGGCGCGCCGCCCGCCCGGAAGGGGAGGGCTTCAGGACCCCCGCCCGCCGTCGGAGCCGCCTGGGGCTGCTGCGGATGGGGGGGGGGGAACTGCCGCGCCTGCTCCCGCGTGTTTCTCGGCCACCAGCCCCCGCCCCCTCTCCGCGGTCGGCCCCGCTTTCCTGTGCTATGTGCTTGTCCCCCCACCATTGCCCTTGCCCAAACCTCGGGGTGCGCGCCCCTTCCCCCAGCCCGGCTCCCGGGGACGCCCGGACCCTGGGCCAGGTAGGTGCTGCGGCTCCCGCCTCCCGCCGGCGGCCCCGGCCAGGCCCTGCCCACTCTCGTTCCTCTCGGAACAAACACCCTAGTTTCTACTGGGAAAGCAGCGGGGGCCTGACCACCGCCTGGTTTTAATAAGGAGCTGGTATTTCCCCGAAATCGCGGGCCGGTGGCTGACCTCACGGGGACGACGGCTGGCGCCGGGCCAGGGGGCGGGAGCCGGCTCCCGGGTGAGCCCCTGACGCCTGGTCTTGCGGAGAGGTCGGGCGGGGAGGAGGGGCTCCGGTTTCCAGTCCCAGCTCAGATGCTGCTCGCCCAAAAACCCGTCCATCTTTCTGTCCGCTGTCGCTTACCCAGTACTGCCCAAGTCCCTCCTCAGCCCTGCCCAGGGTCCTGCTTCACCCCTGCCTCCTTGTGTGGGCAGGGGGCCGCTCTCGACTCCTCACCTGGCGTTTCCTCTGTTGTAGGATTGAGGCTGTTGTGGGATTAGAGAGGGGACCAGCGAGGGCAAGCGGATGTACCCCAGCAACAAGTAACTTCCCGAGGGCAGGGGGAGGGGGCTCTCCAGAGCTGGGGGGTCAGGAACCAGGCCTGAGCTTCCTGGAGCTGGGTGGCACAGGCAGGGGGTAGGGCCTGGGGAATTGTCAGCCTGGGATAGACAGGGACAAATCAGGTGTCCTGGAAGAATGACAGTGCTCAGTGAAGGGTCAGCATAGGGGGCTGGAGAGGGTGTCAAGGAAGGCTTTCCAGAGGACAGGCACGTGAGCTGCGGTGCGCCTCGCCAGGTGGAGACATGGGGGCAGAACCTATAGGCACTGAGGGGGTGGGGTAGGGGACAGAATGGAGTAGAGCGGAGCTGAGGCATCTGGGTGGTGAGTGGGGCCTCTGCCTGGGGCCCTGCGCAGGGGTGAGGAGCCCTGGGAGCTGTCCTGAAGTCCCCTCTGTCAATGAGAGACAAAGACTGAGAGCATCAGCCGAGGGATGCAGGATCCAGTGGAGGGACAGAGACTGGGAGCCACAGAGGGAGCAGGGAGCCAGAGAGAGGAGCTGCAGCAGGCAGGTAGGCAGGAGATGGCGGTGGCTGGTGGCTGCAAGATTTTGTCTGTCTGCTCTGGGGCCTGCACTGTCCAGATGCGTGGGCCCTTCCCGGAAGTAACAACAACAGGAACTAACACTTCTTGAGCATGGCGCGTGCCAGGCACTTCTCTAAGCTCTTGAGAGTTATCAGCCTTCTTGCACTACCATTCTGTGGTTTCGCTCATTCAGCAGATGTGTATCAAGTGCCAGACATGTGCCAGGGGCTGGGAATACAGCAGCGGTAAGACAGACTGCGCCCACATAACGTAACGTTTACACCTGGAAGGGGAAGACGGTGGATGTATACATGAGTAGAATATATAGTGCAGCATAGAAAATCAAAGGGTAAGGGGGGGAAGACTGGGTCGGGGGACAGCTTTTGAGAGCTGGGAGAGCAAAATCGATGAGGTGACATTTGAGTACAGACCAAATCTGTCCCGCCACCTCTGAGCTGAGAATGGTTCTTACAGAAGAGCATTCGCAATCAATTCCATGATCGAGAACATTTAATTTTGATGGTATCCCCCTAAAAGAATTTCATTCTTCTCCTTCGTAAACCTGTATTACCAAAAAATAAAAACGAAAAAACAGTACTCAGTTGTGATTTTATATATATACATGTATATATACACAGATATATATGTATATATTTTAAATGTTTTTTAAAAAGGTTTATTTATTTTTGAGAGAGAGAGAGAAGAGCACAAGTGGGGAAGGGGCAGAGAGAGGGAGACACAGAATCTGAAACAGGCTCTAGGCTCCGAGCTGTCAGCACAGAGCCCGACGCGGGGCTCAAATTCATGAACCATGAGATCATGACCTGAGCCGAAGTCAGATGCTCAACTGGCTGAGCCACCCAGGCGCCCCAGTTGTGATTATATTTTGAATTTCATCCGTAAATATTTTGTGGAAGTTTGTTTTCTCTGTTTCTATTTAGTATGTGTATAATATTCTTGGTTTTGTCTCTTGGCCTGCAGAGCCTGAGATATTTATTATCTAGCCCTTTACAGAAAAAGTTTGCCAACCCTGGTATAGACCCAGGAGGTGAGGAAATGAACTGTCTGGATATCTGGAGGCAGAGGGAACAGTCAGTACAAAGGCCAGGAGGCAGGAGGTAGTGAGGCCCATCAAGGAGGCCAGTGTACCCACACTGGAGCCCTGTTAGTGAGGAGGGGAGCGATAGGAAAGGATCAGAGGGTCCTGGGCCAATGGTGTAATGCCAGTTCCTAGGTATATTTATTTATTATTATTATTTTTTTTTAGAGTATGCAAGTGATCGAGGGGGAGAGAGAGAGAGGGAGAGAAAGAGAGAGAGAGAGAGAGAGAATCCCAGAAGGGGTAGAGGGAGAGAGGAGGGACAGAGAGAGAGAGGTGGGGCTCACTCAAAGCGGAGCTCGTATTTTACCCGAAGCAGGGCTTGAGCTCACCCCATGCAGGGCTTGAACTCACGAACTGTGAGATCATGGCCTCAGCCGTAGTCAGATGTTTACAACTGAGCCACCCAGGTGCCCCAATTCCTAGGTATTTTTAAAAATGCATGTGGCTATCATTAGTGGAATAGCTTGTTTTCTGTTATATTTTCTAATTTGTGATTGCTGCAGGATAGAAGTGATTGATTTTGTATATTGATCTTTTCTCCCAGCCCTCTTAGTCTATTTTTTTTATGGTTTTACTAATTTTTCAGTTGGTTCATTTGGATTTGTTTTGGCAGGCACTTATGTGTCCTACCAGTGGTGTGTTTTGAATCTTCCTACCTGCATATAACTCAGTTTCATCCTTTCTTTACCTCCTTTCACTTCCCTTCTCCTTGCGTCCGCATGCTCTCCTCACCTCCTTCCTTTCCCCTTTTACCTTCCCTCCACTCCCCTCCCTTCCGCACTCTTCCGCACTTAATTCGCTCCTTCCCCTGCTGTTTCTTCTTCTCCCCACTTTCCTGCCTTCCCCTCATAAAAATGGGAATTTAAATGTTCAAAAGACACTCAGTGAGAGGTATCTCCATCATGTACCTTTGATGGCCTCCCCGGGGTAGGGGCAGAAGCCTTTGTCCCCAGGATGTGGATGTGGGGACCGGGAGGCTCCTACACAGACTCCAAAAAAGGAAGTCCAAAGTATGTCTATGACAATCAGAAGATGCTTTGTGATAGGAAACAACACTGATGTCAAGTGGCTCTGAGTATAAAGGAGACTAGTGGATGGCTGTTCCTCAGGTGTCCAGATGGCTTCAGGACCTGTATTTCACTCCTCTGTGCTCTGCCATCCTCAGGATCAGAAAATGTAAGTTTTCCAACTTTGATTTCTTTTTCAAGATTGTTTTGGTTATTTGGAGTTGTTAAGATTCCATATGAATTAGAATAGGTTTTTCTATTTCTGCAAAAGAGGTTGCTGAGATTTTGATAGGGATTACACGGAATCTGCAGATTGCATTGGATAATATTATCATTTTAACAATACTGCATGAAGTCCTCCAATCCATGAATATGGGATGTCTTTCTAGTTACTTAGTCTTTCATTTCTATACATTTCTTTCACCTCCTTGCTTAAATTTATTTATTCCTAAGTATTTTTATTCTTTTTGATGCTATTATTTTTGTTTTTGTTTTTTTTTTTTAAAGTTTATTTCATTATTGAGACAGAGAGAAACAGAGTAGGAGTGGGAGATGGGCAGAGAAAGAGGGAGACACAGAATCCAAAGCAGGCTCCAGGCTCTGAGCTGTCAGCACAGAGCCTGATGTAGGGCTTGAACCCACGAACCGTGAGATTGTGACCTGAGCTGAAGTAGGATGCTTAACCGACTGAGCCACCCAGGTGCCCCGATGCTATTGTAAATGGAATTGTTTTCTTAATTAACTTTCTTTAAGAGTTTATTTATTTATTTTGAGAGAGATAGAGAGAGTGTGGGTGGGGGAGTGGCAGAGAGAGAGAGGAGAGAGAGAATCTTAAGCAGGCTCCATGTTACCAGTGCAGAGCCCGATGTGGGGCTCGAACCCACAAAGCTGTGAGATCATGACTTGAGCAGAAACCAACAGTCAGATGCTTAACCAACTGAGCCACCCAGGAGACCCTCTTAATTTCCTTTTTGATTGTTCACTGTTAGTGTATGCATTAAATCATAGATATTTGTGTTGATTTTGTATCCTACACCTTTTCTGAATTTGTTTATTATTGCTAACAGGTTTTTCTTTTTTGTGAAATCTTTATGGTTTACTGTGTATAAGATCATGTCCTCTGTGAACAGAGATAATTTTATTTCTTGTCAATTTGAGTGCCTTTACTTCTTTTTCTTGCCTAATTGCTGTGGTCAGACTTCCAGTACTGTGTTGAATAGAAGTGGTGAATGTTAGCATCCTTGGTTTGTTCTTGATCTTAGACAAAAGCTTTTAGTCTTTCACACTGTTGTGTATGATGTTCACGGTAAGTTTTTCATATATGGCCTTTAACATTTTTAGGAAATTTCTCTCTATTCCTAGTTTACTGAATGCTTTTATCATGAAAAGGTGTTAAATTTTGTGGAAATCCTTTCTTGCATCTCAATTGAGATGTCCCCTTAAGGACAGTTTTTTTTTTTTTTTTTTAATTATTTGCCTTTTCCCCTATGCATTTCTTGTTTCTTTGCATGTCTTACCTGTCTTTCAATTATCATTGAAAGGCAGACAACAGGTAATATATTGTAGCACATCTGGACAAGGGTACTGTGCCCCCCGGCCCCAGCCCAGATTTTTGGTTATGTTGTTGGTTTGGTCATTTGTTTATTTGTGTAGTGACTTGGGTAAGATAATTCTGTGATCCATTTTGCAGCCTCTGATACATCCCTGCTCACATCCCCGCCCCCTTATTTTAGGATTCACTCCTGAATCAGCATAAGCTACTCATTGGTCAATGGTTGTGTGTAAGCCCCTTTAGTCAGTTTTATTTTCAGTTTACTGTTGAATATGTGTGTTTCTCTTGGAGACTGCTTTCACCGCTTGGGGAATTTGCTTTTCCGCTACATGTTCAGCCAGGGACTAGTAGCTTGGAAGTCCCTTATCCATTCACTCCCTACAAGATGCGGTCTTGTGCACAGTGGTGTGTGTCTGGTCTTTTGGTCTCTCTTTCACTAGTTTTCTCTGTTAAACTTCCAGCCAGTCTACTCTTTCACTTTTTGCTGCTGGTATCATGGGGCTATCAACCCGCTCTCGCTCTCTCTTTTTTTTTTATTTTTTAATGTTTTCTTTCTTTCTGAGAGAGAGAGAGAGAGAGAGAGACAGCATGAGCAGGGGAGGGTCAGAGAGAGAGGGAGATACAGAACCTGAAACAAGCTCCCGACTCTGAGCTAGTTGTCAGCACAGAGCACGACACGGGGCTCGAACCCATGAACCACGAGACCATGACCTGAGCCGAAGTCGGATGCTTAACCGACTGAGCCGCCCAGGGGCCCCAATCAACCCTCTCTTAATTGCTAATCAGGAAGACCTCCATTTTTTGAACAACTCCCTTAGGTACGAATTTCTCTACTGTCCTTCCAAATAAATGCCAGTGTTTCAGGCAGAGCTGCAGAGCGGTCCTCCTTTCAGCCTGCGCAGCCTCCAGGGCGGCCCGTTCGTGCTGCTGCGCCAGGGCTGGGGCTGGGGGTGGCAGCCCGCTGCTCCTCCAGTGAAACTCCTGTTCTAGGAGTGGGCACTGGGGAGAGAGATGGAATCCACGGGGCTCCTCACTTGCCCTTCCCACGGTGGAACCTCTGTTCTGCGAGTGAGCTGGGAGGGGGCAGTTGCAGCCCCTGCATTCTCAGCCCGCTGTGCCCGGGGGAGACCCGCTGCCTGTGGTTAGGAGCCAAGTGTGGAAGAGGAGCGCCAGTCTTCTTGGGCATGTCTGTTGGAACAGGGCTTCTGCAGATGGACTTTGCAGAATGAGAGACGCCAGCCCCTCCTTCTTCGCAGGTGAAATCTTAGCCGGGGGAGAAGGGATCCCATCGTCTTGGCTGCTCACTCAGAGTAGAGTTCCATCATACAGAGCCGTGGAGGGAGGATGAGAGCTGGTCACGGCTCACATGCCTTAGACTCTTGTTCTTACCAAGTTTCGTAGATTTTCTCGTACAGCTATTTCTCGACATTTTGTATGCCCGTGGGATTTTTTCCAGACACCTGACATCGTGGCTTTTGAAAAGTAATTTTCACCAGTTAAATAGCTTTTTCCCTAGGGAGAGAATCAACCAAGTTCCTCACGAAGCCATTCTGGAAGTCCAAACTTTAAGTTTAAAAAAAACCTCTCGAAACATTTGCCAATTTTCAAGATATTTTTCTGTTATTCTAATTTCTGTTATGAGGGTATAATTTGTATAGTTTCAGTTCTTTAAATTTATTACCATTTCTTTCATGGCCCATAGTACACTCTATCTTGGTGTATGTTCCACGCGCACTGGGAAAGAAGCGTATCCTGCCATTGCTGGGACAGAGTAGCTATAAATGTCCATTTGGTTTAATTTATGATGGTGTTTTGAGATCTTATATATACTTACCAGTTCTCTGTGTACTCGTTCTATCAATTTTTTTTTAATGTTTTATTTATTTCTAGGAGAGAGAGAGAGAGAGACAGCGTGAGCAGGGGAGGGTCAGAGAGAGAGGGAGTCACAGACTGAAACAGGCTCCAGGCTCTGAGCTGGCAGTCAGCACAGAGCCCGACACGGGGCTCGAACCCACGAACCGCGAGATCATGACCTAAGCGAAAGTCAGACGCTTAACCGACTAAGCCACCCAGGCGCCCCTCGTTCTATCAATTTTTAAGAAAGACATGTTGAAGTTCCAGATTCTAATTTTGGTTAGATTGTCTTTTTCTCCTCACTCTGTAAATTCTGAGCTCTGTTGTTAGGTGTATTTAGGTACGTACACATTTAGAATTTTGTTTATCTGTAATTCTGTAATTAATGTCTCTGTTTATTCCTGATAATATCCTTTGTTCTGAGGTTGGCTTTGGCTGTTGGTAATATAGCCACTCCTTCGTTTAGTGTTTGCACTGTATATATAGTCCATCCTTTTCCCTATGACCTTCTGTTTTTGTAGTTAAGGTGGGTATATATTTCAGCTGTGTTTAAAAAAAAAGTCCAGGTTGACAATCTGTCTTAATCCACGTAGTAGAAGCTTTAATTCAAGGCACCTGGGTGTCTCTGACGGTTGACTGTCCGACTCTTGATGTCAGCTCAGGTCTTGATCTCAGGGTTGTGAGTTCAAGCGCCCTGTTGGGCTCCACGCTGGGTGTGGAGCCTACTTAAAAAACAAAAAAGAAGCATTAATTCATTTAATAGAACATTTACCTTTAGTGTAAGTATTGATATTGTTGGATTAAAATCTATCACACCAATTGCTTTGTATTTGTACCATCTCTTGTTTCTCTTTTTCTCTGTTCCTGCTTTCTTTTAAATTAATGGAGCATTTTGTATGATTCTTTTTTATCTTTGCTATTGTCTTATTGATAGTTACTTAGCTGTTTTTCCTGATTTCCCTTGAATTTACAGTGTATATATTTAATTGCCCTCTTCTTTCAAATAATAGTATTTGCTTTCAGGTGGTGCGAGGACTTTATAACAGTATCCTCTCTGTTCTTTCTCATTCTGTATTAGTTTTCTATTGCTGTCTATACTATAGTCAAGTCATTTGGATGATAGCTAATTTTTTGGGGGGTCAGAAGTTATGTCAAACTGCTCTATACAGTTCTTGTGCTGTCGAAAGTTAAAATTAGCAAGATGTGCATTCCCACAGAAATCTGCAGTAAATATATTTTCCGAGCTTTCTGTTACAATTCCAGAAGCAGTTTCCGGACCTCTGTGTAAGTGCTGCAAAGGAAATTTACATATTTCTAACCCATTTAACTGTACAGTTGAGGGGTTTCCACCTCAACTCCAGTGAAGTGATTAATTTGCAATGTAATGACATGAAAAAAGGTAGATATCAAGAGAAAAAACTAAAATAGCTCATTAAAGCCTTCCAGGTCCAGCATATGCTTGAAGCTGTATGTTCATGGATCAGTGTCAGTGTTTGGCAACACTGCATGAAAAGACATTTTAAAACGTAAATGCATAAAATAGCATTATAGCTCACCCTTCACAGAAATTTGCAATTGATTTTGATGATAGAGAACACTAATTTTAAACCCAGTTAAGTAAATTGTTAGTCTCCCAGAAAAGAATTCCGTTCTTCTCATTGGTAGATTTGTATTACAAAGTATTATACCTAATTACTATTATTACTATATTTTTATGGAAAATTTTCCTTCATTTTATATAAAAGCCTACATAATATCTTCAGTTGTACCTCAAAAATCCTAAAATATTTGCTATCTGGCTCTTTATAGGAAACATTTCTTGACCTCCGAACTAGAGTCTTCAAAAATGTTTAGCAGAGTAATTAAGGTTCCCTGTGTGATAGTTCCAAACCTCATGTCATATCTGCATCGAGTTCTGTTGATTGCTTTGTCTCTTGATAGCATGTTGTTAATTTTCCTTTCATTGAGTGTCTCATCATTTTTGGTTAAAACTAGTCATTTTGTGTAGGCGAACAGAGACTTGGGTAAACACTGTGCTCAGAAATGCTCATGTCTTTAATAGAGAATATTGAGACACCCGTGCCCAGTTTTGTTGTGGTGTGGTTACCCTCCCTGTGTACCAGGCTTTAGATTCTTCTGTTAGTTTTTGCTTAGAGTGGTGGCCGATTTGTAGAATTTTTTCTCCGTGTCTCCTCCACACCCGGGACAGTCTGCTCTGTGCTTATGTGTCAGAGAGGGTGTCTTTCCATGCTTTCACCCCCTCCTTTAGCAGTAAACTGTAGTTACTTGTTCCTGGACACTTGCTAGGCTAGTAGCAGAGGGAGGAGGTGGGGGCATTCTTCGTTTTTCTGGCTCAGCGCGCACTGTCTGGCAGGTGCCATATTCTTGTCTCTCAGAGATGAGGCCTTCTCCATGATCTTGACTCTCCCAGCACAGGAGACCTCTGAAGGTCTGGCTCCTCCCTTAGAGGCAGAAGTTATTTTATGTTCTCTTCCTCTAGCTACAGTAGGCCTTAACTTGTGCCCTGAAAGGCAGGTCACCGAGTGGAGAGAGGGCCCGCGTGGAACCCAGTGCGCGACGGTTGGCCCTCCGCTGGGGCTGCCGACCCGGGAGCCTCTAGTTCCCTTGCTCCTGCGCCTGCGCCCGGGATGTCCTGCTGGAAGGGATGCTCGGTGGCTCCCCGGGGCTGGCCTGGCCTGTTCCTTCACAAGGGGGCAGCCCTTGCTGGCCCGGGGGCACTGCCAAGGTGTGGGGAAGCCAGGGGCAGGTAACGCTAATAATAGAAGTTCCTTTAACCTAGTTCCCCTCCATGGCACTTACTGTGTGGGCCAGCATGGGCATTTACTGCCACCAGCCCTGCGAACCCTCCTCATAACCCTGCGGCATAGACACCGTACCCATTATACAGATGAGGTGGGATCCGAAGATGTCAGCCCCGGGTGCCCCCCGTGGGTGCCTGCAGGACTCCTGGGGCCACGCCTTCCTGCGGCACCAAGTGCCTTCTGGAGGCAGGTCCTAGAGGCGAAGTGTCTGGATTTCTTGGCAAGAGAATAGCATTGTAGGGAGAGGGAAAGGCATGTGGAGCGGCTCAGAGGCCCGAGGGCACTTGTCATGTTTAGGGAACGTTTTCCAAGTCTGGACTGAATGAGGTGGCAAATGTGGCCAGAGAAGAGGGTTGGAGTCGGAAAACACGTGGCCTGGAGTGCCGGTCCAAGCTTCTAGAGGCCACGGGCAGGACCGTGGGCTAGGCGTTTGTTTCCGTCATCTAGGCGAGGATGGGGCTGCCAGGGGGTGAAGGAGAGGTGGCCAGGGTTGAATCATGAGTGCTGGGTGACTGAGTGCTGTTGAGGGTGGGGCGAGGGAGGGGTAGGAGGGCTGTGTGCTTCTGTCTGAGCTGGTTGGTGCGGGGCCACCAGCGCAGGCCTGGGAGAGGACATGCAGTGCTCTGTGCGGGGCGGGGGGTACATGGCATGTCTGGGAGGGGAACTTCACATGTGGAGGGAGCTGGCTGTATGGGTTAGGAGTCCTAGAGAAACTCTAAACTAGATATATGCATTTCAGGGGTTGCCAAGCAGAGGTAATGTTCAAAATGTTTTCATAGCCACTATGGTTTGGGCGATGACCGGTTCAAATATCCTCCTGAGGATATTAAAGTTTTCCCATTAACTTTTCTATTTTTTTCAAAAAGGTTTTTATTTTTAAGTAATCTTAAAAGCCTCACCCAGCGTGAGGCTTGAACTTATAACTCCTAGATCAAGAGTCGTATGCTCCACCAATGGAGCCAGCCAGGTGCCCCTTCCCATGAACCTTTCAGTTCTCAGTTCTCACGTTTGCCGCACACGGGGCCCGGTGGATGCCCAGGGAGGGCCCCCACGTGCCTGACTGCCTGGTGCCTTGCAGGGCAGTGAGCCTGCTCCGACTTAGATGGCCTTCCATGCCTGTGTGTTTCTTTCTCTTTCTACAGGGAGACTCTGCGGGCCCTCTGCTCTGTAAATTAAAGACATGTGGGTCCAGGTAGGACTCGTGAGCTGGGGGTTGGGCCGTGGTCGTGGAACAGTACCTGGAGTTTATACAGACATTGCTGCCTGCTCTCAGTGGGTAGTTGAAGTGATAAACCGGGCTGCCTCCTTGTACCCCGACGTGATCCTCATCCCACTTCTGTGCCTGGTGCCGGCGCTGGGCATCCTGGTGGCCCCGTGATCAGCCCGGCCCACTCCCCTCCTGTTTCTGACTCACACACCGGGCGTCTCCTCTGACCTCCCCCTCCTCCTCATTGCCCTTTCCACCCGTGCTGGTTGGGATCCACCGACCCTGTAGAGAGCCCCCCAGTAGAGAGTGGCAGAAGCCTGGGGCCCCCAAGGGTCCCTAGCCTGATGTCCCAGTCGCCTGCCTCGGCCACGCCCACGCCTTAGTGAGCTCTGCCTGCCAGGGAGGAGGGAGGAAGGAGAGCTGGCCCCCCAGCCTGCCAGGCGGGGCCCGGTGCTTCCCCGACGACTGGGAGAGCCTCTGCCAAAGAGGAGACCTCATGCCAGCGAGACAGCGTTCGGCCTGGGCGTGGGCTCGGGACTCACCTGAGGGTCAGCGTGGTGATTGTGCAGAGAGAGCAAGGAGGCGTCCCCACGGCCCTGCTGAGGTCTGAGGCCTGGGGGTTCTGCAGCTGACCCGGGTGTCTGGGGCTGGGCCAAGTTCCCCCGTACCCAGGGCGGATCCACCTGTGTGTGCCACCCAGGCCCTGTGCCACACAGGCCCCGTGCTGGGGCCCCCTTCCCCCAGTACCCAGTGGCCACGTCCCGGCTCACCCCAAGTTGTGTGGAGGCATTGAGTGTGGAGATCTTAGATGTCAACCGAATAAACGTTTGAAGAGTTGCTTGTGTGTTTTGTACCTCTCCGGGTCTGGGCTGTGGGGGACACTGAGAAGTTATCTCACATTTAAGTTTAAGTGTTCATTTTGTTTAAAAAAATATTTTTAGGGGCACCTGGGTGGCTTAGTTGGTTGAGCATCTGACTTCGGCTCAGGTCATGATCTTGTGGTTTGTGAGTTCAAGCCCCGCATCGGGCTCTGGGCTGTTTCAGATTCTGTCTCCCTTGGTCCCTCCCCTGCTTGCACTCTGTTTCTCTCTCAAAAATAAATAAACATTAAAAAAACTTCTATTTTTTTAATAAAAGAGAGAGAGAAGGAGAGAGTGGGGCAAGGGCAGAGAGACAGGGGGACACAGAATCCGAAGCAGGCTCCAGGCTCTCAGCTGTCAGCACAGAGCCCGGATGCTTAACTGACTGAGCCACCCCGGCACCCCCACGATGCTTTGTAAACCCTATAGTGAGGGGAGGGCCCTCAACTTGAGTGTGACAGATGGTTCTAGCTCTTGGGTCCTGCTGCTGTGGCCCTCGTGGCCACCAGCCTCTCTGTAGGGACCCTTGTAGCTGAATTTGCTGGCCGTAGCGTCTAGGGAGGAGGAAAGTGAGAGAGTGGAAGCGAGAGAAAGGTCAGGGCATTGCACCCAGACTGCAAACCTTATTTTCTGCCTGTTTGTGCTGTTCCCCTGAGTTATGTAGAGCCTTGAGCACCAGGTTGCCCTTGCCTGGGGAGAGCACTGGGCTGAGGCTCAGTGAGGGGACAGGTCAAGTGCTTCCTGGGTCTCTGCTGACTCACTTCCTACATCATCCTGTGGTCCCAAGAGTAGCTCTTCGTCCCAATGCAGAGATGCAGAGCACTTTGCTGCTCTTGGGATTTCCTTCCCTGTTCTCTGGTCCTTGAGGTTCCTTTCTTTTAGGAAGGGATTAGAGCATTTTGCATGTGAGAAAGGCCAGGTGAATCTTTAGGTGGAGAAAGAAGTAGACTGGGGTAAAGACTGACCTCTGACACCTCTCATCCCTTAATAAAGACTGTGTTTCCAAGCCTCCCACTAAGGGGGGCACCAAGTTCTATGTGCCTAAGTTCGTGTGGCTCTCAGTTCTGGCTGGTAAAAAATAAACAGAAATGTTGGGTGTGAACTTGGGGGAAATGTCCTTAAATGGAGGATGAGTCCTTCCTCCGATCTCTTTCCTCTCTCCTGGCTGGAGTGTGACCAGAGTTTGTGCGGCGATACGGACAGAAGGAACTTGCTAAGGGCACAGAACAGGCATTTAGAAGAAACTTGGCCATGGGCTAGTTGGTAGGTCTGCCCGCACAGCTCTTTATGCAACAGAGAAATAAATTCTTTTTTTTTTTTTTAATTAAGCCATTATTATCTTTGGTCTCAGTTACTCATATAAAAACCTCATTCTAACTAATTCAATTGGTATCATCTGGAGTTTTATTTCTGGAGTATTATGAATAAAAATTTTTAGAGTCATTTATTTATAAAGAATTTTTTCTAATTCCTACTTCATTATACACCATTGCTTCCATCTCTATTCATTTTTAAAAATTGATAAGGTTAAAAGCTTATGTTGAAGAATGAATGTTATCTCTTAATGTACTTCTGTATTGTTATTTATTGAGGTATAATCTATAGTAAAATGTACACATTGCAATACACAATTCTATGAGTTTTTTTATATGAGAGAGAGAGAGAGAGAGACAGTGCTTGAGTGGGGGAAGGGCAGAGAGAGATGGAAAGAATTGGAAGCAGGTGTCAGGCTCTGAGCTGTCAGCACAGAGCCTGATGCAGGGCTCAAACTCACGAACTGTGAGATCATAACCTGAGCTGAAGTCGGATGCTCAACCGACTGAGCGACCCA
This sequence comes from Hyaena hyaena, assembly GCF_003009895.1. Lineage (NCBI taxonomy): Eukaryota > Metazoa > Chordata > Mammalia > Carnivora > Hyaenidae > Hyaena > Hyaena hyaena. Next base: position 3,367,569 of record NW_024080662.1, read on the forward strand.
GGCGCCTCTTACCCATTTTTAATTAGGATGCTTATTATTATTATTATTTTATTGCTCATTTGTAAACAGTTTTCTTGTGTTCTGAATAGAATCCTAAGTCTGTGACTTGCTTTTTTCACTTTTTAGCTGGGGGGTATGAAGATTTTTCTTCTATTTTTTCTCCTCTAAGATTTATACTTTTAAATTTTTACATTAAAAAAATTTTTTTTACATTTATTTATTTTTGAGAGACAGAGTAAGACAGAGCATGAGCAGGGGAGGGCCAGAGAGAGAAAGAGACACAGAATCCGAAACAAGCTCCAGGCTCTGAGCAAGCATTCAGCACATAGCCTGATTCAGGGCTCAAACCCATGAACCGTGAGATCATGACCTGAGCCCAAGTCAGATGCTCAACCGACTGAGCCACTCAGGCGCCCCTTAACTTTTACACTTTTGTCTGTGCTCTACAAATTAATTTTGGGGCATGGTATGAGATAGGGATCAAAGTGTATTTTTCCATATCTTTAATTTTTATTCACTTCCAGTACCATTTGTTGAAAATGCATTTATTTTCACATTGATTTGCATTAGTACTTCACCAAAAATTAATTGACCGTGTATATGTACATCTATTTATGGGCTCTCTATTCGGTTCCTTATCTATTTGTATATTCTTTAAAAATTTGTTTTTATTTTGAGAGAGAGTGTGTGTGTGCATGTGTAGGGGAGGGACAGAGAGCAAGGGAGAGAGAGAATCCCAGTCAGGCTCTGCACTGTCAGCACGGAGCCCTACTCAGGGATGATCTCACCACCTTGTGATCATGACCTGAGCTGAAATCAAGAGTTGGATGCTTAACCAACCGATCCACCCAGGTACCCCCTCTTTGTGATTTGTATATTGTGACACTAACTTTTCAGTGTCCTAGTTACTATAGCTTTTATAGTTAGTCATGAAATTGGTAGTGTTACACCTCCCAATTTGTTCATGTTTTTCAAGATGGAGCTTTGTGTAGAAATTGACAAGCTGATTCTAATTTGTATACAGAAAACCAAAGGATGTAGAATAACCAAAACAGAGAACTACTATACTTCAAGACGTACTATAAAAGTGTAAATTAGTGGAGCAGGATAGAGAGTCTAGAAATAGATCCACACATGTGTGACCAACTGATTTCAACAGAAGTGTCAAGGCAATTCAATGTAGGAAAGATAGTCTTTTAAATAAGTGTTACTGGAACATGGGACATTTCTATGCAAGAAAATAAAAAAGGCTCAGTCCTAACTTTGCATTATATGTAAAAATGTGAAAATGGATTATAGAACTAAATGTAAAACCTACGTCTAGAACACTTCCAGAAAAAATTTAGAAGAAAAGTCTTTGTGACCTTTGAGTTGGCAAAGATTCTTTGTATAGGACACAAAAAAGCATGAACTATACAAGAAAATCAATGTTTGGATTTCAGCAAAATGAAAATATTCTGCTTTTTGAAAGACACTGAAAGACACTATTGACAAAGTGAAAATAAAAGCCACAGACTGGAAGAAAATAGCAGAAATGTCTACTCAAAGACTTACATATGAATGTTCATAGCATCTTTATTCGTAATAGCCAGAATCTAGGAACAAAGTGTCTGTCAACAGATAAATCATAATCAATGAAATACTGCTTAGCGTCAGAAAGAACAAACTGCTGATGGGCACAAGAACATGGATGGAAATTCAGAAACATTAGGTTGAGTGAAAGAATCCAGACCCAAAGAATACAGATTTCTGATTCCATTTATATGAAGACCAAACAGGCACAACAGATGATCAGTGGTTGCTTATGATGGATTTGAAGAGGGACCAAGTGCACTTTCTGGGGTTCTGAAATTGAATACAGCTTGATTGAGGTGGTAGTTATATGGATCTATATATTTACTAAAACATTAGATTATGGGGCACCTGGGTGGCTCAGTCGGTTAAGCGACCAACTTTGGCTCAGGTCATGATCTCGCCGTCTGTGGGTTTGAGCCCCGCATTGGGCTCTGTGCTGACAGCTCAGAGCCTGGAGCCTGCTTCAGATCCTGTGTCTCCCTCTCTCTCTGCCCCTTCCCTGCTCATTCTCTGTCTCTCTCTGTCTCTCAAAAATAAACGTTAAAAAAAATTTTTTTTAAATTAGATTGTGTACTTAAGATCTATGTATTTTACTATGTGCACATTGGTCCTTAGTTGAAATAGGTTAATGTGACACATTCTAGTCCAATATCCATTGTCTTCCTCTTCCACAATACATGTCTTATGCAATGGCCTCATGTCTTAGGCCATTCTGGTGTTATGCCTGCATATATTTAACAAGCAGCTCTGTTGGGGGGGCGGGAAGCCCTGATGTATAACATTTGCAGATATCCATGATGTAAATACTTCCACCATGGCTGATTTCAAGCCACCAAGATGACATTACTGAATCTGGAGTTGGGAAAAGATGTACACCATTATATAGGAGTTCTATCATACAGCTACATAACCTCAAGAGCACAGGTAATGATAAAATACAGGAAAATAATCAGGAAGTAATGGATTTTGAGTATTTACTACCTTTGTTTTGAGTGTAATTTCTGTAATTATAGGTTTTATAATTAAAATTTTCATAATGACCATGTTTAATGGCCAGCTCATAAAATTCCTGACAATTCACACTTGGCTTTCATGAGCTGGTACAGGCCAGCTCCAGCATCCACTGGGTCATTTCTCTACGAGCAAATTCCAGGACAGGGGTTCATGTTCAGTAACCTATTAAGAGAGTCATTTTCAGGAAGAATCTGTATGGATGTGAGGGAAGCCAGACAGGAAAGGGAGAGGAGTTTAATAAGAATGTGATTAGAGGTGAAGTGTAGGCTCAGCATGACCCTGGAATCTACACACATTACAGAATTCATCCAGACTTAAGGCAAGGGAGGCTGGCTTTTGTGCCCGGCACCAATATGTCGTTGGCCACAGTCTGACAAGGGGTTGGAGGTAGGGAAGTAGGAATGCAGCTCTTGGTCACCTTTTGTAATGTGGCTCCATGTGGTCAAGGGTAAGCCTCCTAAGAAGCCTCCTGTGCGTTTCTAGCAGCAATACCCAGAGTAGTTGGGAGACAGGTAAACCACACAAGTAAAATGGATCCCAGGCAATCTGGGTTGATACCCACTTAAAAAGTGCCTTTCTCATCTTCCCTTGAAGCTTAGGGTGCCCATGTATTTAAGTTATGTTCCATTAGATGTAAGTAGAAGTAGTGCGCTGTTGCGGGAATGCCCTTCAAAGGGACATGATTATGCATGTTGGCCCTGTCCCTTTTCTAAAGGGGAAGATAAGAAAGACGGAGGTGCCATCTTGAATTCAGAGATATGTGCCCGTGTTAAGGGTGGCAGGACTCAATTTGGACTATTAAGTAAGACACAAATAAACTTTTTTTAAAAAAAAAAACCAGCTATATTTGGGGATAGCTCTATTAACACAGTACCCTGTACCCAAAAAATATAGTGAGTAAATAAACAAGTAATAACAAATATCTAAAATCATGACTGTGTAAAACAATAATCATTTCTAATTTGTAGGCTTTTCTTTTTTTTTCCTTTTTCTTTTATAAAACAAGACAGCACTAACCTCAACAAAATGAGAGAATGTATCAAGAAGAACAAGGAGGACATATCCACTGCAGAAAAAGTATAATTATTTGGACACGACTTGGTTGTCAGTATAGAAAACCCCAAAGAATCGACAAATTATTAAAGTTGATAACATAATTTGATAAGATTGTTGAATAAAAGAATAATGTGAGGCACCTGGGTGGCTCAGTTGGTTAAGCATCCGACTTCGACTCAGGTCATGATCTTGCGGTCCCTGAGTTCAAGTCCCTCTTCAAGCTCGGTGCTGACAGGTTGGAGCCTGGAGCCTGCTTCGGATTCTGTGTCTCCTTCTCTCTCTGCCCCTCCCACACTCTGCTTCTCAAAAACAAATAATGTTAAAAAAATTTTTTAATGGAAATAAGTGAAATTGAATTCCTACCTCACACTACAGACTTAAAAAAATGTGGATGCACGATGAAATACAAAAAACAAAACTTTGAAATCTTAGGGGAAAACACAGGATGATATCTTTAAAACCTCAGAATAGGTAGGGGCGCCTGGGTGGCTTAGTCAGTTAAGCGTCCGACTTTCACTTAGGTCATGATCTCGCGGTTTGTGGGTTCGAGCCCCGCGTCAGGCTCTGTGCTGGCTGCCAGCTCAGAGCCTGGAGCCTGTTTCAGAGTCTGTCACTCCCTCTCTCTCTGACCCTACCCTGCTCAAGCTGTCTCTCTCTCTCTCTCTCCTAGAAATAAATAAAACATTAAAAAAAAAAAAAAAAGACCTCAGAATAGGGAAGGCTTTTTAAAACCAGACACAAAAAATCATAAATGATAAAGGAAAAGACTATTATTTCTGACTACGTTAAAACTAAGTTTTGTTCATCAAAAGATGTAATAGAGAATGTAATAAAGTGAAAAGACAAATATCATGATAGATGATATTCAGAACACACTTTACCCACAAAGGACTGGCATACATTAAAAAAAAAAAGCTTCAAAAGCAGAAAGCAACCCAAACATAAAATTGAGTAGACATTACAAACATTTTATAGAGAGGAAGCACAAATGGCCAGAAAAGATTTGAAAATATACTCCGGATGAAATGCAAATGAAAACCATAACAAGATATAATTTTATGTCCGCCATGTGGGAAAAGACAGAACTGTGGCAATAAGAATCGGGAAGAGTGGAGATTGACAGGAAGAGCCATAAACTGACGGTAGGAGTGGAGTTTGGTGACATTAGTTTGAGAACTGGCAGTATGAACTAAGAGATAAAAATGAATACATTTCCACAGAAATCATTGACATCCAAGGTCATAACTCATTCCGGTGACACAGTTCATTCAAAAGACATACAATGAAGCAGAGTTACTGTCATCAGAAGTAAAAACATGCCGATACGGTACATGGAAACCCAGTTATTCTGCTTTTTTGGAAAAGCAGAGTTGTTGAGAGTTAGCATTGTAGGACAATGTAGTACTGTGACCTCAGAGAGAAGGGAGACAAGTGTCCTGGCTTCCTAAGCACAGGCAGTTGTCATGTGGCGCAGGGAGGGGAACCCAAACAGAACACGATGATACCACTAAGTTAAGGAGACAAATTGGAACTCGGGAAGGCGAGGCATCTGGAGTTTGCAGGTCAGAATACTGTAGAGCAGGTGTTACCATACTGTGCTTTGTGGGCCCATTCCAGATGGAGCCTGTTTTTGTACAGGGCTAAGAATGATTTACACATTTTCAAAGAGCTGCTTTAAACAAGAAAAAAGAACCACTCAATCAGTTAAGAGTTTGACTCTTGATTTCATCTCAGGTCATGATCTCACGGTTGTGACATCAAGCCTTGTGTTGGGCTCTGCCCTGGGGGTGGAGCCTGCTTGGGATTCACTTTCTCCCTTTGCCTCTCTCTCCCCACTCTCCTTCTCTCTCGGGGTGGGGGAGAATATGTGGCAGATTCCACATGTGGCCTGCAAAGCCTGAAATATTTACTGGCTTTTACAGAGAAAGTTTGCTGATCCCTGCTGTATAGGATGGAATTATGCTGAGAAACAACTCCAGAAATCTGTGGAACGATCCCAGCCTTTGGCTGAATACTAATCTCCACGCACATAGGTTAAGTTTCCAGGAGGCTGTGGCAAGGACAACTGCCAGGGAGCTGTAAGATGAAGAGCTCACAGAGCTCACGCAGGGCTGGGAGAGTCAAGCTTCATCCATCCAGGGAGGAAGGACCTCGCTGAATATTCAGGCAATCAGGATGTACCCCATGAGGCTAATACACATTAGGTTTTTTTTTTTTTTAATGTTTTATTTATTTCTAGGAGAGAGAGAGAGAGAGAGACAGCGTGAGCAGGGGAGGGTCAGAGAGAGAGGGAGTCATAGACTGAAACAGGCTCCAGGCTCTGAGCTGGCAGTCAGCACAGAGCCCGATGCGGGGCTCGAACCCACGAACTGTGAGATCATGACCTAAGCGAAAGTCGGACGCTTAACCGACTAAGCCACCCAGGCGCCCTAATACACATTAGTATTAAGGCTACCTAATCCTAGGATAAAGGCTAATACACGTTAATATTAAGGATACCTAATCCTAGGATAAAGGCAAATACACGTTAATATTAAGGCTACCTAATCCTAGGATAAAGGCTACTCTAGACTCCTAACAAAGCTTAAAACCCAGCTTCAAACAGACCAAGGTGAACTGCAAGTAATTTAGCCACCTGCCATATTTCAACATTCCTTAAAGAGAGACAATACAATTCAAATAGTCAAGGATGTAAAATTAATAGCCTTCAGCATTCATTAAAAATTACTAGACCCATACCTGAGGGGTAAGCCGGTCAATAGAAACAGATGCCGAAATAGTAGGCAAGAACTTTAAAACACCTGTTATTAATATTACAAATGTGCTTGAGGATTTAAAAGAAAACATGAACGTGACTAGGAGAGAGGATAAAGAAAGAGCTAAATGGAACTGTTAAGAGCTGAAAAATATTCCACCTGCAGTGAAAAATTCACTGGATGGGTTTAATCACAGCCAAGATGTTGCAGAAGGAGATATTAGTAAAATCGAAGGCACAGCAATATAAACTATTTATACTGAAGCACAGATAAAAAAAGATTGAAAGAAGTTATCAGGCCATGATGATTTGACCTTCGGGATGATATCAAATGGTCTTATGTGAGAAAATTGGAGTTACAGAAGGCGGAGGAAAACTGGGAGCAGAAATATCTGAAGAAATGCTATTCTTCAAAAAATTTTGAAAGAATAGTTGCTGAAGAATTTCCAAATTGATTAAAAACTAGAAGCCACAGATTTAGGAAGCACAATGGACCCGAGGCCAATGCAAAGAAAACCACACTGCAAAACATAGTAATTGTATTGTTATTCAAAACTCAGGGATAGAGTTTAAAAGCAGGGGGCGAAAGTCATATTACTTACAGAGGAACAGAGATAAGAATGATTGGGCCACCTGGCTAGCCCAGTCAGTGGAGTATGTGACTCTTGATAGCAGGGTGGTGGGTTCGAGCCCCACACTGGGTGTAGAGATTACTTAAAAATAGAATGATAAGATTGACTGCAGACTCTGTTTCAGAAACAATGAGAGTCAGAAGATAGTAGAGAAAGGATCATCTTCAAGTGTTAAAAGAAAATAAGTCAGTGTAGGTGTAGAATTCTACGTTGAACGAAAGTATCTTTCAAAAATAAAATTGAAATAAAGTCTTTAAAAAAAAAACGCTGAGATAATTTCTTCCTGGACTTCAAGAAATTCTAAGTTCTTCAGGTTGAAGGAAAATGCTATCAGATGGAAACTGGTCTGTACAAAGAAAAGTAATGAGGTGGGCCACAGGAAGCTTTGTGAGGAAACATTAAAGACTTCCCATTTTTAAATTTCTTGCAATGTAGAATATGCAACTTTTGATCTTTTTGTACTCATTACATTAAAATCAATGAGTCTTGGGGTGCCTCGGTGGCTCAGTTGGTTGAGCAACTGACTTTGGCTCAGGTCATGATCTCACGGTTTATTCGCTCAAGGCCCATGTCGGGTTCTGCACTGGCAGTGTGCAGCCTGCTCTCTCTGCGCCTCCCCCACCTCTGCTTGGTCTCTCTCTCTCTCAAAATAAATAAACTTAAAAAAATAAAATTGGGGACCTGGGTGGCTCAGTTGGTTAAGTGTTCAGCTTCGGCTCAGGTCATAATCTCAGTTTGTGAGTTTGAACCCCATGTCAGGCTCTGTGCTGACAGCTCAGAGCCTGGAGCCTGCTTTGGATTCTGTGTCTCCCCCTTCCTCTGCCCCTCCCCCTCTCACTCTCTGTCTCTCAAAAAAAAAAAAAAAAAAAAGAAAGAAACTTCAAAGAATCAAATGGTCTTTCACTTTGAATGGATCTTTTGACCATAATTTTGTGAAATCATTGGAAAATATTGGTTCACTTGGTTATGTAGATTTTCCAAATGTTGACACATGTCATTACACCATATCAGAAATCACCTTTACTTATGTTACCACTATGGTTGTCAGAAAAGTATTTACGTATTGGAACGCTGAAAGCGTGTGCCTAGAAGCCTGTGGCAGCACCACTGTCAGCGGGCTCATGGAGGGTCTGACTGACCATCACGGGATCCCACATCACATAATACTACAGAGTATTGAAAGGACCAATTGCAGACCCTCCAGAGTGGAACTACATTGATATAATAATCATGCCACCAAATAGCTGGTTGGTCTCCTTTAGGGATGTAGCAAATTTCAAGGTTGAAATTGCATTTCCAGGGTTGGCATTGACCTTTGATGCTGACAGGTTGGACATTCAGCAGCAGCAGTAGCTGTATCGCTTTGGTAAGAGGAACCCCATGCTGTTTAACTGGGTGGGTGAATATCTTCCAATCTTGCCACCACGAATAGTCTGTTCATGATACACTGTGCAAGCATGGAGGTTCACAAGGGCAAGTGTTAGCAGATCTCTGGTGGAGGAGTCGTCTTATCCACTTGGTTGTTGAGTGGCTCACTGCAGTGGCTACTCACTGGTGCGCACTGGCATGGAATAGAAAGGCCGCGCACGTTGTTTCTGCTCCTATAGGTCTGTCCATGTACTTCTTTCCCAAATTGTGGAGTTTTGCTCTTTCTAAGCCCCTGATCGGCCAGAGAAGCCATTCATCACTGCTCAGGGATCCATTTATATTCTTATTCAGGCCACTTCTCCTTTTGCACCAAGTGGATGACCAAGTGTGCTGTTTGAAGCCCTATGCACAGGACTTCTTCTCATCCCTGTGTTCAGGGCCACCCCGAATGAGGTTCCAGTGCAACAGCAGTCTGTTTTCATTTGGCACCAAGATTTTGAGCCCATCTGTGAACCAGGCCCGGTTTTTTCCTCTTTCATCAGCTCGTTATAGGACACTCCTTAGAAGGCTGGGTATGAGCTGAGGGGGGAAGCTTTAATTCAATACAACTGGCTGATAAGGAAGTCTAGGTCATTATTTTTGTGCAGCTTCCTTGTGTCTTCAAGACATGTCATAATTCAACTCCAAATATATCAAGTCCATTGAACGATCAACTGCTTTGTCTGGCTGAGTTTATGACTTGGTGATTCTGGCTAAATATCTACTTTATGATAGGAGGCATGGAACTCTCAGTCACTTAATGTCCCATGTTCTGGCACTGAGTTTCTTTCTAGGGTGCAGCGGCGTGCCAGGAGTTGTTTTTCAAATAATGTACAATTTCTTTGCTGCAGACAGCATGGTCTGGCTCCAGTACTGTGGGAGTCTGTACTGTGACTCTATAATTAGGACAGAGCAGAGACTCCTTACCTCCTTACCACATTTTAGTCTTACCAGCAAACTCTAGCACCATGGGGTTTGCTGGGTCATATATAGCCCAAGTGATAGGCTACTACAGCCTGACTTCATTTCCTCATAGGAGGAACTACAGAGCATTGTGGCCGGTCTTAAGTATGAACTCCGGGATAATCTCCCCGCTCAAGAGTTTTCATTTAATCACATTCCTTTTGCCACGTAAGGTAACATATTCACAAGTTCAGAGATTAGAACACGGACATCTTTGGGATGCCAGCATTCTACTACAGGGTTGTTTCCAGAGGTTGGCTATTTAAAAACAAAGCTACTAAAACCATTCCTACAGGTGTGTGTGTGTGTGTGTGTGTGTGTGTGTGTGTGTGTGTACCAAGGCTTCATTTCTGTGGGGTAATACCCAGGAACGCAATTACCGAATCGTATGGTAATTACATATTTTGTTTTATAAGAAACTGCCAGTCTGTTTTCCAGAGTGGCTGTAATAATTTTACATTCTTACCACAATGTCTGAGTGTATCTCTGCATCCGTGTCAGTATTCTGTGTTGTCAAGATTTTTAAATTTTAGCTAGTGGTGTGTCGTGATATCTCACTGTGGTTTGCATCTGCACCCTGCTAACGGCTCTGTTCAAGAGGAGGTTGATTTTTTAAAACGTGGCACTGCCATCTCTAAGGCAGTGGTCAGTGCCGTTCAAGGCAGCGTGTCCGTGTCCGTGTCCGCCGACTGGTGCTGATCTTGACCGCGAACCCACGGGGGAGGAGGGGCGGCGGGGCGTGCTGCCCGCCCCCCGCGCCGGGGCTGCAGGTGCATGGCTGCGGAGGCAGCGGAGGCAGCAGCGGAGGCTCGCTGCCTTGGAGGCTCGCAAATCAAGGACGAAAAGCCTCCCCGAGTCAGGACTCCGCGGCCTGCGCGGCGCGCTGCGGGTCAGGATCCCCAGCAGGCGCCGCGGGACCCTGATCCCCGCGGAACGCAGTTTCCCGCCAACGCGAGGGCAGGGCCGCCGGCCGCCGCGAGGGGGCGCTGCGAGAGGCGCGGCGGCGGCGGGCCCATGGCGTCCCTGGGCGGTGGCTCCATGGGCCTCGTGCTCTGGCTCCTGCTATTCCGGCTGCCGCTCGGTGGGGTGCAGGGCGAGTCGGCGTCGTCCGCACCCTCCCCGTCCCCTTCGGGGGGCCGCCGCGAGGACCCCCGCGAGAGCGTGTCGAGGGGTGCGGGATCTTCTGCGACCCCTGAGCCCCAAGAGGCTGCCGCATTTCCCCAGGTGGCGGCGGTCACCCCACCTGACTCTGGTATCTACAGGACTGCGGCCTTTCCGCAGCCACTAGTGATATCAGGGTCGCAGTTTCCTGCAGGTGATGTTTCAGGCCGGGTCTTGCCACGGAGAACTGGCCTGGGCCCAGGGGGATGGGACTCTGCTCTGGGGGAGGGTCTCATGGAAGATAATTTTGCCCCAGGGGAGGGAGGCTCTGAGTGGTCCCAGCCCTGCCCTTGAGCTCGGAAGGGACATGGCCATTCTCTGAGGAATCTTGGGGGGATACAGAGCTGCTTGGGGGGAGGGGTTCTGAGGGGACCTGACCTTGCTTTGAGGGTTCTGAGACTTCTGAGGATTATCCGGCTCTTGTGGTGGGGCTGTCAGTGGCTGTGCTTTCAGTGTCCTCCCTTCCTTGACCTGCTCCAGGCTGTGGCCAGAGGTCTATGAGGATAGTCGGAGGAATACCGGCCCCAGAGAGGAAGTGGCCCTGGCAGGTGAGCCTGCAGATCAAGGGTCAACACATTTGCGGAGGCTCCCTCATCGCCAGCCGGTGGGTGCTGACTGCCGCCCACTGCATATTTGGGTGAGTGCCTGGGGCTCAGTGCTTAGGCTCCTGTTCAACAGGCTCTGTGACCCGGAGCCTGTCTTGTCCCCCTCCCTGAGCTTCCCCTTCCTCATTTGAAAAAGGGGGTCCTAGTCCCTGCTCTTCAGACCACAGTCAGAGGTACGTGATGGTAGGGCCCTGAAAGTCAAGACCCCAAATCAGGTTCAAAGCTTGTACTGATCAGCCTTCAAGCCAAGTGGCAAGAAAGGGGCGAGATGCCAGTTGAGAGGCACTGTATGGGCAAAGACGGACGAGGGGGAATACTTTAAAAGAGTGGAGCGTCGAGAACCCATTTGGCCAGATCAGTGGTCTCACACTTTAAGGAGCATGGAAACACCTGCAGAGCTTGTTAAAACACAGATTGCCATCCCCGCCCCCCACCCCGCCCCCAGCGTCTCCAATGCAGTAGATCAGACCTGCCAATCCAAGAATCTGCATCTCTAACAAGTTCCCGAGTGATGCAGATCCATCACCAGGGAGCCAGCCTTGGAGCACCACTCCAGACACCAGGGGTCTGGAGATGGGACCTGGTTTGGAGGGAGGGAGGTGGTTTGATGGAGACAGGGCCAGGCTGGGAAGGCCCAGAGGGTGTGGAAGGGGAGTGTAGACCCTCTGGGATCCCTCTGCAGCCATTTGGAGTACACCGTGAAGATGGGAGACATTCACCTGAATCACACCTCCAGCGCGGCAGTCGTGGTGCCCGTCCGAGACATCGTTATTCACAAACATTACAGTGCGGTTGGAATCATTGAGAATGACATTGCCCTCGCCCTGCTGGAGTTCCCTGTGAATTTTTCCTTGCACGTCCAGCCCGTGTGCCTCCCTGAAAAGGCGTTCATGGTGCCAGCTGGTATGGAGTGCTGGGTGACTGGATGGGGAAAACTAAAGGAAAAAGGTGAGACTGAAGCAAGAGTCAAAGCTCAGGCCAGGCAAGAGGCTCCCTGGTGCCCTGTGCTTGGCCTACAAGCTAAAGGGGGAGGCAGGGAGGCTGTTTTCCAGCAAGTGAGTAAGGGGGGAGGGCAGAGAATGCTGGTAGGGAGTAGTTGATGGTGTTACAGATTTCGATTAGAATTTCAGGACCCGGGGTGTTGGGTGACAAGCAAGGTGGGTTCTCTCTGGGGTGGATTTTAGCCCAGGGGGTGTTGATCTGTCTGCTGATGGGAGCCGTCCCAAGCTGGAAGTCCTTGCCTTGGTCGATGGGGAACTTCCTGTGAGTGAAAAGAGACCAGAGAACTAACTCCTCCTGGTGAGGCTGTAGGGCCTCCTGTCCCTGGGGAGAGTTTGGATTCAGTACCTTTTGGATGTTATCTGTCCAAGAGTTTATGGTCCTGCTCCGAAGGAGAGTCACTTCACTGATGCACATTACAACTGTCACTATTACAAGGATTCTCAGAGTGACAGCCAATTGGTTTTGATTTCTCATAGCTGGTAAGGCTTCTTCCTGTCCTGATCTGTTCTTCTTTCTCCTATCTTCATTAAAAAAATTTTATTTTTAAAAGCTAGAAAAACAGAATGTGAATGGGGGAGGGGCAGAGAGAGAAGGAGACACAGAATCCAAAGCAGGCTCCAGGCTCTGAGCTGTCAGCAGATAGCCAATGTGGGGCCTGAACTCACGAACCACGAGATCGTGACCTGAGCCGAAGTCAGCCGCCCAACCGACTGAGCCACCCAGGCGGCCCTCCTGTGTTTACTTTGATTCTCACCTCCTCCTCTCCCCATGACCACTTTGGGCCTCATTTCGTTCAGAGTCAAATGGCAACAATATTCACTGCCCGCCCGCGGGGAGGCGGGGGGTGTCTGTATGTGAATACACTGTATAGAGACCGAGAAAGGACGCCAGGGGCTCAGGGTTTGGGCTATCAGGCAGAGCCACCTACTTGTAAATTTCCTCTACAGATAGACCCGAAGACGCTCCGGAACATCTTCAGGAGGCCAAGCTGAACATCATTCGTTACGAGGACTGCAACAGGGCGCTCCAGGAGCAGATGGAGACTAGTAGTCACCTGGTAAAGAAAGGGGCCGTCTGTGGCTACAGCTCCCGAGGAAAGGACGCATGCCAGGTCAGTCCATGGGCCCTCGGCTGTCTTAGCACCTTGCTCTTCCTCCATGGCTTCCTCTTTCATGGGCAGCGGGGCCCATGTTATCCACCAGCCTCTCCAGTCACCTGTAAGTCACGTCAAGGAGGGCCCAGGGGACACGCTGCCATGGCCAGGCCGGCCCGACTGGACCCTTCAGTAGGACCTGGTGTTGCCTGCAGGGAGCTGGGAGAGGACAGGCGATTCAGGCAGAAAATACCAATAATGCAAGTTGCATGTTTCAAACCCCTTCTAATGTGACAGGCAATGTACTTGGGTGAAGACCTTACTCGTTATGATCACCTCAGAGTGTGTACATTTCCTTGGCCCAGATTCCATTCTCCGTACACTATTTTTTGAGTATGTATATGCATTTTGTTGGCTCCAGTGTGCAACTCTCAAATCTGATATCCCCAGACACCCAGGGCTGGTGGATGCCCAGGGAAGCCCCGTGCACACCCATGTCCCCAGGCCCTGCAGTGTGAGCAGCCAGTTCTGATGTCGATTCTCTTCCATCCCTGTGTTCATTTTCTTTTTTTCCTCTTTCTCCAGGGAGACTCTGGGGGCCCCCTGGTCTGTGAATTTAACGACACGTGGGTCCAGGTGGGGATTGTGAGCTGGGGCATTGGCTGTGGTCGCAGACATTATCCTGGAATTTATACAGAAGTTAGTTTCTACAGGGACTGGGTCGTTGATCACCTGAGTCAAGCCTGCGCTTGGGACTCAGCGGGCTTCTTCATACTTCTGTGCCTGGTGCCGGCGCTGGGCATCCTGGTGGCCCCGTGATCAGCCCGGCCCACTCCCCTCCTGTTTCTGACTCACACACCGGGCGTCTCCTCTGACCTCCCCCTCCTCCTCATTGCCCTTTCCACCCGTGCTGGTTGGGATCCACCGACCCTGTAGAGAGCCCCCCAGTAGAGAGTGGCAGAAGCCTGGGGTCCCTAGCCTGATGTCCCAGTCGCCTGCCTCGGCCACGCCCACGCCTTGGTGAGCTCTGCCTGCCAGGGAGGAGGGAGGAAGGAGAGCTGGCCCCCCAGCCTGCCAGGCGGGGCCCGGTGCTTCCCCGACGACTGGGAGAGCCTCTGCCAAAGAGGAGACCTCATGCCAGCGAGACAGCGTTCGGCCTGGGCGTGGGCTCGGGACTCACCTGAGGGTCAGCGTGGTGATTGTGCAGAGAGAGCGAGGAGGCGTCCCCACGGCCCTGCTGAGGTCTGAGGCCTGGGGGTTCTGCAGCTGACCCGGGTGTCTGGGGCTGGGCCAAGTTCCCCCGTACCCAGGGCGGATCCACCTGTGTGTGCCACCCAGGCCCTGTGCCACACAGGCCCCGTGCTGGGGCCCCCTTCCCCCAGTACCCAGTGGCCACGTCCCGGCTCACCCCAAGTTGTGTGGAGGCATTGAGTGTGGAGATCTTAGATGTCAACCGAATAAACGTTTGTAGCATATTATTTGTTCTGAAGTTCTGTTCTCCTGAAAGTTGTGGGGGTGCCTATAACACGCTCTGTAGAGAACTAGTGTCCAGTGTAGCTTGGAAAGCACTTCCTGGTGCCCACTGAACTCTAGAAGCCCCAGAGGTGAGGAACTTGTCTACCTTGATCTTAGCCTGATCAATGCACTCCTATCAGAGCTGTCAGCATTTCTGTGGCCAGAATTGTTGTAGTTGAACTCGGCAGCCTCTGGATAAGGAGCAGGGGGAGCGAGAGGACAGAGACCAGAGCATGACACACTCACACAGCCTTGTACCTCTCAGTGCCGCCCCATACCGGGCATGCCTTGAGGAGGCACCATGGGTTGGGCGTCACCTTGAGCCCAAAGAACTGAGTTCCCACAAGGGGAGGGTGGGTGGGTGGTCTGGCTATGTGAGTGTGTGTGTGTGTATAGCTTGTTTTACCCAATCACCAGACCAGGTGTCCCATAGTCCTCTGGCCTGGTTGTTGATCATCCCCCAGCCACTGTCTCTTGCCCACCCTCCCTTCCGTGGCCAGGACTGGAGCTCCCAGTTACCATGGACCTCAGTAGGTGGTCTGCCATAGTCCCTCTGCTGCCTGAGGGAGGACGAGGTGGGACACTCCACTTCTCAAACCCCAGCCGGCTACAGCTGAACTCCGTTAATGCCACTACTATCCTTTTACAGAAATGCATGCGCGGACGGACCTGGGGCCCCGAGTCCTGCTCCCTCCCACTCGGACTCACAGCTTTCCTCAAGCCTGCTTGTCCTTCCCTGGGATGTCCCCTGCTGGGGCTTCATTTCCTTCTCAGGCAGTCCCCCTGGAACCTCCCCTGTGCACTCCCCCTGGGTTGTGAAGCGTGCTTTCTTCTAGGCTCCTGGTGGTGTGATCCTGTGTCCATTCCTTACTCTTGCTTCCCCTGGGGGACATTTAGGTCCCCAAGGTCGAGGGATTCTACCTACTCATTCTCTACTTTCCACCCTCCAGCTCTAGGCTTGGAACAGAGCAAGACTTCAGGAAATACTTGGTAAATGAGTGATAGGCAGGAGTCACAGCCCTGGCTGTCGGAAAAGGCCCCAAGCTCTGGGAGGTTTATGGTCCAGACAGGGTGTCCTGTGGCATGCTGCTATTAGAATGTGTTTCCTACTGGGGGCAGGGACGGAGACAGGAATTCAGTGGAGCAGCTTGGTTTACTGAGGATGGGCCTCTGACTACCAGAAAAGCCCGGCAGAGGCTCCCAGGCAGCGGGACCCCAACTGCCGAGTGAGTGATAGCCAGTCTTCCTAACCAATATTTGTGGGGTACGTTTTGTGAGTCAGGCACAGAGCTGCGGCCACAGATAAGATGTGGACCGCAGGTGGGAGGGAAGAGCTGAACAGTCGGATGACCCTTAGGTCAGGGGCGTGGTGGCTGGACCAAACCACCCTCTGAAAGAGACCGATGACACAGGCGAAGGAGGTTGACAAGCAGGCAAGGAGCTCTCCGAAAATATTCAGCTTTAAAGAGAAAAGAAACAAAGCAAAAAGCGCTGAGAGTTTCTAGTCATAAGAAGCAAGTGAAATACAGCCCAGACTTGAATATATAGTGTTATATAGTGCCCAGACTTGAAATACTGTTTCCCAGCAAGACAGACCAGGTGTGAAAATCTCCAGGTGCAGAGCAGGAAATGTGCAAGAGGAGATGAAAACGTCCTGTCACGCCAGACAGCAGGGAGTCTATCCGAATGACCAGGATTCCATCAAAAGGACTCGGGAGCCAACCGGAAGAGGTGCCCTGCAGCGACATGTGGGCTTCCCGCTAAATCCCACTTGCAGAGAAAGCACGTTCCCCGGCCCCTGAGGACACTGACACACGCCAGCGCCCCTCAGCACAGCTGCACTTGGCTGCAGCCACGGACCCACTGAAGGTTATATCCTTGCACAGGGCGCAGCCCGTGGCAGGTGATTGACATGTGGGGACAGAAAGGGCCAGGCTTCTTGTCTCACTTGGGGACGACCTAGAAGAGCTTCTGGTAGGATCAGCTGAGACCTCAGCTAGGCATCGCAGCCCAGCCCCTCCCCTTGCCCAGCTCTGCCTCCCTGGCTCCCTTACAGGTATGTCTGCAGAGAGAGCCCCTCAACAGACCCTGATTTTCACTTCTGTCTCAGGGGAGCCCCGTCCGGCACCCGTGGCCTGGCCAGCAGGGGACAGCTTGAGTTTCAATAAGTGTTTCGGTTCTCTGTGGCTGTGTGACCAACCACCCCAAAACCCAGTTGCTAAAAATAATGGTTTTGTTTTTGTGTGTTTTTTGCGGTTTTTATGTTTTGTGAAACAGCCATGAGCACCGAATTAGCAAATCCTGAACAACTCCTCAGGGAAATACAGGAGCAGATTCCTGGGAACCTCATTTCACACCATTTTCGTCAGGAGGTCAGTCTATAACTTTATTTTCTGTTTGTTTCTGGTTAAAGGCGTCTTGTTGAATACGCTCGGTTGATTCATTATCATTGAACGCATGGGCAGCAGAAGTGTAAATCACGCCTCCATGAAGCTTCCCTCACATCTGTTTTCTCTGCCGTGCACCTCACAGTGCGGAGTCCTTAGCAACCCTCAGCAGCCCCTATGCGCTATGCCGGGGGGTCATTTTACACAACAAAATCACCAGCAAAAAAAAAAAAAAAAAAAAAAGCACAAAAAAACCCAGAAAAAATGTGGCACTTGACAGATTGGGAACAGGACCTGTGTGTACACTATGAGCTGTGACTAGAAGGCATAGTGCCATCTCATTGACCTCAGCTGAGGACGTTGCTTGCATTGTTGCTGAAGAGATATCTGTCACCCCTCCCTTTGTTCCTCTTACTTAACGTTATCACTGGTTTTGAGCCATTTGATTAAGTTGTGCTTCTGTCTGGTTTCATTCTGTTTCTTGTTTTTGTTTTAGTTTATTTTGAGAGAAAGAATGAGCGGGGGAGGGGTAGAGAGAGAGGGAGAGAGGATCCCAAAAGCGGGTTCTGTGCTGTCAGTGCAGAGCCTGACTTGGGGCTCAAGCTTATGAACTGTGAGATCGTAACCCGAGCTGAAATCAAGAGTCAGACACTTAACTGACTGAGCCATAAGGGAACCCTGTCCTGTTTCATTTTTTTTTTTTAATGTTTTACTTATTTCTGAGAGAGAAAGAGAGAGACAGACAGACAGCATGCACAGGGGAGAGTCAAAGAGAGGAGACACAGAATCTGAAACAGGCTCCAGGCTCTGAGCTGACAGCAGAGCGCCCGACGCGGGGCTGGAACCCACGAACCGCAAGATCATGACCTAAGCGAAAGTCGGATGTTTAACCAACTAAGCCACCCAGGTACCCCTGTATTTTTCATTCTTTTATCTTATTCAATCTTACTAGAATGTCTCTTATTAAGCTTTTCAGAGAACAAAATTCTGACTGTGTTCATCTTCATACTTTTGTCTCTATTGACTTCTGCTGTTATTTCCCGTTTTTCCTTTCTTTCTCCCAAGCCCTGTCTTTGATTTTACTCCGTTGGTCATTTTCACCTTCTGAGTTGCATATTTAGTTCCTTTGTTATCAGTCTTCTTTATTTTATGATATGGTTGAAGCTATAAATTACTTTCTAGAACTACTATAGCTGGATCATATGTGATTTCATATGTAGTGGTTTCATTGGTAGTCATCCTTAAATTGTTATTATTTCTGTCATGAATTCTTTTTTTTTGGTCAAGTTTTTATTTAAATTCTAGTTAGTTAACATATATGGTAAAATTGGTTTCAGGAGTAGAATTTAGTGATTCATCACTTACATATTAATAACACCCAGTGTGGGGCGCCTGGGTGGCTCAGTCGGTTGGGCATCCGATTTTGGCTCAGGTCATGATCTCACGGTTCGTGGATTCGAGTCCCGCGTCGGGCTCTGTGCTGACAGCTAGCTCAGATCCTGGAGCCTGCTTTGGATTCTGTATCTACCTCTCTCTCTGACCCTCCCCTGCTCACACTGTCTCTCTCTCTCTATCTCTCTCAGAAATAAAAAATTAAAAAATTAAAAAAAAAACACCCAGTGCTCATAACAAGAGTCCTCCTTAATGCCCATCACCCACTTAGCCCATCCCCCACCCACCTCCCCTCCAGCAACCCTGTTTATTCTCTATAGTTAAGAGTCTCTTATGATTCGCTTCCCTCTCTCTCTGTCTTTCCCTCCCTTCCCCTATGTTCATCTGTTTTGTTTCTTAAATTTCACATATGAATGAAATCATATAGTCTTTGTCTTTCTCTGACTGACTTGTTTTGCATAGCATAATACACTCTAGCTCCATCCATGTCATTGCAAATGGCAAGATTTCTTTCTTTTTGATCACTGAATAATATTCCATTGTGTATATATATAATATATATACCACATCTTTATCCATTCACCAGTTGATGGACATTTAGTCTATTTCCATAGTTTGGCTATTGTTGGTAATGCCGCCATAAACTTTAGGGTGCATGTGCCCCTTCAGATCAGCATTTTTGTATCCTTTGGGTAAATACCTAGTAGTGCAATTGCTGGGTTATGAGGTAATTCTGTTTTTTACTCTTTGAGGAGCCTCCTCACTGTTTTTCAGAGTGGCTGCACCAGTTTGCATTCCCACCAGCAGGGTAAGGAGGTTCCCTTTTCTCCACATCATCACCAACAGCTTGATTTCCTTTTAAATAGGAGGATCATTTTCTAGGGTTTTGTTTTTGTTTTAGAACTATGGGCTTTTTCACAAAAGTTGATTTTAGTATTATCGATGTATGGCTCAAGAATAGAAGCTATGACATTGGTTCCTTGAGTTTATTAGTCTTCCTTTGTGGCCTTTCTGAATGTTTCCTGTGGGCTCAGTAAGAATGCATGTTCTCCATTGGTAGTTGTAAAAAAAAAAATCATCATACTGCTATCTGGTCAATATTATCAGGTGTCATAGCTAAATAGCCTATATTTTTGCTTAATTTTGCCTCTATAAGGTATCAGCTTTTTTAACATTTATTTATTATTTACATCTACATTTATTTATTTACATAAATACATTACGTTTATTATTACATTTATTTTATTTTTGAGAGACAGAGAGAGAGCAAAAGTGGAGGAGGGCCAGAGAGAGGAGACACAGAGTCCAAAACAGGCTCCAGGCTCTGAGCTAGCTGTCAACACAGAGCCCGATGTGGGGCTCGAACTCACAAACCATGAGGTCATGACCTGAGCCAAGGACAGATGGGTAACTGACTGAGCCATCTAGGCGCTCCATAAGCTATCAGCTTCTTAAAAGGAATGTTTCAAAAACTCTGGTTTTCCATGAAGCTGGTCAGCTGTTGTTTTACATATTAAGGGCTTCTCTGGCATCTTCTTGGTTATTTCTTATTCTTACTGTATATAAATTCCTCTGCCCCGATGTAATCTTTGCCTGAGGTGTTAGGACCTGAAAAAATTGCTATCCCACCTTTCTTTCGCATCAGATTTGTCTGATATTTTGTTTTCTATCCCTTTATTTTCAATGTATCTGTATTTATTCGTTTTAAAGTTATCTCTTCAGATAACTTCAGATAAAGTTAACCCTTCAGTATATTTCTGGACCTAATTATGTTTTGAACAATGTGAAAGTTCTTGTTTGTCCGGTATGTTCAGCCCGTTCACACTGAATTAATTGCAAATGCTATCAAATTAGGACTCAATACTGTTCTTTGGTTTTGCATTTTCTATTTATGATGCATAAGCCAGCAGATCTCTATTTTAAGGTCGATAAAAGCGATGACATCTAGATTGGTTTTCGGTGACTAACCAGGAGGTGGGAACCCTGGAGGTCTAGGGCCTGGGAATGTGCCCCGGTGGCAACTGGGTCCAGCCAACGAGGGCAGGGCCGCGGGCCGCCGCAAGGGGGCGCGCGACAGGGCTGCGACCACCAGCGATTCCATGGCGTCCCGCGGGGGCTTCCTGGGCCACCTGCTCTGGCTCGTGATCCTCCAGCCCCTGCTCGGTGGGGTCCCGGCCGGCTGCAGGCAGCGACTGCAGGCAGCGAGCGGGCGGGGAGGGGTTTAGGCCTAGACCTAGGCCCGGCTGGGCTGTTGGGGAAGAGGGCGTGGAGAGATGGGGGGGAGGGGGGGCAGGGCAGGCGAGGGGTGCGCTCCAACCAGCTCCTATCTCACTGGTTTTCCCCAGGTAAGGGTTACAGCCCCAGCCCGGGTCCTACTTTGACCTGGGGAAGCCCAGAGACCACCTCGCCTCCAGAGCTCCAGACATTCCCCGTGCCAGTATCCACTACAGCTCTAGGCTCTTCAGCGCTCACAGTGGGAGAGACCTGGGAGTCCACCCAGACCACTGGATCCCAAACGTTGTCTCCTCAAGGTACTGCTTCTGTCCGCGTGGGCACAGGCTGCCTGGGAGGCCAGAAGGGAATGCTGCTTGGCTGGGAAGCCGGATGAGTCAGACGCTGTCTTGGAGGGTTTGGGAGGAAACCTGGCTGTGGTCTGGAGGGGGCCGCAGGAGACAGCGGCTTCACCTCCAGTCCCTTCTCTTTGGTGAGCCAACCAGGATGCGGCCACAGGCCTATGCGGGTAGTTGGTGGAGTGCCGGTCCCCAGAAGGAAGTGGCCCTGGCAGGCGAGCCTGCAGATGGAGGGTAAACATGTATGCGGGGGATCCCTCATCGCCAGTCAGTGGGTGATGACGGCTGCCCACTGCATAACTGGGTGAGTGTCAGGGGGCCCTGTGCTTGGGCCCCCCAGGTCAGGCTCTGTGCTCTGGAGCCAGTCTTGTCTCCCCCTCCCTGAGCTTCCTCTTCCTCATCTGGCAAGGAAGTCACAGCCCCTAGTTTTTATTAAGCCTGGCGTGAGACCTGGGAATTTGCCTTTCTACCAAGTTCCCAGGTGCTGCTCTGGTAGTGTTGGGACGTCCTTTGGAGGGCCACTGGCAACAGCGGTCAGGGTCTGGGGACGGGTTGTGGTGTGCAGGCAGGCAGGTGCCTGATGGCTGGCTTCCTCCGAAGGAAGGGCCAGGCTGGGAAGAAAGTGGGACGGGAGTATAGAGCCTCTGGATGGGTGTCAAGGGGATGTCCTTGTCCCACAGCCACAAGAAATACACAGTGAGGCTGGGAGGCAAATCGTTATATCCTAATTCCACAACGACTCTCGTGGTTCCAGTTGAGGACATTGTTTGTCACCGCTCTTTTGATGCTACTACTTTGAGACATGACATCGCCCTTGTTCTGCTGGCCTTTGCTGTGAATTACTCCTCCTACATCCAGCCTGTGTGCCTCCCTGAGAAGGCTTTCCAAGCAGAAACTGGGACAGAGTGCTGGGTGACTGGCTGGGGCCACCTGGCAGAAGGTGAGACTGACAGGTGGGGAGCTGAGGGGGCAGTCTGGTGCCCTGGGGTTGGCCCGCAGCTAGAGGGAGGGACGGGGAGGCTGATTTTCTCCCAGGAGAAGGACGTTCTGCCAGGGAGTAACTGAACCGCATTAAGAATGGCTGTGGGAGGGGTGACTGGGTGGCTCAGTCCGTTAAGCGTCCGACTTCAGCTCAGGTCGTGATCTCATAGTTTGTAGTCAGGCTCTGTGCTGACAGCTCAGAGCCTGGAACCTCCTTTGGATTCTGTGTCTCCCCCTCTCTCTGCCCCTCCCATGCTCATGCTCTGTCTCTCTCTCAATAATAAATAAAAATGTTTAAGAAAATTAAAAAAAAAAAAAAAGAATGGCTGTGGGAATGTTAGCACCTGGAGGCTCAGGGGGTCAGGTGCCAGGGATGGTGGGCTCTTTCCAGCACGGATTTCGGCTCTAGAGTGATGAGCTGTCTTTCTGTGGAAGTACCTGCGGTGACCGCGGGACACTACCCACTGCCCCAGGGTCCTGTGAGGGGGCACAGAGTGTGAGCGCACCGAGCCAGAGCCAGAGCGCGTTTGGGGGCCTCTCTCCACTCATGCAGATCCTACCTGTCTCTTTGTAGTTTTTTTAAAACTATTTTTTAATGCTTATTTATTTTTGAGAGAGAGAGAGAGAGAGAGGGAGGGGAAGAGGGAAACACAGCATCCAAAGCAGGTTCCAGGCTCTGAGCCATCAGCACAGAGCCCGATGTGGGGCTTGAACTTAACAAACTGTGAGATTGTGACCTGAGCCAGAGTCCAAAGCTCAACTGACTGAGCCACCCAGGCGCCCCTGTCTCTTTGTAGGTTTAGCACCGATGCCACTTCCTCTTCAGGAGACTGAACAACACATTCTTCACCAAAAGAAATGCAACCGGATGCTGCGGTCACAGTTAGGGAGGCTTCACAGCATAGTGAAAAAAGGGATGATCTGTGCCTATCAAGATGAGAGCAAGGGTCTCTGTAAGGTCAGTTCATGGCTCCACTGTGGCCTCTGCAGTGAGCACGTCCCCTCCAGCTTTCCCCATTCACAACGGCAGGGCCTCCTGCTCCCTCGTGGCTCCCCGGGGCTGGCCTGGCCTGTTCCTTCACAAGGGGGCAGCCCTTGCTGGCCCGGGGGCACTGCCAAGGTGTGGGGAAGCCAGGGGCAGGTAACGCTAATAATAGAAGTTCCTTTAACCTAGTTCCCCTCCATGGCACTTACTGTGTGGGCCAGCATGGGCATTTACTGCCACCAGCCCTGCGAACCCTCCTCATAACCCTGCGGCATAGACACCGTACCCATTATACAGATGAGGTGGGATCCGAAGATGTCAGCCCCGGGTGCCCCCCGTGGGTGCCTGCAGGACTCCTGGGGCCACGCCTTCCTGCGGCACCAAGTGCCTTCTGGAGGCAGGTCCTAGAGGCGAAGTGTCTGGATTTCTTGGCAAGAGAAAAGCATTGTAGGGAGAGGGAAAAGCATGTGGAGCGGCTCAGAGGCCCGAGGGCACTTGTCATGTTTAGGGAACGTTTTCCAAGTCTGGACTGAATGAGGTGGCAAATGTGGCCAGAGAAGAGGGTTGGAGTCGGAAAACACGTGGCCTGGAGTGCCGGTCCAAGCTTCTAGACGCCATCCAGGGAGGACCGTGGGCTAGGCGTTTGTTTCCGTCATCTAGGCGAGGATGGGGCTGCCAGGGGGTGAAGGAGAGGTGGCCAGGGTTGAATCATGAGTGCTGGGTGACTGAATGCTGTTGAGGGTGGGGCGAGGGAGGGGTAGGAGGGCTGTGTGCTTCTGTCTGAGCTGGTTGGTGCGGGGCCACCAGCGCAGGCCTGGGAGAGGACATGCAGTGCTCTGTGCGGGGCGGGGGGTACATGGGATGTCTGGGACGGTCTGGAGACGGAAGTCATGGATGCTTGGTATTGGACATGTGGGTTTAAGGTCATGGGGAATTTCAGGTTAGAGGTGGGGATTATGGGATCCACCTATGCAGGGTTGATATTTAAAGTATTTCACATCCATTGTGGCCCAGGACTGACCAATCAGAATAGACACCAGCCTTAGTAGAGGGCTCCAGAGGCTGCGTACTGTGCCAGGAGGCACCCACTTGGTTGCTGGGTCATGGGAGGCCTGGAGAGGATCGCAGGGGAGCTCAGGGGCCATGGAGCAATAGGCGTATCCAACGAGAATTTCCATATATCACCAGCAATCCTGCTGTACTGGGGCCTACTGGCTGTACCTCCATGAGCACCTGGGAAGGAGAAGTATTTCTCAGAGGATGTAAAGTTTTCACTTAGTTCTCAACTCTCAAATATCCCCAGATACCCAGGGCTTGGTGGAGGCTCCGGGGAGGTGGTGTGTGCCTGTGTCCCCCGGCCCTGAGGTGTGAGCAGCCAGTTCTGATGTCGATTCTCTTCCATCCCTGTGTTCATTTTCTTTTTTTCCTCTTTCTCCAGGGAGACTCTGGGGGCCCCCTGGTCTGTGAATTTAACGACACGTGGGTCCAGGTGGGGATTGTGAGCTGGGGCATTGGCTGTGGTCGCAGACATTATCCTGGAATTTATACAGAAGTTAGTTTCTACAGGGACTGGGTCGTTGATCACCTGAGTCAAGCCTGCGCTTGGGACTCAGCGGGCTTCTTCATACTTCTGTGCCTGGTGCCGGCGCTGGGCATCCTGGTGGCCCAGTGATCAGCCCGGCCCACTCCCCTCCTGTTTCTGACTCACACACCGGGCGTCTCCTCTGACCTCCCCCTCCTCCTCATTGCCCTTTCCACCCGTGCTGGTTGGGATCCACCGACCCTGTAGAGAGCCCCCCAGTAGAGAGTGGCAGAAGCCTGGGGTCCCTAGCCTGATGTCCCAGTCGCCTGCCTCGGCCACGCCCACGCCTTGGTGAGCTCTGCCTGCCAGGGAGGAGGGAGGAAGGAGAGCTGGCCCCCCAGCCTGCCAGGCGGGGCCCGGTGCTTCCCCGACGACTGGGAGAGCCTCTGCCAAAGAGGAGACCTCATGCCAGCGAGACAGCGTTCGGCCTGGGCGTGGGCTCGGGACTCACCTGAGGGTCAGCGTGGTGATTGTGCAGAGAGAGCGAGGAGGCGTCCCCACGGCCCTGCTGAGGTCTGAGGCCTGGGGGTTCTGCAGCTGACCCGGGTGTCTGGGGCTGGGCCAAGTTCCCCCGTACCCAGGGCGGATCCACCTGTGTGTGCCACCCAGGCCCTGTGCCACACAGGCCCCGTGCTGGGGCCCCCTTCCCCCAGTACCCAGTGGCCACGTCCCGGCTCACCCCAAGTTGTGTGGAGGCATTGAGTGTGGAGATCTTAGATGTCAACCGAATAAACGTTTGTAGCATATTATTTGTTCTGAAGTTCTGTTCTCCTGAAAGTTGTGGGGGTGCCTATAATATGCTCTGTAGAGAACTAGTTTCCAATTTAGCAAAGAAACTATTCATGGTTTTTATTAAGCCCTTGAGGGAGCGGCGAGTCCTCACCTGCTCAGATGGGGGTCCCCTGAATGGTTTTAGCTTGCTGGCTCCTGCTCCCTGTACTCAGCATGTTTGCCTGGAGCTTTGTAGCTTAATTTAACAGCCCCTGCAGCTCAGAAGAGAGGTCACAGGAGCCCAGAATTGGGAGCAAGAATGAAGTTAGGGCACAAGAAGTAATCCTTCTCCTCTGCTTCTTCCACTTGCTGCTGTCGCTGCCCATTTTGTTAACAAACATCTGTGTTCTCACCTGGAAGAAGGCAAGGGAGACTTGCTGTATTAGGCACTGGTTCATTACCCTTATTCTCTGGCTCAGTCTCTCTCTCTCTATGGCTTCTGATCAACCCCTCCCGGTCTCCTGTCCCCTGTCCTTCTAGGGGTCAGTGTTTTAGCTCCTATATATCTGTGGGCTCAGAGGGCATTCAGTGTCAATCCTATATGTTGCGGGAGGAAGGCTGCGGTTGGGACTGAGCTTACAGCCAATCCAGATTATTAATAAGTGTTGAACCATCGGCTTTAAGAAACCACTGAATATAGGGGCGCCTGGGTGGCTTAGTCGGTTAAGCGTCCGACTTTCGCTTAGGTCATGATCTCGCAATTCGTGGGTTCGAGCCCCGCGTCGGACTCTGTGCTGACTGCCAGCTCAGAGCCTGGAGCCTGTTTCAGTCTGTGACTCCCTCTCTCTCTCTGACCCTCCCCTGCTCACGTTGTCTCTCTCTCTCTCTCCTAGAAATAAATAAAACATTAAAAAAAAAAGTCACTTAAAAAAAAAACCACTGAATGTAAATAGATTAACACAAAAAAATTAACTTCTTGTTCTTAAAACATCCTAATCAAGTTCTTGGGCGGCAGGTAGATTTTCCCCATCTTATGGCTCCACTCATTCCTGTGCTTGGTGCTTTAACTGCATCAGAATTCCCCGGAGGGCTTGTTAACATGAGGGTCACTGCTTCTGCTCCTAGAATTTGAAGTCCTGGAGTTCTGGGGTGGGGCCTGAGAACGACATCTCTAACAAGTTCCAAGTGATGCCTCTCATTAACAGGAGTAGAGAAGGCAGCTTCCTCTTGACTAGGCCTTGATATGTATGTGGTACACATCACTTCTACTCACCTGCTTTCGTGGGAACTCCTTATGTGGACCCCCTGAGATACCAGGCAGGGGAATGTGGTCCCAGAGCTTGACACCTCCCCCCCCCCCCCCCCCCCCCCCCCCCCCCACTAAATAAGAGAAGGTGGAATCTTGGTGGGTCAGTTCCCAATCTCTGTCACACCCAGCAGATGCAAAGACGGCGTATCTTTCTGGAAAAATGCTCTGAAAGCCCAAGGCCCGGTATATGCCATCATCTCTTTCAAGTGCAACCATCCTGTTGATGGTCTGTGGAAGTGGAGACATGGCTTTTCTTTCTCAGCACTTCCCCAAGAGTTCTCCATCCAGTCTTAGGTCCAGCTCACTTTCATAAGGACGTCTTCCCAGAGTGCCTAGCCTTACTGTTCCTTTCTTGTGCTTTCTACATCTTTCCAGACTCTCAAATCAATATGAATTGTGAACCTTTCCAATGCACCAAGCCCAGGGTGGGCACCAAGGCTGGGCAACCAGGTAGCCTCAGTGGTCCTGGGAATTCGGGTGGGCCTTCACTAGCCAGATTGTGGGGACACTGTTACCAGCTTAAAGCAATTGGTAGTGTTTTCATGGGGTTGGTCACCCGAGGGGCAATCACAGATCAAGGGCTCTGAGGGGACTTTCCAGGAAGGGGCACGAGGGATGTGAGTGCAGATGCCAGAAATGTGCCTGTGGGCGCGGGGAAGGTTTGGCGCATGGTCACGTGCTGGAGAGGCTGTCACGTGACCGTACCCGCGTCACGTGCTAGAGGCGCCCTCGTGCGTCGGGACTCGCGACGCCGTGTGTCTGGGCCTCTAGGTGTCACCCCTCGGGCCTCATGGCCGCCTCGCTGCCGTTCGGCCACCGTGCTGGGCCTGGAGCCTCGGGGGCCCGGGGTCTGAGCCGCCGCCTCCTTCTGCTGCTGCTGCTGCCGCCGCTGCTGCACTCGGGTGAGGCGGAGCGTCCTCGGGGGCCGGCCGTGTGTGTTTGTGTGCCCCGTGTGTCCTCTGCCACCTTCCCCTCCCCAGGCCCCGGGACCCCCGCCCCCACCCCACACTTCAGGGCGGACCCCTTGGTGTGGCTAGCTCTTTGACTACCTGGGACTCTGTGGACCCCGCCTCCCTATAGTCACCTGTCCTCCAGTGCCACCCCCCAGAATGGCGCCAGACTCCTGTCACCCTGGCCTCCCTCAGGCGCCTCCCTCCCTGCAGCTCCTGGAGACCTGCAGTGCGGAGGACCTCCTGCATTTTCTCTCGACGTGCTGCCATTTCCTCCCCTGTCCACACGGCCTGGTGGCCGAGACCGAGCCACCCTCCCCGGCATGGTCTGTCTTTCCCCTCCCCAGCTCCCAGGCTGCTGCGCATGCGCTGCGAACCAGATGCGCGTGGGCTCAGAGCACTGAAACCAGGATCCCGCTACCCACCTGCGTTCTCCCCTGGCCCACTCTTCCCGCTGGCGCCCCTCTTGTCGCCCCGAAGACACAGGCCCCCAGGTGCTGTCCTCTTTGAGTGCTTCCAGCCCCCAAGGGCCCCTGCAAACCCCACTATTCGACACCATCCCCCCCATTGTTACTTTAGCAGTCAGAGAGATACCTCGTGTTCAAGGTCAGCCTGCTGACCCTGCCCTGGACCACAGGCCCAGCCCGCGATGTGTTGGCTCCGTCATATTCTTGTAGCTCTCCATCCTCTGCCTCCCTGTCTGCTGTGCTGCTTCTCCCGGGGCCTTCCCCGTCGCTGCCAGATTTCTCCAAGTAACAGTGTCCGCTTGGTGCTGCCCTTCCTCTGCCTCCTCGCTTCTCCCGTAATCTGCAGCCCATTCCCTCCGTGCCTCTGCCCTGCTTGTCCCTGACTTTGCTACCACTTCTCCGTTTTCATTTTTCCCAGTCCCTTGGCTTCTCGGCCATACCTCCAGATTCTCCTCTGACAGACCTCAGGGTAACTCCCTTGCTCTGAGTGCTTCCCCGGGCCACTCATGCCCTGAATGTCCCCGTCCCCTGTGGTGCTGTCTGGGTTCCCTCTTCACTTGCCCCGGGCACTGAGCTGCAATTCATGTGATGCCGCCCCACAAAACAGCCTGTCTGCGTGCGCAGCTACCTGCCGGATGACCTAGAAACATCTCAATTCCTTGAGGTGCAAAGCCGAGGCTTTCATCTGACTACAGACTGGGTTTTCTTATTCTGTTCTCAATTCTGTGGATAGGAGGCACTGTTCCCTAAAATCCGACACCAGGGGTTATCCGAGACCTGGCCATCTGCCGGTATCCCACAGCCATGCCTGTCCTCACTGTCACTTCCTTGCGTAGACTACCTCCTTCTTTGCCTGTGTCCTCGGGAGCCTCTCGTGGGGTCTCATGGCCTTCAGTCTTTTTTTTTTTTTATTTTTTAATGTTTATTTATTTTTGATAGAGAGAGAGAGAGAGAGAGAGCAGGGGAAGGTCAGAGAGGCAGGGAGACACAGAATCCAGAATAGGCTCCAGGCTCTGGGGTCTCATGGCCTTCAGTCTTTTTTTTTTTTTATTTTTTAATGTTTATTTATTTTTGATAGAGAGAGAGAGAGAGCGAGCAGGGGAAGGTCAGAGAGGCAGGGAGACACAGAATCCAGAATAGGCTCCAGGCTCTGAGCTGTCAGCACAGAGCCTGATGTGGGGCTCAAACCCACAAACTGTGAGATCATGACCTGAGCCAGAGTTGGATGCTTAACTGACTGAGCCACCCAGGCGCCCCTCATGGCCTTCAGTCTTATCATCTTCCTACTTAGTCTTCACAATTCAAGCCCGCCTATGTCACCCTCCCACTGGCCTCCCTCCTCCCTGAGGGTCTCTTTGCTTCTCAGCCCTAGCTTAGGAGCCTCCCGCCTCCCCCCAGCCCTGCCCTGTGATTGACCCCTGACTTTGCTCCATGGCATCATTTCTTGATCATAAAGCCTTGCCCTTTCTTCTCTGGAGCTCTGGCATACACCATGGTGTTTCTTTCACCAGGAATGTCATTGTCGCTCTTCTCTTTCCCTCTTTTTCATCTCTAAAGCCTAGCACAATAGCCCTTCTCACAAGTGTCCTCGTCCACCACTTCCTCTGGGCTCCCCTGACACCTGTGGCCTGGTCCCTGCATTGATCTCACACAGGCGACTGTGTGCTTACTTCTGTCTCCCCTGCTGGACAGCATGTTCCTAGAGGGCACATACAGCCGGTGTCTGTTTCATACACTCGGTCCCCTCCCTGGCCTCGGGCTCCAGGCTGGGAACTGAGTGAGAGATGAGGGAATATTTGGGGAACGAACAAATTAACTAATTCGTGACCTCTTGCTTCATCTCTGTTCCCCTTTTCTCCTCCAGGTTATAAAGAAAACAATTCCATGCCAGGTGGGTAGGGTGAGCCCCTGCTCTAGGAGAACCTCAGCTCCTGGGAGGGTGTGTCCTGAAGAGGGTCCCCCAGATAGTGTTTCTGGGTGTGTAGGAAGCAGGAATTTAGTCTGACCATCTGCTTTCGGAAGGGCCTTTTTCCTTAGATGGCAGGGATGGTGGGGTAGATTACTTCTGCTGTTCAAGGCCTTCTGTTGGCAAGGCTCCTTCCTGATTTATGAATTGCTCAGTTGATTAAGTTAGCTGTTCCTGCTTATGTCCATGCCCCACTGCTCGTCTCGCCTCCCCCCGCCTTTCAACCTTTTCTCTATGTTCAGTGTGTATCTCTGCTTGTGCGTGTTCTCGTCAAAATGCGCATTGTGGTTTTGTGTGCATGTATTTTTAACTTACATTAAATGGTATATTCTCTAGATCCCTTTCTGTTTCCTCCAACTTACAGAACACTGAAAATACAAATAGGTCAAGGAACACGCGCATCATAGTTTTCAGATTCAGTTGAGGGTAACATACACCATGACTCCTTCTCTCTAAATACGTAGCTGTGTGTTTCTAAGAATATTCCTTTAGCTAATTGTAATATCAACTTATCAACTTATTACTTATCAACTACTTATCAACTTCACACAATAACATCGATACCATACTTTTATCTGTTGTCCATAATCTTGTTTGGTGAGCCCTCTGCATTCCTATCAGCCTACCAACCAGCATGACTGAAGCTTTTATCTGTTTTTGCCAATCTCATAGATGAAAAATGGCTTTTTGATTTAATTGACATTTTTCTCATTATTAATGAGTTTCGGCATGTCTCATGTGCTTTTAGCCTCTCGAGTTTCTTCTTCTAATAAATTGCCCTTATCCTATGTGTATTGTCTCTTGTTCTTTTTTCCTTGTTGACTTCCTAGAGTTCCCTGTGTGTTCCTAATGAAAGTCTTGTACTGATTTTAGATAATTGTAAATATTGCTTCCCAGTCTGTCATTAATTTGATTAATCAAATTGATCATTTGATGCTTTATAGATTTTTAAAAAATGTTTATTTATTTTTGAGAGAGAGAGAGGTTGCAAGCCAAGGGGGGGCAGAGAGAGAGGGGGAGACAGAGGACCCAAGTGGGCTCTGCAGTGCACAGAGCCCATCAAGGGGCTCAAACCCATGAACCGTGAGCTCATGACCTGAGCCGAAGTCGAATGCTTAACCAACTGAACCACCCAAGCTCCCCTGTGGATTGTGTTTTGAGGTTTTGTTTAAGGAGCCTTTTCCCACCCCATTTCACGTGGTCCACTGTTAACTTTACATTTTTGCTTTCCTGTTTAGGTCTTCCAGTGCTGCTAGGAAGGAATCCAGTTTTGTTTTTCTTGTTTCTTTTGTAGTGAGTCAGTTTTCCCAGCACCATCTACTCAACACCCATCTTCCACCCACCGATGGTGGTGGCTCCTTTATTTACATTAAATTCCCCGTGTTCCCAGAATGACCTCAGGCTCTCTGTTCTTTTCCATTGCTTCCATCTGTCAGTCCTTGTCAATGCCATACTCTTGTTATTACGGTTTTGATGTGTGTCTAGATATTTGAGGGGACAAATGTCCCTTTATGTTCTACCCTTTCAGGGACTGAGCTATTCATAGCTTTGTTTTTCCATGTCAGTTGTAGAGTAAGTTTATAAAGTTTCCTAAAATTCTAACTTGGAAAATGACTTTATAGATTAACTCTGGGAAAAATTATATCTGAAATGTCTAGTTGTTTATTTAAAAGCAAGCGCTGTCTCTCCGTTTGTGCTGATCATTTTCAGCGTCCTTTATCAGAGTCTAAAATGTATCACCACAGAAGTTTGGCGTAGTGTGTATTCCTCGGTGCCTATGATTTTTTGTTATCAAAAATGTGTCTTGTTTTGAATATATTTTCTAGTGGATCATACTGGAGTAGAGAAGTGTTATTGATTTAAAAAATCAGTTGTTGAAGTATTATACACAGAAGTACACAAATTTTAAGGGTCCAGCTCAGGAAATGATCACATAGGGGACACACCTATGTAATCAGTGCCTTGGTCAGAAAGTAGAGCAATGCCAGGAGCCAGAGGCCCCCTTCTGCTCTCTCGGTCATTGTCTGTCTCCCTCCCACGAAGTACCGTCATTCTTGGCTTCTGACAGCATAGCATCTTTTTGCGTGTCCCTTAATGTTATATGGTGTTTGCTGTAGGTTTGTGGCATCTACCTTTGGTTAAGGATTTCCTTTCTATTCCTACTTTGCTTAGTCGTAAGTATGTGTTGAATTTTTCAGATGTCTTTTTCTGTGTCTACTGAGAAAAGCATAGGATCCTTCTCTTTAGAGAAAAAGCATTGTTTGTGTGGAGAATACACTAAGGGCCCGTCCATTGTGGGGCCCCCCTTTGCACTCCTGAGATAGTTGCTACCTGATTGTGGTGCCTTGTTTTTTCAAAATATAACACTGAGTAATATTTTATTTATAGTTTTTGCACCTGTGTGCACTCATAGTCGTACAACGTGGTTGTTGGAAGTACACACAGACTGAGGCCGCGTAAGCTGTGAGCGGGCTCCATCGCTCGGTGCGGAGGCTCTTTCTTGAATGGCCTGTGTGCAGATTTCAGACACAGAAGTCTGGAGCTTTTCTTAGCTCTGAGTGGCATGGGGACAGAGGCCTTTTGCATCTGAGAGATACAGTAAGCATTATGGCCTCTTGGGAACATGGCCTGGGACTTCCCTGAACACAAGAGAGTGCATTTCTCGTCCTGGGGCTCCTTCCGTGCTTCTCCTTGTTTTGAGGTTCCCTGCGACCCACTCCCTGTTGTCTCATTATCTCCCTCTCTCCTGTGATGTCTTTACGTCTCTGTCTTGAAGCCTTTCATCTCTGGCATTGTCATTTTTTTCGTCTAGCACGGTGCTTTTCTCTCACCCTGTCTTCCCATCTTTGAAATGAGGACAAGACCCTGAATGTACAGCTTTGTGCAGATTGTCCCGGGGTGCGGGGCCTTTTGGTCTCAGTTGTCCTCATCCTCCAACATGTGGTCACTGTGTCTCCCCGGCACCCATGTTCCTGAAGTTTGTGGTAGACCCTGGTGGTCGGAAGATTTGGACATGACCCGACATTGGCCCTGGGAGGTGAGCCTCCGGCTGGAAAATGAACACATATGTGGAGGAGCCCTCATCGATCTCACCTGGGTGGTGACTGCTGCCCACTGCATCCAAGGGTGAGTGTGACCCGTGTGCCCACGGCCTGGAGACCCAGGGCTGCCATTTCCTTCTCATTTCCTCTGTGAAACAATGTGGGAGTTGGGAGGTAAGGGGAGAGTAGGAAGGGATATCCCGAATGGGGAAAGGTCCTGCTCAAGTCTCACAGGGTGCCAGGGGCTGAGTTGGGGCAGGAGACCCAAGCAGCAGTGACTGTGTCCTGAGCAGGGTGACAGGAAAACTCAGCATACGCTCCCCCACTCCCCGTATACCTCCCGCACCCCTGATGCACATGAGGACACACACGTACAGCAACACCTGTGTGCTTGCATACACCGCACACAGATGAGGCCACCTTGAATCAGCTTGAACAGTGAATGAGGAGGCAGCCATTTCCCTGACTCCGATAGCCTCCAGGCTGGATTAGCAAGATGGAGTGAGCAGAGCACATCAGGCAGGGCTTCTGCCAAGGGAGGGGGTCTTCGGTGGAGGTTGGAGCATTGCGTTGTTCTGTTCGGGAGCCTGACGCCGAGTGGCTGGGGCTGCCTGTCTCCCCCAGCACCAAAGAGTACTCAGTGATTCTCGGCACCGCCAAGCTGAAGCCCGCAAACTTCTCGAAGGCTGTCTCGATCCCCGTGAGGGACATCATCGTGCACCCCAAGTACTGGGGCCGGACCTTCATCACGGGTGATGTCGCCCTTCTCCAGCTTCAGACTCCTGCCACCTTCAGCAAGTACGTGCAGCCTATCTGCCTCCCAGAGGCCAGCTACAACCTGAAGGTTGGGACACAGTGCTGGGTGACCGGCTGGGGCCAGGTTAAACAGCGCTTCTCAGGTGAGCACGATGGGTTGAGGGTGGGGAGTGGAACCACAGAGGGCGCGCTCCCTTCCTTCTGGGGCCTTGTCTGCTAGACCCCTTCATGGTGCCTCTCAGGAAGCCTGTGGCTGTCCCCTCTGGGCCCTGCTTCTTCGGACGTGCTAAGACTGTCCTCACGATTTACACCATCAGGCTTGCTGTGGGCACCTCGTGTAGGTCATGCGGTGCCTGGGCTGGGCATGATCTTTTGCCTCTTACAGAGCTGGGGGTCAGGGATCATAAATGTACTCACTCGCTCATTCATTCGCCTGACAAGCCTCTGGCACACCCCAGCCCCCTTGCAATGGGAGCACTTACCTTCCCCGCGGGGCACCATAACTGAGTGGGAGTGGGGGCCGGGCTGGCAAGGAAAGAGGCAAAGACTTTGTCAGGGGATCTCAAGATCAAGCCGGGAGGGATCTGGGATGAGGGTCTGTCTGAGAAGCCTGAAGGAGGAGCGTCTATTAATCAGGTGACAGAGGGCACAGCCAGTGCAGAGCTCAGAGGCTGGAGGGAAGCAACATGTGTTGCGAGGAGGGGGGGGGTCTCAGCCTGTGAGTAGTTGCATTGAAACTTGGATTGTGGCCTCCTTGGTTCACAAGCAAAAGCTGCCCAGGGAGAGGGGTTCTGAAGGCCTCAGAGGGTGGGTGAGGGGCTCACCAGACATGGTCCACACTGCAGGGAGAGACAGGTGAGAGAGGGCACAGGTGTGTGCAGGGATGTGACGTGGCCGAGTCTCAGAAATGGAGGCGATAGGACGCTGGGGAGAGGCCAGGGCCGAGCGGAGCGAGAAGTCCTTTCTCAGCCCTCTGGGCTCCTCCACAGTGAACTCCACACTCACACCAGAGCTGCAGGAAGCCGAGGTGTTTATCATGGACAACAGAAGGTGCGATCGGATTTACCGCAGGAAGTCTCTCGCCCCCCGCCTCATCCCCCTTGTCCTGGGAGACATGATCTGTGCCACCAATTACAGAGAAAACTTGTGCTCCGTGAGTTTCTGGGAGGTTCTGGCAGCTCTTCTGTCGGCAGTGACTCCCAGGGTGGGGGCGGGGGAGGTTCCCGGGGAGGGGTATGCTTGGCCTCCCTCCCGGTCAGCATGGCCAGGCAATGCCCTGCTCCCGCCTCCTGTCCCCTGGGACTTTGATTCTGCCTGGTATTCTGGGATGGGTCTGCAACTGAGGAGCTGAAGGAGGAGCCCATGTAGTGAGATCCTCGAGGAGTGAAAGCATCTTCCAAGCAGAAGTCAGGGTGGGCATTCTGGGTCCTCTGGGGTCCTGGGGCCCAGCGGGGCCCAGAGCTTCCATTGTTCCTCTCTCTTTGTCTAGGGGGATTCTGGGGGCCCGTTGGCTTGTGAAGCCGAGGGCATGTGGATCCTGGCTGGGGTGTTGTCCTGGGAAAAGGCCTGTGCCAGAGCGCAGAATCCTGGTGTGTACACCCGCGTCACCAAGTACAGCAAATGGATCAAGAAGCAAATAAGTAACGGGGCTCCCTCAGGCCCCCAGAACTTGGCCTGGCTTCTGCTCCTGATATGGCTGCTGCAGCCCCCGATGGGCTCCTGATCTCCCTTCTGTCTCCTTCCTGCCTTACCTGTGCTGTACAGGTCCAGATCTAGGGTAGACCGAGGTCCTGTGTCAACAATCAAGAGTCAAGGTGGGGAGAGTGGCCCCTGGGAAGATGGAGCCCTGCTTTGGTTTCCCAGTGGGGAGGGGTATGGTGCATGATTAGGCCTTGGGTGACCAAGACAAGGGACGTGCATCCAGAAAAGCTCTGGAATCGGGGACCAGGACAGCCAGGAATAAATTTGTGCAAATGTGAGCTGGCTCTGTTCTTTTTTTCTGGGTGACCCTGGGCGGTTGGGCTGAGTGGGCAGGCAGGGCCTCCTGGGATGAATTCTGCCGGCAGGTTCCCCAGAGTGGAGGCTGATGGTTTTTGCTAGATCACTAATGCAAGGCCATAGGCAAAGGGCCTGGGCCTCAGGCCTCAGTTTCCTCATCTGTAAACTGGGCCTGCTGGAAGGGGGCACTTGAAGCATGCCCTGCAGGCTGAGGGTCCCACCCAAATATAGCTTACTTTTTGTTTTAAAATGAAAATTATACCATTTATTTCATGATCTCTGCCTGTGACCCTCAACACAGTGTGAAATAGCCATGATAGGGAGCGGAGTGTGTGTATCTCAGGCTTCATATGGCTCATAGATAGTTATTGGGATACTCCTCCATGTTGGGCACTGTTTTGGGCCCTGATGATGCAGTCATGAACTATTAGGATGATTATATGGTTTCTCTTATTTAATTTGTTCTCATCATGAAATTCATTACCAAATCTCAGTAGATTTCTTTGGTAAATCCCATAACCCACGTTGTGGGTTCAATTTGCTGGAATTTTGTTTAGAATTTCTGTCCCAGTGTTGGATTGGCCTCTACCTTTCCTTTCTGTTGCACCATTTCTTCTAGGTTGGTGTCATTGCCGTGCTAGCCTCTTAAAACATGGTGAGAAGCTTTCTAGTGTTTTCCTGTGCCCCAGAGAAGTTTCTGTAACAGCAGCATTGTCTTTTCCTTGGGTTTGGCAGATTGTGCACATAAAACCCACTGGGCCTGATAGCTTTTTTAAGAGAGAGACAAATCTTTGACTATTTAAAAACTACCTTGTATAGTTATTGGCCAAGTTGAGTTTCTTATTTCCTTTTGCATTAAGTTTAGTATAGAAAATCACTTACTTTAGCTTAGATTTCTTTTTTTTTTAATTTTAGCTTAGATTCTTTAAAAAAAAATTTTTTTTAATGTTTTATTTTTTTCTGAGAGAGAATGAGAGAGAGACAGCATGAGCAGGGGAGGGTCAGAGAGAGAGAGGGAGACACAGAATCTGAAACAGGCTCCCGGCTCTGAGCTGGCTGTCAGCACAGAGCCCGATGCGGGGCTCAAACCCATGAACTGCAAGATCATGACCTGAGCCGAAGTCGGACGCTTAACCGACTGAGCCAGGTGCCCCTAATTTTAGCTTAGATTCTTATATTTCAAACTGATGTATAAAGTTTGAACCTGTGGCTTCTTTCCCATTTCTAATATTATTTATATAGATATGCTTGCCCTTTTCTTAATACTTAAAGATTAGAATTGCCAGATTTTTGTGTGTTTCATAGGTGTTTTTAAAAATCCATCTGGTATGCCTTATTACTTAGCTTCATGGTATCCATCCGTCCCTCATATGACCCATGTCCTGGTCAGTGGCCTGGCCTGCCCCCTCTGCTGTGCTGTTCGTGTTCTTCAAGGGGGAAGCTGTCACACTCCCAGCTCCCAGGAAGGGTGGCTCCTTGGTCTGGCCGAGTTAACATGGTGCAGTGCCCTGGCTACCCAATGCCAGGTGGGTCACCCAGGCAGCCTAAGGCACAGATAGAGACATGCATGCCCTTTCTCTGAATGTGGAGGAGGAAACAGAAGCATGTGGGCTGTTGACAACCATTTTTTTTTAAGTTTTAATTTAAATTCCAGTGAGTTAGCATACAGTATAACATTTGTTTTTGGTGTGCAGTATAGTGATTCAGCACATCCCTGCATCACCTCGTGCAACTGGCAACCATTTTTCACCAAAAGAACCAACTCAGGATAAAGTCACCACCAGTGAAGAGAAGACACAAATTTTAAGCCTATTTGAGTGGAAGTCTCTTACTGGGGACTCCTAAATAGTAAAAACTAACTTCTGGTATTAGTGCTCAAATCTGCTTTTTGTTTATTTTATTAAAGCTCTTTTAGCCTTAGTATTTCTGTCTGCTTTTGGGAGATTTATTTTACTGTCCTTTTCCTAACTTCTTGAGTAGGGTGCTTACTCAGTTATTACAGGCTTCCTTGGTTTCTA
Source organism: Hyaena hyaena (assembly GCF_003009895.1). Classification (NCBI taxonomy): domain Eukaryota; kingdom Metazoa; phylum Chordata; class Mammalia; order Carnivora; family Hyaenidae; genus Hyaena; species Hyaena hyaena. The sequence continues at coordinate 3,405,460 of NW_024080662.1, forward strand.
ATATTTTTACTTAACTGTGTAAAATTCCCTCCGAGTCTCACTTTGACCATATTTCATGGGATTTGTTATGTGCGGAGCTCCTTATCATTCATTTCTGTATTGTTTCTGATTTCATGCTACATATGTTTTTAAGATTTTATCCAAACTTTGTTATGGAACAATCATTTCATGCAGTTTTAGTCATATTTCTTCTTTTATGTGAAAGTAATTCTTGGGTACCTGGGTGACACATTTGGTTGAACATCCAACTCTTGGTTTTGGCTCAGGTCATGGTCTTATGGTTTGTGAGATCGAGCCCCGCGTCAGGCTCCTTGCTGAGCATGGAGCCTGCCTGGGACTCTTGTTCTCCTTCTCTCTCTGCGCCTCCCCCCTCAAAATAAATAAATAAACTTTGAAAAGAATAATTCTCTTTTGTATAGAATTTATTTCAAACTATTTTGCAACCCATACTTTCCACTGTAAACTATTAATCTGAATAAGTGATGGTTTGTTATAATTGGGGATTATACAGGTAATAATTAGGCAAAACTTGTCGGCAAATATTGTTGCTGAACCTCTTGCTATATTTTTTATTTAATGCCAAGAGTTACATAGAAGGGTACTCTTTAATTTCCTGATAGCTTGTTTGGGGGAGGATGGGTACTTCTTTTCTTTCCCCCTATTAAAACTTATATCACAATGTGGATTTAATTACTGTTATGTTTTGGAACTTATTGTTTTGTTTTTTTTAAGTTTTAACATTTTTTATTTATTTCTGAGAGAGAGAGACAGTGTGAACAGGGGAGGGTCAGAGAGAGAGGGAGACACAGAATCTGAAAGTCTCTAGGCTCTGAGCTCGGTGTCAGCACAGAGCCCGACGCAGGGCTCGAACCCACAAACTGTGAGATCATGACCTGAGCCGAAGTCAGATGCTTAACCGACTGAGCCATCCAGGCGCCCCTATTGGGGTTTTATTTGTGCCTAGTATTTGGTCAATTTTAGTGAAAGATTCATGTGTGTTTGAAATGAAAGCCTGTGTGTTTTGAAACAAAGCTCTAGCCGTAATGGATTGAATTAGGTTTGTTGATTGTATTATTCAGATTCTCTCCACACTTCAGATATCTTATGTCTATATAATCCATTGATTTCTGAGAGATTTACCACAGGAGTTAAGACTCCTTTTTGCAATTCTAGCAATTCTTGCTTTCTGTTTCAAACTTATGTTGCTAAGAGTGCAAAGTACATGTTCACTGTACCCTTGTGGTGGGTTGTTCCCTATCCATATAAAATTTGCCATTGATGATATTTGTTTTTTCAAAGATCTGAATCATAGAATTCATTCCTAATTCTGCTGTTCTAATTGATGTTATGTTTTGTACCTATTTCCTAAAGGTTTTCCTTGGGTTTATTTTAGACCTTTTATAGTTTCTTTTTTTAAAAACTTTTTTTAATGTTTTATTTATTTCTGAGAGAGAGGGAGAGAGACATCGTGAGCAGGGGAGGGTCAAAGAGAGAGGGAGACACAGAATCTGAAACAGGCTCCAGGCTCTGAGCTGGCTGTCAGCACAGAGCCCAACACAGGGCTCGAACCCACAAACTGTGAGATCATGACTTGAGCCGAAGTCAGACGCTTAACTGACCGAGCCACCCAGGCGCCCCATAAGCCTTTTATAGTTTCTTGATCTGAGCATTTAATTCACTTTCATTCTTTGTTATTCAATGATAAATACCTTTAAGGCTGTGGATTTGCCTTGAAAACACCCAGTAAGTTTTTAAACTTTTTTTTTAAATGTTTTATTTATTTCTGAGAGAGAGAGAGAGACAGCGTGAACAGGGAAGGGTCAGAGAGAGAGGGAGACACAGAATCTGAAACAGGCTCCAGGCTCTGAGATAGCTGTCAGCACAAAGCCCGACATGGGGCTCAAACCAACGAACCATGAGATTATGACCTGAGCCAAAGTCGGACGCTTAACCAACTGAGCCACTCAGGTGCCCCACACCCAGTAAGTTTTTAATGCATTACTGTAATTACTAACATTTTTCTAAAGAGTTTATAGAATCTTACTTCTTCAAAATAAGTTAACGAAGTTTATTTTTAAAAACTTCAGATAAGTTGCTCACTCTTGTCATTAAATCATTGTTTCATTGATTGCATCATGATACAAAAGTGTGGCCCAAACTGTTCAGCTTTTAGGGAAGTTATTGTGATGTTCTTGGTAGTCTCGTGTGTGGTTGGTTTTTATAGCTATTCTACTCCCCAAAGACAGGACTGGAGAAGGCTGTCCCCTACAGGTGAGGTTTTTCAGTTTCTCATGTATCATTGAGTGACTTTGCTTTCTAGGTTTGATGCTATGTGATCCATGGACATAATTTTATGATGTTACATAGTCATTGGCATTTTCATCTTTTCCTAACATAAAGTAACTTTCTTTTTCTGTTCGAAGCGTTTGTCATGAGTCACGTTTGTTTGTTTCCTTCTTTCCTCTCTCCTGCCCTTCATCCTTTCTTTCAGAGCTTCACAGTCAGTGTGGAGTCCAACATGGGGCTTGAACTGATAGCCTTGAGATCAAGACCTGAACTGAGATCAACAGTCAGATGCCTAACCAACTAAGCCACCCAGGTGCCCCCTGAATCACATTTCTAGAGATAAACATTGCCATTTCTATTTTCACTTACATTTACTCACTATATTTTTGCCTTTTTGCTTTCAACTGCTTCATGTCACTATGTTTTAGGTGGGTACTTGATAAGTAGCACATGAGTGGACTTTTTTCCTACCCAAGGTCAGAATCTTTTATTTTTAAAAATGGAGAGTTTTTGTATTCACATTGGTAGTGATGATGGATCTGATGGTCTTAATTGAACTATCTTATTTTGTTTTATTGATTGATTCCCCTAGCATATTATTTTCAACAAAGGCAGCAGAATAGATAGGGTTTTTCTTCTCTGGTAGGGAGGGGTCCCAAGGCATTTATTCTGCTGACTCATGAAGACCCAGGCCTGCAAGCTGCTTCCCCTTAGGAAGCCATGCTACCAGGCCCCAAACACCGGGCCTCCCTCTACCCAGGAGCTGTTTTCTTGAAAATGCAGAACCTATGGGAAAAAAGGAAAACTCCAGTTCCATTCAGTAACCCACAGCAGGAACTAGCCATCCCCTGCTCAGTGCCTCAGTTTCCACACCTCCAGGCTGCCCTGAGAAGGGTTTCCTGAAGGAGACTGGACTGAGCACTGGGGCCCATGGGTGCTGTAACAGGCTCAGGACTGGGCATACAGGGGCACCATCAAGGCCAAGGCTGAGCCTGTGGGGTACTGTCGTGGGCCAGACACCAGGTGCTGTTATGGGCTCCGGGCTAGGCACCGGGAGCGTCGTTCCAGGGAGGCGTCTCCAGCAGCATCCCGTTGTGGCCCCGGTAGGACGTTGCCAGGACCACACTGTCTCCTTGTCAGGATCCTGCTGCTGCCCTAGCTGGGTGAGCCTCAAACCCTGGGGCAGAGGCCCACTCCCTGCCACTGTGAATAAACAAACCATGAGTTCTAGAACTCTCCCACAGTGGAGATGCCCTGCCCCACCCTGCCCCCACGTCCCATTATGAGGGCCAGTGCAGGCCGGGCACCTGCCAGCCATGGCATGTGGGCCAAGAGATCTTCAGAGCCTCACATCTCCAATTTCTTCTGCCAAACTTGGAAATTCCTTCTTTTTAGAAGGTAGGACTTTCTCCCATGGGGGAGAGGCGGTGGAGGGCCTGGGTTCTGTCCTCATGCCTGAATGTGTCCATATCCTGATGGGCACATCCTCACCAGATTGCAGTGTGCCAACTTAGGGGCCCAGATAGTGTGGAAGCACTTCCATTTGGTAAGGGTGACCATGAACACAAGGGAAGAGCCTTATTAGAAATTGGGGAACAGGCTGACAGCCGGGGACCAGATGAGCTTGTTTGGGAGGCGCAATCTAGGAGAACCAGGACTTAGGATGACAATGTGAGGTTTGAGTGACTGACTGCTCACGCTATGGAAGGTCTCAACACCCTATGAGGTGGCCTTTACCAGTATCTCCGTTTCACAAGGGGAAACCAAGGCCCAGGTGGCTTGGGGAGCCAGGATTCAATACCGGTTTTTAGTAGACTCCAGCCACTGAGTGTTCCCTGTGTGTGGGATGGTGATGCTGTGTCTGTGGCGAGGTTGATCTGCAACACCTCACACCCCCCAGACAATCCATCATGTCTCCCCTCTGACTGAACCGCTGTCCCTGGTGCTGGCATTTCCAGGTCGAATCCGGCAAATCCTTTGTAAGGAGGTGGGAGTCGGTGTTATTTTGGATGTGAGCTCTGAGGAAGGTTGTTGTCTGAGCCTGGGGAACACACTGAGGGTGTGGACCGTAGCTGTGGAGCTCAACCCTGCCCCCCAGGACTGTCACTTTTTAGGTGGTGAAGCTCATTCTGCAGGACCCTGGCTCCACAGGGCCCTCAGCTTTGTGAGAAAGGAGAGGGCAAGCCTCTGGAACCCCACTTTCCTCCTGAAGTGGAACAGTCCCCACTGGGGCAAGCTGCAATCCAAAACAACAAGGTAGCCATAGACCCACCACAGCATGTGAGAAGAGCTGGAAACGCGGCTCCCCCTTGGGGGGAAATGGAAAATAGGACAGCAAGCCATTGGATAGGGACACGAGCAAGAACGGAGCCTTGAGAAAGCAAGACAGGACAAAACTCTGTGGAGATGTGGGGGCCTGTGGACCCCTGTGGAAGGCCCTGATTGAGGATAAAGGTGTCCAGCCACGGAAGTCTGTGGTAAGGGGGTTGGCCATCTACACCTGATGGTCCCAGGAGCCCTGGGAATGGTAGAATGACCTAAACATCAATGGGGGATTTCTGTGAGTCAGGCCCCACCAAATGTTTCTGCTAATGCGTAGGGGTCATCATAGGCTATTAACCTTGTCTGTTTATCAGTGGACCCCTCCACCACCATCATGGACCCCCCCCCAGGAAAGGACAAGCCTTGGTTACTGCTGCTGAGTCCCTGACACTCTGCTTGGCATTGCACACTGAGTTGCTGAGGGAAACCGACTTTCTGGAACCATGCCAGCTTCTGACGGCATGAACACATGTCTAACTGCCTCTATGAGGATTCATGACTGCATGTTAGCAGCTTGTTGGCCAGTCCGACCTTGACAGCAGACTATATACAAAAAAACGCTTTTTTTTTCTTTAATCTTGGTTTCCAACCTTTGCTGTAGAATTTCTCCCTCTCCTGTCCTCGATGTTAAGTTATTAAATAGCAGTCCAAGATGGTCCAGGTCAAGATCCCCGTCTTATAACCAGTTCAGTGCAGCTCCCTCTTCTCCCACTCCTGCTCTTGGTGATGAGACGGGGCAAGGTGGGGATTGAGAAGCATCTCTACTCCTTCCTCATATGGTCACAGAGAGCACACCTCCGGGAGGTGACCTCCAAAAGTGAGCCCTGGGGTTGTACCAGGCTACATCACTGTCCATTGCTTTCTGACCACAGCTCTAAGCCATCCTGCTCACTCATATGCATGGTATCACTTACCTCTTGACTGGCAACTCACTCACTCCTCGAATGAGTCTCCTCCTTCACTCCTCTAGCCATCTGCTTGTGTAAACGAGCGGGCGGAGAGAAATCCTGGGGTGGGGGGTGGTTGTCCAGTCCCCATCGTTTGTGGGATTGCTTTTTCATGTGGGGCACCTGCTGCCTCTAGGCCTTTGCCATTTGCAGAGCTGTATGCAAAGCCCCTCCCCACATGTGTGATGGCTGGCATGTGGCTCTCTCTGCCTCAATGGTCTGTTGTGTATGGTGGTCTTGAGAGTCTGCACGAGCCTGGCATGGTCCCCTTTCTACTTTTTTCCTTAGAGCCCTGGTTCCAGGCCTGTGGTCACACCAACATCGCCTGCAAGATGGTGAAGGGGAAGCTGGTGGAGGTAGGCAAGTGGCCATGGCAAGTGAGCATCCTATTCCTGGGTGCGTACATCTGCAGCGGTTCCCTCATCCACCATCAGTGGGTCCTCACGGCTGCGCACTGCCTACAGAGGTCAGTCAGGGTGGCCAGCCATCCCCAGCGGCTTTGCTTTCTGGCCTGGAGGTGGGGGGGCCCTTGTATATCTGAGGATGTGGGTGTAGGGACCTGGCTGGGTTCTCCTGTGCTCAGTCCGCGCCTCTCCAACCACTTATGCCTCACTGTGGGCAATCTGCCTGCTACCTATGGCCCTGCAGATCCAAGGACCCCAGACAGTACTCCGTGAGAGTGGGAGTCCAACACCTCCCAGAAAACGGCACTCAGCTTCTGCTCACTCGCATCGTGATTCACGAGGACTTCCACAACCTCATATCCCGGGACATTGCCCTCCTGAAGCTCAGGGACCCCATCTCCTGGTCCCCCCTCATCCAGCCTGTCTGCCTGCCCAACACCAAATTCCAGCCATCTCTCGGGACCATGTGCTGGGTGATAGGGTGGAGACATAAAACTGATCAAGGTGAGTAAAGGCCGGCAGGGAGATCCCAGGGCCGCGGCCTCCTTGGAACACAGCTCCAGCATAGACTCGTTGGTTCATTCCCTTCTTCACTTGTTCGGTCCCTCAGCAAACATTCCTGAGCTGCACACCGTCCTCACCTCTGTTGATAGGAAGAGATCCCCAGTGCTCTAGTGTAAAAGACACACATGGTCTACGTGGGCCTCAGTTCCCAAAGTTAAGTTAAATCCAGTTAAGTTAAAGCCCTGGCAGAGAAATTAGTCTTGCTATTCACGGGATTCCCTGTCTGCAAGTGGCACATTGGTCATGACCCCAGCAAGTATTGAGGCTTTGAGCGGCCATCATACATACTTGTTACCTCAAGGTAACAAGGAATGATTGGTGCCACCCTAGAGTCCTAGAATCGAGGAGTGTTTGTGGGATCCTGCCCTCCAGAGGAGTGGCACATTTTGGGCTCCTGACTCTTGACACCTTGCCAGGTGGCCATGGAGCAGTGCTCAGACCCCGCCCTCGTGAAACCCAAATTATTGCAGTCATCTCTCCTTGTCCTCATTCAGTGCTCAGATGCTGCTCTGAACCCCTTGGGAGACTTTCACTTGGTCTTTTTAAGGAGCTTAGGTGTTTTCAAAAGTCAGGCTGTGGGATGGGGCCTTTATAAATTACTATCCCAGGACAGTAGGCCTGTTTCACAACCCTAGTGAATCTGGACAACTTCAGAATGGAGATGCGTCAATAGTTGAAGGGATAATGAGGCAAGATCTCTCTCTCTTTCTAGGAACCTCAAAGACCCCCTACAGTCTTCAGGAGGTGGCTGTCAAGATCATTAACAATGATATCTGCCATAGGCAGTACAAGTTCCTCTTCTTGAAGGAAGACAAGAAATTCATTGGGCAGGACATGCTGTGTGCCGGCTCAGAATTCGGCACAGACTCTTGTCAGGTGCGGGGGTTTGGCCCAGGGGAGGGAGGGGACGTTCAGGGATCATGCTTTCCTTTTCATAGGCACTCAGTGACCTTATGAAAATCTCCTTTCCTTGACCTTCAGTTGCCAAGTCTGTAAAATAGGGTCAGAATACTCCTTGCACCCGTCCACAATAATAGTAATAATGGCAATGCTTCTCAGGTCTTTTGAACATTTCGGAACATCAGTTACATGCCCAGATGTGGGCCAGGTGCTGGCAGAACTGGTTTTGCATAAATGACATCATTCCGTAAGCATGTGTCTGCCTCTTGCATCTTCTGTTCAACATTGTTTTGGAAATTTATCCCTATTGGAAAGTGCAGCCAATTCATTCATTAACATCTCTAACTGTGATAATTCTCTTGTGACCATGTCACAATTTATAAACTCTATTGTTTATAACATCAAGGTGATTTTCAGTTTTTAGTTTTTCATATCACAAACCACTGCTCTGAGTATTCTTACACACATCTCCCTATTTACATGTTCCAAAATTCACGACAGGATGTGTGTCCTGCAAGGAACTGGGAGGGTCATAGGCAGTGTATACCTTCATCTTTAATAGTTATTGCTGGGGCACCTGGGTGGCTCAGTTGGTTGACCATCTGACTCTTGATTCAGCTCAGGTCATGATCTCATGGTTCATGAGTTCGAGCCCCACATCAGGCTCTGAGTTGACAGCACAGAACCTGCTTGGGATTGTCTCCCTCTCTCTCTGCCCAGTCCCTGCTCTCTCTCTCAATATAAAAAAATTTTTTTAAAATACTTATTGCCAATTGTTTTCCAGAGTGATCATGTTAACCCATATTCTTACAGCAGTGTTTGAGAATTCTGTCGTTCCATAGTATTGGCGACAGTTTTGTTATCATCAGACTATAAAACATTTTCCATTCTGTTTGATGAGCAGCAGAGCTATAGTGTCCCACCGTGGCTGCCGTGGGCATGTCCCCAGTGACCAGACAGCTATGCGTCTCTTCCTGTGCTCATTTTTCATTCGTGATTCTTCTTCTCTGAATCACTGACTCAGCTATTTTTGCACATTTTCTATTGTTTGCCTTTTTCTATTATATTTTTATGTTTTGAATGCTTGTTCTGTGTTCCTTGTGTACATGGCAGATATCTTGTCCTGGTGTTTTAATTTATCTTTTCATTATGTTTACGCTGTCCTTTGCTCAACAGTAGTTTAGATTTTATTGTAGTCAAGACCAGATGGACTTAATATACAGGAAAAAAATTATATATATATAGAACATTCCATCAAAAAAACAGCAGCATACACATTCTTTGCATGTGCACATAGAACATTCTCCAGGATAGATTGATCCCATGTTAGGCCACAAAGCAAGTTTCAGTGAATTCAAGAAGATTGAAACCCTATCAAGCATCTTTTCTGACCACAACAGTATGAAACTAGAAATCAGTTACGAGAAAAAAAACAACAACTGGAAAAAACAGAAACATGTGGAGGCTAAGCAACACACTACCAAATACGTAATGGGTCAGTGAAGAAATCAAAGAGGAAATTGAAAAATAGCTTGAGACAAATGAAAATGGAAATACAATGGTTCAAAATCTTTGAGATGCAGCAAAAACAGTTTTTTTAAATTAGGTTTTTAAAAAATGTTTTATTTATTTTTGAGAGACAAAGAGGCAGAGCCTGAGCAGGGGAAGGGCAGAGAGAGAGGGAGACACAGAATCCGAAGCAGGCTCCTGAGCTGAACTCATGAACTGAGAGACCATGACCTGAGCTGAAGCCAGCCACTTAACCGACTGAGCCACCCAGGTGTATTAAGTTTTGTTAAAGTTTTTTTTTATCATTTTGAGAGACAGAGAGAGACAGAGCATGAGTGGGGGAAGGGCAAAGAGAGAGGAAGACAGAATCTGAAGAGAAGAGCTGTCAGCACAGAGCCCGATGTAGGGCTAGAACCTACAAACCACGAGATCATGACCTGAGCTGAAGTTGGAACCCAGGTGCCTCCTAAATTTATTAAGTTTTTAATTTTAATTCTAGCATAGTTAACATACAGTATTATATTAGTTTCAGGTGTACAATATAGTGATTCAATAATTCTGTACATCATCTCGGTGCTCATTATGATAAGTGTACTCTTAATCCCCTTTATCTATTTTGCCCATCCTCCACCCACCTCCCCTCTGATATGTTTTATTTTAAATGAATACCCTCAGTTAAAGTTACTGCTTTTTTCCAACAAGAACATTTTTTTTTACTTGAAGCATATTTCAGAATACATGGTTCTAAAAGATAAATATAAAACATTCCATCCAAGAAAAACAGAATACACATTTTCCTTAAATACACATAAAAGAATCTTCTGGTTAAATCACACAAAAAGAGATATAATAAATGTTACAAATTTAAGAAGACTGAAATCATACCAAGAATAGTTTCCAACCACAATGGTACAAAACTAAAGATCAACAACAGTAAAACAAAGCTGGAAAATCTACAATGTAAATATTAAATATTTAATATGTAAATATTCAACAACACACTACTGCACAAGCAATGGGCCAAATAAGAAATAAAAGGGCAAATCAAAATATGTCTCAAAACAAAAGAAAAAGAAAATACAATATTCAAAACCTATGGGATGCAGCAAAAGCAGACATTAGAGTGAAATTTATGCTATAAATACTTGTATAAAGAGAAAAAGTTCAAATAAACAACATTACACCACAAGGAACTAGAAAAAGAATAAACTTAGCTGAAATTTAGTAGAGGAAGGAGATAACAAAGAAAATCAGAAATAAGTAGAAACCAGAATAAATAATAACATAACACTGAAAGTAATGACCAGTTTTTCCAAAAATAAACAAAATTGGCAGTGCTTTAAAAAGCAGTTCTAAGAGGCAAGTTAATAGTGATGCAGGCCTACCTCAAGAAACAAAATCTCAGACAATCTAACTTTGTACCTGAAGGAATGAGAGAAAGAAGCACAAAGCCCAAAGTTAGTAGAAGAAAATAATAAATATTGGAGTAATATAAATAAAATAGAGACTGAAAAAACAATAGAAAAGATCAATGAAACTAAGAGCTGGTTCTTTGAAAAGGTAAAATTGATAAACTTTAGACTTATCAAAGAAATGAGAGAGGCTTCAAATAAAATCAAAAAAGAGAAGTTCAGCCAACACCATAGAAATACAAAGAACTTTTCTAAGAGACAACTGTGAAAAATAATACACTAAAAAATTGGACAACTTAGAAGAAATGGATAAATTCCTAGAAATACACAATCTTCCAAGAATGAGTCAGGAAGAAAAAAAAATTCGAACAGGCTGATTAGTATCAGTATCAGTATCAGTAATCAAAAAACTTCCAACAAACACAATTCCAGAACTGGATGGCTTCACAGATGAATTCTACCAAACATTTAAGAAGAGTTAATACCTATCTTTCTCAAAGTATTCCAAAATGAAGAGGAAAGAATGGTCCCAAATTTATTCTACAAGGTCAGCACTACCCTGATACTAAAACCAGACAACAAAGACAGGTTAAAAAAGAAACTTACAGACCAGTATTCCTGATGAAAATAGAAGCAAAAATCCTTAAAATACTAGCAAACTGAATTCAAGAATACATTAAAAGGATCATTCACCATGATCAAGTAGATTTGTTCCAGGGCTGTAAACATGGTTCATTATCTGCAAATCAATCAACATGATATATCACATTAACAAAATGAAGGATAAAAATCATATGATCATCTCAATAGATGTAGAAAAAGCACTTGACAAAATTCAACATCCATTCATGGTAAAAACGCTCAGGAAAGTATGTATTGAGGGTAGGTACCTCAACACAATAGAAGCCATATATGACAAACCCATAGCCCATCATACTCATGGTGAGAAGCTGAAAGCTTTTCCTCTAATGTCAGGAATGACAAGGATGTTCACTCCTGCCAATTTTATTTATTTATTTTATTTTTAAAAATTTTACCTGTCTTTTACTTTATCTTGCTCTTTTGTGCAATATAGTACTGAAGTTTTAGCCACAGCAATCAGACAAACACAAGAAATAAAAGGCATCCAAATTAGTAAGGAAGAAGTAAAACTGTCACTGTATGCAGATGACATGATACTACATATAGAAACCCCTAAAGAAGCCATCAAAAAACTCTTAGAACTAATAAGGGAATTCAGTAAAGTTGCAGGATACAAAATTAATATAAAGAAAAATGTTGCATTTCTATATACTAAAAATGAAGTAGCAGAAGGAAATTAAGAAAACAGCTCCATTTATTATTGCATCAAAAAGAATAAAATCCCTACGAATGGATTTAACCAAAGGTGAAAGACTTGTACTCTGAAAACTATAAGACACTGGTGAAAGAAATTGAAGATAACAGAAATAAATGGAAAGATATATCATGCTCATGGACTGGAAGAATTAACCATTAAAACATCCATACTATCCAAAGCAATCTACAGATCTGATGCAACACCTATCAAAACACGAATAGTATTTTTCACAGAACTAGAATAAAAAATACTAAAATTTGTATGAAACCACAAAAGACTCAGAATGGACAAAGCAATCTTGAGAAAGAAGAAAAAACTGGAGGTATCACAATCCCAGATTTCAAGCTATACTACAAAGCTAGAGTAATCCAAAGAATATGGTACTGAAACAAAAATAGACACCGATCAGTGGCTAAAGGAGGCAAGAATATACTATGGGAAAGACTGTCCCTTCAATAAATAATGTTGGGAAAACCAAACAGCTACATGCAAAAGAATGAAACTCAACCACTTTCTTACAACATACACAAAAATAAACCCCAAATGGATTAAAGATCTAAATGTAAGACCCCAAGCCTTAAAACCCCTAAAACAAAACATAGGCAGTAACTCTTTCACAACAGCCTTAACAATTTGTTTTTGAATCTGCTGTCTCAGGCAAGACCAACAAAAGCAAAACAAAATAAAAACAAAACAATTGGGACTACATCAAATGGAAAAGCTTCGGGGCGCCTGGGTGGCTTAGTCGGTTAGGCGTCCGACTTTCGCTTAGGTCATGATCTCACGGTTCGTGGGTTCGAGCCCCGCATCGGGCTCTGTGCTGACTGCCAGCCCAGAGCCTGGAGCCTGTTTCAGAGTCTGTGACTCCCTCTCTCTCTGACCCTCTCTGCTCACGCTGTCTCTCTCTCTGTCCTAGAAATAAATAAAAACATTAAAAGAAAAATTCAAATGGAAAAGCTTCTGCACAGCAAAGGAGAACATTAACAAAAGTGATAAGGCAACCTACTGAATGTGAGAAGGTATTTGCAAATGATATTTTTGATAAAGGGTTAGTATCCAAAATATGTAAAGAACTCCTACAACTCAACGTCAAAAAAACAAAAATAAATCCTGCCCCCAAAACCCTCCAAAAAACTCAAACAATCTGATTTAAAAAATGAGCAGAGGACCTGAATAGACATTTTTTTCAAAGAAGACATCCAGATGGCCAACAGACACATGAAAAGATGCTCAACATCACTCCTCATTAGGGAAATGCAAGTCAAAACCGCAATGAGATACCACCTCACAACTGTCAGAAAGGCTAAAATCAGCAACACAAAAAACAGCAAGTGTTGGCGAGGATGTGGAGAAAGGGGAATCCCTCTTGCACCATTGGTGGGAATGCAAACTGGTGCAGCCACTGTGGAAAATATTATGGAGGTTCCTCAAAAAATTAAAAATACAAATACTCTATGATCCACTAATTCCCCTGCTGGGCATTTACCTGAAGGTAATGAAAACACTAATTTGAAAAGACAAATGCATCCCTATGTTTATTGCAATATTATTTACAATAGCCAAGATATGGAAGCAGCCCAAGTGTCCACTGATAGATGAATGGATAAAGAAGACAGCCAATGTAGTTTTGGGCTTTTTAATTTTCTTTTAAAGTTTATTTATTTATTTTGAGAGAGAGAAAGAGAGCATGTGTGAGTGGGGGAGGGGCAGAGAGAGAAGAGAGAGAATCCCAAGCTGACTCCAGACTGTCAGGATGGAGCCCTATGCAGGGCTTGAACTCATGAACCTTGAAACCATGACCTGAGCTGAAATCAAGAGCCCCATGCTTAACAGACTGAGCCACCCAGGAGCCTTGACTCTTTCTCTTTCTTTCTTTCCTTCCTTAAAATTTTTAAAATATGATTTTTTTTCAAATTGGTTTCCATTCAACACCCAGTGCTCATCCCAAGTGCCCTCCTCAATGCCCATCACCCACTTTCCCCTCTTCCCTACCCCCCATCAACCCTCAGTTTGTTCTCAGTATTTAAAAATCCCTTATAGTTTGCCTCCCTTCCTCTCTGTAACTTTTTTACCCCCTTCTCCTCCCCCATGGTCTTCTGGTTTTTTTTTTTTTAATTTAATGTTTATTTATTTTTGAGAGAATGAGAGGTTGGGAGCAGGGGAGGGTCAGAGAGAGAGGGAGACACAGAATCTAAAGCAGGCTCCAGGCTCTGAGCTGTCAGCACAGAGCCTGACGCGGGGCTCAGACTCACGAACTGACGTTCAACTGACTCAGCTACCCAGGTGCTCCTTACTTTTTTCTTTTCTAATAAAAGTACTTAAGGCTACAAATTCCCCTCTTAATAATGCTTTAGCTTAATGCCACATATTTTAATATGTAGCATTTTTACTGTTATCTGCCTCTAAATATTTTCTATAATTCCCATTCTTATTTCATTTTGACCCATGACTTATTTAGAAGAGTGGTGTTTTTGATTTACAAAACATGTGTACTTGTTTGTTTTGTTAATGATTTCCAACCCAATTTCTGTGTGGTCATAAAATTGGCTCTATGGCAATACCAGTTATATGGAATGGGTTGTAACTTGCCTGGCAGCCTGGTATGCGGTTAAGTTTTTAAACATTTATTTCATTATTTTCTATTTCTAGTAATTTTTCTTCTGCTTCCCTTGGGCTTGATTTGGTTTTCTTTTTCTGTCTTCTTGAACAAAAAGATTTATGCTTTCTAGTTTTGTGTTTGAAGTATTTAAAACCATGAAATCTTTTTTTTGAAAAATATTTATTTTGAGAGAGATATAGGGAGAGAGAGAATCCCAAGTTGGCTCCACACTGTGAGTGCAGAGCCCGACACGGGGCTTGATCTTACGAACTATGAGATCATGACCTGAGCTGAAATTGAGAGTTGGATGTTTAACTGAGCCACTCAGGCGCCCAAAACTTATCTTTTAATTAAACCTTGGTTTCATCTCTTAACTTCTGTACCGTTGTGATTCAATTGTCATTACTTTATTTGAAAAAATACACATATAGTGTGAAATGAAAGAACATGCATTTCCTTTAAAAAGTAGTACATAAATGCAAAAATTAGAAAATGAGACTTTCCTATAATCAACCTAGAAATTTCCACTCTAAATTATTTAGCTTCTATCCCTAACACTTCTTTTCTATCCATATATGAAACCCTAAGTAAGTTTTAGGGTTGTTTTCTGGTATTTATTTATTTATTTATTTTTAATTTTTAAAATGTTTATTTTTGAGAGAGAGAGAGTGTGAGTGAGTGAGAGAGGGGCAGAAAGAGAGAGAGGGAGACACAGAATCCACAGCAGGCTCCAGGCTCTGAGCTGTCAGCAGAGAGCCCAGCTTGGGACTCAAACCCACAAACCGTGAGATCATGACCTATGTGAAGTCAGATGATTAACCGACTGGGCCACCTAGGCACCCTTCTAGTTTTTATTTTTTATTTTTTTAAATTTATTTCTAGGAGAGAGAGAGACAGCGTGAACAGGGGAGGGTTAGAGAGAGAAGGAGACACAGACTCCGAAATAGGCTCCAGGCTCTGAGCTGTCAGCACAGAGCCCGACGCGGGGCTCGAACCCACGAACCGCGAGATCATGACCTAAGCGAAAGTCGGACGCCTAACCGACTAAGCCACCCAGGTGCCCCTCTAGTTTTTATTTTTAATGAAAGACTGTACTATGATTTTATTCTCAAATTTTTTTACTTTCACTTGAAATAGATCTTGGACTATCTTGAACTATGTATATAAATGCATTCTATTCTCTTTGAATACTGAATAGTAATTCTCTCATAATGCTGTGTCACAATCTACTTAACCATTCTCCTATTGATAGACATCTGAACTCATTTCAATGTTTCTCTGCCATGCCAGAGTAAAAATCTTTGTTCATAGATCTTTGCACACTTGTTCAAGTGTTTCTCTAAAACGAAGTTTTAGAAGTGTAATTACAAGATCAGTTGTATGCACATTTCATATTTTAAGAGAGATTGACAAATTAGCCCCCTCAAATATTTGATCCATTTACATTAATACCAACAGTATGTGAGTGCCCTTTTGTCTACATCATCATCAGCATTAGGCATTACTTTTATTTTACCTTTTGTTCCTCTGGTAGGCTAAAACTTTTATTTTTGCTTTAATTTCATGAAATCGAGCAATTTTGTAAATTGCTTGTGCAGTAGGATCTTAAAGTGGAAGTTTCAGTGAAGTCATGAAATTACAGTATGTATCAGGATTCAAAGATAGTTGTGTGACATTCCACGATGTATATGTACCAAAGGGTCAAGAGAGTAGAGTGGGAGGTAATTTTTATGAGGAGGATTTCTCTGGAAAGAGCTGCTCCTGTGCGCTTCCCCTTCCCCTTCTAAAGGAGGGGGGTGTCAGATCTGGGAGGGGTCTCAGAAGATCACTCAGAGGATGTGATACGTGCCCACTGAGGGGCAGACTCAGCTGTCAATCTGCCCAAGACCTAGAGCGCAGGAAGTACCTAGGGGATAAGCTGGTTCTTTTGCTTCTCTCTCTCTGGCTTTAACTTTGGCAGGGTCAGGAAACAGGGTAGCGAGATGGGGTTGGAGGGGTAGCTGAAGGGGAGTGGGGTGGGGAAGGGGACCTGGCTTCTTCCTTCCCAGGCATCCTGCTTACCAAGAGCCTTAAACAGCAGCGGGGAGGAGTTTTTAGTTTAAATCAAGTCTGGCGTTGTAATTATTGTGTGGGAACGCATATTCTGATTTCTGAACTGAGACATGTTTATGTGACAGTGTCCTCAGAGCACCTATGATTATGTTAATCACAGTGAGCAAAACCTTCTGGTGCTACCCAAGTGTCTACCCAGGGTCAGAGAAAGAACTCACCTTCTACACAAATTGTAAAATGACAAAGGGAGTCTAGATAAAGATGCTTGCCGTGTTCAGTGTACCATTTACCCTTTTCCCTGCCATTTGCTCATGATTTTCTATTAAACTACTTTTGTTTTTATTGATTTGTAAACACTCTGGATGTTATATACTGTAGTAATTATCAGTAATGGAGCATCATGTCTTTTTCAACTTAAAGATGGTATATATATGTGTATATATATATACACACACACGTACACAAACATACACACCTATACACATACACATATGGGGAAAGAATATAAAACAAATATGGTAAAACATGAACAGTTAGTAAATCTAGGTTAAAAATATTATATTTGCAACTTTTCTGGGGGTCTCAAATTATTTCAAAATAAAAAAGTTATTTAAAACTTTGGGAACTGGACATTTTAACCATTTATAAAATGGTTCACAATATTTTACCCTATTTGTCCATCATTTCCCTTTTTTGGCTTGGATTTTTTTCCCCATAGAGTTATTTAAACTTTTGATTTATCATTATTCCTCTTGATGATAGTGGTTTTCGTGCTATGCCTAGAAGTACCTTTCCTACCCTAAGATAAAATTGTTCAATGGTACATGTTCTTAATTCTTTTCTTTAAATATTTTAACTTTGTTTCATCTGGAAGGTCAAGAGAAGGCATCCATTTTATTTTTCTCCAAATATAGCCAGTTATGTAAATTATCTTTTATTGAATGCTTAATGTAATTTTTAAAATGTTTATTTTTGAGAGAGAGAGACAGAGCACAAGCGGGGCATAGGGAGAGAGAGAATGAGATACAGAATCCGAAGCAGTCTCCAGGCTCTGAGCCGTCAGCACAGAGCCCGATGCGGGGCTCAAACCCATGACATGGGAGATCATGACCTGAGCTGAAGTTGGAGGCTTAACGGACTGAGCCACCCAGGCGCCCCTGCTTACTGTATTTTTGGCAATGAATAGAAATGCCCCCTTTAGGGGGACCTGGCAGGCTCAGGCAGAAGAGTGTGTCTCTTTTTTTTTTAATTTTTAATGTGTATTTATTTTTGAGAGAGAGATAGACACAGAGAGTGAGCGGGGAGGGGCAGAGAGAGGGAGGCACAGAATCTGAAGCAGGCTCACAGACCGTAAGATCATGACCTGAGCCGAAGTTGGACGCTTAACTGACTGAGCCACCCAAGAGTGTGCAACTCCGCAACTCTGGATCTCAGGGTTGTGAGTTCAAGCCCCATGTTGAGTGTAGAGATTACTTAAAAATAAAACCTTAAGAAAAAAAAAAGAAAAAAGAAATGCCCCCTTTATTATAGCCTACATTTCCATCTTGTATCGGTCTGTTTCTGCCTCTTGCAGTCTCATTCTTTTGCCAACACCACTGTTAAATTATTGTAGCGTTTGAATTCTTGTTTTTCTTTTGTATGTGGTCAGGCAAGTCCTTCATTATTCTCCCTTTAAGGAATTTGCCTGGCTGCTCTCCCGTGTTCATTACAACCGAGCAATCTTAGTACAATGTCAGAAAAAAATCATGTGGCAGTGTTGGTGGAAATCAATAGATTAACTTAGAGAAAGTAGACCATGTTGTTCTATTTCTTTCTGTTTAGAGCAAAGGATTTATAGCTTTCTCCATATAGTTACTGGCTGCTGTGGTTTAAGTATATACCTATGTGTTTTATATCTCTGCTGTGAGCAGTATGTTTTCTTTCATTGTATTTTCTGCTTGAATTATATACATATATAATTATATATATACATATTTTATACGTATACATACATATATACATGTTATACATATAATTTTATATGTATATAATTGTGTATGTGTGTATATATACATACATACATATATATAATTGTGTGTGTCTGTGTGTGTCTGTGTGTGTTTACCTTGTACCAAGCATCCTTTCTGGATCAAGTTGATTCTCTTTAATTTTATAGGTCCAGAAACACATCATCTACAAAGAATGATCAATTTACTTCCTTCTTTTCAACGTGTATACCTCTTATTTTTCTTGTCTAGTGCAGTGTAAGAACTATATTTCAGAACAATTTCTCTGTCTTCCAGGAGACACTGTGCCTTTTTTTTTTTTTTAAGAAACTTTTGTTTTATATTTTATATGGAATTCATGAGTGTGTGTGTGTGTGTGTGTGTGTGTGTGGAGGAGCAGAGGGAGAGAGAGAGAATACTAAATGGGCTCCATGCTCAGCGCAGAGCCCAATGTGGGGCTCAAGAGAGGGCTTGATGCAGGACTCTATCCCACGACCCTGAGGTAAAATCAAGAGTTGGACACTCGGGGAGCCTGAGTGGCTCAGTCAGTTGAGTGTCCAGCTTTGGCTCAGGTCATGATCTCACGGGTTTGTGAGTTCGGGCCCTGTGTTGGGCTCTGTGCTGATAACTCAGAGCCTGGAGTCTGCTTCAGATTGTGTCTCCCTGTCTCTCTGCCCCTCCCCCACTGTGAGGAGGGAACACAGGCACACGCGAGCGCTCTCTCTCTCTCAAAAATAAATCAACATTAAAAAAACTTTATAGAAAGAGTTGGATGCTCAATCAACTGAGCCACCCAGGCATCCCCTGTGCCATTTTGTTCTAAATGCATCTCTTGTCCAATGGCATAAAGCCGGACCCTGTTTTTGTCCGCATATCTGGAAGAATATCCTTTTTTTTTTTTTAAATTTTTTTAAATGTTTTATTTATTTCTAGGAGAGAGAGAGACAGCGTGAGCAGGGGAGGGTCAGAGAGAGAGGGAGTCACAGACTGAAACAGGCTCCAGGCTCTGAGCTGGCAGTCAGCACAGAGCCCGACGCGGGGCTCGAACCCACAAACCGCGAGATCATGACCTAAGCGAAAGTCGGACGCTTAACCGACTAAGCCACCCAGGCGCCCCTGGAAGAATATCCTTTAATCCATTTACCAAAAAGAATGTTTTGTTTTGTTCCCCCACCTTGCATTTTGGGTTGGGTTTGTTTTCCACTCCACCTCTCTGCTGTTGGTTTGGAAATTGTCATGTCTCATTTTCATTCTGCTACTGGTCTCCTTGTATATTCCACACATGTATTTAACATTTAATATTAATATATGAGCACCCAGAGTTCACTGGCATCTGCAGCTTCCTCCTCAGCAGGACGAGACCTTCCTTCATTTTCATGTTCTTCCTTTCCATCCCCAGACTCCTCCTCCTGTTGAAAAGAGTTGAGCTGAACTCTTCTGTTACATCTAAGAGTGTTTAGTTGACTCTCTGGGGCTCCCCAGGCCTACACTCCTATGAGCTACACTTAGCAATGATTTTTGCCTCTTTTATTGTCACGATGTTTACTTTTTCCACGGCCTTGGGCACTTCTCCCCTGAATGATCTGGAATATAGCTGTGCTTTTTCTTGTTGCCGACCTTCTCGGACGCACTCCTCACACTTCAGCATGGAGCTCCTGCTCATTTGGCATATCATCTGTCAGGGAGAGAGCCACTCCTTCCTCTTCCGCTGTGGCATTATTACTTCCGGAACGAATGCCCTGCTTCCTACAATGGGTTTTCTGTAGCTATCAGGATGACTCCATACTCTGAAGTGAGGTGCCGAGTCGGCTCCATGAACAGATGCCTCAGGTCTGTCTCCCCCGCCCGCGGTGTAATTTCTCTTCCTTCTTATGTCGGGTTCAGATTGATAATATCTTGTTTTAGAATGTGTTTCATTTGTTCCTTCATCCCAACAGACACGCCGCGCTGGGCCCTAGGCCGGGCACAGGACAGAGTTGGTGCAGGGCCTGGGAAGACCTGGGAAGGCCTGGGAAGGGAGTGTCCCATGGGGCGCCATCCACCCCTTTTTAAGGTGTGTTGAGAAAGGCACCCCCTGTATCAACGTATAGAATCAAGACTATGCTTCCCTTGAAAAATATTAGTCCGTGTTCTGGAACATTTGAAACAACATAAATTGTCTGCTTTTTGAATTCTTCTCATTCAGTGCTTCTTGAATGCCGGAGAGAAGTTACCCCGGAAACCACGTGGGCCTGTTTTCCTTTGAGGGGTAGTTTGTGGGCAATATTTTAAGTTGTTTTGCCCGTGGTTATTGCACTTCTATGACTTGCATTTTCTTAGAAATTACTCATTCTATCCAGAATTTAAATCCATAAAGAGGAAGTTACAAACATTCTTCAGATTCTGAGGGGAGTATATTTTCCCTGGATGCACTTCTAGCCTCTTTTCTACTCACGCCACAAAGTATTTGCATTTTCTTCCTCTTTCTGTTTTTCTTGGAAAGATGTACAAGATTTATCAATTTTGTTGTTTAAAAATTTTTTTTAATGTTTATTTTTTGAGAGAGAGACAGAGTATGAGCAGGGGAGGGGCAGAGAGAGCGAGATGCAGAATCCAAAGCAGGCAACAGGTTAAGCTGTCAGCACAGAGCTCGACACGGGGCTTGAACCCAGGAACCGTGAGATCATGACCCGAGCTGAAGTCGGATGTGCAACCAACTGAGCCACCCAGGTGCCCCTATTTTGTTGCTTTTTAAGAACAAGCTATTGATTTCACTTCTCAAGGCTATGATTTCTGCTTTGTAATGCATGGATTTCCCCATTTTTGTCTTTATTAATTCCTTTTCAAGTGTCTTGAGCTGAATGTGCAGTGATACATAATTGATGATAATAATGAATAACTTACTTTCATTCTCACTTGTTTGATAAAAATACTTAGACCAGGACTCTTCCGTGTGCACTTAAGGCCCCTATCCCACGGGCTTTGCCATACGTGGTATTCTCTTCGCCCTACACAACAATCATGGATTTTAATACTGTTTTTACCTGAACATTTTTGAAAGTTAATTTCTTTTCCTTTGATAGAGTAGTTCACATTTTGTTCTGGGATCTGGTTTTATTTTACTGTGGTAAGAGAATGTCCACATTTGCGATTTCTTTCTCTCTCCACTATTCTTTTTTTTTTTTATTTTTAATGTTACTGTTACTTAGATCTATTTTCATTTTTTTTTTTTACAAATAGTTTATTGTCAAATTAGTTTCCACATAACACCCAGTGCCCATTCCCACAAGTGTCCTCCTCCATGCCCATCGCCCCTCCCCCCCACATCCATCAGTCCTCAGTTTTTGTCAGCATTCAAGAGTCTCTCATGATTTGCCTCTCTCCCCTTTCCCCCACCATTTCCCCCCTTCTTCTCTCCCTTGTTCCTCCGTCAAGTTCCTCCTAATCCTCCTATACGTGCAAACATATGATATTTGTCCTTCTCTGCCTGACTTATTTCGCTCAGCATAACACCCTCAAGGTCCATCCATGTTGCTACACATGGCCAGATTTCATTGTTTTTCATTGCCATGTAGTATTCCATGGTATAGATAAACCACATCTTCTTGATCCATTCATCCGTTGATGGACACTTAGGCTCTTTCCATGTTTTAGCTATTGTTGAGAGTGCTGCTATGAACATTGGGGTACATGTGCTCCTATGCATCAGCATTTCTGTATCCCTTGGGTAAATTCCTAGCAGTGCTATTGCTCTCTCTCCACTATTCTGAGTTCTCTTGTTGTCTGAGGTTGCAGAATCCAGTAAAATCTTCTCTCTCAGGGAACAGCCCTCACGTTATCATTAGCTTGATTATCAGTGTCTTGATTTTCCCCTTCGTCTTTCATATTCTTGCCCTGCAAAGGCACCTACTCAAATCTGTTTATTACATGTCTTTAGAGATGTCTGTATCTTTGAAAAATGCATAGTGTTGCTGAATGTGTATTTTAACTTGCATAAATGGTATTGTGCTACACATCCCCTTGTGTATTTGTTTGCTGAACAGTCTCAATTTGTTAGAGAGTCCACATGAAATGATTTTATTCTTTCAAGCCACTGCCCTTCACATGCCCTATGTCACAGCTTCTTCCCTCCCCCAAACATCATCTGAGGCAGAGTATACAGTTTTCAGTCACTTTTAGTTATGATATGCCCTGATTACAAGTCTCGATTTAAAAATCAATTCGATTTAAACCTTGCCAAGCCCAACCACATCTCTCTCCTCTGGTGCTCCTGGGAGAGGAGGGGCTCCCTGCCTCACCAAACTTTTTTTTTTTTAATTTTTAAACATTTATTTATTTTTGAGACAGAGAGACAAAGCTTGAGTGGGGTAGGGGTGGAGAGAGAGGGAGACACAGAATCCGAAGCAGGCTCCAGACTCTGAGCTGTCAGCACAGAGCCCGATGCGGGGCTTGAACTCACAGACCTCGAGATCATGACCTGAGCTGAAGTCGGCCGCTTAACCAACTGAGCCACCCAAGAACCCCAATTCTTTTTTTTTTTTTTTAAGTTTATTTATTTTGAGAGAGAGAAAGAAAGAGAGAGAGAGAGAATGTACACAAGCCAGGGATGAGAGAAAGCGAGTGAGAGAATCCCAAGCAGGCTCCACACCAGCAGCATGAAGCCCGATGAGGGGCTCAATCTCACGAACTGTGAGATCATGACCTGAGCCTAAACCAAGAGTCAATGCTCAACTGACTGAGCCACCCAGGTGCCCTATTTTTTTCAATTCTATTTGTACAATCAACGCTTTTCCATCCTCTCACTTTCAATCTGCATGTGTCTTTAAATCTGAAATGAGTCCCCTATAAGCAGCGTACAGATGGCTCTTGCTTTTTTGTCCATTCCGTCACCGTATGCCTTTTGATTGGAGCATTTAGTCCATTTACATTCTAAGTAATTAGTGACAGCTATGTACACATTGCCATTTTGTTACTTTTTTATGGTTTTTATAATTCTCTGATTCTCTCTTCTCTTAGTCTCTTCTCTCACAGTTTTCTGGCTTTTACATATACTTGGATTCCTATCTTTTTTATTTTTTGCATATCTATTACCAGTTTTTGATTTGTGTTTGCCATTAGTTGTATATAACATCTTCTTCATATAGCAGTCTATATTAAGTTGATAGTTACATAAGTTTGAATCTATTCTTTACTCTTCTCCCAGCTACCCCACATTGTAGAAATATGGTGTCATACTTTACATACTTTTATTTTGTGAGTCCCTTGACTGATTTTTATAGATATGATTTTAGTATTTTTGTGGTTCCTACTTTTCTTACTCATGCTTATGGTCTTTCCTTTCCACTCAAAGCATCTCCTTTAACATTTCTTATAGGGCTGGTCTTGTGGTCCACCCCCATCAACCCTCAGTTTGTTCTCTGTATTTAAGAGTCTCTTATGGTTTGGCTCCCTCTCTGTTTGTAACTATTTTTTTCTTTCCCTTCCCCCATGGTCTTCTGTTAAGTTTATCAGCTTCTACATATGAGTGAAACCATATGATTTTGTCTTTCTCTGACTGACTTAATTCACTTAGCATAACACCCTCGAGTTCCATCCATGTTGTTGCAAATGGCAAGATTTTATTCTTTTTCATTGCCTAGTAGTATTCTAGTGTGTGTGTGTGTGTGTGTGTGTGTGTGTGTGTGTGTGTATACCACATCTTCTTTATCCATTCATCATTTGATGGACATTTGGTCTCTTTCCTTAATTTGGCTATTGTTGATAGCGCTGCTATAAACATTTGGATGCATGGGCCCCTACGAATCAGCACTCCTGTATCCTTTGGATAAATTCCTAGTAGTGCTATTGCTACATTGTAGGGTATTTCTATTTTTAATTTTTTGAGGAACCTCCACACTGCTTTCCAGAGCGGCTGCACTAGTTTGCATTCCCACCAACAATGCAAGAGGGTTCCCTTTTCTCCACGTCCTTACCAACATCTGTTGTTTCCTGACTTGTTAACTTTAGCCACTCTGACCAGTGTGAAGTGTTATCTCAATGTGGTTTTGATTTGTACTTCCCTGATGATGAGTGACGTTGAGCATCTTTTCATGTGTCTGTTGGTCACTCGTATTTTCTCTCTCTTATTCAGCTCGATTGCTTTCCATAACTCTGTACTCCAGGTTACTGATCTATTCTTCTGCTTCCTCTAGTCTACTACTAATTCCCTCTAATGTATTTTTATTTCATTTATTTGAGTTCTTTATCTCTGGTGGATTCCTTTTTATGTTTTCTATCTCTTTGTTGAGGGACTCACTGGAGTCCTGCACTCTTTTCTCAAGTCCAGTGAGTAGCTTTATGACCATTACTTTAAATTCTCTATCAGACATATTATCTCTATTTTGTTTAGCTCTCTTGCTGTGATTTTGTCTTGTTCTTTCACTTGGGGCATATTCCTCTGTCTCCTCATTTTGTCTAACTCTCTGTGTCTATTTCTTTGTGTTATGAAAGTCAGCTACATCTCCTGTTCTTGAAAGTAGCAAACTTATGAAGAGGTCTTGTGCCCTGCACTGCAATATCCCCTGTTCACCAGAACCTGGCACTGAAGGGGTGTCTCCTGTGTGTGTTGTGTGGACCCTACTGTTGTGGCTGAGACACGTTTGCCTTCAGTCCCGTCACTTTGCCTGTTGTGGGTAGGGTTTGGTCTCTGTCGTTAGCGTTTCAGTCTGGGGCCACCTTCAGCTTGAGTTGAGTCAGACCAGGCGTTTGCGAGAACTGTGGTAGCACTGAATTGCAGGGTATTTTCCCTGTGCTGTCCCCTGAAAACTGTCATTGGTGGGTGGGGCCTGCAGTCAGATCAGATGTCTGCCCCCAGTCCACTGCTGGGGCCACTCTTGCTTGGTATGTGTGGTTATCTTCCCCTCTCCCTGGGGGAGGAGTCACTTTGGAGTGGCACTGGCACCCTGCTTGGCTGTGGTACTTCTTTGGACGGCCTCCTGCCAAGGGCATGCTGGAGGGAGCATGTCTGCAGGAGAATGTGGGGTGGGGTGCACAACGCCAGCAAGGTCTGTGCTGGCCACTGCAGGAGGATGAGCTACGACTGCCTGGGGAGCTGCTGAGGCCAGCTGCGATGGAGGGGCAGGGTGTGTCTGTAGGAGAATGCAGGGGCGAAGTGTGGAGAGCGTTCTCAAAGGACTGGTTCCCGCAGGTGTCTGTATATCTAGGCTGGGGGGCAGGAGAGGGAAACGGCACCTGCCAGCTCCTTGTTCCTGGAGAAGTCCCTCGAAGGCCCCTGCCCCTCCAGCACACACTCTGAGGTTAGTAAGTACATCTCATTTTCATATACCCTAGGTGTTTTCAAGCTGCTGCTTCGCTGTATCTCCCCCGCTATTTCTTATGCCGTCTCTTTAAGAGCAAAGACTCAGTTTCCTATTACCCTCTGGCTCTCCCAGAGCTGAGCCACTGATTTTTAAAGTTGTATTAAGCTCCACTGATTGTAAGAACTAACAAAGTTAGGCCCCTCTAGTTTTCAAAGCCAAATGGTATGAGGGTGATTCATTTTCCCAGTGGGGCGCCCCTGTGCCCGGGGTCCTGGGGTGGGGTATGCTCCTCTCCCTGCCCTACACCTGTGGCATCCCTTCCTCCTACAGACAGTATTGCAGGTCAGTTTGGCTCCTGGTGGGGTTTCCACCCTTCCTACCCTCTTCACGGTCGCCTTTCTTCTGCATTTAGCTTTGGTGAGCCTGTTCTGCCAGGCTTTGGGGCATTTTCTGGCGTATTTACTCTGGTGTGGGTGTTATCAAGGCTCATCCGTGGGACAAGCTGAGCCCAGGATCCTCCTACTCCGCCATCCTCCCCAGAAGTCTCCCAACTCTCTCTCTCTGCTTGTTACTGTGCAGGGTGTCCTCACATATACTAGATATTGACCTCTAATTGGTTTTAGACAGAATAAATGCCCTGTCTTAATTCATCATCTATCTTCAATGACATTTGGCGTCCTTCACTGAACAGTCATAAATTTGATGTAAGCCTGACACATCTCCCCTCTTCGAGTTTGTGGGTTTTGAGTCTTATATTAGTTTTTTAAAATGTATATTTTGTGAGAGACAGACAGACAGAGCATGAGTGGGGGAGGGGCAGAGAGAGAGGGAGACACAGAATCCGAAGCAGGCTCCAGGCTCTGAGCTGTGGGCACAGAGCCCAACATGGGGCTCGAACTCACAGACCATTGATATCATGACCTGAGCCGAAGTCAGATGCTTAACCGACTGAGCCACCCAGGCGCCCTGAGTCTTATTCTAAAACATATTAAGTCATTAAATGTATAAAGTCCTTAAATCATCTTAAGTCAAAGTCATGATCCTACATGTTTTTAATGAACTTTATCTTTTTAACCTTTCACACTGAGGGTTTTAATTCCTTTGAGGTTTTGTTATGGCAGGCAGGACCCAACTTCATTTTTCTTCATCAGTTTCCCCACCATTACAACAGAGACCTCCCTTCCCAGAAATTTCTGGAACACCTGCCACATCTCCTCACATACAGATATCAGGTTGGCTCTCCGTTGCACGGTTGGTCAGTTTTCCTATTTTTATGCCACTACCACAGTTTCTGTAACGACAGCTTTGAGATCCATCTAACTCTCTGCTAGGTCAGACCTAACCCCTGCCCTCCTCTCCCATTTGCTCTCCTTTCTCAGACCTGTCATAGAATTCATGGACTGCCGTCCTTCCACATCAATTTTAGAATCAGATTGGCAAAGTCCTGAAAACAACCCACCTGGCATTTTATTCAGAATTGTTTGAACCTTAGAGATTAATGTAAGGAGGGTTGACATTGCTCTCTTTTTCAATTGCTTTTACTCTCTGTTGGACAGAGACAAAAGAATATTCATAAAATATGCATGCAGAATAAAGAATAACAGGCAGCACCCCTCCCCTCCCCACCAAGCCTGTGCTGCATTACCAGAAACTTTGAACCTCCCATATGCACGAATCCTTGAGTCTTAAGCCGTGAAGCCTCTAATTACGGTCTCTTCTCTTTTTTTTTTTTTTCCTGCTGGTTGGCATTTGCTCATGGTTTCTCAACTTCCCTGTGTATGAGGTGCTGTTTTAAAGAGTGAGGAAATGTTTCTTAGAGTGTTCTCTGTGCAATTCCCTGAACCATGGCCTCTAATGGTGGTTTCTTCAGACAGAATCTACGTTTGCTTCTGCCAGATAACGGGGCATATGACCAACCCAGGACCTCTTTGAACAACACCCTTGGCCTGGGTTCTGGAACCGCCTACATCACATGGATTCCAGTGGCAGGTTCACCCGAGGGAGGGCAGGTGCTCCCAGTTTATCCTCACTCGGAGGAGGTGGTCCTCTTTGGGAGGTGTAGCTTTCGGCCAGAGGTTTCGTCTTGGGCTCCCCTCCTAGGGCAGGCTCCCCGGGTTTGGCCTCTTATCTCCCACACCCATGGACAAGACTGTGAAAAGCTGGCACACAGGTCCACTGGGTCTGGCCAGTAGCCTTGGGACAAAAGCCTCCTAGGGCTTAGCTCCCCTCCTTTGGACTTTGAGAAGTCTTCGTTTTCTTGCCAGCTCATTTACAATGGTAAGTCTTTAATAGCATCATGCATATTTAGTTCTTTTTAGCAAGGCCGGGTTGGTACCTGGCCTTCCGTGTTGCAGGAAGCCAAATGCTGAGATCTGGCATTCGCGTATGGTTTTAAGTTGCCTCACTTAAGAACAAAAATATATCTTTACCTTGCGGTAGGTCTCCTTTTATATTCTTAGGCAGAGTTTTATTATTATTATTTTTCATTAAGTGTCTCATGCACTCTTCACTAGATTATGTTCTTTAAGTCTTGGTTTGAATTACATTGTATATCTATATCTATATCTGGAGAGAGTGAGTGAGAGTGCGCGCAAGAGCTGTTTTTCCAATTTATAACATGTTTCAACAATACAGAAGGGTATAAAGAAAGTTTTAAAAAAATCATAAACCCACCAGCAGCAGACACAACAGCCATTGCTTTTTGACCCTGTTGCAAATGTTACTCTTACACACGCACCTGCTTTGCACAACAGGGAGGGGGCTGGTTTGCATTTCAAATAGGTCACTCTGCAAGCAGGAGACCAGGAAAGAAGGCGGTCAAGGGCAACACCTTGGAGGCTCCCCAGGAGTTCAGGGAGGACAGAGGTAAGGGACTCGGGGGCTCTAGTCAGAGAGGTAGCAGGAGAATGGAGAGAGGGGCCAGCGCGGTCCTGAGCTGGGGCCCCAGTGCCGAGCTTCCTGCCACAGAGCAGGCTCATGGCCAGGTTACCAGAGACGGCACAGCCTACCGTAAGCACGTCCTCATGCTAAGGACATGGCCCAGGAAGGTGTGAACTTCTGCAGGGCCTGCAGCGAGACCCTCCTGCTGCCCCCCTCACGCCTCCCCCCTCCCCTCTACAGGCTAACTCCGGCAGCCCGCTCGTGTGTCAGGTGAACAACTCCTGGATCCAGATAGGGCTGGTGAGCTGGAGTCACAGCTGCAACTGGCAACACTTCCCAGGCATCTACACCAGCACCTCCCACTTCACCTACTGGATCAAGAAGCAGATCAGCGACATGAGGTTCATCAGTAGGGCTGGCCCTGTCTTCCTGAGCCCGGTCGTCCTCACCGGCTACATTCTGCTGGTGTCCTTGGGCTCCCTGTGGCTCCTGTGAGCTGTGTTTCTGGGGTGGCCACTTCTCCTCACGACCCAGGGGACACGTGACATTGCAGGCAGTGCGCCCTCGGGGGAGGGTCCCAGAGCCACTTGTCTGGAGTTGTTCAATGAAGATGCTCTTGAGTTTTGCGCCAAAGAAGTCATCATCTTTCTTCTTGACTGTGGCCAGAGCCCTTCAGAACCCTCCGCAGCCCTGGGAGGCCTGTCTGTCCTCTCATGGGGCGCCTTCCCCGAGGGGCATACTTGTGTTGTACTGGCCGTGTTTCCCACCTCGGGCCGCGCTTTCCTCCTCTGCCAAATACGGGGTGGGACTCAGCGCCCCCTAGTCCCTGCTTAATCATCTCAGCACCCCAGCAACCCCTGGGCCCCATGGCCTTCCCCTGAGCAGTTTCCCTCAGGCCTTCCTAAAAGAATTTGGCTTCTTCCCAAGAAACTCACAATGACCAGACCTGCATTTAGGGACTTTGTTCCAGAACTGTGAGCCTCTCCCGACCCTTCAGATGCCCCTAAGGGTCTACAGAGCCCGACCGGTGCCCTCTCCCTCCCTGGCAGAGGTGGATGGTGATGGGGGGAGAGGGGGAAGGTCGGGGGAAGCAGAGTGCTTGCTGGGATGAATCGTGTGAGGTGACTGCGCCCTGAGCTCCCAAGCATGACCTCCATCACACCCAGGGGAGCCAGCGCCCTGCCTCCTAGCGGAGGTAGCGTGGGGTCGGCTCTGACCCAGTGGGCCTCAGCTTCAGAGCCCCTGCCCTTCAGGCACCAAAAGTGTAGCGGGTGTGATTTGCTGTCTTCACAGAGATTGGATTGGAGCACTGAATGGGCAACCTGAGTGTCACCCAAGGCAGCAGGTCCTGGCAAAAGTTAGAATGTCCTGACTTGCTGTCACTTTCACCTAGAATTTCCCAACAGTTTTAACCCCTAATAGGATTTCATCACGATACTTTTGAATTGTGTTATCTGTCTCTGTCACTGAGTCATCAAAATGCTCCCCAAATTCCAACACACCTTCAAGTGGCCTTCTGCTCCCAGAAGGGTGTGTGGTTGCCATCGCTCTTTCTCTGAGTAGATGCCTCACCTACCTCTGGTGCTGTCTTTCTGAAGCAGATAGAGCTATAGGAGAAGAGCATTTGCAGAATGGAGGGGAGTGTGGGTGGGGGTGCTGCTTAAAAGTTGCAATCTTCAAAAAATCATTCTTGAAGACCTTTCCATCGGCTCAATTTCAGTGGCCCGGGGGGCAAAGCCCTACTGTAGTTAGCAGGCCAGGGGGAAGGTGGGAAGCTTGATAACCCTGGAGGCCCGCCCCAGGCATCGGGTCTCATCTCACCAGGGGCAGGACGAAAGCAAGACCCCAGCCCAGGGCAGTGGGCTGCAGGAGGGAGGAGGGAGGTGCGGGAACTGGCTGCGGGGTAGCCTGAGGGACTCCAGAAAGTGTCTGGCTCCCTGAGTGAGCAGCCGACAGCACCCGGGCGCCCTGACACCAGTGCGGTGGAAGGGAGGCCAGTCAGTAGGAGGCGGCCGCGAGCAGACACGGAGAACGCCACCGCGGGCGGCCACTGGGGGGCGCCCGCATTCCCCGCACAGCGGACGCCTGCGCGGGAGCCCGACGGGGGCGCTGTCGCGAGAGGAGCTGCACGTGCAGTCGCTGCTGCCCCGGGATGGAGCCCCAGTGCGGGACGCAGGGCCCCCAGGGCCTCAGGATGTCTGCCGTCGTGCTGCTGCTGCTGCTGCTGCCGCCGAGGCCCGCTGGTGAGCCGCGTCCCGCCCCCTCCCCCGGGTCCTCGCCGGGCCTCCTCTGACCCCTCTGCGTCCCTCCGCAGGCTGCCCCGCGGGCCAAGCGCCAGGGACACCCTCCGAGCCTGCTCCCGCCGACGCGGGCGTCCCCTGTGCCCCCACTGCTACCTGTCCCTCAGGCGGGCCTCGCCTTCCCCGCCAGGCCCCCACCGCCCTGTCGCAGCCCTCGACCCTCCGGAAGAGCCCTGTTTCTAAAGACAGCATCAGCTTAGTTCCCAGTGAGTACCGTGGACTCCACGGGGGAGGAGGGTGCGGGAGGAGTCTTGAGGACCTCTGACCCCTGGGGATGGCGGGCACGGAGGAGGAAGGGGCAGGGAGAGGGGGAAGAGACCATCCTTTTCTGAGGGTTCATTGAGCATCTGCTGTGGGCCAGGCCCCCATCCTGGTGAGGCAGGAGGCCCGGGAAAGTGGGCGGAGCCTGGGGCGGGCTCCCTGTCCCCGCGTCCTTGAACGGACCCAGGCTCCCAGCCAAGGACTTAGGGGATCTCCAGGACAGATTTCGGGGAGCCACACGCGGCATTCTTTCCAGCAGTGGCTTTCCCGCTCGTTGAACTAAGACCCACGGAATTACTCCTTATCCTGGAACTCCGTGCACACAAGTTAGCTGCCACAGAAACTCTCTCACAGGACCTATTAGCTGTGGCAGACGCTGGTCCTGGCCTATGCATGCTCCTCTCACAATCCGCGAATCCCCCTGGGAGAGCCCTGGGGGTGGCCTGCCGTGAGGTTGGGTAGCACATCTTCAGTTTGAAAACTTCTCCAAAGTGGCCGACTGCTCTGCCACTCGCTCCAGCAGCGATCCTGGGGTTTGCCTGACCGGTGGTGTGGCCGGAACCTCATTGTGATTTCAAGTCTGCAATCCCCAGAGGACTCATGGGGCTGGACAGCTTCGGTGTTGACTTGCTGCCAGGGTTGTGTCCTTGGGATGTGTCTGTTCATGCACGTGGCCCCTTTTTCTCTTAGGACGTCTGTTTTTTTTGTTTGTTTGTTTTCACTGAATCATGGAGGGGGGATTCCCAGAGGAGGGAGAGAGAGGGGTCTGCCTTGGTGGAAGTAGGGGGAGCCAGATGGAAACATGGATGAGTTTGTGAAGGTTCTGGCCAGAGCTCCGGGGCTTCTCGGCCAGGACAGAGGGGCCAGTGCTGCACTAGGCTGGTGGCTGGGAATGCTCTGGGGCCTGGGACTGGAGAGAGGGGTACCTGGGGAGCGCTGAGGCCTTTTCGAGACTTCAGACCTCAGTCCTCATGTGGACAGCATCATAACAGAGTGACCAGCGGGAAAAGAGAATCATGCATGAGCAGGGGATTGGGCTGAGGGGAGGGGAGGGAAAGCGCCTTGCGAAGGGACTGGAAGGTCCCATCCTGTATCAAACTCTCACTTTCCTCCTCAGCCTGTGGCACCTCCTTCGAGGAAGACCCCACCCTAAGGGACCCAGAGGCCATGGCCCGACGGTGGCCGTGGATGGTCAGTGTGCGGGCCAACGGCACACATGTCTGCGCAGGCACCCTCATTGCCTCCCAGTGGGTGCTGACCGTGGCCCACTGCCTGAACCAGTGAGTTGGGACCCGGGTGGGTGGGTAGAAAGGCATCTGGGGCCACTGGGGCCCAGTCATTCCTGCCAGCTGGTCCCTCAGCAGCAGCAGTGGCCTCTGTAGAACCCCACGGGCCCAGCCTCAGCCCCACTTCAGCTCTAAGCAGGGGGAGGCTGGGTCGTGCAGATTCCTTCTGGGGGACTGGGTGCTCTGGCTCCTCTCACGGGTCCCCAGTCCTGAGCTATCGTGCCACAGATAGGACGTGGGGGCTTGGAAGCCGTTGACCAGGCCTCCTTCCTCCTATCCACAGAAAGGAACTCCTAATTCTTCCATTCCACACCGTTTGCTTTACTTACTCATTCCTTCCTCCTTTCGACTCAAAGCCTTTGACATTCCTCTGGAACCAGGCCCCAGCCTGGGTGCTGGGCGCAAGGAGGGGCCACATCACTCCTCTTGGGTCGCCAGGGAGCACAGATGAGAAGGCAGGGGAGTCTGGGCGGTGTGGGGACAAGAGAGGGAGCATGCCCGTGTTCCAGGGGGGCAGGGCAGCGGCCTGACTGCAACTTCTGGGCCGGCTTCGAGGGCTGACTGCGGAAAAGCGTGCTCCACGCTTAAGGGCCGACATGGAGACTTCAGGGGCATGCCGGGAAAGGAGGCTGGAGGCCAAGGCCATGGCTGATTGACTTGATTGACTTTGCTGAGGCTCTGTCGCTTCTCTGTCACCAGACAGAGTCCAGAGTTTGGAACTAGAGAAAACTGGGTCCACGTCCCAGTTCTGCCGCTTCCTAGCTGTGTAGCCTTGAGCTGTTTGCTGGGCTTCTCTGAGCCCCGGTTTTCCTCTCCATAAAGCCAAAGGTTGTTGTGAAAGTTGGACCACCTAGTGTGTGCGCAGGGCCCTGTCCACGTCTGTTGTGAGAGAAAGGCTCAGGGGGCTTGAAGGAGATGGGTGGCCTGCCTGGATTGGCTCAGAGGTCATCAGTGGGGTGGAGGCTGGGGTGGGGTGCCTGGAGCTGGTGACAGACTCCTCTCATGGTTCCCCTAGGAATGAGTTTATCTACTCAGTGCGGGTGGGGAGCCCGAGGATTGACCAGACGTCTCAGACTACCACCGACGTCCCAGCGCTCTGGGTCATCGTGAATAGGCGGTACCAGTCTCATCGGTACTGGTCCTGGGTGGGCCAGGCCAACAACATCGCTCTCTTGAAGCTTGCGTGGCCGCTCAAGTACAGCAAGTACGTCTGGCCCATCTGCCTGCCTGGCTTGGACTTCGAGGTGAAGGACCACTCCGTCTGCACTGTCACAGGCTGGGGCCTCCCCAGGGTTGATGGTGAGTCAGAGCCTCCCCAGGCTGGGGGTGGGGGGAGCATGTGGGAGAGGACCTGGGTACGGGCTGGGGTCTGACACATCTTGTCTGGCTCGCATCTCCTTCCCCTTGGGGGTCTTGGCAGTGAGTGCACCGTGGCCATTCAGGCCTTAGAGGCCCCAGAGTGCCCATGAGCCCTCCGCCCCAGGCCGAGGCATGTCACCAGGACTTCCTGGACGGCAGAGGACACACAGAGTAATATCGTGCCGACTGCACGCAATCGCAGGACATCGGGACGTCTTGAAGTGGGGGGGAACAGGGTTCTGTGACTCTAAAAAGTACCCCCGACGACTTCACATGGCTGGCAAAGGGCAGTCTGCACCCAGAGGTTGGGAGTCACTCAGAATCCACGTGTGGCTGCCTCCTGCCCGCAGTGGGCCTCAATCCCTTTGTCACCCCAGGGATGGAGCAAGGCCCAAAGAGTGGAGTGTCGTCTCGGGCCCACCCAGGGGGCATTTCCTTATGAGTCTTAAGAGTGTCCAGTCCATTCAGGGAGCCCCTCTTTTTCACAAGAGAGGTGCCCTTCCCTGTGGCTTCACCAGGCTTAAAAAGAGCCTGCAGCAACTCCAGCCTGAGAGTGGGGGTGGCTGTTTGTCTTTCCTGCCATGGCCTGTCTGGGGAACGGCTGGGGATCCTTGGAAGTCTGTCCCCCAGGGGCTCCAGCTAGAGACTGAGACACACTGGTGAGAGGGAGGAGGGAAGAGGAGGAAGGAGGGGAGCACACAGTGCCTGGGGCCCACAGAGTGGGGGCCGGGCTAGCGAGTTCAGAAGAGGCCTTTGGGGAGGGCTTGAGCAAAGGAGGGATTTGGACCTGAGCGGGGCCGGGCAGGCCTTGGGAACAGAAGGAAGGTCAGAAGGCAAGCTGCCGAGGCAGGAACAGACCCCGTGGACTGGACTCTGTAGTGGTGAGAGCAGGCCCAGCAAGGCCAGACTGAGGGCAGTCCGCTCCCAGATCTCCATGGAGAGGTGTGTGAGAGGCTGGAGGAGGGGCTCGGAGCAGGGAGGAGACCGCCAGGCTTGCGGCAGTGAGAGCGCCGAGCCTGAGCTGCTGGGGGGTGGGGGGGGGCCTGCCCCACAGGCGTATGGCCCCAGTTCCGGACCATTCAGGAGAAGGAAGTGACCATCCTGAACAGTGAAGAGTGCAACCAGTTCTACCACAAGTTTTCCAAAGTCCCCTCTTTGGTTCAGATCGTGGACTCCCAGATGGTCTGCACCAAGGACTTCGAAAGGGAACAGTTCTGCTATGTGAGTGCTCCTCTCCTGTGCTCCCTCACCTCCACGGGAGCACGGCCAGGAGTAGTGCTGGGGTGCAGGGCAGCAGGGATGGAAGGGGAGGGAGGAGCATGGAGAGAGAGGTGAGAGAAGGGGGAAGGTGGGGTGTGGGAACCTGGCATGAGAGAGGGGAGATGAACCCCTCTGAGGGAGGGTCTTCTGGGCCTGGACCTCAAGGGTACCTCCTGGGCGGGGCGGGGGGGGGGACGCTGTGGGAGAGATGTGCTTGTGAGGGCGCCTTGCTTGGTCCTTGAGCTGGGCTGGGTCTCCCTCCAGCCACACCTAGCCCCCCTGACCCTTCTTGTTCCACCACCCCTCCCCGCAGGAGATGAGCGGTGAGCCCCTGGTCTGTGCCGTGGACACCACGTGGTACCTGGTGGGACTGGTGAGCTGGGGCCCAGGCTGCACGAAGAGCAAGGCCCCGCCCATCTACCTGCAGGTCGCCTCCTACCAGCAGTGGATCTGGGAACGCATGAACGGGCAGGCCGTGCCAGCCCCGTCCAGGGCCCTGCTCCTGGTGCTAGCGCTGCCCCTCAGCCTCCTCGCCGCCCGCTGACACCCTTGTGCCACCCCCAGGGTTGCCGTCCTCCCCCTCTGAGCCCAGAACCCTGCAGGTGTAGCTCTCCCAGCCCCGCAGAGCAGGGCACGGATGAGGTGCTCAATTAAACACTTCTCTTCCCCAAGCCTCCTCCTTCCTGGGCCTGCTTGAGTGGGAGGTGAGCAAGCCAGATGGGGTGCGACGGGGGACCCCAGACCATCTCTACTGAACAGCGCAGAGCCCCGGGGTCTGCCTCCATCTGTAGGTTTTGGGTGGCTTTCACAGAAGGTGGGAGTCTATAGGGACGATATTGGGGTGATGGATGGTCTAGAATGTTCTGTCCGGGTTGAAGCTAGGCTGCCAGGACACAGAATGAGGCTGGGGTAAAGGTGCCATTCTGTCTGGGCCTGGGAGGCCTGTGTGTTCTTTCCTGTGATACTTTCCTTGACTGTGGAGGCTGCAACACACCGTGTCATTGCCCCGGAGCACTGTACTGAACTTTGATTGTCCAGCCCTGCCCCTCTGCCTGGAGTCTGGGGCGGGTGCCCACTGGGGTCAGCATTAACCGCCAGCAGTCATGAGTGTTCATGGAAGACGAGTGGGGGCCCCCAGGTCAGAGGCCGGCGAGCAGCCAGCAGGGCAGGCGAGCCCAGGCCTGGACTTCCCCAGGCTTTACCAGCTGTTTCTCTGTTTCACTTCAAGTGGCCCCTGCCCCTCTGGGCTTCTGTTGCTGGGTTCCACAAGAGGGCCCTGGCCTGTGTGGGTACAGTGACCTTTGCCACAAGCTGAACCTCCTGTATGAGAAGCCCGTCGGGCTGGGCCCTGAGGGCACAGTCAGGGTGCCTGCCTGGCGGAGGGAGCATTCAGCGCCCACAGCAGATCCCCCGCACTTTCTCTGCCCCTCGCTGCTCCAGGACCCATCTGCCCGGATCCCTCTCCTTGTAGAATAGCAAGCGATCCAGCTCCAGGTCAGAGTCCAGATCTGCCTCCTCCGTGTCCCCAGCATGAGGCTCAGGCCACGGAAGGCCTATAGAAAGCCACAAAGTGGAGGGGAGGGGAGTGGAGAGTGGGTGGCTTCCAACCTGGTCTTGATGCCCAGCTGGCTGTAGCCGCCCCTCCACCTCTCTGGGGCGCCGCTCCCTCCAGCTCACCCTACCTGAAGCTCGGAGAACAGTCGGGGGAGAGAGCTTCAGCTTCACTGCTGCGTCACCCCCCACATAAATGCTCTGGGGACAGGACATCCCAGGGGGCCATCTCAGGTCACTCGGGTACCAGAAGGCACTCAGCTTTATTGACAAGTCTCTGCAGGCGGCTGAGGCAGGCAGTGAGGCCGTTTCCAGCAGCTCCCCCAGCTCAGGAGCCTCTGGTGTCTCCTTAGCTCCCAGGCCCAGACCTGAGTGCCTCGGCGGAGGTTCGCTGCCATGTGGAAGCCCCTCTGAGTGTCCCCTCCCCAAAGATTCAGTCTCCAAGGGGTGTTGCCCGCCCCCCTTCTGGGCAGCAGCGATTCTTCGAGGCACTAGAGCTGAGATGGTAGAGGAGGAAGCTGTGTGCTGTTCTGTTCCACAGGCGTGGCAACTGGCCCCTAACTGCCCTCTGTGGTGATCCCCGAGGGCCCTGACACCCCCACCACAGAGAAAGGATGTCAGCAGGGCCCAAGCCTCCCCTGGGCTTCTCCAGGACTCCCTGGATCCCCAAGATGGGCCCCAAGTACCAGCTTTCTTCCTTCCC
Organism: Hyaena hyaena; assembly: GCF_003009895.1. NCBI lineage: Eukaryota > Metazoa > Chordata > Mammalia > Carnivora > Hyaenidae > Hyaena > Hyaena hyaena. The sequence goes on from NW_024080662.1 coordinate 3,442,656, forward strand.
CTCTCCCTTTGGCCTGCTGGCCTCAACCTTCTGCAGCCCCCAGTCCTGAGCAACCCCCGGCCTCGTGCTCGGGCCCCCAGCAGCCCCACTCCCCGCACAGGGTATCTGCTGGGCTGGAGTTCCCTGCCTCTGGTGGTCTGTTTACCACCCTGGCCAGAAACCCTGCGGGGCCTACAGCAGTTCCCGGGCCACCAGGGCTGCTGTCTGGCAAGTCAGAGCCGAAGCTTCCCCCAGGGACCCTCTGCCTCCTTGTGGCCAGCCTGGGCATGGCCTCACACTCCAGCCCATCCAGTTCAGCCATCCCCTGGTGAGCCACTGCTGCTGTTCCTGGCGGAAGGGATAGAGGCATGTCCGGGTAGGTGTGATCTGGATCTGTAGGGACACGGTGGCACCTTGGCCACATGGGTAAGGTGACAGCAGCTGAGTCCATGCTGGGAGGCAGGACACCTAAGGTAGTCCTACCTCTGCCTGATAGGCCACAAAGATGGGGCCTCTGCCACCCCGTCGGAGCTGAGAAGAGGGTGTTCTGTAATCGCTGCGGTCCATGTGTGCACTTGGGGTCCAAGATGCCTGGACGCCAGCCACGACTCGAGCCCCAGGGCTAACCAGCCCCAGCTGCCACCTCCAGGAAGCCCTCCTCATTTTTCTGCTTTCTTCTTCTTGGCCTCATTCTTCTCATCCTCCTCTACCTTGATGGCCACCGTGTCCACACTATCCTTCTTCTTCTTCTTCTTATCCTCTGTGGGGTAGAGAAAAGGCAGGTGGTGGGAGTGAGGCAGGGTCCTAAGGGCCCCCCCCCAGAGCGTCCCACATCCTGCCCTTCACTTCCTCCTTCCTTCCAAACCTCTCCTTCCTGCAGAAGAGCTCTGGGCGTTACCTGCCTCACTCAGGCCCATTTCTGTGCTCTGGGCTCCAGGGACAGGGTTGGGGCAGAGCCGAGGAGCAGGGCCACTCTTGGTGGCAGAGCTGAGGGTCCGGCTGGCTCTGCAGGGGCCCCCTCCCCAGCCTGCTCACCTCCAGGGATTTCTGTGAGCTCGTTGAGGGGCGGCACAGTCTCCAGTTTGTCCGTGTACATCTTGGCTGCCTTTCGCTGCAGGTACCGGGCCTCAATCTCCTTCCGGGTCCGCGGCACGCGGCAGTTGAAGACACAGCACAGAGTGATAACTGTAAGGACGACAGAGCAGGCTTGGCCGAGGCTGCAGCCCAGACACCCCAGGAATGGTACCCACATTTCGGACCTGCCTTCATCTACCTGAATGTGTCTCACCCAGAGACTCTGGCAGGTGTTCGGACAAAACCCTGTGTGCTCTGCAATTTCTGAGGCATCTTTCAAGTGGGGCTGCTTCTGGTCTTCACACAGGGGCCCACTCTTAGAAGGGCCTCGTGCTTGGCTTAATGCTCTGCCGTCCGTGTTCTCAGCAATTTGTGAATGAGGGGTCTCATACTTTCATTCTGCCCTGGACCCTAAGTCATGTCATTGGTCTCGGGTGTTTTTTTTTAATTTATTTTATTTTATTTGTTTCTGAGAGAGAGAGAGCATGAACAGAGGAGGGTCAGAGAGAGAGGGAGATATAGAATCTGAAATAGGCTCCAGGCTCTGAGCTAGCTGTCAGCACAGAGCCTGACACGGGGCTTGAACCCATGAACCTTGAGATCATGACCTGAGCCGAAGTCGGACACTTAACCAACTGAGACACCAAGGCACCCCTGGTCTTGGTTTTGATTGAGGCCCCTGGAGGGCAGGGCAGAGGCTGCGCGGTGATTCACGCTACAGCCACCTGGAGGTAGCTGTGGTCCCGCCCAGCTTTCTCGGCTCCTAGCGCTTCCTAGTTTTTCCGCCCCCAGGCTCCTGAGAGGACCTCAGACACAGGAGGACGTGGCTGTGTCCTCCTCAACCCCTCTGAGGACAAGCCTGGGCTCCTCCTGGCCGTGAGAGCCCATAAGAGGGCACAGACCCTGCCCCGGGGCGTTCACCTCAGACAGTTATTCCAGGAGCGGTTTTCCGGCTCAGGGCGGCTGTGCCCACGCGAGCTGGGCCAGGGAACGGAGCTGGCCTGCCTAGTGATGGGCAAGGCAGGGCAGGGCTGCCAGGGCCCGGCTGGACTGAGTTTATTTTTCTAAGGCCCTGCAGTCTGACCACCTTGGCCCCAGCCTCAGGGGAGGGGACGGGGCTGCTTCCTATTATAAATCGGATGACAAGACATAACTTCCTGGCAGACTCTTGGGGGCAGGACAGCCAAGCCGGACAAGCCAGGCCTATTTTAGGGAAGATGCATCAGACCAATGTAGCTGGGGCTGGAGCACCCTTTGGAGTCAACTGGTGTGACTCTGTGGCCCCTCTAAAAGTCTCCCCCAGATTCACAGAATGAAAAAAAGGAATGAATGAATGAACGAATGAATGCATGAGATGGCCTCAAAGCCTCTGCTGCTCAGGACAGAACTGGACTCCTGAATGGATGGGTAGGGGGAGCTAACAGCATCCGGGAACTCTGGGGGCTGTACGAGGCTTCCAGCAGTAGGTGTGACTGTACACTGCTGTCCAGGGGTAGACGGCAAGCCTTTTGTATCCAGATACCTGGGGTCTAGTCTTCTCCAGACCCCTGTGTGTAGGCCTATGGCCCCAGTCCTACCGGCTTGGGCCATCTCTTCCAGCCACCTACCAGACACGTCCTCTGACAGTGCTCACTCAGATTCTCCACAAAGGATGGTCCCAGGCTCTTCAAGGCCACGGCTTCGAAGGGAGCTCAGCCGTCAGCAGCTGGAGTGGGACCCAAACACCGCCCCTTGCCTGCCCCACCCAGCCTGGCCTGCTCACTTCTCTCCAACGATGGGGAAAAAAAAAAACCCAACAATGCATTTTGGATTGAATTCCAGGGCCCAGGCAGGAGCTTGGAATGTGAGTCCCCAGGCCGGAAGGACCCCCAGAGGTACCCCACTCAACCCCAGCCCCTCTGCATGAGGTTCTGGGGGCGATGCTCCACCAGGAGCCACACCTTCTAGGCCCAAGCCGACTGGGAAGCAGGAAAGAGGTTTCCTCCCCTGGAGACGGGGCTGTGCCGTCCCTACTCCCCAGGGCCCTGAATGGAGGGTAACATATGGTGACCTGCTGCTCAGGAGACTTTGGGACTCTCCCTTGCTCTGTTCCAAGGGTGAGAAACAGGAGCTGATCTGAGTGCTTCATGTCCAAGTCCCTCTCTGGGTCTGACATGGCAACTTGCTTGTGTGGCCCTAGGCACCTCCACCATCTGGGGCCCAGCAGGGTCTGGAGAGGCCATTCTGTGTTTAGAGGCCCCTCAGTGCCTCCACCCCTGCTCCATGGAGCGCCCCAGAGCTGCTCCCTGGGCACGCACCCTGCACTGCTCTTTATGGGCAGATGCTCTTGGTGATCCTGCAGTGTGTGTGTGTGTGTGTGTGTGTGTGGCGGGGGTGGGGGGGTTGGGGGGGTGGTTTCCTCTCTGGACACCTGGGCTGGAGCTGTAGCCACAACGGTCTGTCAGTAGGGCCTCCAGAGAGAGGCCTGACTGGTTCTCGCCTTGGCTAGGAATGAAATGCAGCCTCTTGCTCAGAGCCTGCTCCCGCCCCAGCCATGAAAAATTGGTGGTGGTGGGGTGTGGATGCTTTCCCACAAGGAGGGCCTTTCTGGTGCCAGGAGAAACAGATGCAAATCAGATGTCCCTGTCTCCCTCGAGTCCTCACATCTGGGTGGGCCCTCTGCTGTGGCACGGCCCTCCAGGGGACCTCATCCTGGGACGGCTCCAGCTCGAACTCACCCGACCTGGGGCGCACTCAGTAAAAGCCCTCTAGGGGTCACCTGAGACCTTGTGGGGAGGCCATTCCCGCCCGCTCTGCCTACACCACGCACTCTGCCTGGAATGCTGTGTGGCTGCCCGCCCAGCCGAACTGCACTCATCCCCACACTGGTCTGCAGTGGAGAGGACCCTCCTCCATGAAGCTTGTGTGGGGCCAGGGGGTCTTCTGTCCCATCATTGCCTGCATCTCCCCCAAACCTTTGACATGTAGGAACCTTTGTCAGACTCTGCTTTGCACCCTGACGCCACCCTCCCCCCCGCTTTCCACCGACATTGCTCTGCCCTCTTTCCCCAACTCTAGACCCCTGCTCTGGAAGCGCCATAGGGGGCACACCAAGCCCATCTCTGTCACAAGTCTGCATCAAGCAACTCAGTCCCTGGAGAGGAAGGGGTCCCCTGCTTTTAGGGAGGTGGGTATGAGTCATTCTGGGGGGACGGGATTTGACAAGGCAGTGTTTGCAGCCTGGGAGCCACATCTGCCGGGCGTCTGGGGAGCCTCTAGGCTGAGCTGCAGCCAAGGATGGCCTTGCCGGGGCTTCTGGGTGTGGGCCCTTTAAGCCCAGCCAAACTGCAGGAAACGCATCAGGAGGCCAGCGATAGGGAAAAATGACACGTCCCCATCCTGGTTCAGTGGAGTCCCCTGTAATTACCATAATTGCCGTGTGGCTGTGTCCCAGTTGGGCAGAATACCTCAGGTCACCACCAGCCTGTCAGCCCTCCACGGGGACTTTGTGTAGATCAGGAGGTGCCAGAAACCACAGTGGGCCTCCTGCGGGCGACTGGCCTGCTTGTACTGCCCGGAATTGCTGCTCTGAGCTCCTGGGGGTGGTGCTGGGGGTGGGGTGGGACAGGGGGTGCCATGCTCCCCCTGTGGTGTGGGGGCGGGGGAGGGCGGAGAGCAGCTACTCACTGATGGACAACACGAAGAGCGAGAAGATGCCCACCACGTGCCAGAGGCGCATGTCCCAGAATACCACCGTCTCCTTGGTCAGCGGGGGAGGCTTGGGCTTGGGCGGGGCCGTGCTGGGCTGCAGGTCAGGAGAGAGAAGAGTGAGCCAGGCAGAGGCCAGGGGCTGGGGCTGGGCCGAGAGAGGTCCAGGTTTCAGCAAGGACTCGGCCCAAATGTTCCAGAATCTCCTAAAATCAAGGGTCTTAGACATTCACAGCCAACGCCCTAGACCTTGGGAAGTTCTGGATTTAGAGCAAGAGAAGGAAGCAGAACTCCAGAACCATGGAACCAGGGACCTGGGGTACAAGGGTACTTGGGTTGCTTGAGGACACCAAGGCCTATAGGGGCAAAGGTGGATGGCTCATCCCAATCAGGTTCAAGTCCTCTTCGGGCAGCCTACGGGCAGCCTACTGGTTTCTCCTGCTCCAGCCCTGGGCCCCACAGGCAGATGGGGTCTCAGGACCAAGGCCAGAGACAAGGCAAGGCCTGGGCTGCCCGGGGGACTTTGCTCTCAAGCACTCTCCATGTGGGGTGGGTTGTGGAACTGGACTCAGGGCCCGTGGCTCAGCTGCCTGGCCAGGACCCCCATCAGGTGATCTCAACAGTCACCTATCCTGCCAGAGTCACCTCTTCCGACCGGAAGGGTAAGTCAGAATCCTCCCGGGACAGGACCAGATAAATGATTTGTTTGCAATGAGGCAGCGACACCTAGAGGCCGAAAGCTGTAAGCATGGCTGGAACAAGCCAGTGCAAAGCGCAGCAGGCCACCTCCCACCTTCCCAATGGGACACAGCCCTGCCCAGGGGGTCTAGGACACATTGCCCTGCCCTGAGGGACTAAGGGGACACAGCCCTGCCCTGGGGGACTAAGGGGACATAGCCCTGCCCTGGGGGACTAAGGGGACACAGCCCTGCCCTGGGAGTCTAGGGGAGCAAGGCCCTGCCCTGGGGGACGAAGGGGACATGGTCCTGTCCTGGTGGGTCTAGGCAGAACCTGTTTCTGACCTGAGGGGCCGAGAGGGATATGACCCTATCTCTGTCACCAAGTTTTGCTGAGCGATGGGGAGGGGAGGGGCAGTTAGTGCTTAGAGGGAGAGAGGACCCTGGGGCATCTGTGGAATTCATTGTCTCCTGATTAACTGAATGCGGACCGACCTGAGCTTTTTCTGGCTCTCTCACAGCTCAAACATCCATCCAGTCTTTCCCCTGACCCACGAGCATGGATTGGGCACCTACCACAGTTCCTCATTGAATAACCACCACCCTTTGTCATGTGTTGGGGATGCTCAGAGAGGATCAGCAACCTGTCCCAGGTGACCCAGGGGATCTCTGTGCTTGAGACTGGCACATGATTCCTTGGCTCTTTTCTCTTAACCAGGGTAAAATGATGTGGGAGACTTCTTTCCTCTAGGCCTCAGTTTCTCCATCTGTAAATTACATGGGATGGATCCAGGGCACTCTAGGAAGCTCCCTCTACCCAGCTGGAGTGGTAAAATCGACAAGAAGTTACCCCTCCTCAGCATTATCCCAGGGGCCTGTATCCATTTGCAGCATCAGACACATGTATGTGGGGTTGAGCAACAAATGTGTGGGGTCAGGCACATCTGGGGGTTCAGGGCACACGTGTGTGGGGTGGGGCACATTTTTGTGGCTGGAGTACGTGTGTGTGGTCAGATGTATGTCTGTAGAGTCAGGGCCAAGGTCCTAAAGTTTAGTGCATTCGGCCTGGCTGGGCTGCATGGCTGGAAGAACTCCGAGGTCCAGAGAAGAGATCTTGGATTCTGAGCTCGGGGAAGCGGAGAGCCCACTTCCGACACCTTCTTGTTCCAGCCTCATTCTGGGTGGAATTGAGCTTACAATCTCTCCCTGATAGGGATCTTGGGTAGAGGGTAACAGGTAAGAGTGGGGCACCTCTTTGTGGTGGGCATTGCTGGGGGTCTGAACACTCAAGCTTGGGAGCTCCGGCTTCCATCAGATGGAGGCTGATGCGTGTAGGGGCAGTGGTGGGTGGTGCCGTGGACTCCAGCCCTGCCCATCTTTCTGGTGCTTCCCTGGATCCCCTGGGCTCAGCCAGGCCCTTGCTCAGGCAGATAGACTCCAAATGTAATTTTCCTTGATGAGCCGGGAGAAGATGTGCTTCTGGGGGCTCAGGGGAAGAGTCCTTGACTCAGAAGTGAGGTGACACCCACCCTCAGCCTTCTCCTGTGCCCAAGCCAGCTCAGTGTCTGCACCTGAGGCCTCAGGGCAGCCAATAAGGGGCCCAGGTACACTCTGCGGGGCTCAACCCAGCTTGGGTCCCCTTACAAGGACACTGGAGCTGACATCTGACTCCAGCCCAGCATTTTGATCACACCCCCTGGTCTGCAGCAGGGACAGGCTGGTATCAGGGTACAGGGCTCTGTCTTCATTTGCCTTGGACCCTCAGGTTCAGGGGTGTGTCCTCTTAGACTTCAGGATAAGGCTCTGTCCTTCCTCTCCATCCTGTCTTCTGGCACCTGTCCCTGAGGGCTCTCCTGGGCGCCTGGCTGTCTCTTGCCTTTCTGTCTCTCTGCTCTCTCTTCTCTGTGTCTACCTGCACAGGCTCTACCCCCCACTCCTCCCTGGCCCTGCCTCTTGGGCCTTCTCCCTCTGGCCTCGCGTTCCAGAATTCTGGATCTGGTCTGCCTCTTTAGCAACACTTCCCGGCTCAGCAGGAATGGGGTACGGAGGGGCCAGGGAGGGTGGAGGCTGCAGATGGCCCCAAATCCTGCCTTCCCAGCCCTGCCTGGCCCCAGCTGAGCTCCTGAACCACCCCGGCCATCCTCCTTCCCTCTTGCTGGGCTACTCGGTTCTCCCAGCCGTTTGCCCTCTTCCAATTTATCCTCCTCCTTCCACACTAGGACCCGTCACGACTCTCCCCTGCTCAGAGATCTTTGCCAACCCTCCATTACCACCAGGACCAAGTAAGACCCCTGAGTCCCTGGGATCTGGCATACCCGCCCCTCCCCTCCAGGGCCAAGTGCTCCACACACTTGGCTCCCCTCCACTCAACACATGGCTGCTCTGTAAAGGGTCTCCCTCCTCTTCCTGCCCCCACCCTCCCGCCTGGAAAGCCCTCACCTCCTTCCCAAGGCTATGTCTCCCCCGTCAGTCAGGGGAACCTGAAGGATCTCTGGAAGCAGAAGCTCTTTCCTCTGGCAGACCCTAAGATCAGGGACTAGATCTCCCTTATCAAACTAGATAGAGGTCAGTGAAACCAAAGATTGTGCCTCCCCTGCCCCCTGCAGCACCCACACCCCTGCCCACAATAGGCCAAAGGCAAGAAGATAAGGGCCGTGTGTCCCCCAGCAGACTGAGCCAGGCTGTATCCCCAGTCAGACCCGGAATGCTTATGATCAGGGCGAGTCTGCCCCACCCAACTAATGTTCCTGAAATCAGGGGCTATGCCCTCCCATCAGACCAGGGACCCTAAGCTTGGGGGCTGAGGCTCCCCCAGAGGCTGGAAGGGCTGGGGCTGTGTCACCCCATTAATCCAGGTCCCCTAAGGCAGGAGGAAGGGAAAAAGGCAGCTCCCAAGTCAGAAGGGCGTCCCCTAGCCCTCTGTCAGGCCGGCCACAGCCTCCCCCTGCCCCTCCAGCGCCGCCCCGCCTCACCTCCACCAGCTGCCCGGCGACCCCCGCGAGGCACACCCCCAGAGCGGCGCCGCCCAGCGCCCAGAGGGGCCCAGCGCCTCGCCGCTGACCCGCCATCTTCGCGGCCGCGCTGCTAGGGGCGAGGCCGCAGGTGGGGGGAGCCAGCGATGCGGGGGCCGGCGCGGTTGGCCCGGTGACTGCCCCGCCAGCCAGCCAGCCGGCGCTCGCGGTGGCGATCTGGTCGCAGGCCGCGAGTGGGCATCATTTATTCATCGTCGGTGTCTGGTTCCCGTGCTGCCAGCCGCACATCACCACGGGTGTAGGGCCCGCCCCCCTCCCGGCAGATCCGAGTCCAGATCCCCCTCCCCTAACCCGATCAAGCCGGGCAGAGGGGTGAAGAGTGGGTGGGAGGGAGGACAGGCTGGGGTCAGGTCCTTGAACAACAGGTCCCAGCTCCCCTGCCCCATTCGGGCCTCAGTTTCTCCTTCTGGGGCAAGGGGAGGAGTTAGAATCTGCTGATCTAGGAGGCCATTCCCAGTCTGACGTTCTGAATTTGAAAAACCCTGCTGGATTCAGGCTGGGGGGGTGGCGCTGGGGGGACGGTATGGCAGGCAGGTTGCCATAGTGACAGGCGCTCAGGGATGTCCTGGGCCTTCTGGGCTGGCTTCCTGCCCAGAAGCGGCTCTGGTCACTCTGGACACCAGAGCTAGAGCAGGGGATGGGGATCAGGGGATGGAATGGTCAGAGTCACTAGTTCCTGATGCGATGGAAGGTTCCTGAAGCAGCCAGTACCTGCCTCCCCACGGGACATGAAGGCTCCCCCTGGAAGGGCTGGAGGACCATTTTCTGACTCTGGCTGACCTTGAGCCTCTGCCCCGGTCTGATCCTCAATTCTTACTCCAGTCTGAGCCATGATCCTGACCTCGCACTGAACCTGTGCTCTGGGGCTGACTCTGGGATGAGCCTTGACAACCCAGGGATGGAGGGATGGAGGATCTGAGGAGCTGTGGAGATCCAGAGGGCTTTGGAGGAGGAAGGTTTGGGGTGGGGAGACTCCTCTGGTCCATCCTTTCTCTCACTTCTCCTTCCCTCCCTCCCTCCCTCCCTCCCTCCCTCCCTCCCTCCCTCCCTCCCTTCCTTCCTTCCTTCCTTCCTTCCTTCCTCCTCTCTCCCTTTCTTCCTTCCTAACATAGCTATTTATCTCCTGCCTGCTGAGTGCTAGAGAAGCAGCCCAGGTGTTGCACCCCTGGTTTGTCATCACCATGGACACCCGTAGAGCAGGCTGCCGTGCTTTGGGGATTGGGCCTCCCCTCAGGACTAAGGACCCTGTAGATTCAGAGCCTCATGGGGCTCCTGCCTGGAAGTGCAGCAGATGGGCAAGGGCCAAGGCAGGAGCTAAAGCAGAGAGCAGATGGTCACCGGTGGACCCACAGGTGACAGGGCTGGGAGATCAACGGTGGGCAGGAAAACAAGAGAGCCACTGGCAAAGGACAGCTGGCCTAAGGGATCCTTGACAGTGAGTGGCAAAGTCTGGGGTCTCAGCGGGCTGGGCCACACCATCTTCCCCAGGCTTGCCCTAGCCAAGCAAACGGGAATTCTACTGAAGCCCAGATCTTGCTAAACTCCCACTTCCTCATGCCTCTGTCATGGGCCAGGCTAGGGAAAGCCACACGGACCAGCTAGGGAGGTCACCTTTGGGACACAGGGTCAGAAAGGCCTTGGCTGGACTGGGCTTAGGTTAGTGGGTTTGACAATGGCCGTGGGAAGCCATTACTCCTCTCTGCTCTGAACTCCTCGTCTATGGAATGGGGAGGGCAAGACTCTTATCAAAAACTGTTGGGAGGATTATATTGAACTAAGGATTATGGGAGTGTTGAGTACTTGCTAGCTTTCCGGGTCAGGAAGGCTCAGCCCGAGAGAGGTGGAGTGCTGTTGTTTCCTATAAAGTTCGTTGTCTCTCATGCACTTTTCTACTTGGAGCTTTTACACAACAGAAGCATCCTAGATCCCCAAGTCTCCCAAATGCACTGTCAAATACTGTCACATGGGCTTGGAAGTCAAATTGACTTCAAAGAACAGGGTGCCCTGAAACGGGGCAGTTTCATACGCTTTCATAATCTCAGAAGTATAAAGCTGCAAATTTACAGGAAACACCCTTTGAAAGTTTAATTATTGACGATTCCTTTTTTGCTCTCTGAAGATGGCAAAAGTCAACTGAAAAAAATTGAAGTTATTATCCCCAATTCACAAAACTAAATTAGCATGAAGAAATTTTAGGGGTGCCTTTGTGGCTCAGTCAGTTAAACTTCTGACTTCGGCTCAGGTCACGATCTCACAGATCTCTGAGTGAGCTCAGAGCCTGGAGCCTGCTTCTGATTCTGTATTTCCCTCTCTCTCTCTCTCTGTCTGCTCCTCCCCCGCTTGTGCTCTCTCTCTCAAAAATGAATAAACATGGGGCGCCTGGGTGGCTTAGTCGGTTAAGCATCTGACTTTTGCTTAGGTCATGATTTCACGGTTCGTGGGTTCGAGCCCCGCGTCGGGCTCTGTGCTGACTGACAGTTCAGAGCCTGGAGCCTGTTTCAGAGTCTGTGTCTCCCTCTCTCTCTGACCCTCCCCTGCTCACGCTGTCTCTCTCTCTCTCTCTCCTAGAAATGAATAAAACATTAAAAAAAAAAAAAAGAATAAACAGTAAAAAATAAAAAAAAAAGAAATTTTAAGTAATGAAACTTTCATATTATGTTTCCTATAGATTTCAAGCTTTAAACTTTATAGCTTCTAAAGGTAATAAAGCTTAACACTAAGACTTCTGGGGCATGATCATATGACAGCTGTCAGACCTCAGCGGGCTGCCTAACCTCTCTGAGCTTCAGTCCCTCATCTGTAAAATGGATATAATGATGGCATCACAGCACCTGTGCACCACAAGCCTTCAGGAAACGCTAGTCATTATGATTGTTGTGGTCATTGTCTTGATGCCCTGTGGTCAAACATTGTTTTTTCCAGTTCTCCATAATGTGAAATACCACGGTGAGAGAAACATCCTTGAAGCTAAAGCCTTTTCCATCTTTGAAACCTTATCTTCCTCTCTGTCCTCTGTGGACTTATAAGGAATTGAGGGCCAGAGAGGGGTTGTGCCCTGCATAAGGTCACAGAGGAACTGAGGCCTCAAACTTGAGTCTGTGGCCCCTAACCCAGGATTCTGCCCCCTGTCCAGTCCTTATTCTATTTCTTATGAGGTCCCTGTATTCTCCTGCACCGTAATACCAGTAAAGCCCATCAGGTCTGGGGGAGCAGAGCCCTAGATGCTCAGACTCCCCAGCCAGGCTCCCCTGGAGGACAGTGTCCTTTCCATACATGGTGGCATGAATACTTGGCCTGTGGAACCCTGTTTGTCTCTTGGGTGCTATTTTTAGCTCTTGTGGGTTTCCTGTAGGGACCTAGTCCAGTCTCTAGGGCCGCTGGGTTGGAAGCCATGGGCAGTGTCAGTTGACAGTGACAGAGGAACCTGTGGACAGTTCTCTCCTGGAGCCAGAAATACCAGGGCTCGAGGCTCAGCTCTGGGGAAGCAGAGGGTTGGGAGTGGGTATCTTCCCAGCCACAGAGCCAGGCTGGGATCCGGGACATCTTGGACTTGGCCTGGGCTGAGAGTGGGGGCTGGGCTGTCCAGGCCGGAGACACAGTGCCTGGGGCCTGCTGGGAGCTGGCAGTCTCTGACCTCATTGGCCCCAGGCCTGGCCCAGAATAGCTCTGGGGCCGGGCTGGGCCTGGTGAGACCCATGTGTACAGAAGCATGTGCTTGTGCCCCAGGGCACTCGCGTGCACAGGAGTGCATGCGCACTCCACACTTGCCTCTGTGTGTCTGTGAGTCTCTGTGTGTGTTCCATGGAGCAGTGTGTAAGTCCGTGTTCCTGGGGATGTGCACAGGGGCTGCCTGTGCTCCCATACAGGGCTGCCTCCTGAGTTGTGCAGCTTGGGGGTCCTGCCAGTGCGGTCAGTAGCAGTAGATGGGTTTGTGCAGCACAAATAAATGGATACACCACACATCTCTGTGACCGTGGAATCATATATGTGTGCAGGGGATGTGAGAGTGGGGCGGGTGTGTGTGGGCACATCTGCGGTGGCACTGGGCAAGGGCCCTTGGCTCTGTTGCAGGGGACCAAGGGCAGGTGGACCCAGTGGAGGCTATCCTTTGGGTACTCCCAGAGGCACTACAAATTACTTGGCCCCATCCAAGAGAGAGAGGGAGAGAGGCTTGGCAGCTCTTGCCCCACTTGGCAATGCTGGCTGAGGTCACCCAGTGTGGGGGTCGGGGTGGGGGTAAGGGAAGACTGGCCCCCAGCTTTCCAATTCCCCTAGATGTGGCCGAACAGGAAGTCTGGGCTGTGGGGAGGAAGCTGAGGGGACCCTTCTCTTTCTGCTCGAGCCCAGCCAGTGCTGCCCTCCCTCAGCTACAGGGACAGACAAGGACACCGAGGCCCAGCGAGGGGCAGGGTTGGCACAGAGACACCAAGCACAAAACCAGCTTCCTCCTGCTCAGGGCTCTGTCCCACCTGCCATGGTCATCACATGCTCCTAGACAACCTTGCTCTCTCTGCATGCGGCCATGGCTACTCCCCAGCCCTTGGCCATTCCTCCCAAGCCCAAGAAACCCCTTGCTTGACCACACCCATGTGCCAGGGGACCCACAGACCCACCAAGACCCTGCTCATCTGAGAAGGAACCCCTTGAACTGCCACGTGCCCCCTCCACTGGGGATCTCTCTTCAGCCTGGCAGGATGGAACAGGACTTGCTCCCCTTAGACTTGAGTAGGGGGTTGGTGGGGTACCCTTTCTGCTCTTCCACTGCCCGTATGGGGCCTGTTGGCCTCATGTTGTCAACCATGAAAGGGGAAATGACTCTAGTCATCTCCTGGAACCCGTGTACTGCGGGAAGTGATGGGGGGGCAGGCGTGGTGGCTGGAGGGGGACCAGGCAGCAGACAGCAGGCTCCTTTGTTACAGACTGAACCATTGTCCTCCCCCCTCCTGGGACTAGGCTTCCGCCACTCTTTCCAAGGTCACAGGCCCTGGAGCAGACAAGCGCAGACTTCATGCTCTACTGGGCCATGATGAGACCCAGGAGTGGGGGCAGGGGGACTTCCCCAAGGTCACATAGAAAGGAATGGCCGCTGGCCGTCCATATCTGGCCCAAGGGCCCGCGGCGCTGCCTCCTTTACCCCACTCTCTGTGCGTTTCTGGAGCCCACCCAGCGCTGTGCTTGTGCTGGCCTCTGTGATTCGGTGCGGGTGGAGGTCACGCGGCTGCACCCAGGCCCAGAGCAGTCAGAATGGGGGCCGATGGACCTGGGAAGACCCCGCCAGGAGCCAGAACGAAGAAAGCGAGGCCGCTTCTCCGCCACTGCCGGGCTGCCCTGGGAGCCCTTCCCTGGGAAGCCGGGCGAGCCTGGGCCTGAGTGAGTGAGGGTGTGTGTGTTTAAGGGGACGGAGGGGTCAGGCCCCTTCCTCCCACTCCTACTGGGTCCCAGGAGCCTTCGGACCCGGAGGTCTCCAGGGAAGGCCTCAGGACTAGACATCAGGCTGGGTTATGGGGGGCGTAGATATCGCTGGGCGGGTCGGTCGGCTCAAGTCCCAACTTCCTCCAGCAACTCCCCGAGGAGGGAGGGGCCTAAGGTGGGGGCGTGGCGAGGGGGCGTGGCAGTGGGCGTGGCGGACGCCGGGGCAGCGGGGAGGGGGCGGCGTGTAGGCGGCGGGGAGCCAGCGGCCGCAGCGACACTCCCTGCTCCGGGCACCCGCACCGCGCAGGTAAGGGCGGGGCGGAGGTCGCGCGTCTGTGGGCGGGCTCCTGTGCTCCCGCGTGCCCCTCACTCCAGGTGGGACTTTCGCCTAGCCGCCCCTTGAGCCGCCGCGTCGCCGTCCCTCCACGGCTCCTCGGTCCCTGACGGCACTCGCACTGGGGCCCTCTGAGTTTGTCCCAAGGCACTCCCCCTTCTCCGCCCCGTGCCTGGGCCCTTCAGCCTTTCAACCTCGTTCTCCCTGCCCCGCGGTCAACTGGCTTGGGTTTAGGGGCAGCGCAGGGATAGCGCCCCGGGTTCGTGCACGGCCCAGGGGCTCGGCCCCGGACTTCATCCAGCCTGAGAGACGGCCAGGAGGAGGTGACGCCTACAGTGAGGCCTGCATGGGCACATGCTTGGTGGCTGCGACAGGATCCCATGTTTGGGAAACTCTGGTGACTGCGTGTGTGTCAGGCAGGGAGGGGCAGGGAAGCTGTCAGTGACTGAGAAGAGGGGGGTGTCTAGGACAAGAAGCTTAGAGCCATGGAATTCCGGAGAAGAGGTGCTGGGGGACAAGCCAAAGTGGAGACTGAGGGGTCAGCTGTGACAGTTGAGCACCCCCACTCTGGGGCTGCCCCAGAGCTGTGTCTACCAGTAGGCCTGCCTGTTGTTTTAGGGGACTCTGGGGCAGCCCAGGAAAAAGCGTCCATAGCAAGCAAAACTTCCTTGCCTGCCCAGACCAGGAAATAACAGAGCGGGTGCCACGACAGGGTGTGGCCCCCCCCCCCCCCGGGCCCTGAGGGGCCTGAGGGGCCGGGTCTTGGAGAGGGCAAGGGAGGCCTCGGTGACCCTGCCTGAGAGCGACCAGGCGTGGACAGAGGCCAGGAATGCAGGGGAGAGAGCAGGTCTGGCTGCTGGTTAGATCTACCCAAGAGGAGCAGCTGACTCACCTGGGCACGCCAGGACTAGCCCGCTCTGCCCTCACCCTGCCCCGCAGTGAGCACCAAGGCTGCCTGAGGAGGTAGGAGGCGGAGCCCTGCTGGGAACTTGCTGTGTGCCCTGAGGCAAGTCGCCCAGCCTTTCTGAACCACCTTGCTCAGGTGAGCCTGGTGGGACAGGGAACCGGAGGCCTGGATGTGAGCCCTGTGCATGGCTCTACAGAGAATGTGTTGGCCCTCTTCTTTCCTTCCTCAGCCTTAGTTTCTCCATAGGTGCTTCATGTGCTGCCTAACACTAAGGAGCCTTGGAGTTGGGTGGAGGGAAAGGGTACGGAGGCCATTCTGATGACCAGAGCCAGTGCGTTAGGGATGTGGCTGGGGTTTGAGTGGGGTTTACTCCTGCGGGGTCCCTCTCATGTTACGGCTCAGCACCTGCCCCTACCCCCAGACACACACACCCCTGCACACTCGTGCCCGGTCTGTTCCCTGCTCCCACACTCTTGATTAGCTCCAGGATGGAGGCCCCAGCTCTCTAGCCAGGGAGCGGGGCCCCCTGGATGACACCAGACCAGATCCCCAACTTTAGTCACAGCCTTCCCGCACCCACTACCTCACCAGCCATGCTTAGCTTCTGGCCTTTCTTCTGGGCAGTGTGCCTCGGTTCCCAGAGGTGGATGTCCCTTTGGGGCCACAGATCTGGAAGGGTCCTAGAGTAAATGCCAGGCTGGCGCTAAGATTCATCTGAGGAGCCCCAGGCTGCTTTGAGCAGTGAAGGAGGCTGAGGACCGGGTCTCCCACCCAGAGCAGCTCCCCACGCATTTATCGTTTCTAGGGAGGACTCACATGGTTTGAAATCTCTGATCAAAATGCACCCCTGTTTCACAGAGAAGGCGACTGAAGCCCAGAGAGGACAGGGCTCTGGATAAGCATGGCCAGGACTGAGCAGTGGGTAGGGGGTCCGCAGGGGGTCCTGTGGGAGCAGCTGAGGTGTGGGCTGTGGGTGCAGGGTAGGGGTAGCTACCAGCCCCCCAGCGGAGGTGGGGGGGATGCCTGAGGCGGAGTGGGGCAGAGAGCTCTATCCGGGGTGCAGCACGGTTGGGGTGGACCCCAAGTCTGTGTGAATGTGGGGGATGCCTGGTCCAGGGCCTCTCAGCCTTGAGCTATTGACTGCAGGTTCCCCACTCGCCCTGATCTGGTTCCTAGTCCACACCTCCTGCCCTGGCTGGACTGTCCTCACCTCTCAGTTCAGACCCCGACTGACTGGCTGCCAACTAAGGATGGAGAGCCCCCACCCACCCCCACCCCAGAGGGCCTTTCCAAATTCGGTCAGTTTCTGGAGATATGGGGGTGGGTCGGGGGGGGGCACACTTGCTGTAGCCCTGGCCCCCTCGGCTGGGCTCTCCAGGTCTGCCTGTGTTAACCTGAAGCGACCTGTCCCTCTGCCCCAGGTCGGGAGGCAGGGGAGGTACTGGGGCTGCCCCAGGGGCCCACAGAGAGAGCAGGCATCTAGCCGCCTCCCCTTCCTGCCCGACCCTCCCAAGGCCTCGCCCTCCTGAAGCAGCAGCAGCAGGAAAGGTGGGGCAGGAATGCCGGGCCTGGGCCCTTGGCCAGAATTCTGAGACACCGCCCTACTGCCCCAGAGCTGGGTCCCTGGGAGCTGTCGATTTTGTCAGGGACCCGGAAAGTGCCTCTGGGGCTGGGTCAGGAGGGATGAGACCCCTTCCTGTCTGCCCTTTTGGGTCCGCCTGTGTCACCTGCCCATTCCAGTGCCCCCGACGGTATCTCCCACCCCACCCAGGTCAGCTAGCTGCAGAGAGGTGAGGGCACCCAGCTTGGGTGGGAGAGCACTGTGTCTGGAGGCTGCGGCCTGGCTGCAGGGGGGGGTTGGAGCCCAGACCCCTTGCTGCCCCTCCCTCTCGGCAGAAACCCACCTTCTCAGGGGACCTCTGCCTGCTCTTCCCTCACTCCAGGGTGGGAAGTCCAAAGACTCAAGTCCCCCTGCCCACCCCCACAACCCCCACCTCTTTCCTCTGGGCACAACAGGGTCATCCAGGTTGAGGGACACGGAGGGCTTGGCTCTCACCCCTGTGATCTCACTCTGCCACCGCTGGGCACCACCTCCTCTGCCAGCTGTCACCACGTCCATCTCCGCAAGTCTGGCTTTGGGTCCTACCACTCCCTTGCCCTGAGAGCCTCCATGACTCCTCTGCCGGCCACATAGGCTACTCTTGGTGGGCCATGCGCAGGGCCTGGGCCCTCGTGTCCATGATCCTTTGCTCTCACCACGCCCAGACCTGCATGCTTTGTCCTCCTCTCTGCCTCTTTATTTCTTGCCCATCTATGATGGCTCCAGCAGAAGACCACCCTCCACTTGCCCCAGACCTTTCCTTGCCTACTCAGCCCTATGGGCGACAAGGGGGGGGCTAAACCACGGCCTTGAGAAAAAGGCTGCGTTCCTCTGACAGTGTGTCCTTGTTTCCAGAGACTCTGTGGAGAGGGAGCTAGGTCAGAGCACCACCAGATACTACTCTGGACCTCGGGAGCCATCGTGGGTGTCTGAGCAGGGGAACGAGCAGGCCAGAACTGGGCTGAGGAGCACCCATCTTTGTGGCTACAAAGGGTTGTTTCTCTCGACAGTTCTGAGCCCTCTCTCCCCCTCCATCAGGTCCCCTCTGCAGAGCAAGGCTCAGTGACTGGTCCAGGGGTTTCCCTCGAAGGCAACCCGGGCTCACTGCTCCGTTCTGTTGTGAGTAGTCCTGGGCACATGGGCTGAGAGTGGCACTGACCCTGCTCTGGAGGGCACCCTCACTCTGGTCTGTGCCCCATTCACAGGCACCAAGTGCAGCATTCTGGCCATGTGCAACCCCGAGGAGGAGGCCCTGCTGCGGCTGGAGGAGGTCTTCTCCGCCACCCTCGCCCGCATCAACAGCCTTGTCCTCCAGCCCCTGCTCACAGCTGGTGAGTCTCAGCTCTGCAGTGGGGAGGGTGGGGGATGCAGGGACCATCCTTGGGACCCAGGACCTATCTTGTTAGACCTTTCGAGGCACACACAGTGTTCTCAGCCTCAGAAAGGAACAGGGACATGCGGTATTGGCATCTTCTGATGGGACTGGGGTTCTGCCTCCCGTCGCTGGCTGCTCCCTTCTCAAAGGTACCCTAAGGGGCCAGGCCACAAAGCCCTAGCCCGGACTCAGCTGTATGTAGAGTCAAAGTCCCACCTCTTCCAGGGCACAGGCCTGATGCTCTGCCTGGATTCTCAGACTGCTTTCACCCAGGGCACGGCTGAAAAGCAGGATGCTGAGTTTTTACTTCCAGCTTGAGTCTCACTTGTGAAGTGACCTTGGTCAGGTGCCTTCCACTTAGGGGCTCTGTTCACTCCTCTGTGAGTGGGAGGGGACCATAGGACCTTACGGACCATACATCCCAGACCCAAGGAAGTCCAGAGACTCAGGGGAGTTGGTGTACTTGGTGCCCCTAGGTAATCGATGCTGTCCCTGCTTAGTGAGGGGGTGGACATGTGTGTGCCCCACTGACTCCTCAAGGGTACTGCCCAGCACCCCAGCTGCCTGTCCCTGCTGAGCTCCAGCTCCCTGTCCCCACATCAGCTTCATATCCAGGGCCAAAGACCCTGAGGATGCAGGACCCTGGCCCAGGCTCCTGGGCTGCAGAGCACCGCTTCCCGCGACTCCCAGGTGGAGAGGTCCCGCCCCCACAAGGTGGAGAGGCCCCGCCCCCACAAGGTGGAGAGGCCCCGCCCCCTTATCGTGTGGCTGTGCCCGGTCCCCCCAGAGCCCACGGACCCCCAGGGCAGAGAGTGCCTACAGCTCCTGCAGCAGCTACACCGGAGCTCCCAGCGGCTCTGGGAGGTGACAGAGGAGAGCCTGCACTCCCTGCGGAGGAGGCTGTGCCACCAGGACTGCGTTGGTCTGGCATCCCTGCTGTTGCTGCACGGAGCTGACCATGTTCTGCAGGTCCACGTAGAGTAAGGCCTCCGGGAAGCCTGGGGCACCGCCTGGGCCTAGGGCTCCCCGGGTTTAGGCAAAGGTTTGGGTTCAGTCTGGGGTGGGTCTGAACAAGCACAGACACCCCCGACCTAAGCGGTGGGGCCTCCCAGGGAGGAACGACTGAGTTAGAATGATCTGGTTGGGTCAGGGCTGCAGCCACTCAGTGAGTGGGGTCCCAGGACGCCAGAAGGGCAGGGGTTCGGGTCTGAGGCTGTGGGCTGGGCCTGCAGGGTGTGTCCTGGGCTGCCTGCAGGTACATCGAGGCCTACACTAGCTGCGTGGTGGTGCAGGCCTTTCAGAAGGCAGCAAAGAAGAGGAGGTGAGCACAGGGTGCTGCGGTGGGAGGGGCCTCTGAGTGGAGGGGGGGCGTCCAGGGGGGAAGGCTGGGGGAAGTCCCATGGCCAGAGCAGCCGGTGTCCGAGCCCATGACTCATCCTGAACACTCCTGGTTCTAACAATTCCACACCGATCCGCACCGGAAGTGGGGGGGTCAGTCTGTGGAGGCGGTGAGCCAAATCCAGATATCCACTAGCCAAGGCTGACCGTGGGAAGCGGAAGGAGGGGCCGTCCTGTTCAGGGTGGCTGCTTGTCCTCAGTGATCCCTTCACACCCCGATGTTGCCATTGAGTCTCCCATTGGGCAGCCGTGGTCTCGTGACAGGAGAGCTGTTCGGGGTCTGGGGCTGCCCTGAGATCTGAGGGGCCTTAGCTGGGCAGGGGGACGGCGGTGATGGTGGCAGGGCGGGGAACGCAGGAGAGGGATGAAGGTGGTGGCCCTTCCTCCACTCAGCGAGTACTGGCGGGGCCAGCGGAAGGCTCTGCGGCAGCTCCTGGCGGGCGTGGGCTCAGCGGCCTCTGTGGGCACAGCGCTGGTCCAGGCCCTCCGCCAGCCGCTCGCTCACCATGTGCAGCAGTACGTGCTCCTCCTGCTGAGCCTCGGGGACACCGTTGGGGAGGTAGGTAGCAGGGGTGTCGGGGGACCGGGGACTGCTCAGTAGGCCTGTCACATGTAGGGAAGCCGAGGGAGGAGAGAAACAGGGTCCTGGCTCAGGGGACCCATCTTACTCAGGAACCCTGATTTGAGAAAGATGCAGCCATGCTTTTGGGGACATGGCCCGGCGGGGGAGGGGTGTTGAAGGGACATGGCCTTGCCCTGGCATGTCTGAGGTACAAGGCCCTGCTGTAGCAGGGCCAGCAGAGACCCAAGGAGCAGATGGAGAATCTGTACTGGGCGTGAGGACACCTAGGCAGGGCCGGCTCGGGGACTCAGTCACCCATTGGTGCTCTGGAAGCACCTTCGTGCTGGCCTCTCCCTCAAGGAAGGGCTGGCAAGGAAAAAAGCACAATGTTTGCCTTAGACCCAGACCTTCTGACCAGCTGGGGCCCGGCCGGCGCAGCCATCACAGGGTGGGGGAGGATTCTGACAAGCACCCCCCCACCCCGCCATCCCCCACTCACCCGCTGCTCTGTGTCCCTGCAGGGCCACCCCACTCGGGAGCTGGTGGTGCACGCAGCCACCCTCTTTGGGAACCTGGAGTCCTTCATGAGGCAGGCACTGGACCAGGCGACCGCCACGCAGGCTCTCTGGCACACCCTGAGCAGCCGGCTAAGGGTGAGTTTGAGGCCTGGGAGGGGAGGTCAGGAAAGGGGGCTCTCATCCTGCAGCGGCCAGGTTGTGGGGTCCGTCTGTCTAGCCATCCTCAGGCACTGGCTGAGTGCTTCCTGGGCCAAGCCGTGAGAGGGCTCTGGGGAAGAGCAGTCAGAACTGACTCTGTCCTGAGACGCCGCCGATCATGTCACAGCCCACTATGGCACACGCTGCCCCTCCTGGGGTCGACGGGGGAGCCCCCCTTCCTGTACCCTGAGAAGGTGTGGCAGGCCTGGGGCCCAGTGTAGGGAATTAGGGGAACAGAGAAAGGGCACAAGAAGTGCTAGCGAGAAGCAGGGACCGCAGAGCCCCTGTGAGTGCTGTTGGGGGCTTCACGGGGGCAGTGGCTCGAGGTGGGGTGGGCGTCAAAGCGAAGCTCCCAGACAAGTTTGCTGCCCCCTGCCCCTTGCCCTTGGAGCCCCGATGTCCGTCACAGAGCTGGTGGCCTCCAGGAGATGGATAGAGTTGGGGGGGGGGGCTGCAGCCACCGCGCCAGGGAGGCCTGAGCCCTGTGCCTCCCCGCCCTCCTCCCCAGGACGTGCTCTGCACCCCTGCTCGCAGACTCCTGCAAGACAGCCAGGACGTCCCTGTGACGGTTGCCCCGCTGCGGGCGGAGCGCGTGCTGCTCTTCGATGATGCCCTGGTCTTGTTGCAGGTTGGGATGGGGCCGGCCAGAGGTTCTGGGGCTGCAGCGGGGGTCCGGGGTCTGGCCCAGAAAGGAGAGGGGAGCGAGAACTCTGGCTCGTGGGGAGGTGATGGGGGCCGAGAGGCAGTCATTGCTGCGGGTGGGGGCAGCAGGCCCCGTCATGCCTGGAGCGGGGTGAGCTATTGGGCAAGGCCGCTCCAGGTGCATCCCCACCTCAGGCCTTGCCAGCTGGCATCGCCCCTAACCAGCTGCACCTCGGTTTCCTCGTCTGGAAAATGGGACACTTGTGAGTGAGTTTGTCCTTTGGCAGGTGCCGGACAACTCTTAGTTCTCTCCACACTTAGGAGGGGAGCCCCAGATGGGAGGTCATGGGTGGCCCTTGGTGGCTGAGGAGGGCTGGATGATCCGGGCACACACGAAGCTTCTAGAAAAGCGTACCATGTGGAACCAGTGCCTGGGCTCTGGACGTTGTGGAAGTCTGAGGGAGAGCCAGGCCTGGGGTTTGGGATTGTTTCCTGGCCTGTAAACTTGACTGTGCTTAGCCATTCCCTGAAGCATACATCCCTTGTGATAGCCACAGCGCTGTCTTCTCTGTCCCCTCAGAAGGCCAGGCTGGGCCTCCCCTGCAGACAGGGAGGCTGAGGGCTGGGCTGGGGGTGGGGGGGTGGAGGGCTGCTGCTTGCCCTGCCCAAACCTGCATCTCCTGAAACCTGGTTCTGGGGTTCTGGTTCAGTGTGAGCTCCCCTCCACCCCTGACTTCATACTCTGTGCCCCAGGTACACTGATGAGATACTGTCACTTCAATGCTCTGTGCCCTTTCCTACCCCTGGACCTTTGCATGTCCTGTGCCAGGCTCACTCCTGTCCCTGCCTGTGTCTGGCACACTTCTCCTTCCCTTCGGGCCTGGGCCTGGTACCTCCTCCCCCTGCGGCGGTGAGGCAGTGACCAGCCTGCCTAGGCCAGGCAGGAGGGCGCTATGCGAAATCTTTTAGAGGAAGGGGTGTTCATCAGCTGATGGTCTGAGGGAGCATGTGGTCTGGGCCCTGGTGACACCTGTGTCCCCTCTCCTTCCAGGGCCACAGTGTCCACACCTTTGATCTGAAGCTGGTGTGGGTGGATCCTGGGCAGGACGGGTGAGCGACCCCCTCCAATGATACCCCAGGCCTTCTCTCCCTCCACCCCCCTGAAAACTCCCTGCACCCCAGGGCTTGGGCCTCCCGGAACAGCCCTTGGAACGGAACTGGGGCCTACGCGTCCCCTCCATCTGTCTAGGTGCACGTTTGGCCTCCTCACACCTGAGGAAGAGCTCTCCTTTTGCTCCAAGGACCCCCAGAGCCGGGTGAGTGTGGGTGAGTTGTGAATCGGGGTGGGGCAGGGCCAGAGGAGTGAGGGAAGGCAGCAGGGAGTCCCCTTCCCCGGAGGCTCTGCGGTCATGGTCAGAGCAAGTCGGCGGTCTGCCTGGGTCAGGCATCAGGATGCCGCAGAGAACAGGGTGCTTTCCCCTGCGGAGCCAGGGTCGGGGCCTGTGAGGTGTCTGCCCCGTGGTTCTTTCTGGCTCTCCTGGGCAGGCGCTGAAGCTGCACATGATGCCGAGCCCTAGGGGGCAGCATGGAGCAGTTGGCTCTTCCCCCAGGGGACAGAACAGAGTTGGGGGGACGGTGGAGGGGCACTATCTGGAGCTACCACAAAGGGCTTCCTGGAGGGGCTGCTCCCCGGCAGTGACCTATCCTGTGTTTCCCCTGTCCCCACCAGATGGTCTGGCAGTGGAAGGTGACTCAGGCCGTGGGCCAGGCCCTGCGTGGGAAGAAGGACTTCCCTGTGCTGGGGGCGGGCCTGGAGCCCCCCGAGCCCCCCACCCGCCGTTGCGCAGCATACACCTTCCGCGCCGAGGGCCGGCTCTGCCAGGCCACCTACGAGGGCGAGTGGTGCCGGGGCAGGCCCCATGGCAAGTGAGTGGCCGGAGCTCGGGCGGAGCGAGGCAGGGGTCTCCATGGGAGCCTGAGGGCAGACGGGACCCACACGGACCCAATCACCCGAGGGCACGGACCGAAGGCTGTTACTTCTGCGTTGGTCGGTCAAGTCTGTTTGTCCCCCGGTCTCTCGAGCCCTAATGGACAGGACCTGGCCCATAGTATGTCTGTGCCATACAGAATCGTTTGACAGTGATGACACCAGAGGGTATGGAACAGTCTTCAGGCGGCTGGCCCGCAGGGCTGCATGACTGTTCTCTGAATGGAGCGGGAGAATAATGCGCATACCCACGCAGCGCTGTCCGGTCCGGTCAGGGAAATGGTTTGCAGACACCTGTCCTCCCCCACCCCTTCCTTATAAGACCACACCGGGGGGAGTGTTATCACTCGTTCTGGAAGCCCAGAGGCTGGCATGACCTGCTCAAGGCCTCAGGGCAGGTTATAGGGCGAGTCTGGCTTCAGTCACAGGTCTACGTGACCCCACAGGCAGGTGGGCTCTTGAAGACCATGTGGGCCCGCCCTGTGCTCCAGCTGGGAAAGCCAGGGCCCGGAAAACAGGAGGGACTTGCCAAGGTTATGCTCCCAAGCACGTTAGTTTCTGATATCTTGCCTGCTTCCAGAAAGGGACTGGGGAAGCAAATGAAAAAACAAAACCCCAGAAAAAACAATGCCGTGTCAGAAGAGGGAAGGAGGATACTAGAAGCCACTGGCTCGCATTTGACTTAAGCTTGGAGTTTAGCTTGGAGCTTCCTGTTGGTCAAGGGAAAAAGGGAACCTGGATGTTTCCAGGGCTCTCCCTGTGGGGTGTGGTGAGTGTGCCTCAGGCTGCTGGGTCAGTTGTGCCGGGAGTGGAGAAGGGTCATAGGGCTCGGAAAGAAGGGCTGAGTGGGGGCAGAGAATCCAGTCTGCGGGGAGCCTAGGGCTCTGAGAGGGCTGTGGTGGGGCTCAGCTGGCAGCTCTGTGCATGTTGAAGGACGGGTCTGGTGGCCTGATGTGCGTGCCCTTCAACGGTCTTCCAGGGGCACCCTGAAGTGGCCAGATGGCCGGAATCACGTGGGGAACTTTTGCCAGGGCCTGGAGCACGGGTAAGGCCGGGAGCCGATGTGGGAAGAATGTGGCAGGCAGGGGAGTGGTTTCCCCCCACCCCTGCCACCGTCACCGGCCTGGCCCCGCCCTAAATTCCCAAACCTCACGCAGAAACTCAAGGCCATTTGGTCCAGCTCCCCTTATTGCACTCGGGGAAACCGAAGTTCCCTTGTGTCCCAGGGTGCACAGGAGGGCCGGACGGGGGGTGTGGGGGGGTGTTCCAAGAGTGGCCCTTGGGAAGAAAAGATGGCTGAGCACCTGGGAGAGTCTCTCCATTGTCTGAGAAGGCCCCTCAGAGGCAGGGACACTCCTGGGTGGCAGGAAGGGGTGTCATGGCGTGTCCTGGGTCAAGGTCAAGGTGGTAGCCCCAGTGCTGACTGCCCTCCCCACACACCCACACCGACAGATTTGGCATCCGCCTGGTGCCGCAGGCCTCTGAGGACAAGTTTGACTGTTACAAGTGCCACTGGTGGGAAGGCAGCATGTGTGGCTACGGCATCTGTGAGTAAGTGACCCTCGGCGCGATGGCAAGGGGGGCTCCTGGGGCGGGCACGTGCCCTGGGCTGAGCTCGGGGAGGCAGGGACAGCTGTCGGTGACCCTGTACAGGCACGGCACCAGCGAGGTGTACAAAGGCTACTTCCAGGCGGGCCTGCGGCATGGATTTGGGGTCCTTGAGAGCCACTCACAGGCCCCGCAGCCCTGCAAGTACACGGGCCACTGGGAGAGGGGCCAGAAGAGTGGCTACGGTGTCGAGGAAGACGGTGACAGGTGAGTGCTCCGCAGCCGCCCCCCCGCAGGGTCAGGGGGCTCAGAAGACCCTCACGAACCAACCCACAGGGCATGGGTCCTGTGGTCAGTGGGTCCCATCCGTTTGCCTCCCTCAGAGGCTCTAAAGTCACTCACTTCCTTTCTATGACCTTGGTTGTTGCTGAGGCTCAGGATGAGGGAGCCCTGACCTCCTTGACTAAGGAACCTCCCTACCCAGGCCCCCTCTCGCACTGTCCACGGGGACTTTCTGACCCCCTGTCTAGTGTAAGGATACTGTGTAAGGATCGCAGCCCTTCCAGGCTCTCTGGCCTGTGAGAGGAAGCCTGGGGTCCTTGGCCTTGCATTGGAGGCTTCCCTGTTCCTCTGACCTCACCCCAGCCGTGCCACCTGCACACCCCTCCTTCTAGACCAGCCTTCCAGACCACTGAACGTCCCCTCGTATGTGTCATACCTGTTGTAGGCTCCGACCTCCATGACTTTGCATTCCATCAGTTCTTCCTGCCACCTCCCCCAGGAAGCCTGCCAGGATACCCCCCACCCAACCCCAGGCAGGCTCCCTCCCTCCTCTGTCCTCTGTTTCTCTTGGAGGTCCTGACCTCACTTGACCCAGGTCTGAGCTGAGTAGATTCAGGCGCTATCAGAGCTCCTTATCTGCTCTCCACCCTCGCCCCTGACCCCAGTCATCCTAGCAGAGGGCACAGAGGTGCCCAGGAACGACGCTGATCCAGCTCTGGCTCCTCCCCCAGGGGTGAGCGCTATATTGGCATGTGGCAGGCTGACCAGCGCCATGGTCCGGGGGTCATGGTCACCCAGGCAGGTGTCTGCTACCAGGGGACTTTCCAGGCAGACAAGATGGTGGTGAGTGGGGTGACCCGTGTGTGTCCTGAGCTACCTTCTCCCTGCACTGGGGCTGGATTGTAGAGGTCCCCTGCTCTGAGGGTCCAGATGCTAAGCAGAGGCCGGGCAGTGGTGGATGGGGCGGGAAGCTGGGTTCCTAGGCACTAGAGGGAGACCGAACCTCGGCAGGAATCCGGTTCTGCCAGCCACCCGACCATGGCCCGGTCCCTGCCCCTCCTGTCACGGTTTCCCCATCAGCGGTTTAGGTTAACTCATTACTGTAGACACTCCGTGAAATCAGCGAGAATGAATGCCTGGTACTGATGGTGCCAGCAGCCACTGGAGGTGACACTGATAGACTCCTAACTGGACACTCAGCTCTGGGTTCAGCCTCCCTGCACGATCCCATGGGATCTTCCCCAAAGTCCTGTGGATCATGTCATTGTCCCCAGTGTATGCCCCACAAAGGTGAAGCTCCGAGAGGTCAGAGAACCTGCCTAGTGTCACCGGGTCTCCTGAGCCCGGGCACCCCAGCACTGGCCTCCTGCCTCTCTCACACCCTGCTCGGCGCTCTGCTACATCTCTGGCCTGGTGACTATATTTGTGGCCTGTGAATTTGTTTATGTGGAAGGGATTGAAGGGGGAAGATAAGATAACAGTGGACACAGAATAGATTCAAATAGGACACAAATTGTATCCTGTTTGGCTCTGAGCTTCCTGGCAGCCAGTGAAACAAGGGAGCCTGGTTGGTTTCACTGTTACTCCCGGGTCAGTGATGGGGAAGTGGGGATGGGTGAGGAGAAGCCCAGCACTTTCTGAGCTGTGGGTGGGGAGGGAAGGACACCCAGGAGGCCTCCTGAGAGAGACCACTGGAGAGGAGGAACCAGACTGAGGGAGTCATTCATGGCAACCCAGGGATGAGGTCTATGGGGCTGGTGCTCAGGGTTCAGCAGGCCAAGGGCTGGCATCTCGCCAAGGCATGGTCCTGGGAAGTGTGACAGGGCTCAGGACCTGGGTGGATGCCTGCCTCCTTTCCTCCTGCTGTCCCCTCCCCAGGTCCTGTCTCCTGACCCTTCCTAACCCACTGCTTTGATTCTCTGAGGCTTCCTTCCCTAGGGCCCAGGGATCCTCCTCTCTGAAGATGATTCCTTGTACGAGGGCACCTTCACCAGGGACCTGACCCTTGTGGGGAAGGTGAGGCCCACTGACACTTAACTCCACTCCTGGCCAAGCTCTGGACAGGCGCCTGTAATCTCCCTGCTTGGACCCAGGGCTGAGGGTGTGGGCAGCTGGTGGAGAAAGTTGGGGGGCACCTCTCCCATGTCCACTGCATCCAGAGGGTGGGCACAGGGGACGGGTGGGTTTGCCGTGGGTGCACAGTGTACTGGTGGCCTGGCCGTGCCTCCCTACAGGCCCCTAGTTGGGAATCCACCCCTTCCACCAGCATTGGTGGCTTGGAGTTATTGTCCTTCAGAGTGTTGCTGCCTGAGCTGACCCAGCAGAAGACAGTTGGGGCCCTGCTTGGGCCTCTGGGAATGTGGGGGCTGTTTTGGCTTCCTGGCATCTGATGGGTGGGGCCCAGAGTGCTACAAATGGAACAGCCCATGCAGCAGGGACTATCCCCCTAGGGCCAGCAAGACCTCAGGCCTTGCCTAGGCCTCTTCCTACTTCTGGACTTACATTCTCCCCCCCACCCCCCAACCCCCCCGCCACCATGTCCCACAGTAGTGGCTCTCCTGCTGTGACCTGAGAGTCACACCCCCTCTTCCTCCCCGCTGCCAGTCTCCCACCTTGGAGGTAAGCCCCTGGACCCTTGGCATGGCTCTAGGTCAGGGGCTCCTGCGGGTGAGGGGGTTTAGGAGCCCCTCGGGGCGGGGCAGATTGAATGGATGGTAGGAAGGCCACCCACCGGGCCCTAGCCCCTGTGACTGAGGATAGACAGACAGACAGGCATCCCTGCCTCCTTTCCCTGGTTGCAGGGCAAGGTCACCTTCCCCAATGGCTTCACCCTGGAGGGCTCTTTCGGCAGCGGGCCAGGAAGAGGGCTGCACACCCAGGGCGTGCTGGACACGGCTGCCCTCCCTCCAGATCCAAGCGGCACCTGTAAGAGGTAAGTGCCTGGCTGCCTGGCCCGCGCATTCCAGAGCCTGACTGGGGTGTGTCTGTGTGTGTCTGTGTTTTCACCCCAAAGGCTCAGGTCAGGAGGGCTTTTCTGTACTTCCTTCTCATTCTTTATTCAGTTCAGAGGGCTCAGGTCACACAGCCCTCAAGTCAGAGACTCTTGGAATCCAGGCCTACGGCATAACTTCATACACCACAAACCAGACAAAAATAGTGTGCATAGGCTCTGCTTCGACTCTGCTTTTTTTTTTTTTTCTGGGAAGGGTATAAGGCAGTCTGTAAAATAATACAAACAGATAAGAATAACATGGAAAATAAAAGTACGAGTTGGACTTAAGGGAAAGGAAGATACAAATAAGCCTTGTAGGGGTTATAACTGAACATGAGCCTCTGAGTTCCCTGGTAGCCAAGGTGAAGAAGGAAACTTGCTAAGTGGACTTATGGCAAGGTCCAGGAGTACTTGAGAAGAGGATAGACTTCTTCCCCATGGGGACAGAGTGCTTCCTTGGAAAGCTGTAGTTCAAGTGCGACTCTTGCCGTGTCCGTCAAGGTGTGGGTCCCAGGCAGCATTTCAGATGTGGGGAGGGAGAATAGTTGATTACTGAACCCTTCATCTTTGCTTGCTTCTTCCCCCTGACGGTAGGGCCTGGGAGTAGACAGCAGGCCCCGGAGGCCTGACCAAGCCTGGGTGGGGTGCACGCCCGTGAGCGTGACACGGGAGCACAGCACTCCACTGCGCCCAGGCAGCCGGACCCCAGGCCCATTGGCCAAGATAAGACCAGGCTCAGGAAGGACCCGGGTGTGGTGGGAGGGAGATCCTGCCCCTTGGGCTGTTATCTCTTAGGCCAAGACCTTGCTGTCTGGACTTGACCTCCAGCTCTTCGGATCTTTCTGTCTCCTTTCCAGGGCCCTGTGTGTCCCTTTTCCTCTTCTCTCCCGGGGAGTAGAGTCTTTCTGTCCCTCTCTCTGCCTCTCCTTTCTTCTCCGGGAGCCCTGGAGGTCAGCCCTCCCCGTGCACCCCCCGGTTCCTGGGCCCTAACTCTGGGCCAGGTGGGACATCCCCATCTCTCCGAGGGCCCGCACAGGGTCCTGACCACCACAGCGCCAGTCCCTGCCTCCCACCCTCGGCCACCTCCCTCACAGGCAGCTAGGTGTGGGTGCCTTCCCCGTGGAGAGCCGCTGGCAGGGCGTCTACGGCCCCTTCCGGGACTTCGTTAGCGCCGGCTGCCCCGGGGACTTGCAGGAGGCCCTCTTGGGCTTCCACGTGCAGAACTCGAGGGAGCTTCGCAAGTCCCAGGAGTACCTGTGCTGCGAGAGGTGAGTGAGGCGCGCGCCACGTGAGTGCCCCCGAGGGGGTGTCCCGAGGGCCGGGTGGGGGGTCCATGGGGCTCGCGAGTGGGCCGAGGAGGAAGGCTTCCTGGAGGGGGCAGGCCAGGGCCCAGGTGCGGGTAAGAGACGTGTGTGCGTGCGCGGCACCCCCAGGGCCCAGCCCGAGGATCACGCAGGCAGAATGGAAGACACCCTGGAAGAGCTGCTGCAGCACCGGGAGCCCGGAGCCCTGCAGCGGTGCCTCAGGAAGGTGAGGGCCCTCGGGCAGGGGGCCTGGGGGGGGGGGCGCCTTCTCACCGGCCCTGCTGCTGACCTGAGGCGCCAGGCTGTGGACCCTTTCTGCTCAGAGGGCCTCAGTGTTCTCGTCTGTGAAATGGGAGCAGCCTTGGGAGTCTGTGCTCCAGCTCCTGGCCCCGAACACCTTTCCGTTGCCTTTGCACCTGCCAGGCTCTGAGCAACTCTCTGCACCCCCTGGGCCAGCTGCTCCGGACGCTGATGCTGACCTTCCAGGCCACGTACGCGGGCATTGGGGCCAACAAGCACCTGCAGGTGCTGGCCCAGGAGGAGGTGAAGCAGCATGCCCAGGAGCTCTGGGCCGCCTAAAGGTGAGCTTGGTGGCATGTTGGGGACAGCCGCACCCCTGCGGCCCCGGGCAGGCAGGGCTCCATTCCTCCCGGTGTCAGGTGCTTGGCCTAGCACCCTGGGCAGGAACGGTGCCTCTGGACTGAGAAAGAACCAGAGGCTGAGCAATGGAATTATAAGGCAGGGAGATTATAAAAAGGACTTCCTGGAGCCCGAGTCCAAGCCTCGACAGGCCCCGAGCTGACCCCTGACCTCAGGGGGGCTCTCACCCTCTGCCGGCCAAGCCCGACTCTGGACTCAGACCCCATCTAACATCACAAATGGGGGCCCTAGGTGCTGTAGTTCCTTCTCGTGGGGTCCCAGTGCTGTCAGGCTGACCTGTGCTCCCAGCTTCCTAACTGCAGAGGCTTGGGCGCCTGGGCTCTGGGTCTCGTGGTCCATGGCTCTGGTGGTGGGGGCGGGGACAGAGCCCGCTGCCCTGGCCTTTGGGGACTTGGGTCCTGTGAGAGGTGGCAGCCCTGCCATCCCTCTCGTTGCTTTGCAGGGGTCTGCTGCAGGTGGCCTTACAGCACAAGGGCCAGGCTCCAGAGGAAGATGAAGATACAGAGACAAGGTGATTGCTCCCGCAGGGCCTGTGGGTGAAGCCAGGCTGAGGTCCAGGGAAGCCTTTGGAGCCTTCTTTGGAGGATGGGGAGAGGCGGGACTTCTGGGGAAATCATGGAGGCTCATGCGATCGACCAAGCATTGTTCATTGACCATGAAGATCAGAATGACCCACAACCTCTGCTCCTTGAGCGACCTGGGAGGTGGCCCCGTCACAATGCAGCAAACGTATCTTTGTTCTGAACGTGCTATCCCAACCTCATCTCTCGGGTGTGCAGAGGGTGAGCAGCTGCCCCAGGCACCGTCATCCTTGCACTCAGATGGGACACAGTCCCGGCAGGGGGTGAGCCCAAGGTCACGCGGAGTGGGAGTTGCGTCATTAAATCTGTCTCCCTGGCCCCCCTAAGACCGACCCTTCCTTTTCTGCCTTTAGATTTCAGGCCACGAGGTCCTGATCAGGGAGGCCTGTCACTGTACTGCAGGACACGTGGGAAACAGGGCTAGACGTTAGGTAGAACGTTCCCCCTGCCCCAGAGTCCTAGGAAGCCCTGAAAACTGGGCAGCAGAACTGGACTAGCCTGGAATGGCTGCTGAGTGCTTTGCCACAAGTCACTTGTCTGTCCAGGGCCTGGGTTTTACTTTCAGTCAAATGGGGATCAAATCCCACCCCACCTGCCATTTTGGTTCTGAGTCAAATGAGAGAATCAGAAGGCCAGATTTCAACCGAGTGAGTGAGTGACTGAGAGCAGGCTTAGGAAGGGCTTTCTAGACAATGGAGGGGGCAGGAGCACTGTTGGGGGACGAGGGGGCTCTATGGGCTTTTGGAGGGACAGCCCAAGCAGAGATCCCTACCCCCTGGGCTCCCGGCCCGCTGGCCCCAACCTGTCTTGGCCCCTTCCACTCAGGGCCCTGCAGGTGCATGGATTGATGCTGCCCCTCATGCTGCCCAGCTTCTACTCGGAGCTCTTTACTCTCTACCTCCTTCTCCACGAGAGAGAGGACAGCCTGTACAGCCAGGGCATTGCCAACCTGAGCCTCTTCCCCGACACCAAGCTGCTCGAGTTCCTGGACGTGCAGAAGTAAGCCTTCCCTCCCTGCTGCGCTTGCTGGGGCGCCGTGTGCAGAGGATGCAAAACGCAGTTCAGGTTGTCTTTAGCGAATAAAGGGAGGTGGTGCTAATTGGCTCACATACCCATGAAGTTCTAGGGTTACGCTGGTGTGGCTGGTGTCACGCGTGGCTGGATCTAGCTGTTTAACCTCATGGTGAAGGGAAACACCATCTCTTTTGATGCATCCTTGGCTGCCATTGGTGGTGACAGACATGGTAGCAGCCACTCAAGGTTTATACTCTACCAGCTCAATCCCAGCACGGTGCCCCAGGAAGCTGGTGTCCCCTTCCCAACAGCTCCAGCAGGGCCCCTGACCTCCCTCACTGGCTTGGCTTGGGTCTTGAGCCTGCCCCTAAGTACCGGCTGTGGCCAGCCTGCCTCAATATCTGTCACTGGAGCTGGGGCAGCGTGTCCTGCTCCCAGCAGTGGGGCTGAGAGTGGGGGAGGGAAGATCCCCAAGGGAAACCCAGGACTGTTCTGGGAGCAGGTCCCTTCTACCCTCAGTGCCCCTTCCGGTCCATTGATGCTGCAAGTGACCGCCTGCCCGAGGGAGGGCACGGCCCTCTTCTCCCACGCCTGGTCTCCCTTGTCACACCGCCATGTTTCCCACCCACCGCCTCCGAAATCATTTCCCCTTTTGTTGTGAATGTCTCCTGCATCTACCTAGTCACCAGCCCAGAGACCTGGTTACCAACAGCTTCCCAAGTTCCCCTCACTCCTAATGCCTCCTGCTGCCTCTGTGCTGCCTCCTCCATGCTGGCCTCCCTGCTCCATTGCCTCCCTAAGTCCCTGCCCTGTGCTGCATTGCATGGTCCCCACAGCCCTCCCTGTTCACCAGCCTGCATTGGCTCACCGAACCTCCAGAACAGTCTTCTGCTGTCATTCTCTGGCCACACCCAGGGCTTTCCTCGTCAGGTTCCTTGGCCTGCAGCACTGCCTCTCACCCCTACCCAAGTTCTGGGGGGCCGTCTTCTCCAGGGGTCTGGCCCAGCCTCCCCTTGCCTTGGGCTCCACGCATGCAGTCCAGGGTGCCATTGTGGACCTCTTTCCCTCGCTCAGCCCTGCTAGGCGACACGGTGTACAGGGAGCGAGCCCTCTGACCTCAGACCCTGCCCCTCCTCCGGGCAGAGGCTCAGTGTCACACTTGTTTCATTTCAGGCACCTGTGGCCCCTCAAGGACCTCACACTGACAACCAATCAGGTGAGAAGGTGGGTCCGCTAGCTGCCCCAGGTCGGGGGGAAGCCTGAACCCTGAACCGGGGCCCCAGTTTGCTCAGACTTCTGAGCAGCCCTCTGCCTCCTGGCTGCACAGGAGCTGTGGGAGCGCAGAGATGGGCGAGGGGGTGACACAGGCCTTTCTGTGTCGTACTCCTCTCCCATGTGGGCAGGGCTGCAGCCACCGGCACTGTGAACAGGGGCACACACAGGGTCCACCTCTTTTACTGGCCATGCGGCCATGCGCAGGGTGCTTATCTCTGTGCCTCAGTTTCCTCGTGGGTGCGAGCACTCCCTGCTGCAGTATTGGTGTTACCTCACGAGAGTGGCAGGAGAGGGACGTGGCCCGTACGCATGGGGCGGTGGCCCTCAAGTGCATGCTCTGGAGACCTGTTAGGAAGGGCTTCTTGGACCCACTCGGAGAGCAGACCTGGGCTTTGTGTTTCAACAAGCCCTTGGGTTCCAGAGTCACAGACACAGGCACCTAGCAGCAGACGGCACCCGGTGACTATCAGCGATTGGAGTCATTATCTTTGTCCATTTTGGTCCCCCCGACCTCCTGGAGACCATTATTCCACTTTACAGTTGGGTAAACTGAGGCTCACGGTGGAGTTGTGACTTACCCTGGGTCACTAGACCCTCCGGGTGAGGCTGTGCTGGAGCCAGTGATGAGGAACGGTGGGCGGCAAGGGCTCCAGCCCCGGGAGGGCAGGAGGGACAGAGCTAAGGGGCAGGGGGACTGGGGCCTCATCCAGCCTGCCCTTCCCTCCCCTTCCATGCAGAGGCTCTCCCTGGTCAAGGACAAGTGCTTCCTGTCTGCCACTGAGTGTCTGCAGAAGATCATGTGAGTCTGCACCCTGGGGAGTATGAGGGGGTGAGAGGCGGGAGCGCTGGGGGCCCTGGTGGGGATCGAGCTGGGGGGCCTCGATCTGGAGCCTGCCACCCGCTGCAGCACCACAGTGGACCCCCGGGAGAAGCTGGAGGTGCTGGAGAGGACGTACGGGGAAATCGAGGCCACTGTGTCGCGGGTGCTGGGCCAGGAGCACAAGCTGCCCATGGATGACCTGCTGCCACTGCTCATCTACGTGGTGTCCCGTGCCCGGTGAGCCCCAGCCAGGCCGGGAGCTGGGGGTGGGGGTTGGTGGCCGGAGGGTGATCCCTTCCCACACTGCCTGGCCCCAGCCAGGACACACGCTGAAGTCTTGAACATCAGGGTTCAAGACCACAGCTTTTCTTGGTACCAAGTGGGAGGCAGAGGCGAGAGAGGCCCACCTTGGGTCCTGTGGGTGCCGGCAACAGAGCGGGGACCACCTCCTGGTGTCCAGCCACGCAGGCCATGGCTCCTTCCCCAGCCGCTTGGTGCCTGTCCCTGATGAGCCCCCTTCTCCCTCTCACTGTGGGGGTGGATGCCTTCCAGAATTCAGCACCTGGGAGCCGAGATCCACCTGATCCGTGACATGATGGACCCCATCCACACGGGAGGCCTGTATGACTTCTTGCTCACAGCCCTGGAGGTGAGGGACAGGGATGGTGGACGGAGGCAGAAATACCCTGGCCGGTGGGGCAGACAGGACGCCAGTGGGGGGATGAACCCAGATTCGCTGCTCGTGTGTGCTTCTGTGGGGCGGTCCTGCCCTGCCCTTGTCAGAGGGGCTGGGGGAGGGCCCATAGTTCATCCCAGCCCTGGGGCCCCGGGGCCCCGGGCACGGTCCAGGCTGCGTCCCTGAGCGTAACACAGAGGGAGGCCCCACTTCCTTGCAGACTGTGACTGGGGGCTGAGCTGGGGACATGGTGCTCCGGGCCCAGGAGGCGGCGGCACCTGGCGTGGGGCTGGGAGCCGGCCCCCCTCAGCCTCGCCTTTTTCCCGCCAGTCCTGCTACGAGCACATCCAGAAGGAGGACATGAGGCTGCACCGCTTTCCTAGCCGCTGGGATTCCAGAGGGCTCTGGTAGCCCGGCCCCTCTGAGACCCACCGCAGAGCTGAGAGGGGCCGCCATGGTCCGGCCTGGCCCCCGTGTCGCCCGCAGACAGAGGACAGGATGGGCCCCTGGAGGGGGTTCCTGGAGGAGACAAGCAATTAGCTTCTTCCGGGAAGAGGCTGCTGCTGCCTGGAGCCGGCCAAGGATGGGGGTGACAGGCATGGACCCCGAGCCAGTGGCTCCCCCACCTCCGCACCCTGCCCCCAGGTCAGTCCCAGATGACCTTGGCCTGCAGCGGATCACAGGAGTTTATGCCGCCTGAGCCTTGCTCCCCGTACAGAGCCTCTCGGGGCCTCAGTGGACTAGATGGTCCATGACGGGCCTTCCGCCCATCTTGCTGGATACTGGGGTCCTTCTGGAAGTTTGACTTTGGTGTGCTGGGCTGAAGTTCTCGCATCATTGTCAGTGCTATTCCCTGTCCCCTCTCAGGGTCAGAGGCTCCATGTTGCTAATGACCCTTCTGTTCATGAGGCCTTTTTTCCACAAATGGTCTCCTAGGGACCTGCCTCCTTCCTGACTCTGACTGGGGACTGAGCTGGTGTCGGGCTGGGCAAATCCCCGGTCTTCACTGACCTGCTGGGTGGCCGCTGGCAAGGCCCTGAGAACCACAGGCCTGCAGCCCATGGGCCCCTGTGCAGGGGACCAGCAGTGGCACGCGGCCATCTGTACCTGTCCAGGCTCGGGACCCTGCAGGGGCAGAGGGAGGCCGGCAGGGGGGCCCTCAGGGGCCTTTGGGAGGGGAGGGGAGGAGTTTGTTCCCACGGTGGTTCCCATGTGGGACTGAAAGACACAGGACCTAGGTCTTGGGGAAGCCTCACCCCTGCCTGGCTTCGGTTTCTTCTCCCTACCTCGAGGGCCTTTGACCAGGTGCCCTGCAGGGCCTCCCTCTGTGACAATGGGCCAGGTGACAGTTCTGAAGAGGTCCAGGGGCGAAGCATGGGGAGAGGGTAGATTTATGCAGGGATGTAGCCCTGGAGGGCGAGCTGGGCCCAGCTGCCACAGCCACCCTGCCACCATGCCCTGGATTGTGAGCAACTCAGGTCACCGTCCCCGCGTATGCTTTCTGTAAGTGAGCACTGACCTCGAGGCCTGTGAGGGAGGCTCTCAGAAAGCCCAGTCCCGCCTGAGCCCCAGGCTGAAGCCCCCCAGGAGCCTCAGGATGGGGGCTGGCAGTGGCTGGGGGCACCCCCAGACCCTCACATGATGGAGGGCAGGAAGAGTGAGGATATCTGGAAGTGTGGGCATTTGCGCTTACCCGGGACCATGGCAACCCACTGCTACTTTATCTCAATGGTGATCAGGTGATCAGCTCCTTCTCGTCCCTCCACAAGTGAGAACAGACTTGCCTCAGGCGGCCCTGAGTTGGTAGGATGCCACAGCCTCACCCCAGAGGCTGCCCCTCAAACCCCCAATCCCCCACACCCCTGGCCTCAGTTAGGATCCAAGAACTCGCTCTGTAGTTCAGATTCAGCAGGACCCCTGCACCCACCTTGTGGCGGCCTTGCCCAGCACCAGCTGAGCTGGAGACCCTGGACAGGGACGGAAGAGGCTGAGGGCCGCCATGCTGGGGCAGCCCCACACAAAACCCGAGACAGGGGGGACATTGCCAGCTGAGGTCAGTGCTGCATTTACAGAAGAGACACCTGGAACTGGGTGCCTCAGGGAGGCTGATGGAGACAGGTCACCAGCAGGGACCCTAGCAAGGACCTCTCCTGGCTGCTGCCGCTCGGAGCCCCTTTGGCTGCAAGCTCCTACGTCTTGGGAGGTCAGGTTGGCCACCAGGGCCTCCAGCACGTTGGTGACAGCCTGGTGAGCCGAGCTCGGGCCCTGTCTGCCCTCCGTCTCTCTGGTCCCCATCTCATTTTCCAGGATGAGGGTTCTCCTTTCAGCACTGATGGTGAAGGAGAAGGTGGTAGAATTCATTATAGCTGATCCCGAGCAGGACCTCATGATCACCTGGGCTGGAGAGCTGAGAGCCCAAGGGGGCAATGTTCCTTGACACCTGCGGGTGGCTTTCTGACAGGCTGCACGGGGCCACACCAGCCCTGCCCCGAGGGGCCTGGATTTGGGGCTGAGAGACACCCCAGAGATTAACCGGCAGATGTGTCTGAGTCGCACAGCCTGACCACCCGCTTCGCGTCCACTGCAGCCCTGGCCCCAGAGACCCGCCTTTGTCCCCACCCTCGACTGCAGCCCTGGCCCCACGTGCAGCCTCTCTACCCCTGCGTCCTGCATCTGCAGTTCCCTCCTGCCCGCCTGCTCTCCAGCTCCTGTCCCTTGTTCGGCGCCCCACGCGTGCCCTCCTCCAATCCACTGGGTCCCTGGCTGCTCCATCCTCACAGGCGCGGCTCACGCGAGGCCCTTGTGTCCTAAGGAAGGAGCCCCGCCCCTCTCCAGGGCCCGCTCCCTGGCCCAGTCGTGTTCCCGGCGCATGACAGCGAGTGCCTGCTCCTCAGCCCCGATCTCCAGGCACAGCAGTGCCCACCACCCCTCCCTGGGCTGGCTGCGATGGCAGCGGGTGCCGTGGGTGGAAACAGGTTGACTCGGGAAAGGTTGGACCCTGAAGGGCCCCAGACCCAGGGGCAGGTCCGCGTGGCGGGGGCGGCATCTGTGAAAACAGCAGCCCCGCAGGTGTGGCCAGCACAGGCAGGGGCTCACGTGGAATGGAGGCCTGGCCACACTCAGGCCAGGAGCAGCCAGGACACTGACGCCAAAGCCTCAGAGAAAGGAAGGAAAAGACAGAGCCCTCTGTGTCGAGGGCTAAAGTTTGTCTCACAGGGGCACCATGCCCAGCAGCGACATGGCCAGTCCAACAGGGCGGCTCCGGACACTCATCGGTTGTTTGCCTACGGCAGGAAATGCTACGTGGGGGCCAGGTTACACCTGTTGGGCAGCTGTGGTTGGTGCAGATCGCTGTCCTCCTGAAGGGGGTCAGGGCACTGCCTCCCTCCCCCAGTCAGCAGGCAGGCCCCACCCGGGGCCTCTTGGGTGTGAGCCCTCTTCCTTGCCTGGGTCACAGTCTGGAACATGGCACACAGGGCCCCAGCCCTCTTCAGGTGCGGAGGGCCAACTGTCCTCCCAGAAAGGCACCAATGGCAGAGAGAAGAGGAAGCTGGAGAAGCCAAGTCCACAGCTGGAGCAGGGGAGCTGGTGGTAGCTAGGTGGGTGCAAGCTCTGATGAGGCCTCTATTCTGATCACCCCAAGGGTGCTGGGAGCCCCAGGGCACAGCCCAGACAAACCCCTGGCCCACGGCGGCCTCGGACAAGGCAGGAGGGAGAGTGTGAGGGGCAGCCAGAGGGGCGCCGGGCTGCTGGAGAAACCTCAGCAATGCCGAGGGGAGGCCAGCGCTCCCAGAGCGGGGACTGAAGTGAGAGCCACGTGGCCTCAGCTGTCGCCTCTCTCAGAGGGATGGCTGTCCCCTGTGGGACCAGTGAGGGGTGGGGGCTGCCTACCCTCCCATGGGCACTGGGGAAGGGGTAAGTTCAGGGTTAGGGGCAAAGGTCAGTGTTAAGTGTTAGGGTTAAGGTCAGAAGCAGGGTCAGTGTCATAATAGAGTAAGTGTCAAGGTTGGAGCTCAGGTCAAGGTGAGAGTAAGGGTAAATGTCGGGTTCTGGTCAGTTCAGGGTCTTGGTCCAGGCCAGGATTTTACTGGTTGACTTCGTCCAGGGTTGTGTGGACGTGAGCTCTGGCTTTGACTCTTGCTGTGGGTATGAACCAGGGGTGCCAAGGCGTTGGTGTCCCTGTGCCTGTGGCCCGGTCCTTCCCCTCACTGGGTCTTGTTTGCTGTCTGTAAGGACCCTTGCTGTGCAAGACAATTGTTCTGCCATCCAGGGAAGGAGGGGAGAGCAGGCGAGAGGGGAGGCTGGGGCTCTGGCGCCGTGAGGTGTCCCCATGCAGCCACCCCTTCCAGGTGTGGTGCTCGTGCTGCTAGAGAGAAGGGCTCGTTTGCAGAGTGGGGCTGGAGTCACTAAGTACAATGTTCAGGACTCAGGGCTGGGGGCTATGGCCCAGCCCCCACAGCATCCTGTTGCAGTTTTAGACAGAAACGCTCATTGAGTGTGGCTGGGGCTCCAAACCAGTGGAAGTAAGAGTTGCTGGTTCCCTGGTGGCCAGTGTCCCAGCTCTCTGCCCCGGGGAGGAGGGTGGGGAGGGTGGAAAGCAGGGTTTGAAGTGTCCTTTCTATTCTGAATTCACGCCTGAGGCTTGCCTCAACCCTGTCTGATCAGCAAATCAGGTCCCAGGGACAGAGGACAGGAAGAGGCTGTGGAGGGGAGGGGGGTTTAAGGGAGTATTCCGCTGCCCCCCTCACCCCTGGGCCAAGCAGTCCCGGGGCCCTTGCTGGGCAGTGCAGGGTCGGGGGGACACAGAGTTAACCAGAGCGCTTGGAGTACCCTTGGGTGAAGGCTGCTGGTGGCTGGGGACAGATGAGTCCTGCCCCGGATTTTCTCTGGGGACAGTGACACCGTCCCTCCCTCCGCTGGCTGGAAAGGACCTGCAGAGGCTGGTCTGCCCAGGGCAGCATCGAGGCTCTTCCTCTGTGTGTCCTGAGGAACAGGGCGCCCCCAGCTGCTGATCCCACCGGGTGGCGGCCTGGCGCCGGGGTGGTGGCTGTGCCCTGTGCGGGGAGGGCCCTGGGTCTGTGTGTGGGAAGAGGTCAGCAGTCCCCTCTGCCTTACCCAGTCCTCCAACTGTTGCTTCCAGGCCTGCCTTGGGAGGCCAGTGCTCCCCCGTCACCCCCACATCTGCAGTCCTCCAGAGAGGAGCGGTGGTAGAAAAGAGCAAGGGACCAGCAATGCATGTGGGACTTCCCCGAGACCCAGGTCTCAGGGGGCCACTGCTCCATCCAGAGGGATCTTTTACAACCCACTGGCCGGGCTCGGTTTCAGGAACCAAAAGGACATAAGAGGAACCAGGTGCAAACTCAGTCGGTGGGGCGCCTGGGTGGCTCCGTCGGTTGAGCATCTGACTCTTGATATGAGCTCAGGTCATGATCCCCGGGTCGTGGGATCCAGACCCTGCATTGGGTCCATGCTGGGTGTGGAGCCTGCTTCAGATTCTCCTTCTGCCCCTCTCCCTGACTCACACATGATCTCTCTCTAAACAGAAACCAAAAATAGCCCATCAGTTGGTACTAGCTCAATAAATGGTTAAGACAGGCTGTTTACTGGTAGCCTCTGGTCTGTCTCAGACATCAGGGCAGGACCCTCTTAATCACAAGTTCATGCATTTCATTTGGGTGTGGCCAAGATCAGTACCAGGCCCCTGGTGTCCGCAGGGATAAGCACAGGTAACAGCGTCTGAGCTGAGATGAACCCTGTCCTTACACAGCGAGCCTGGCCAGTGCCTCCGAGGACAGGGGACATCGGTGATTGGGTGGCTGTTCGTGTCCTGTCCTGTGTGGGGTCCTGCTCACTGCCAGAGAAAGAGCCCAGAAGGCACCCACAGTCTCTGTGGTCAGCGCAGGAAGGAAGGGCTGTGTCCCACAGGTGACACCGTGGACCTGGACCCCGAGGGATGAATTTGCCAGAGGAGAGGATGGCATGCCTGGCAGAGGGAAAGGCAGGGACGGAGGCCGGGAAGTGGGGAAGGGCCTGGCTTTCCCAGAATGTGGAGAGCTGGGAACTGAGTCAGGGAGAAGAGGTCAGGCAAACCCAAGGTGAGAGAGCCCCCTACAGTGTCCTCTGTCCCCATGATGGTTGTCAAACACCCACCAATTCTTTCTCCCTCTTCCCATCGAGACGCGGAGGAAAACCCCTGCCCTTAAACCATGGCCTTTGCCAATGCGGTGGGACGGAGGCCGTCCGCCGTGTGACGCTGGGATCCGGAAGCTCAGCGGCCTCTGCTGGTTCTCCTGGACATCTGTGCTGGGAGCATCTCACCACTGAGAGAGAAGTCTGCCACCCTGAGCGACCACGTAGGGACAGCAGACAGAGAGAGAGGTGGACGCCAGTGGCACCAGCCAGTCTGGGATCCAGCTGTTTGGGTCTCCCAGCCCAGACCCTGAGCATATGAATGAAAACACTTTCGGGGTGACTGCAGCCCTGGTCCCCAAGCCACAGCTGCCTGGCCTAACCAGTCGGCCACAGACTCGTGAGCAAACCAAACAGCTGCCGGTGTTTCAAGCCACTGTTTGGGGGTGTCTTTGTAATGTGACAACAGGTAAACAGAACAGTCCTTTCTCCATTACCTACTATTCATTTAATTAAAAATACTTTTCTATGCTTCCTTTGTTAAGAAAAATAAGTTTTTTCCCATTGCATTAGTAGCATCTGACTTAAAAAAATTTTTTTTATGTTAGAAAAAGAGAGAGAGAACGTGAGCAAGAGAGAGGGGTAGAAGGAGAGAGAGAGAGAGAGAAAATCTTAAACAGGCTCCAAGCTGGGTGTGGAGCCCGAGGCGGGGCTTGATCCCACCAGCCTGGGATCATGACCTGAGTTGAAATTAAGTGTCAGATGCTCAACTGACTGAGCCCCCCAGGAGTCCCCTTTATGCTTCCCTTTTAACACTGGAATTTATTAAGAAGGGAAGCTTCATATCCCTATGTACATGGAAGTCAATCATCAATGAAGATAAACGGAAGGCAATTGTATAAAGCAACACAGGAGACAGAACTGGGTGTTTAGCTTCTAGGTAGATACCGTTGCCTTTGCCCGGGAGGGGGGCTGAGTGCCGCTGGCGGCTTCCCACCCTTGCAGAACCGGTTTGCAGAGCCCCCTTGCAAACTCCACCACCAGCTGAGATGCACCCCTTTCTCAGAGTTCTGAGTTCCTGCCCATCTCCCAAAGCTTCTATGTTTTAATGTATTTAGCCTCTTTCCTTCCTTCCTCCAGCCTTAGGGAGAGGGGCTGATCTCTATAATTGTTTGAGAACTCTTGTTTTGCCTTTTCAGTTCTTCAGTTGCTGGGTGTGGTAGGCAGAATCATTGTCCCCCAAGGATATCCATGACCTAATCCCCAGAGCCTTGAATAAGTCACCTTACATGGCACAAGGGATGCTGTAGATGTGATTAAGTTAAGGGCTGTGAGATGGGGAGACTATCCTGGGTTATCTGGGTGGGCCCCATCTTCATCACAAGGGTCCTTAAAAGTGGAAGTTGGGGGGCGCCTGGGTGGCTCAGTTAAGCGTCCGACTTCAGCTCAGGCCATGATCTTCTGGTTCATGAGTTCGAGCCCCGCGTCGGGCTCTGCTGACAGCTCAGAGCCTGGAGCCTGCTTCAGATTCTGTGTCTCCCTCGCTCTCTCTGCTTCTCCCCCACTCACGTGCATGTGTGCGCGTGCGCACGTGCTCGCTCTCACTCAAAAAAAGAATAAACATTAAAAAATTAAAAAAAAAAAGGAAGTTGGAAGTAGAAGGAAATCAGAGGGAGTTGTGATTAGGAGGAGTGGCCCTAGAGACAGGGAGCAGGACTGAAAAGCCTGTAGAGGCTGCAAGAGGCAAAGAAATGGATTCAGCCCCATAGAGCTGCCAGAAAGGAGCACAGCCCAGTGACAGCTGTGTTGGATTTCTAACCTTTGGAACTGAAAGATAATGAATGTGTGCTGTTTTTAGCCACTAAATTTGTGACCATTTGCTGGAGCAGCAAAAGAAAACACATCCACTGGTTAACACTTCTATATGAAATTCTCTGTTCATGTAACAGGTAATCATCCTCCCTGGGACCTCTTGCAGGGTGTTCTTATCAAGGCTGGGAAGAAAATAATAAGGTAGCACTTGGGGACAAAGAGGCAGCCTTGTAGCTCTGCACTGGAGGCCAAGACAGAAAGGATCTCCATGGCTGTGTCAACCTCCCCCTCGGTGTCGTGATGGACAAGGAGGAAGGTGACCCAGACATTTCAGGGCACCAGCATGCTTGAACTTGGCTTCATTGAAAGTGTCAGGAAGACCCCTGGCCAGGAAAGCCTCAGCGAAGCTCCCCAGAGCCAAGGATCCTAGATATCCTTGGACACCGTAGAAGGCAGTGACAGAGCCCTTACTGCATCCAATGAAGATATTGTGTATAGGTGCATAGTGTGTGTTCATTTCAACGAAAGGAGGAAGGGGAGGTTCCCAACTAGATTTCACAGATAGTGGCTTGGATCAAGGCACATATGGGAATGACAGGTGCTCTTGATAACAACCCTGCCTCTTCCTTTTCCTTGGCACAAGTCATGAAAGCCAAAGCCACCGTGATGACTTCAGCCCAGACAGTGGAAGTAGCCTCAGCAAACACAAATGCAAACATTGTCTGTTGAAGTGTGCAGGTGCTTTTGTTGGGAGGGCTGATGGAGAAGAAAGGATAGGGGAAGCACAAGAAAAGGGAGGTGAGCAGGATATAGCTGAGAGTTGGTTGTTGACCTTGACCAAGGGAAAGTCTTGGTGCTTCACAAAGACCATGAGAACCGCAGCCAGGGGGATAGAGAAGCAGAGATCTGTGGGGAGAGCCATCTCCACGGGGTCTTGATAAACCAGGAAAGTCACTGTCTTTGGGAGGTGGCGGTCTTGGTTTGGTTTTGAGTCCCAATGGGATGTTATGATATTTGTCCCTGATTCTAGTTGATCAGGGACCAGTTGATCAACTAGTGATCAGTGATACTTTCTTGGCTCCAGAAGACATTCAGGGCAGCCTCAGCTCATTGGCCGGGTTGGTCTGGATGATGGACTCTCCCTAGACTTCCTCCGTCCAAGCAAAGATGGAGTCTGCAGTGGCTACGGCATTCCGCCAAGCCTGGGTTAATCCCTTCGGCCCAAACAGCCAGTACAGAAACTCAAGGAGAGAGCAGCCTGGCTTTCTAAGGGAGGAATCCCTGATGGTTGATGGAACTTGTTCCACTGGGTTGCACCCAGGATCCCTGAGGTCATGGCTGCGGTTAGTACCACAGATTGGCATCTCCCTGCAGCTTGTGAAGTCCTGTTCACAGTTGGCATAGTTAAATGTTGTATTAATCAAATCAAATGAATCTGGCTAGGCTCTGTCAGTCAGATGATTCGGGTCAAGAATGATTTCTAAATCCTGTGTGAGAGTCTTTCCAGAAAACGAACCCAGCTTTCTCCTCTGTGGGTTTTACTTTTCTTAGTTTTGTTCTCTTCTCTGCTTTCTTCACTCTCTGTTCCTCTTCTTGTCTCAAGTTCTTGTCTCCAAGAGAGTCTTCTGGGGATGGTAGGATCTGAATGTGGCCGCTGTCATGAATCTGGGGGCATGGACCACACATCCCTAAAGCTCTCATGGTATAAATGTACAGTTATGTTTACTTGTTAACTACAGGCAGAGGAACTGCTGAGCACCTGGAGGTGGGAAGGTTGTGGGAAGTTTCTAGAAGCACCACACCCTTGTAATGCCCTTTACTTTATAGGCCAAATGGAAACATTGGACAATTATGAAACACTGAAAGCATCCTGGTCAGGAAGTGGTCTTGTAGAAAGGGGACGCCTCTGAAGCTTGACAACTAACGTTAGCCAGTTTGATATTGACTAACTCAGACGAGCTGGGCTAGCTGTGTACTGAGAGCAAGAGGAAGTAAGCCTCAGTGACATCAGCCCTGCTTTGAATGGGGTTTTGTATGTGGGAGTTTCTCCTAAAGCAGTGTGCTTGTGCTACACGCAAACACTCCATTCATTCATCCAACACATGAGTTTTGTGTCTCATAACATGTTGTGAGTGTTGTTCCAGCCTCTAGGGCTGTACCGGATGCCAAGGCAGCCCAAGTTTCTGCCTTCACATTTTAGCCTCCGAGCCCCCCTGAGGTGGGTCCTGGCCCTTCCCGGCCCTGCGCTAACTTTATCTGCCCTTTCCCCACAGCCAGACCATGTAGCTGGACCCTCCCTTCAAGGTCTTCTCCTATTGCATTTCTCAAGTTTTCCCAAAGCTACCCTCCAGCCCCAGCAGGTGCTTTATCCCGGTGGCCCTTTCAGACATCAGAGACAGGAAGCCGTG
Source organism: Hyaena hyaena (assembly GCF_003009895.1). Lineage (NCBI taxonomy): Eukaryota > Metazoa > Chordata > Mammalia > Carnivora > Hyaenidae > Hyaena > Hyaena hyaena. The sequence goes on from NW_024080662.1 coordinate 3,487,539, forward strand.
CCTGCTCATCCCCCGGGAGTCAAGTTTCCCAAAGGGCAACAATTAGGACGTTTCAGACCTCTGGGAAGATGCCATGCCAATGGGATGGAATGAAGCCAATGGGCCTTAGAGGCCTGAGTCATCCTCTAAGGCTCTTTTTTGACCTTGAACAAATGAATCTTATGTTATACTTCTGTTATTTTCCAAGAACTAAACCAGGTTCTGTAGAAGTGTGTTTTTTTAGGGGCGTCTGGGTAGCCTAATCAGTTAAGCGTCTGACTCTTGATTTCAGCTCAGGTCATGATCTCACAGTTCATGGGTTCAAGCCCTGACTTAGCCTCTGCGCTGACAGTGTGAGGCCTGCTTGGGTTTCTTTCTCTCTCCCTCTCTTTGCCCCTCCCGTGCTCATGCTTGCTCTTTCTCTCTCTCTGTCTCCAAAATAAATAAATAAACATAAAAATTTTATTTTTCTGGAAGAGAATTCCAGTAGAGCTTTAAAAATGTTGTGTTATATCCATACAAGTGGACGTGAACATTTGACTTTATGTATCAGTCCTATGAGAATAATTTCATTCTGCTTGTATTTATGTGCCTTACAAAAAAAAGCATTTAAAACATTTGTAAGCAAAACATACCAATCAATAAAAATCTCTTCAGTACAGATTCAGCCTGGGAAGAGGATAGAGCCCCAACAAGTCAGCAAATCTTGGGTATTACTAAAGATAGACATCTCTTTTTTAAAAATATTTTTTAATGTTTATGTATTTTTGAGAGAGAGACATAGAGAGACAGAACAGGAGCAGGGGAGAGGCAGAGAGAGAGGAAGACACAGAATCTGAAGCAGGCTCCAGGCTCTGACATGTCAGCACAGAGCCCAACACGGGGCTTGAACTCACAAACTGAGATCGTGACTGAGTTGAAGTCTGACACTTAACTGGCTGAGCCACCCAGGTGCCCCGAGGCATCTCTTTTTGATACTCAGGAACAGGACTTTTATAAACAGGTTCACTTGTCAGCACACCCCTAATCAAACCCTCTCCATGGAAATGGGGTCTCCAAATACAAAATTCTTCTTTCCACTCATCATCCCCTTGGCCGTGAATTCGTCGTTCTCTCTGATAGCTCACACACACTGGAGACCAGCATGCAACCGGCCAAGATTTGTGCCAAGTCTCCACCCCCCATTTAGAAGCCCAGACAGACATCAAAACAGATAGGCTCTGAGATACCCATTTTTTAGTCTCTAAACAGTGTCCTGAGGAGGTAATGTTCTAGACTGTCTGGGCAGTGACTTGGAAATAGAATTCCTTCTCCATATTACACTCCATTTTATTTTTTATTTTATTTTATTTTATTTTATTTTATTTTATTTTATTTTATTTTAATCATTTTTGTAATGTTTAAGAGAGAGAGCAGGGGAGGGGCAGAGAGAGAGGGGGGACACAGAATTTGAAGCAGATTCCAGGCTCTGAACTGTCAGCACAGAGCCCTAAGCGGGGCTTGAACCCACAAACAGTGAACACTTCATTTTAAAAGTACTACTTCCACCAAGTTTCTTGAGTGACTTTCTACGACCCATCAGGCCAGCTCCTATGCACCTCTCCTGAGTAAGCCATTGCTCATGGAAATGAGGCAGCAACTGCCTGGAGGAGGGGAAGACAGGGGACTCTGAACCTCTCTCATAAATTAAACAGTATAAAGATGATACGTTTCAACTGCTTTAAAATTACTGTCCCCCTTGAATGAGGGCATAGTGGCTCAGTTCTAAACCTTGTAAACTTTAGGAGGAAGAATTGACATCTTAAAGGTACATCTGTGAATTTGTGAGAAGTGGAGGAAGGTTAAGAGAAGGGAGGGAGTGGGGGTGACTGGGTTTTGGGGTGAGTATCTGGGTAGGTGGGGCACTTGTTACAGAGAGAATGAGATTGGGGGTTGGTGGAAGTTGGGGGTGGGGATGGAGAAGCTTTCTGGAAAAACCTTCTCAGAATTAAAAAATGCTTTGATCTTAAAAGTCTAAATGCAGGGGCCGACTTCAAGCGCACTCACTGGAAAGTCTTTGGTAACTCTGAAAATGATCATTCATAGAAGCTTAGCGACCTGTTCAGTTGTTTACCCTCTCACTGTCACTGTCGGTTTGCCTAGCTTAACGTACCACGTGTCAGGTACTGTACTTGACTCATGAAGAACTGTATCTGAAGATAAGGAAACTGATTCTGAGGTCTTGGACGACTAAGGTCACCTAGTTAGAGATATGTACAGCACATTCTCTTCCTGTGTATTTATATTATATAAAAAGTTAGCCCAATATAGAAGGTGCTTTCTGGCTTCAAAACTAACAGCACTAGCTCCCTGGTCCTTGTGAAATATCTGCCATCCAGAATCTTCTGATCACCAGGTCCTTTCTCCTGGGGGTGAACAGTACTATGTATTTGCTGAGAAAAGCGAATTTGAGAGAGAGATCTTTTAAAAATTTTTTTAAATGTTTATTTATTTGAGAGAGAGAGAGAGAAACAGAGACAGAGTGCAAGTGAGATAGGGGCAGAGAGGGGGGAGACACAGAATTTGAAGCAGGCTCCAGGCTCTGAGCTATCAACACAGAGCCCGATGCAGGACTCAAACTCACAAGCCACAAGATCATGACCTGAGCTGAAGTCGGACACTTAACCAACTGAGCCACCAAGGCTCCCAGAGATGTCTTTGAAAAGCTCTTGGAGTCCTCTTGGAATAGATTTATGGTGACCATATTTCTTCACCAAAAATGTTGACACAGGATCTGATACTGGTAGCACATTGGAAGTTAGGATTGCTCTGGAGAGCCCAGCTTATTCGGTTCCCCTTGAGATGGAACTAGGAGGGGTTTGTCTACAGAATTTAGTCCTCAGGATGAGCGGACTCTGGGCGACCTCCTCCCAGGAACTATCCCTTCATACCAGATGTCTTAGACTGACACTTTCCCCTTGAGCTGTAAAGTGGTGTTCCAGAATATTGCCCAAAGCCTGGGGCCTCATGTTCCGGCTGAGATCACAGGGGATTGTGGGAGGCCCTGCTTCTAAAGAATGGCCTTGACCTTCGTGGGGACACCTGAGTGGCTCAGTTGGTTGAATATAGACTTCAGCTCAGGTCATGATCTCATGGTTTGTGAGTTCGAGCCCCACATTGGGCTCTGTGCTGACAGCTCAGAGCCTGGAGCCTGCTTCGGATTCTGTGTCTCCCTCTCTCTCTGTTCCTCCCCTGCTTGCTCTCTCTGTCTCTCAAAAATAAATAAACATTAAAAAACAACTTTAAAAACCAAAGAGCAGCCTTCCTTCCTGACCAACACCCTGAAATCCCTGTTAATCTATATTATTTGTGACTTTGTGAGCAGGAGAAATCAGCTTAAAAGCTTAAAAGAAAGGAATTCATTCCATGAACCCGGCCGTACCTCCTGGAACCAGGGGCCAGAAAGCAGCCAGACTCCTCGAAAGGACCAGCGCCGGGGTGGAAAGCTGCCCAGAAGCCTGAAGACACTTTTCCCCTCGCGTGCTCTTTCTCCAGGCCTCTGCTTCCCTCCAGTTCCCTAGCGGTTATACTTCTCTGCTTTCTAGTCACAGCAGTGGCCCCAAAACTGTCAGATTCCCAAGCCTGGAAGAGAATGGATTCTTTCTTGGTCACATCCCACCTTCTGGGGGATTGTCTGCCGGGTCTGTCCTGTGCTGTGTCCCGAACCCAAGTCCAGTCAGGGCTGGGGGGGTTCAAACATGGCCGCTGTGGGGGCCACACAGCCCAAGGGTTTAGTCCTGGGCAGAGTCCGCTCAGGACAATGAGGGTGGGAGTGAGACTGGGCCCCAGCAAGGAGGTCTGTGGAGCTCCTGTGGGTGCTTGCCATTTGGTCACAGTCCCTTGGGATCTGTGGGGACTGTCATTATTTTATACTCAGACATTTTCCACTTTTTATTTTAGAAACTACTCCTTCTCCATTCCATGCAGGCCTGACAGAAATCACCCAGTACTTGTCCCTTCGTGATTGGCTTATTTTACTCAGTACAATGTCCTGTAGGTTTATTCATGTTGTAGCAGGTGTCTGATACTCATTCCTTCTTAAGGCTGGATAATATTCCATTGTTTGGATGCACCACATTTTGCTTAATTCATTCATCCGTTGATGGACAATTGAGTTGGCTCCACCTTTTGGCTCTTGGGGATAATGCTGTTAGGAACGTGGGTATACAAAGATCCCTTCAAGATCCTGTTTTCAATTCTTTTGGGTATATATGCAGAGGTGGGATTACTGGATCATATGGTAATTCTAGATTTAATTTTTTTGAAGAACTACCATACTGTGTTCCATAGCAACATCAAGCACCAACTTACATTCCCTCTAACAGTGCACAAGTGTTTCAATTTCTCCACATCTGCACCAACACATTTTATTTTCTGTGTTCTCTTGGGGTATAGCGGCCATCCTATGAGTGTGAGGCGGTATCTCATTTGTGGTTTTATTTTGTACTTCCCTAATGATTAGTGATGTTGAGCATTTTTACATGTACTTATTGGCCCTTTGTGTATCTTTGGAGATGGCTATTGAGTTTCCACCTGAATATGCCTATTCTCATCCATTGCCCATTTTTGAACTGGGTTGTTTATTTTTTGTTGTTGAATTATGGGAGTTGTTTGTATATCCTGGATATTAACCCTTCATCACATGTATGATTTAAAACATTTTCTCCTGTTCCATGGGTTGCCCTTCACTCTGCTGATTGTGTCCTTGGATGTAAACAAAGTTTTAGCATTTGTTGTAGGGCAATTTATCTATTTGTCTTCTGTTGTCTGTGCTTTTACAGTAATATCTAAGAATCATTGCCAAATCCAACATCACAAAGCTTCCCCCCTATGTTTCCTCTAAGAGTTTTGTAGTTTCAGCCCTTATGTTGAGGTCTTTGATCTATTTTGAGTTAAATTTTGTAAAAGTTTATTTATTTTGAGAGAGCACAGCACAAGACTGGGGTGGAGGGCGGAGAGAGAATCCCAAGCAGGCTCTGCACTGTCAGTACAGCGCCCGATGAGGGACTCAAACTCCCAAACCGTGAGATCATGACCTGAGCCTAAACCAAGAGTTGGACGCTTAGCCAACTGAGCCACCCAGGTGCCTCAAGTTAATTTTCGTATATGGTGTGAGGTAAGGGTCCAACTTCATTCTTTTGTGTGAGGAGATCTAGTTCTACCAGCATCGTTTGTTGAAAAGACTGTCCTTTCTCCCATTGAATGGTCTTGGCACTCTTGTAAAAAACCATTTGACTACACCTGTCAAATGAGCTTATTTCTGGGCTCTCTGTCCTATTCTTTTGGCCTATATATCTGACTTTATGCCAATATCACCTGTTTTGATTACTTTTGCTTTGTAAAAAGTTTTGAAATAAGGAAGTATGAGTCCTCCAACTTTATTCTTCTTTTTCAAGATGGTTTTGGTTACTTGAAATTCTTTGAGATGCCAGCCATATGAATTTTAGGATGGATTTTTCTATATCTATAAAAATACCATTGGGATTTTTATAGGATTGCACTGATTATGTAGTTTGGTTTGGGTGGTACCAACATCTTAACAATACTGAGACTTCCAGCCTATGAACACAGAAGGTCTCTCCATTAATTTGTGTTTTCTTTGCTTTCTTTTAGCAATGTTTTATAGTTTTCAGTCTCTCATCTCTGTGGTTAAGCTAGTTTTTAAGTATTTTCATCTTTTTGATGCAACTGCAGATGAAATTGTTTTCATAATCTTTTTCAGACAGTTCATTATTTGTATACTAGAAATGCAACTGATTTTTGTGTGTTGACTTTTTAAATGTTTATTTATTTATTTTGAAAGAGAGAGAGAGAGAGAGAGAGAGAGAGAGAGAGAATCCCAAGCAGGTTCTGCACTGACAGAACCATGAGATCATGACCTGAGCCAAAATCAAGGTCAGATGCCACCCAGAAGCCCCTGCATGTTGATTTTGTATTCTGCAACTTTTCTGATTTCCTTTATTAGTGGTTCTAACAGTTTCATTTGTGTGTGTTTGTGGAATCTTTAAGGTTATCTATATGTGAGCTCATGTCATCTGTGGACAGAGATAAGTCTTTCATTTCTTTTTCTTGCCTAATTGCTCTGGCTAGATGTGGTACTATGTTGAATAGAAGTGGTGAAGGCGGACATCGTCTCCTTTTGGAACTCCACCCACAGTGACACAAAGTTTAGATCTTTTGTTATGGTCCCACAGGTCTTAAGACTATGTTCCTTTTACTAAAAAAAAATTACTGGAGGGGGGTGCCTGAGTGGCTCAGTTGGTTAGTGTCTGACTTTGGTTCAGGTCACGATCTCACTGTTGGTGAGTCCCAAGCACTGCATCAGGCCATCTGCTGTCAGCACGGAGCCTGCTTTGGATCCTCTGTCCCCCTCTCTCTCTGCCCCTCCCCCATTCGCTCTCTTTCCCTCTCTGTCTCAAAAATAAATAAACATTTAAAAAACTTGAAAAAAAAAAAGAAAAATTACTGGGGCATCTTGCTGACTCAGTCAGTAGGGAGTGTGACTCTTGATCTCAGAGTGGTGAGTTTGAGTCCCATGTTGGGCATAGGGATCACTTAAAAAGAAAAAACGAGAAAATGATTTTCCCCTTGTTCAAGTTAGATCATTTTATTAGCTACTGCACGCTTGCTGGCCCTTTCCTCTGTATTTTCCACTCTGCTGCTGCCCTCGACCAGGGTTATTTTTGTCGTTTGCGGACTTTGTTATCGTATCTTTAATGTCTAAAATTTCCAGTTGGTTCCCCTTCATCTTTTTTTCATGTCTTTGCTGAGATGTTTTTACTTCTCCCATTTGCTTACAGAGAGCTTGTGATTGCTTGTTGGAGCATTTATATAACTGCTTCAAAATCCTCGTCAGATAATTCCAACATCTGTGTTGTCTCTGTGCTGGTATTTGTGGATTATCCTTTCTTATTTGAGTTGAGATTTTCTTGGCTCTTGTCATGAGTCGTTTTGGATGGTATCCTGGGCATGTGGAGTAGAAGGTTATGAGACTCTTCCCTTTTTACATATCTGTTTCAGCAGGCACTTCATCTATTTATATTAATAACGCATGTCCTGGCCCACTTTTGTGGGCTATGTTTTAAATGTCAATTACTTTTCAAAGCCTTTGCCATGCTCTTGTGGTCTGTGCTTGTGTGTTACCCAGAGGCCGGTCCAAAACCCCAGGCAGGATTCCACACCATAGCTGAGCTCTCAAAGCTTTCGCTGTGTTGATCCTGGTCAGTTTTATAAATGGGATGCATCCAGGACTTGATACTCTGATTTAAAACATCCCGTTCTGCTATGGATTTGTGTCCTCTCCCCTTCCCCCCCCCCCCCCCAACCAAATGCACACGTTGACGCCCTAAGCCCTGATGTGCTGATGTTGGGGGATGGGGCCTTTGGGAGGTAATTAGATTTGGGTGAGGTCAGGGGAGTGAGGCCCTGGTGACAGGATTACTGTCCTCGTAAGAAGAGTCCCCAGAGAGCGTTCCCCTTCGTCCTCTGCCGTGTGAGAACACAGTGACAAGGTGGCAATCTGTAAGGCAGGAGAGAGCCCTCACCAGAAACAACGCGGGCACTTTGATGGTGGACGCCCCCCCTCCTCGGGTTCTGTGAGACGGCCCTCCTGGTTACTCCCCCTTTCCTCCGAAGTCCCCACAGCCAGGGTGCTGAGGCCTTGGCATAGGACTTCTTGCTTCTCAGAAGGCATCTGCAGAAGTTCCTGGCTGGGCTTCCCCCCCTCCCCATCTCCCCCATCTTTTGTTGCGAGGTGACCCTCCAGAACCAAGGTGTTGTGGCACTCCCCTGCCGACCCCCTTCAGTGGCTTCCCCGTGACCTTAGGAAAAGCTCCAAGTCTCCCAGCCAGCAAGGCCGTGGGCGCTGATTTCTGCAAACTCAGCTCTCACTACCCTTCTCCTCACCCCTAGTCGAACTCTGCTACAAGTCACCTGGGACCCACCATCCCTGAACTTCACGTTCACCTGGGTCATGTATACTTCACTAGTCTGTTTTTTTCTTTCAACAATTAAATAAAAATTTTTTTTAATGTTTTATTTATTTCTAGGAGATAGAGAGAGAGAGAGACAGCATGAGCAGGGGAGGGTCAGAGAGAGAGGGAGTCACAAACTCTGAAACAGGCTCCAGGCTCTGAGCTGGCAGTCAACACAGAGCCCGACGTGGGGCTCGAACCCACGAACCGTGAGATCATGACCTAAGCGAAAGTCGGACGCTTAACCAACTAAGCCACCCAGGCGCCCCTCTTTCAACAATTTTTTTAATGCTTATTTATTTTTTGAGAGAGAGATAGAATGTGAGCAGGGGAGGGGCCGAGAGAGAAGGAGACACAGAATCTGAAGCAGGCTCCAGGCTCTGAGCTGTCAGCACAGAGCCCGACATGGGGCTCAAACTCACAAACCGTGAGATTATGACCTAAGCCGAAGTAGGACACTTAACTGACCGAGTCACCCAGATGCCCCTTAACTAGCCTGTTAAGAAGCCCTGCTTAGGGGCACTTGTGTGGCTTAGTCTGCTAAGCGGCCGACTCTTGATTTTGGCTCAGGGCTTGATCTCTCAGTTCATGAGTTCGAGCCCCATGTCAGGCCCTGCACTGACATGGTGGAGCCTGCTCGGGATTCTCTCTCTTCCCTGCTTGCTCTCTTTCTCAGAATAAGTAAATAAACTTTAAAAAAGAAATAAAAGAAGTCCTCCCTAGACCAGAAGAATGGGGACCCTGGAGAGTGGGCACCTTTGCCTGGCATGGCTCCCAGGGTGCAAGTCCCCTACACTCCATGGCCTTGACTTTTCTGCCATCTTGGTCAAACTGTAGCCTCCAGGGCCAGCACTTCTGGGTTTCTACACTGTATTCTGGTTGTCCAGCACTGTGCTGGACACATCCTGCCTCACCTTCATTTCCTGCTTCACTCCCCTGCATTTAGACCCCATTGCAGTTCATGAGAACGGCTTTGCTCCTGAGAGCCTCTCCCCTGTAAGCCCTGACTTCTCTTCTTCCTCTACTTAATTCCTATTTTCCTCCTACCCAACAAAAATTCCTCTTTCTCTCATGAACCCAGCTGGAATCCATAGTTTATTTGTCAAAATGAATCACATATTGAATGAGGCACCATAGAGGGAGGAAGGGCTCTGAGCCCTGTTTTCTGGATCATGTGGTTATGGGACCTGGGCAAATACTCCCCCAACACTGCTTAAATCCTGGTGGCTCCCATTGCCATGGTGAGCTTCTGGGCTCCTTGGGGATGTGGACAGAAGCACCTTCTGGCACATGAGGGTCCTTCGAGGATGCAAGTACCATATTTGCTCTGTCCAGAATTGTCCCTGCCTTGCCCTCAGTGTGGCCCGGTAACACTGTGCCTCCAGCCTTCAGATACTTTACAACCCGGTCTCTCGGAGCCCTTGCTCTGGCTGGAAACTGTTGCCAAGGTCCAGTTGCAGTCTGTGCTTCCGGAAGCAGCAACGCTATTCCGGGGACCTGGGAGACTGCCAGGGAGTGATTGTGACATTTCAAATGTATATTGGCAAACACTTCGTTGGGGTGGCCAGACCCACCTTAGCCAGAGAGCAAACCAGTGCATGCGTGTGGAGATGTAAAAGAAAGCAATGAGGGTCGTCTGGCTGGCTCAGCTGAAGAAGCGTGTGACTCTTAATCTTGGGGTTGTGAGTTTGAGCCCCACATTGGTTGTAGAGCTCACTTAGAAAATATAAAAAAATAGTAACAAATAAAATAAGGCAATGAAACACAGGGCGTGCACGTCCGCGGTGGCCAGGCGACCAAGTTTTATTACAATTATCTTGATCTTATCGAACGGTTCAGTAAGCCAATTGAATTCACATGCAGGAGAAACAACATTGGATCAATTTCTGGGCAAACCTTATCTTTATGACTATTTGCAATATTGATCTTCCTGCAGATGGGTACATGTCTCATAAAAAGATAACAAGAGAAAGGATCCCATGAAACTGTTTCTGGGAGAGAGGCGGAACGGCACTACTGGGCGATGTTTATAAAATGTGACCAGGAAGATTCGCACCTTGAGTGGGCTTAGAATTTAAAATACGTAGACTTCAAGATCGGAAGGTAATGCTATGGAAATGAAGTATGGTGCACGGAGCTCTGGTACTAAATAACTTCCTCTTTACAGACACTTGGGGCAATTTTCTGGCCCCCACGTGGAGGAGACTGACTTGGCTAATCATTCCTGCTTGGCGCCCAGGAGGACGTGTGGGTAGATCTGTCCCAGGTGGGGGGCAGTGTGACATCTGTCTGGCATAGCTCAAGGTCTTGGGCATTGCACGGACTTCTCCTGGAGTGGCGACTTCAGTGCTTTGAATCCTCTTGTGTTGACGAAGCGAGACACTCCCGGCCAATGTTGGCCCGCTTTTTGGCCTCATCTGGGCTGTTCTGAAGTCTCAGCTTTGCCTCCAGTCTCTGCCTCCATTCTTCTCTAAGCCTGAAAATAGAAACCGAACATGCAATTGGAGAAGCCATTTCCATGGCTGTTGGCTCAGGGATGCTTCCTTCCCGTTTCTTTCCTCCCCTGAAGCTGTCTGTGCGTCTGGGTGTGTGTTCAGCTTTTAAAAGGTACGCAGAGGAACTTGCAAATTTAAATATATGCATATTTTATATTTTATAGTATATGTTTAGCTCTCACCTCCGTTCAGACTATTCTAATCTTAACCCTTCAAATTTTCCCTTTGAGACGGCGATGCCTTTAGAGTAGGGGTGAGGGGAACCTGTCAGTCTAGAATTGTTCCCTCGGCAAAGTTATCTTTCAAAACCAGATGTGAAGTGAAGGTGTCTTCATGCAGAAGCTGGGGACCTCGTCACCAGCAGCCTGTCCCCACACGACATGTGAAAGGAAATCCATCAAGTGGAGGGAGAATGGTCCCAGATGGAAGTCGGGATCTGTGCAATTAGGTGAAGTGCAACTGCATGGGGGCATATTGCAAATTTTGTCTCACTACTTAAATCTCCTAGGGCGCCTGGGTGGCTCAGTCGGTTAAGCATCCGACTTCGACTCAGGCCATGATCTCGAGGTTCGTGAGTCTGAGCCCCGCATCGGGCTCTGTGCTGACAGCTCAGAGCCTGGAGCTGCTTTGGATTCTGTTCTCCCTCTCTGTCTGCCCCTCCCCTGCTCATGTTGTCTCTCTCTCTCTTTGCTTCTCCCCTACTCATTCGTGTACGCTCTCTCTCTCAAAAGTAAACATTAAAGAAAAAATAAAAAAGAAAGAAAAGATAATAAGTGTCTGAAAGCAAAACTGTCAATGACGTCATGTGGGGTTTATGACGTGAGAGAAACAGTACTTTGCACCGTTGGAGGGGAAGCAGGGGCTGGGCCACTGTGAGGCTCCCACACCCTCCCTGCAGGAGACACAGTGGCCTCGAAGGCACCCGGTGATAGGGCCCTCAAGCAACCCTGACCAAAACACAAAGAGATGGTGTTAAAAAGCCAACAGAGGAGATAAAATGAAATCATAAAATAACATTTAATTATCCTGGAAGAAGGCAGAAAAAAATAAAGGAGAAAAAGCACAGATGAGCAAATAGGAGACAGACAGCAAGCTGGCTGATTTAAGCCCAGTCACACCAATTAAGGTTGGTGATGTAAGCCATCGATTAAAATGCAAAGATGTTGAATTGAATAAAAACTGATATTGAAATAGAGGCTGCCTACAGGAAAATCGCTTTTATTTTATTATTTTATTTTATTTTATTTTGAGAGAGAGAGTGCGTGTGTGTGCATGTGCGTGAGCAAGTGGGAGAGGGGCAGAGAGAGAGGGAGAGAGAGAGAGAATCCCAAGCAGGCTTCCCGCTCAGTGCAGCTTCTTACTTGGGGCTCGATCCCACAACCCTGGGATCATTACCTGAGCCAGAATCAAGAGTTGAACACTTAACCCACTGAGCCCCCCAAGCACTTAGGAAAGTTACTTTTAATATGAAGGTGGCAATAGGTTAAAATCAAAAGGATGGGGAAAACATTGCATCTTAACCCTAATCAAAGAGAGCTGGAGTATAATGTCAGGCAAGGTAGATTTCAGGGCCAAGAACATTCCCAGAGAGAAAGAGGGCCATTTTGCCACAAAGGGCTCAATTTATCAAGAGGACATAACAATCTTAAACATTGTTATGAAAACAGGGCTGCAAAATACACTAAAGGAAGTGAGACAGAGCTGTTAGGAGATAAAGACAAACCTGCAATTACAACTGAAGATTTCAGCACTCACATTTCAGAACAAGAGGTAAGACATCAGTAAGGCTATGGAACTCTGAACAACACTATCAACTGACCTCTCCCCGCTGGTCAAAGGCAGGGACTCTCCAACAGCACTGTCCCCCTAGGGTCCGTGGGAAAAGCCAGAGGGAGAAAATGAAGACACAGGGAGATGTGTGGACTCACCCAGAGACCACAAGGGCTGGGGCCGTTCTCCGGCCTCTCGTCTCTGCCATATTCGATCCTGAACTAAGTGGCCACAAGCGGGAGGGAAGGGAACTAACATTAGGCATGTTTCCTGTTCCAGCCTCAGAACAACCTAATGAGCTGGGCCATCTTCTCCATTTTGTGCCGGGACGAGAGGGAGTAGTGGGTAAGAGCGAGACCCTCCGGAGGGGGCCACCGGGCTCAGAGGGGAAGCCGGGGAGAAGACTGAATACATTCGGGCTCGCCGTCCCGCCAGCCAGAAAGCTTGCTCCCTGCGGTCTTCTGCTAAGTTGCGCAGACGGACCTTGTGCATCTATGTTGTGTGTTAGCAAACTGGAGCCGAGTTGCTCGTCCCTTGGCGTGCCCCTCACTGCATCTTCCTCCACGGCGCCTGATGCCTTCTGTGCACCCCCCCAACCCCGTGGGGGCACGCGTGTGCCCGACCTGCCGAGGGGCCTGGCCTGGGGAAGGAAGACGCCAGGGACCACAGAAGTGACTACGGCCCACCTCAGCCTCTCGGACAATCCCTGGAGGAGACTCCCTAACCGAGGCTCCAGCAGCGAGGTCGGCCCGCGTCCCCTTGCCTGTGGCCGAGCAGCTCTCCCTGTGTGGCAGGGGCTGGGCTCCCCTGTGGGGCTCGGAGGCCCGTTTGGAAGGCAGCGGCGGCCTTAGGTCGGGTGAATTGGTGCCTGTCGTCGGCCCAGCAAGCACGTGCTGCCAGCGGGCAGTCACAGGCCCGCCGTCCGGCCAGCGCTCAGCGGCCCCGTCACCCCTGGCCACAGGCCAGCTGTGCCCTCTGCAAACAGACAGTGGCTGAGCTGTTCCATGAGGGGGCGGAGGACCCAGATGAGCCTGTCCCCTCACTGGCTCCCAAGTGGAGACAGCGCGTGAAGGTGGTGAGCAGCCACTGTCCCCACGGCCATGGCAGCCCTGGTCTGCTCAAGTGAGTCACCGCGCTGCACTGGGCAGACTGGTTTGGCTGCAACAGGGATGCAGGGCAAAGGGGTGACCGCCTCTCAGCCCCCTTGGAGAACCTCGCAGGGCATCCTGTGTCTTCACCCTTACAAGCCCCGAGAATCGGTCACTGTCTCCTTGGCTTGCTTGCTTTTCAAGGACACACTTGCTGACCTGCTTCCCGAATTTAGTGTGACCCTCATGCACTAGAGATGGGACCAGAGGAGAGATTTTTCCATTTCTAAAGATACGAATCAAAGTGTATATATTTGTTAATGAAGAAGAATTTTAAAAATAACTGCCCAGGGGCACACCTGGGGGGCTCAGTAGATTGGGCATCTGACTTTGGCTCAGGTCCATGATCTTACAGTTGGTGGGTTCGAGCCCCACATCAGGATGTGTGCTGTCAGCCCAGAATCTGCTTCAGATTCTGTCTCCCTCCCTCTCTGCCCCTCTCCCAAATCGCATACTCTCTCTCTCTCTCTCTCTTAAAAATAAATAAACATTAAAAAAAAAAGAAAACTTAAAAAAAATAAAATTCCTGCCCATAAGTATAGGTGGTAGGAGGGACATAGGCAGGGAAAATTAAAATAATTATGTTTTCTAAGACGCTCGTCTGGTATCTGGGGAAATAAATTTTGCTTTAAAAAAAATAGAAAATAAATTTTGCTTTAAAAAAATAGAAAAACAAGGGTGGTAATGCTTTGTCCATGTGTGTTCATCATGTGATGGTGGGGAGGTTGCACCTGGAGGCCGTGGATATGGGAATTCTACTTTCTGCTCAATGTTTCTGTGAACCTAAAACTGCCCTAAAAAATAAAGTCTATTTCTTAGGGACGCCTGGGTGGCTCACTCGGTTAAGCATCCGACTTCGGCTCAGGTCATGATCTCATGGTTCATGAGATCCTCTGTTCCCTCTCTCTCTGCCCTTGCCCCATTCATGCTCCTTCTGTCTTCCTCAAAAATAAAAACTTTTTTAAAAAGTCTATTTTTAGAAACGAATTAATAATTTAAAGAAATAGACAAATGAGCCACATACTTTCTCAGGGCACTTTTTCCCAGGCGATACTCCTCGGATTCTCGGTAGTAGGTCTGCTTGCCGATCTCCCGTTCCCAGAAGCGCTTGAGGTCATGGCAGGTATTTCCGCAGAAGATTTCCCGGCGGACGTACTGATTGTTCATCCCCTTGAAAAAGAAGGCATCAGTCGAACCCCCGGGGAACACACTCCCTTAGACTCTGGAGGGAAGAGAATCCAGCCCCTGCCATTTATTTGAGGGGGATCCTGCCCAGCGGCAGAACCTCATGCTGAGAGGTGGGAGGATGATAACATGACCTCATAGCTTGTGATACGGTGATGTGAATACGGAAGCCCCGCGTGGAGCACAGCCTGGCAGATACCCCTGACCTCCCTCTTCCTCCCGGAAAAATGGGCCTTCTCAGCTTTACTGATGCATGGTAATGTGTGCCAGGCATTTGATGCACAGTCTGGTACATTATCAGTGCACGCAGCCCCCCCAACGAGTGGGCATGGCCTTCCTCATTTTGTGGATGAGACGTGTGATCAGTTACAGAACTTACCTATGGCCGCATGACTGTAACTGTCAGAAGGCAGGCTGCGTACTTCTGTATGTTTTCAAGCCCTTTACTAAAGGGGTTTATCACATGAAACGATCCCAGAGTCTGACACACCTGGAGCCGGCAGCTTTGAGGTGTGTGTGTTTGTGTGTGTGCATGCGTGTGTGTGTGCATGTATGCACGTGCACATGCACTTGGTACGGAGTGCTCCAGGTCAGACACTCAAGAGTGCTGGCTGTTTTATGTGAAGAAACTCTGACCAACTCCCAGACCTCAGTGGGTCCAGCGGATTGGTCCGAAGCAGGGACTGGATGGGAGAGGGGTGCGGGGTGAGGAGCAGCGGGCTATTGAAAATGTCTAGGTGGACACAATGACCATGCGCTTAATGGAAAGTGGATGAGTTCACAAAGCATCTTGGGCATGGCCAACCTCATCTGCCAAATGCGGGTGAGGGGGTGTCCGTGGAGACTTCGATGCCTGTGCAAAGATGGGTAACAGCAGAGGAGGGGGGCTCACTGGGGGAGGGGCCTGTCTCGAGCCGTGCTGGGCAGAATTTGAGCTGCCTGGGTGCTAACATCCGGGGGAAGTGTGGGATGGGCATCTGGACCCAGGGCCTGGAACCCAGCCTGCTGCTCTGGACCACAGCTTTCTCATAGAGATGCACTGGGGTGGTGGGGCGGGGTGGAAGGAGAGAGGATCTGAACCCAGACATTGACCCTGGACCTGTTTGTCACACCTTCTGCTTGTCAATAAATTCTCTAGGCCTCAGTTTCCTCATCTTTAAAATTTCTCTGAAGACCTATGGGCACCTGGGTGGCTCAGTTGGTTGAGCATCCAACTTTGGCTCAGGTCATGATCTCACGGTTTGTGGGTTTGAGCCCCATATCCGGCTTCGCACTGACAGCATGGAACCTGTCTCTAATTCTTTGTCCTCCCCCCCCAACTCTCTCTCAAAAGTAAACATTAGGGGCATCTGGGTGGCTTAGTCGGTTAAGCGTCCGACGTTCCGACTTTCGCTTAGGTCATGATCTCGCGGTTCGTGGGTTCGAGCCCCGCGTCAGGCTCTGTGCTGACTGCCAGCTCGGAGCCTGGAGCCTGTTTCGGTCTGTGACTCCCTCTCTCTGACCCTCCCCTGCTCATGCTGTCTCTCTCTCCTAGAAATAATAAATAAAACATTTTTAAAAAAAAGTAAACATTAAAAAAGTAAACAAATAAAATTTCTCTGAAGATCAAAATTTGATCGTGAATGTGAAACTATTTACCAATGTATAAATCTCTGAATAAATACAATTTTATTGCTCATAAACCTTAAATTGCACAGGGCATAATACTATAATTAACAGGGAGTAATAATAACTCCTCCAACTCTCCATAGAGCTGAAAGAATTCCACTTCTCTTTCCTTCTAGATCAGTGGCTATTGACCTTGGCTGCCCATTGGAATCTCTTGGGGAGCTTTACAAAAACCTGACGCCAGGGCTTTATCCCCAGGGCGTCTGATTTCAGCGGCCTGTGGTGTGGCCTGGGCATCGGGGACTTTTCAGGCTTTCCCCCCACCCGCCCACCCCGTGGTTCCAGGGTGCAGCCAAGGTGAAAACTGCCATCTCGAATCCTGTCCTCTCATGCTGTGCTGACATCTCTGTCCAGCGCTGGGTCCAAGGAAGCCGAGGTTATGGGGGCTGGACATAGAGGCCTAAGGAATGTAATGGTCATAGCCAGCTTGCAAAGCAGACACTATGTTCCCATTTTACAGGTGAGAAAGCTGAGGTTCAGAGGTAGCTATCCGACTTTATCAAAGTCACTCAGATGGTAAGTGGGGCAGGTGTCATACTCAGGGCCCAGGCTCCATCCACTGCCCCTAGCTGTTCGCCATGGAGGAGGAAAGTGACTCTCTTACCTCCTGGAAGTGCTCAGTGATCTCGTACTTTCCTGGAAAATAGCAGAGGGCTCACTGACTGCAGTGAGCCCTCGCCTCAGAGCAGAATTTTTCAGAAACAAGGATTTTTCTTGTTTTATTTCAATGTCTTAAAAGGGTGTAGCGGTGCTCAATAAATGCCTGTTGAATGCACGAAATCCCCCCCCCCCCCCCCCCCCCCCCCCCCCCCCCCGCCCCGCCAGTGATCTTTATCCTAAAGGGCCGGCCTGGTAGTGGTTCCTTTGTCGTGCTTCAGGCATCGAGGGGAAGTCTGCAGGGTCGGTGTGAGGGACACTGTCACGTCACCTTTCCCGCCCACTAGCCCGGTGGACCCCGCCAGCGAGTGTGGCTGCAGGACACGTTTCTCAGGGAGGGCAAAGGAAAGAACTCTCTGATCCTGGAAATCATGAGTTCATGTGAAGTTTCTGGCATTCAGGAGAGAGTCAACTTCGGGGCACAAATGCTCATTAGAGGTTTTTTTTCCCACAGAATTTGGAGGGTTTGTTTTTATTCTGAAGGTTTTTTTTTTTTTTTTTAATGTTTAAGAAAATGGAAGCCTGTTGGGGCGCCTGGTGACTCCGTCGGTTAACGGTGAAGCATCCCACTTCAGCTCAGGTCCTGATCTCAAGGTTCATGAGTTCGAACTCCTCATCAGGCTCTGTGCTGACAGCTCAGAGCCTGGAGGCTGCTTGAGATTCTGTGTCTCCGTGTCTCTCTGCTCCTCCCTCATTCATGGTCTATCTCTGTCTCTGTCTCTCTCTCTCTCTCTCAAAACCAGAAAAAGAAAACGGAAGCCTGAGGCTGAAGCCTGAGGCTGAACGCGGACTGTGCACACAGTAGGGACACCTCACGACAGCTCGCTGGGATGCACTCGCTGTGTTTGGGTCCGGAGGCTGCCAGGGCTCCCATGAGCGGAGCCAGGTTCAGAGAATTGCCGAAAACAAGAGAGGTTTGCCAGCAAGCAGATCACATGGAGGTGGAAAGTGCTCAGACTCCAGTCCGATTTAGTCCCCTTTGAGCTGAGCCCCTGGGGCTCCAGGCCAAGGGACTCACCAAGAGCAGAGGAGGTTAAGGCAGAGTCACAGACCCGACAGCGTGGGGCCAGGCCAGCCTCACAGGGCAGAGAACACCTGCGCTGGCCTGTAGGGTAGGGAGCCCATTCGTGCCCGACCCATGAGCTTCAAAACACAGTTTTTAAAAGTTTATTTATTTATTTTGAGAGAGACAGAGAAAGCAAGTGGGGCAGGGGCAGAGAGAAAGGAAGAGAGAATTCCAAGCAGGTTCTGCCCCGTCAGTGAGGAGCGAGATCGTGACCTGAGCCGAAACCAAGAGCTGGACACTTAACCCACCGAGCCGCCTGGGCGCCCCCTTTTTAAAAAATGTTTTAATGTTTTATCAAGACACTTTTTCTTGGACGCTGCTGGCCACAGGAAAGAAGGATTTGGGCCACACGGGGCCTGTTCGCAGCCACGGATGTAATGTGCCCTGTGCCCATCTTACAGATGCATTCCCACCTGTGCTCCGGGCTGGCCTCCCCGACCAGCCGCAAACCCCACCTCGGCCCCCCAGCCCTGCTCAGGCCGCCCCGCACTCTCTAGCTCTCTGCCTTCTTTCACTACAGAGACACTCGGGGTGTCTCCCCTCCTCTCCCTTCCCGAGCTGCAGAGCCGAGCCCGAGCCCGAGCCCGTGCCGGGGCCGCAAAGGACTGACCTGATTTGCAGCTCTTCTGTCCCGGCAGCTCAGACGGGGGGCGGGGCCTGGTCTGGGGGCGGGGCCTCACCGCAAAGGGGTGTGAAGGGCTTTCTAGGGTTCTGGAAATGTTCTGTACCCTGTTTCTAGAGATGTTTGCCCAAACTTATCAAACTGTACACTTAAAGCGGGTGCATGTTATTCACATAGGTGACGCCGAGAAGAAATGTCTTCTGTCTCGGGACTAGGGACTCAGCCCCTTCCTCTGCAGGGCACACACGTGTCTGTGGGCCTGTGTGTTTCGGTTTTCAGGCTTCTAAAATGAAGACAACGACTCTACTTTGCAGAAACGTGACAAGGAAAATATGAATAGTTGGAAAGCCCTTTGGAAACAGAGGGGATTGTCCTTGATAAAGAAACGGCTCAGGGGACCTGGGGGCCTCAGTGAGTTAAGCCTTTGACTCTTGGTTTTGGCTCAGGTCATGATCTCATGGGTTGTGGGATGGAGTCCCGCGTTGGACTCTGCGCTGTCAGCACAGAGCCTCTTTGGGATTCTCTCTCTCACCCTCTCTCTGCCCCTCTTCTGTTTACTCTTTCTCAAAAATAAACAAACTTATGGCTGCCAGGGTGGCTCAGTCAGTTAAGCATCGGACTTCAGCTCAGGTCATGATCTCACCGTTCGTGAGTTCAAGCCCCATGTCCAGCTCTTGTTGACAGCTCAGAGCCTAGAGCCTGCTTCAGATTCTGTGTCTCCCTCTCCCTCGGCACCCTCACTCCTCACTTGCACTCTCTCTCTCAGAAATAAATAAATATTAATTTTTTAAAAAATTTAAAAAATAAACTTTAAAAAACAAGGAAGGAAATGGTTCTATTCTCTGCTTCTCCTCCACCAAGAATACCATCACCAGGGCACTCCCATTGAGAGAACTGGTCACACTACTTCCAGCCAAATGCCACCAACTCGGAAAAGCCATGACTTCAGTGCCACTTACGAACTTTACTTCACAAAATCAATTCGTGCTTAAAGAGAATGACAGCGTGGAACACCTTCGCAGCAAGTCAGTTCAACAAGGTGTATTGTACTTCTACCATCTCTGAGGTTTCCGTGCTGCACAAAAGGCCAACTACGGTCAAAGGCGCACTTGTCCCTCATGAGCCCTGACACCATGCAAACCATTTAACTTCCCAGGCCTCAGGTTACTGGGAGGATTAAACCCAAACTGAGGAATGTGAGTTTTTTGGGTTTTGTTTTTTAAGAATTTTGGCTCCTACTGGCCACTCTCCGGACTCCTGGCTAGAGCAGCTCGTTACATGCAGCTGCCCATACGTGCCAGCGCTGTGCTTCTTACACTTCCGACACCCGAGAAGCACAGCTGTTTTGTGACAATTTTCCACCACGTTCCCAAATCTTCATGGAAACCACGGCTTGGACTGGAACAGGGGGTTCCAGCCCCGTGTAAATGGGGGAAACTCACTTTACCCCCATCTCTCCAAAGAATGCAGCTCCAGCGAGTGGACAGAGGCACAGGGCGGTGATGGAGGATGCTGAAGAGGAAGCAGTAGCAGGTGGATGGGAGAAAACCGGGATTCCCATCACCATTGAGTGACGCCAAGTTTTTACTGTGGGATCCAAGCGGGAACACAGCCAGAGGGCGCTCCGTGTGTCCCCTGATTCTGGGGAGAAAGGAGACTCCTAACGCACAGGGAATGAGGGAAATTACGTGCTTTTCCTTTCTCTAGAGTCTGGGTCTCCAGGAAGATGTGAGGTGTGAGAGGGGTGGGGGTGGCATTGACCACTCCCAGCACCAAGGCTGCGCAGACACAAAACCTAGAGGGCTGCACAACTTGGTCCACTAGGAGGGGCCACCCCTGCAGCTTGTTCCTCTTGGCCCCCTCTGCCCTTGACCTCAGATGACAGTGCAGCACCTGAAGCACTCAGCAGACCAGGTAACTAAAGCCTACGTTTCGGCCCAAAGGACTGAAAAGGAGAGTCCAGGAACTGGAAATTACCAGGGATACCATGGAAGTGGGTGGGCTCACAAGGTACTTAAAAGTTACAGACGACTAAGCCAGCCTCTGGGCTGCACGTGCATGGATCTGACCCAAACAGGGAACTAGTGGAGAGAAAATCACCACAGATCTAGAAAAATCGAACAGCATCACCAGCAAGCTAGATCTAAGTGTAGTTTATAGATCTCTCCACCCAAGGAAGGCAGAACATAGATTCTTTTCTGGTGCACGTGAAACAAACCATGATAAAAGTTCCTGGAACTAATCCCTAGCACCCCAGCAAGGGTGCGAGACAGGAGATGGATGCACAAAAAAATTAATGCACGCCAGCAATGATCAACTGGAAACTGAAATTAAAAACACAACACCATTCACAATTCCTCCCCTAAACGAAATATTTAGGTGCACCTCTAACAACACATGTACAAAGTATGTGTGTGCTAACAACTGCAAAATGCTGATGAATGAAATAAGACAACATTCCAATAAACAGAGAGACCTATCATGTTAATGGATTGAAAGACTCACCATGACAGGGTTACCAGTTGTCTCGAAAGTCATGTGTAGATTTGTTACGACTCTAATGAAAACCCAACCTGGATGCTTTATAAAGATCAGCTGATCCTAAAATTTATAAGAAATGTAAAAGGTCTAAGAGCATCTAAGCAGTTTTGAAAATGATGAAGTCCACGGAATCACACTACCTGATTTGAAGACCTACTACAAAGCTATCATAATGAAGACGTGGTGTTGGCAAATGCTGTCAGCAAGAGGCATTGGAACAGGACGCCAATATGCAAAAAGCCAAAAAACCATCCCTACCTAAACGCCACAACTTATTACCTCAAAATGGATCATAGATCTAGGGGCGCCTGGGTGGTTCAGTCGGTTAAGCGTCCGACTTCAGCTCAGGTCATGATCTCGCCATTTGTGAGTTTGAGCCCTGCATAGGGCTCTGTGCTAACAACTCAGAGCCTTCTTTGAATCCTGTGTCTCCCCCTCTGTCTCTGCCCCTCCCCTGCTTGTGCTCTGTGTGTGTCTCTCTCTCCCCAAAATAAATAAACATTAAAAAAATTTTTTTGGGGGGTGCCTGGGTGGCTCAGTTGGGTGGGTGTCCGACTTCAGCTCAGGTCATGATCTCATGGTTCGTAGGTCAAGCTCTGCATCGGGCTCTGTGGAACAGCCAGCTCAGAGCCTGGAGCCTGTTTCAGATTCTGTATCTCCCTCTCTCTCTGACCCTCCCCTGCTCATGCTGTCTCTCTCTTTCTCTCAGAAATAAATAAAACATTAAAAAAATTTTAAATGGATCATAGATCTAAGATAAAACATAAAACTCTAAAACTTTTAGCAGAAAGCATGAAAGAATTTTTTGTGGCTTGTGGTTAGGCAGAGTTTTAAATATGACACCAGAAAGAATAATCCATAAAAGAAAAATCGACAAAGTGGGATTCATTGCAATTTAAAACCTTTGTCCAGCAAAAGACAGTTAAGGGAATAAAACACAGGATACAAACTGAAAAAAAAGTATTTACAAATCACAGAGATGACAAAGGGTTTGTATCCAGAATATATAAAGAACTCTTGAAATTCAACAATATGAAAGCAAACAACCCATTAAACGATGGGCAATGCACTTTAACAGACACTTCATCAAAGAAGATGTGAAAATATCAAATAAGTACATTAAAAGACAGTGAACATCATTAGCCACTGGGGAAATGCAAATTCAAACCAGGCAGAGTTACCACTACCCCCTTGTAGGAATGAGTCAAATGAAGATCACTGACGATCTGGAGTGCCAGAGAGGTGGGTGGAAAGCGATTGGAAGGCTCGGACACCACCGCTGCCGATGCCACGTGGCACAAGTATTATTCTTTGGCAGTTTCTTACAAAGTTAAACACACACAGCAATCCCACTCACAGGTATGTAGCCTAGAGAAATGCAAGCTTATGTTCTAGTAACAACCTATACACCTGTGCACAGTTCTATTTATAACCGTGAGAAAATGGAAACTTAATAGTCCTTCAGTGAACGAATGGATAAAAACTGACAAACATCCAGGGCACCTGGGTGGCTCAGTCAGATAAGTGTCTGACTCTTGATTTCAGCTCAGGTCATGATCAAACAGTTCCATGAGTTTGGACTCTGCGCTGACAGCTCGAGAACCTGCTTGGGATTCTCTCCCCCTTTCTCTCTCTGCCCCTCCCATGCATTCTCTCTCTCTCTCTCTCTCTCTCTCTCTCTCAATATAAATAAATAAACTTAAAAAAACAACTGGCAAACATCCACACAAGGGAATACTATAGGGCAATAAAAAGGAACAAGCTATTGATACATTCAGTAATTTGGATGAATCTCGAAGGCATCAGGCAGAGTGGAAGGAGCCTCAACAGAGTATATGATTCCATTTATAGGACATTCTCGAAAAGACAAAACTAATTGCCTGGGGTGGAGAAAGAAGCTGAGTGTAACTATAGAGGCATTGGCATGAGGGGACTTTGAGGAGTGATGGAATTGTTCTGTATCCCAACATGGCTGTATGTTTGAATAAATTCATAGAACCAAACTACACACGAGTCATTTTTTGCTGTATGTTAAGATAAAAATAAAAATTTAAAATTAGGACATCATTATCTTTAGTAAAACATATCTTGGGACACCTGGGTGGCTCAGTTGGTTAGGAGTCCGACTTCAGCTCAGGTCATGATCTCACAGTTTGTGGGTTCAAGCCACACATCGGGCTCTGTGCTGACAGTTGGGAGCCTGGAGCCTGTTTCAGATTCTGGGTCTCCCTCTCTCTCTGCCCCTCCTCTGTGCATGCTCTGTCTCTTTCTCTTTCAAAAATAAATGCTAATTTTTAAAAAAAATATATCTTGACTTTTTGCTGATTTGATAAGTTTCAGTC
Source organism: Hyaena hyaena (assembly GCF_003009895.1). Lineage (NCBI taxonomy): Eukaryota > Metazoa > Chordata > Mammalia > Carnivora > Hyaenidae > Hyaena > Hyaena hyaena. The sequence continues at coordinate 3,511,024 of NW_024080662.1, forward strand.
ATTGCTTATTTAAGATTATTCACTGGCCCTGAAACACCACTGAACCTTGACAACTCAATCGTCCTGTGAGTCAGTATCCCGGGCATCGCCTAGATGTTGCTGCAAATACAGAATTCATCAAGACCAAGATTTGAATCAAAAACTGCATTTCCACCTAATCCCAGATGATTCACATGCTTATTAAAGTTTCACAAGCTCTGCCTCAGAATTACAAAGCCTCAAATGTAGCACAAGCTTTCAAGCATCAGCTTCTGAGAAGCCAGGTGTGGCCGATCACCTCTGTTTAAATATTCCTCCAGGTTATTGGTTCTGGGGGGCTTAGCATCTCTCCCTCATCAGGCACTGTTGTCTTTCTGGTACTGCATCTTGTCAGAGCCGTGTTAAGCAAACACCGGCACTGATTTCTGGCTTTCTCTGGAGTTTAGTTCATTTTGAAGGCATCATTTAAATCTATAGCTTAGGGGGCACCTGGGTGGCTCAGTTGGTTAAGCGTCTGACTTTGGCTCAGGTCATGATCTCACGGTTCGTGGGTTCGAGCCCCGCGTTGGGTTCTGTGCTGACAGCTAGCTCAGAGCCTGGATCCTGTTTTGGATTCTGTGTCTCCCTCTCTCTCTGACCCTCCCGTGCTCATACTGTCTCTCTCTCTCAGAAATAAATAAAAGACATTTTAAAAAATTTTAATAAAAAAATAAATCTATAGCTTAGATATGGAAAAGCCTATTCCCAAGCAGATGCAAAGATAGGAGATTCAAGGGAAAGATGCACCGTGGGGGCTGAAAACCACAGGTTTTTACAAGGAGAATATCCATTTCACTTGCCCCAGAGAAGTGCAAGATGAACATGCGTCCTCCAGCACAATCAAGTTCAACATCGTTTACCTTTGAGATGAATCTGCTGCTGTCTCGATGAGGTAGAAAGGAGGGCAAATATTGCAGCTCTGAGGGTTACAGAGGCCACAGCTTGGTCCTGGAGCCTCAGGGTCCCTACCCTTTATATGCCGAGCGGAGGAGTTACAGAAAGGCCTCAACCTTTCAAGGTTATGTGCACCAAATTAGTAGCAGAATCACCAAGGTCTCATTCCAGGGACATGGTGGCCTCCTTCCTGGTGAAAAATAGTCCCTGTCGCCTGTTCCCCCGACCCACCCCAGGGCAAGCAAGCTTCCGCCCTGGCGGGCCCCACAGGGACCATGACTTGGCTGGAAATGGAGTTATTGTCCAGAACATGTTCTGGATAATCCATGAGCCCAAACCTGCTGTGCCTCAGGCAGAGCAGCCCTCTACCCCTCAGAGGGTGAAAGAGCCCGGGATGGTGTGACAAGTCACACTTTGAGGTCACTTTACAGGACGACTTAGAGAGGCGTGTTGTCCTTTGGAGCTGCTAATCCATGCATGGAGCTTGGTGACAGCCTGTTATGGTCTGCTTGGTTTCTCCCCAGGGAGGGCAGGGACTGGCCACCAGCAGCTGTCTTCCAGCAAAGGGCACCCCAACCGGGAAGGGCTGCCGCTTGAAAGAGAACTTCGCGCCATTTCGAGGTGTGTCCTTGGGTGAAACATCTGGAATCATCCCTGCCTGAGAACAGTGTCAGGTCACCATCAAACCCGACTGGGTCTCTAATAAGCATGGGTATGACCTGGTTACCCGAGTCATGGTGTCAAAGCTCAACCCTTTGCTGTGAATCTTCAGAAAGTGAAGCAAAAAAAGAAAAGGAAGAACGGAAGGAAGGAAGGAAGGAAGGAAGGAAGGAAGGAAGGAAGGAAGGAAGGAAGGAAGAAAGAGAAGGAAAGAAAAAGAAGGAAAGGAAGGAAGGAAGGAAGAAAGGAAGGAAGGAAGGAAGGAAGGAAACAAGAAAGCAGAACCTGGTGGTATCGCTGATGTTGAGTCTATGGAACTATTTCAAGAAGGCTTTTCCGGCCACGTGGATGCCCCAAGGGAGCAGCAGCTTCGGGGCTTTTCATGGGGACAGAGGGAGGTAGACCCAAAAGCCATTCTTCAAAGCACCAGCTCTTCACAATGACACCAGGAGAACACTGATATCACCAAAGCACATTTAAAGGTAAAAGTACCCATTTTCCAGGGTACTTGCTCAGTCGGTTAAGCGTCCAATTCTTGGTATCCTCTCAGGTCATGCTCTCACAGTTGCGGGAGTTCGAGCCCTGCATTGGGCTCTGCGCCAGCAGCACAGAGCCTGCTTGGGATGCTCTCTCTCTCCCTCTCTCTGTTCCTCCCCCTACTTGCTCTCTCTCTCTCAAAATAAATAAATAAACAAAAAAAGTACCCATTTTCCTTGTATGTTTCTGCTGGTAAGTGTAAAAAAAAAAGGGATAGGATAACAGGCTAGCAAGATATTTCTACTGCACTTCTAAAAATTTAAAAATTTTTATTTATTTTTAATAAATAATACATTGTCAAGTTAGCCAACCTACAGTGTGTACAGTGTGCTCTTGGTTTTGGTGGTAGATTCCCGTGATTCATTGCTTATATATAACACCCAGTGGTCATCCCATCAAGTGCCCTCCTCAATGCCCGTCACCCATTTCCCCTCTCCCCTGCCCCTCATCAACCCTCAGTTTGTTTTCTATATTTAAGAGTCTCTTATGGTTTGCCTCCCTCTCTGTGGACGATATTATGCTAAGTGAAATAAGTCAGTCAGAGAAAGACAGATATCATATGTCTTCACTCTTATGTGGAAATTGAGAAACTTAGCAGAAGACCATGGGGGAAGGAAAGGGGAAAAATCGTTTCTACTGCACTTAAAAATTTTTTTTTAATGTTTTAATTTATCTTTGAGAGAGAGAGAGAGAGAGAGAGGGAAACACAGAATCCAAGGCAGGCTCCAGCTCTGAGCTGTCAGCACAGAGCTGATGCAGGGCTTGAACCCATGAACCATGAGATCATGATCTGAGGCAAAGCCAGACACTTACCTGACTGAGCCACCCAGGCACTCCTCTACTGCACTTTTAAAAATACCCCTTTCCTCTTAAAAAAAAAAAAAAAAATCCCCAGTGGAACTGAATATTTCATAGGTGAAAGATTATCTTCAAGAATTTTTTTTCCACTGCTGAGTGCTGGCAAAGCCTTTCTGGTTACATGGGGTTCACCAAACTTTATCGAAGCCATTTGCATGTGAAGAAAAAACTTATTAAGTTAAGCATCTGTGCCCCCTCCCCAGGCTCACAGCAATCAGAAAACCTATTGAATCCCTCAGCATGGAATTCCGATACATCCGTAATTTGTTTACGTCAAGGAACAGACATTTGTGATTTTCCCAACTCCACTGAATTTTGGATGGACAAGCTTCTGAATTTCCAAACTTTCATTCTGTCCTTCATAATTTGTTTAAGGGACAGATCTCCTATTCAAGCAGTTTCTTCATTCGAGTGAAACCAGCGTCTTTTTTAGAAGGAGGGTGTGCCCAGGACCCATGTCATATACAGACTTGCTCTGGGAAGTTTAAGAAGACTTCAGAGATAGGATGAAACTTACCTTTGGTGGCTGGGTTGGGGGTGGGGTGGGGGAGGACACTGATTCTGGCCATGTGTGCATCTGGAGCCAAGGTCACTCACTTGGACCTGTCATTGATGTATTTTCTCATGTTTTAAGGTTTATGGTCGTGTGGGAGGGAGAGACAGAGAGATACTTAGGGCCAGGTCCTTTCTGCTCTAATGCCGGTTTTATTCGTATTATAGGCTAAGAAACATCTGAAGTGGTATTTAACAAGGCTCACAGCATAAAAGGGCCTGGGGACACTAAGGCACCACTATTTTTCTAATTTAGCATCTGTGTGTGTGTGTGTGTGTGTGTGTGTGTGTGTGTGTGTGTGTGTTTACAAAGGTTTGCATTTGTTTCTTTGAGGCTTAATTTCAAATTGTTCTGATTCATTGGAGTTTGTCTCCCTGGCACTAGACTCCTCCTCTGACTTACAGGGAACCCACTGGAGGTGAGGGTTTTGAGGAAAGAAGGGGCCAGCCTCCTCACCCCCACCCAGTTCCCAAGGACCCCTGTTCCTTCTTGGATGCCGGCACTCAACTGGAGCGGAGCCCCCTTGTGGCTTCCCGGACAGGGCACATGGTTGATTTTTCCAGAACCGATAGATATTTCTGGCTCTCCTCGCTTTTCTGGGCTTGCCCACAGCTGGGCAGAGCCATGGAACAAGCCCGAGCCAAAGGCCTGGAAAAGAAGTCACACTTGTGGCTTTGTGGCCAGAACCCTTGCGGGCTGGGCTGAGATTCTCCAAGCTTGCCCCTCCCAGGCTGTGACCCCGGAAGCCTCAGGTGGACACGGAGATGCCAGGAGATTGCATAAGCCGGGGACGCTGTGTCTGACGCTGGGTGGCCCTGGAAAGCTGCCTGTGCCGTGGTGGGATTTTGGAACAAGAGATTAACGTGCTGCTCTTGTTTGCTTCGGAGATTTCGGTGTTGCCTCACTGTGGCATCACTGTTGTGACACACACAGGCGGATGTCCCGTGTGATTGTCGGTGACTGGTGGCTCTGGCTGAGCCTGTGAAGGGTTTGCGCTGCGGCTCACTCCTCAAACTGTTCCCTTGCCTGCTGAGAAGGAGAAAGTGCTTTGCATGGTGAGAGGAGGGCCTTCTTACTATCACGGCACAGCTGTTGATTCGTGACCCGAGAGCCACTGTCCACTTCTTCCTTGTGACTGAACATTGGTTTCACTTGCATAATTGTCTCCAGTCACTTGGGGGCTGCTGGAAGAAAGCACCGTGGGCAGGGGTGGGGTGCTTATAGAGGACAGAAATTTACATCTCAAAGCTCAGGAGGCTGAAGTCTGAGATCGGGGCGTCCGCATGGTTGAGTCCCACCCCCCCACTCTCCCCCGGCCAGGTGGCAGACTACTGACTACCTATCGAAGGATGTTTGGTTGTTTCCAGTTTTTGGCTACTATGACGAGTAAGGCTTCGGTGAGCACCCGTGTATAGGCTTTTTTGTGCGAACGGAAGTTTTCATTTCCCTGGAATAAACACCTGAACACCCAAGACTTTGATTGTTGAGGAGTCATATTTAAGTTTAGGTTTGCAGGGAACAGCCAAATGGTTTTCCGGAGTGGCTGTGCCATTATTTTATTCCCACCCTGCATGTATTTTACTCAGCCTCTTCTTTTTCACTTGTCATGTTTTGTTTTCTTACTAACTTTTTTTGGTTTGAGATAATCTCACCCTTAATAGAAAAGTTGTAAAAAGAGTACCCTTCCAAGATTAACCAAATGTTAATTTCACCACATTTGCTATAGTATTTTTCTATATCTCTGTCTCTATCATCTGTCTATCATCTATCTATCTATCTATCTATCTATCTATCTATCTATCATCTATGTATCTATCTACCTATCTATTATCTATCTATCTATCTATCATCTATCATCATCTCTCGACTTATTATCATCTCTTTTCTGAACTGTTTGAAAGTATTCTGCAAACAGGGGCACCTGTTAGTCGGTTAGGCATCAGCTCAGGTCATGATGTCACAGTTTGTGAGTTTGAGCTCCGTGTCAGGCTCTGTGCTGGCAGCTCAGAGCCTGGAGCCTGTTTCCAATTCTGTGTCTCCCTCTCTCTGCCCCTCCCCCGCTCATGCTCTGTATCTCTCTCACACAAAAATAAACATTAAAAAATAAAAAAAAAAAAAAAGAAAGGGGGCGCCTGGGTGGCTTAGTCGGTTAAGCGTCCGACTTTCGCTTAGGTCATGATCTCGCGGTTCATGGGTTCGAGCCCCGCGTCGGGCTCTGCGCTGACTGCCAGCTCAGAGCCTGGAGCCTGTTTCAGTCTGTGACTCCCTCTCTCTCTGACCCTCCCCTGCTCACGCTGTCTCTCTCTCTCTCTCCTAGAAATAAATAAAACATTAAAAAAAAAAAAAAAAGAAAGTACGTTGCAAAAATAATGCCCTTTTACTTCTAAATACTTTATATTTTGGTGAGCCTCTCTTAAGAACAAGGACACTTATGTAACCATCATCTAGTGGTCAAAATTAGGAAATTTGACAATCATTATCTAATACACAAATGTTTTTCAAATTTTTTCCCTGCATTTTACAGCAATTTTTCCCCCACGGGCTCCCGTCTCAGATCGTACACACTGCATGCACTGGTCTTGTCTCTTGAATCTCTGTTCATGTAGAACATTTCCTCCGCTTATTTGTTTCTTTGTTTTTGTTTTTGGTATTTTGTGACACCAGCAAGAGGCTAGGCTTGTGTTTTTGTAGAACGCCTCACTTGCTCTTTGGTTTTGTTTCATGGCCTCTCTTTCTTCCCAACGCTCCCTAGAGTGTGCGCCCTTCCCTCCCCGAGCTAGCAGTGCTTTACACACGGCATATTAGTTACAAGAGGTGTGATAACGCTTCGTGGCCAGAAGGAGTGTCAACTTGGTCAGAAGACAGAGTGCTTCGATGTGAGCAGAGGAGCCTGATTTTCGGCTACAGAGGAAGGGGAGGATGAGCCCAGTACTTCCGTGTGCTACACTGTGGAGTGTGTTACCTTCTCTTCTGGTTCCTCACACGCGGCTGCCAAGCTCTTTTACAGACATCAAGGCTGAGACTGAGAGACCTAGTGGCGAGCCCCCGGCCCACAGCTGTGAATGGCAGGGCTGACCCTCAAACCTGGGTCGTTCTGACCTCAGAGCCGGCGAGTGCTCTTGAAGCTGGTGTGTTTGTACCTGGTGGAGATTGGCCCGTACGATGGGCACATAAGATATAAATTGTAGATATCCACAGAAAACTTGATTAACATTGTGTAATTTGAGCCACATTTGATTAAGACATGTCAACATGCCCGGTTATCATTTTAACAGGGAAGAGATAGGGGATTCAAAGGTAAATCTTTGAGACTTAAATATAAATATGTATGGCCAATGTGGTCAGTTAAAAAAACGGATGAATGGGGTCCCTGGGCGGCTCAGTTCATTCAGTGTCTGACCTCAGCTCAAGTCATGATCTCACGGTCTGTGAGTTCAAGCCCCACATTGGCCTCTGAGCTGACAGCTCAGAGCCTGGAGCCTGCTTCGGATTCTGTGTCTCTCTGTCTCTCTGCCCCTACTCCGATCATGCTCTCTCTGTCTCTCAAAAATGAATAAATATTAAAAGGGAAAACAAAACAAAACAAAACAAAAAACAGATGACCAAGTAAATGACCAAATAGCATGGTGCTCTTGGGGTTTGATCAGTAGAAAGTGAGGGCTTGGCATCTAAGACTGTGGGTTCTAGAGTCCAGTGTATCCATCTGATTCCTACAGCTCAAGTCCATTAGCTGTGCAGCACAGAACAGTGCTTTATCTTGGTTATGACGTGGCCACGGACTGACCAGGAAACAAGAAACCCTCATGAGTGGATAGCCTAAAAACCATACCACCAAGCAGAGGTAGTTAAAAAGTGCACAACGGAAGTATGATGTCCTTCCCATGTGATATTTTGAAGACAGGCCTGATGGCAAATATTCCAGCCTATTATCCTGCTACTTAAAGACCTTTCTTCCTTTCTTCCTTCCTTCCCTCCTTCCTTCCTTCCTTCCCTCCTTCCTTCCTTCCTTTCCTCCTTCCTTCCTTCTTTCCTTCTTTCTTCCCTCCTTCCTTCTTCTCTCCCTCCCTCCCTCCTTCTCCCCTCCCTCCCTTCCTCCTTCTTCCTTCCTTCCTTCTTTCCTTCCCTCCTTCCTTCTTGCTGACTCTTTCTCCCTTCCTCCCTCTCCTCTTCCCTTCCTCCCTCCCTCTCTCCCTTCCTTTCTTCCTATTTGTAAAATGTGGTCACCATAAGCAAAGAGGTGTCTGCGTGACCTTGGCCAAATCTAGGAAGTCTGGAAGCTGTGTGAAGAGTATACACCGGGTTGTGTCATCCCCTGCTCTCTCCGGTCCCCTAACCAGGACCCACGTGTGGTGACATGGGAAGCCATGGAGTTCCCTTCGTCTCCTCCATCTTCTCTCAACAAGTCCATCTCCTGACCCCTTATTTCTAGGCTCCTCTTGAACTAGTGGAGATGTCACGAGTCCTGAGTCCCAACTGTGACCCTACAAAGCTAAACATTTAATTCTGACTTCATAGGACACTTTTTAGTTTACAAAGCGCTTTCAACTACATTATCTCCTTCAATAAGCTATCAAGGAAAGGTGATAAGAAGCACAATAAAAATGATAAGAGACAGAAGACAAGCATGGGGAGACCCCCAAAAGCTGATGAGCCAGGGGTGAGGCCGGAGGGAGGAGGTGTGCAGGTGAGCAGGCCCCCAAGGTCAGGGCAGCCGGGGCAGAGGCCAGGTGGCACTTGACAGACAAAGTTGTTGGCCCACAGCCTCTGGTTCCCAGGACCCCTGCCCACTGCCCACGCCACTGGCACAGAGCGGGAACTGAGGCCTCCCTGAGAGATGTCCTTTGACAGACGCCTCCCTCCGAGGACCACTTTGTGATGCACTGCTCTGTAGGGGTCGGAAGTCTGTCCCCCTGGAGGTTTATCCTCAAGGACCTCATTTAAAATTGTGCTTTGCAGGGACACTTGGGTGGCTCAGTTGGTGATCTCATGGTTCGTGGATTCGAGCCCTGCATGGGGCTCTGCGTTGTGCAGAGCCTGCTTAGGATTCTCTCTCTTCCTCCCTCTCTCTAAATAAATACATAAACTTAAAACAATATAAGACCCTGCTCTGCAAAAGAAAAGAGTTGCGAAATTGTCTGGGCCTGGGCTTGTGTCTCTCTGGCCTGACCTTGACCTTTCCCACTCCTTATGAATGTGATCCACGGCCCATTACCTTCGGATAAGCTGTCCCAGCTGGACAGGGAGGGGTGCCAGAGAGCAGACTTCCCTGGATTACCCTCCCCCTCTCACCCGCCTTCCCGGTCATTCTCTGAAGACAAGTGAGAACAGAGAAGACTGTCCAGCAGCGCCGTGGGGAAGATTATTTTGAGCGAGGACTTTTTGGGGTCTTTACAGACGCTAAGAATGGGCTGCTGAGCCCAGTCACGTCTGGCCAAGCACGTCCTCGCCGGTTCAAGGATACAGCCTGGGAGGGGCAGTGGCGGCCCCAGAGCAAACGGCTCTCTGGCCCGTCCCAAGGCCGGCCTCGGGGAGGAGGGGTAGGGCTGAAGTGACAGAGTGAGGGGACTCCCTCCCACTCCTCCGGGAACGCAGGTGAGTGAGTGAGAACACGCTGCCGGGCGCGGGGCCCTGACGCCTTGTGTCTGCAGCACAGCTGGAGATGTGTGGGTGCCACGGCAGCGGGCCATGCCGGCGGTGGGACTGAAGGGCCACCACTGTTTGGTCAGGACCCTCTGCTCTCGAGGCTCCTCCCCAGGCCAGGAGCCTAGGTGTGTTCTGGGGCCCGACCCTCTCCTGACGACCCAGGTCTGTGCTGGGGGCGGGTGGGGGTGAGGAACGGGCAGACGGGAGAGCCCAGAGCTAAGTTCTGGCTCGTCTTACCGCCTTGGAAACGCCTTTCATTCTCCGGCGAATGGGGGGTTTCAAGGTCATCTCCAGCTGAATACACAGTGGTTTCAGTGTTCTTAGGTTAAGAACAGGCTTCATGGAGTCTGGGAAGCCCTTGCATGGACACACAGACGTACATTTCTTTCCAAATAGAGGCCATGGCTTCTTTAAATCTGCAAAGGGCACAGTGGCAATAACACTTGCAGAGCGTGCACTCTAGGCCAAGTACTGTTCTTGCTCTATATCAGGCCTCACATCAGCCCTCAGGTGCACAGAGAGGGTAAGTGATTTGCCCTAGGTTGCACAGTGGTCATGGGAGCTCTAAAGGCCAGGCTCTTGACCTTTACGGTACACGCAGGTAGGGAATGACCTTCCCAAGGGAATCCGACAACACCCTTGGTGTGTATTCTTGTCACCATTCAAGGCGTATGCACAAATACATGTAGACGTAAGGCTTTTTAGGTATAAATGAAATGTCACGCATGAATGTTCTGCTTCAAGTTCTTTCCGTGTCTGTGCGTACAGATTGACACCCTCCTCATAACAGGCGTGTGGCATACACATTATGCATTTCTATACTTTGTTTAACCGTTCCCTGACTTATAAGCACTTAGATTGTTTCCAGAATTTTGCTGTTAAGAATTATGTCACCTTCTATGCACATATGCACATGTGTGATTCTTTCAATGGGATAAAATCAAAGTGCAGCCACTTAAATCAGGGGCAGGTCTGCCTGGTTGTCCTGTTAAAGGCTCCAGGATCTTATGTTCTCACCATAAACTTCTAAGAGGGTCTGCTTTTATAATTAAAAAAAAATGCATTATTACTTAAATTTTTTAATGTTTATTTATTTTTGAGGGAGAGGCAGAACATGAATGTGGGAGGGGCAGAGAGAGAGGGAGACACAGAACCCGAAGCAGGCTCCGGGCTCTGAGCTGTCAGCACAGAGCCCAATGCAGGGCTCGAACCCACAAACTGCGAGATCATGACCAGAGCTGAAGTCAGATGCTCAACCCACTGAGCCACCCAGGTGCCCCCCCACCCTGCCAAAATACGTTATGAAGGACAATTTAGTGGTTTGAATCAAAATTTTACCAGCCCACCAAAGCAATCAAACAATGCCCAAATATATAGGCATAAAGATGATCTTTGCACAGATGGTAAAGAGCCAGAGGCCAAGTGAACTCCCAGCAAAAAGGTAATTGTTTAAAAATTCCTGGTCCCTCCATTCGATGCGCAAGGTGAGGATGGTTAGATGTGCCAGGAGGGACTCAGTGCAGGGAGGACGTGCATAGAGCCCGCAGTGCTCCCCCTCGGGGCTGTGCTCACCTTCACACAACCCCAGAGCCTGGGCCTGGCCCTGCACTGGCCCTGCACCACCTATGCTGATGTGGGGACGAAGGGCAATCCCACGGGTATCCCGCCCCAGCCATCGGGAGCCCGGGGTGGGCGCGTGCTTAGGGAGCTGAAGCCTCGTGGGGGTGCAGGCCAGCTCTGGGAAGTATGGGTCCCCACCGGGTGCAAACAAGCTGAGCACCAGCCTCACCTGCAGCGGGAGGGCCACCTGCCTTGTCGATGCCTTTCCTCGGGCTCTGCTGCAGCCACATGGCCGGGGGACTGGCAGCAGGAGGCTGTGAGCCCCCGACCCCCAGGAGGAAGGCCGTGCAGCGTTCCAGAAGCCTCCCAACACCATGGCTCACGTCGGCCGCATACCGTACTATACACTGCAAAGAGTTTGGGCAGACACAAATTACTTTTATAATTTAAAAAAATAATAAGGGAAATAGGAAAAAAAATTCAGTATGTGTGTAGAGAAAGCCCTGACCCTGAGAACAAATAAATGGGGGGAAAAAAAACCTCTCACATTAGTCTGTAAGTTTCTTTCTTTTTTAATGTTGTTTGTTTATTTATGTTTGAGAGAGAGAGAGAGAAAGAGAGAGAGAGAACACAAGCAGGGGAGGGGCAGAGAGAGAGGGAGACACAATCTGAAACAGGCTCCAGGCTCTGAGCTGTCAGCACAGAGTCCGACGTGGGGCTCGAACCCACAAACTGTGAAATCATGACCTGTGACCTGAAGTCGGACGCTTAACCACCTGAGCCACCCAGGCGTCCCAGTCTGTGAGTTCTAATTTAAAATATCTGGGGAGGAGAGAGAGTGTTAGGAACTTCGATAATTTGTCTTTATTTCCCATTCATTGCAAGGGCAAAGGGAGGTGGGCAGGAGCGCCTGAGTGCCCACAGGGGCCTGGGCTATGCTTGTCCCAAAGAATAAAGAGAAGGCCAGTGGCACCATGCCACCTGGGAAAGGTAGGTGCCACCGGGGTGGCGAGGTGGGTAGGTTGGTCAGTTTGTCTTGAAGAACGCCAAAGACAGCATGGGACCCTGGGAAAGTGGTGATGGGAACGTGTTCTCCTGCCTTCCCGTCTTCCTGATGCTCTTTCGGATGGACAATCCTACCTCAAAGGCTGTCTGAGACCCGCGGGGGCAGGGGAGGGGGAGCGGGTGTGGGGCTTCACTCCCCAAATTCCCAGATGGAGGCAGCTGACCAGAAGCCAAAGGGAAAGACTTGACTCCCCTCTAGGCATGAGGCCAAGTACAAGCTGGCCACAGTGTCCCCCAAAGATCTGCGGCCCAGAGGGACATGAAGGGCCTGGGTCTATGCTGGGGGACTGATTTGCTCCAGGCGCTCCTAGCCAGGACAACCGTCGCTGGTCCTCACGCTTCTTCCCTCCCTCAGCTGAGGGTCATCGTTCACCAGCCCAGTTCCAGCAAACCTACAAATATGGAAAACCAGTAGAACTACAGACCACAAAGGAATGGAAATCATAAAAGCCACTTGTCAGCAGACCCCCTTCTGGCTCATGTTTAAGGACACATCTTTATTTTTTTTAATGTTTATTTTTGAAAGAGAGAGAGCGCGCACATGTGTGCACATGAGAGAGCATGAGCAGGGGAGGGGCAGGAGAGGGGGACAGAGGATCTAAAGCCAACTCTGTGCCGACAGCAGAGACCCCATGCGGGGATCGAAATGAGATCATGACCTGAACTGAAGTTGGACACTTAATTGACAGAGCCACCCAGAGGCCCCTGCTCAAGGAACACATCTTAAAGGAGTCTGCATGAGGTCAGAGAAGAAGTCTCAGCACCATTGAATATCAGTCCAAAGGCAGGCACTTTGAGCGAAGGGCACTAACTAGAGAGTTGAGGGCGAGAACAGCATCTCAATCTCACTCTGAAAAACAGGGGAGAAAGTAATGTGGGCAGAAAATTCCAAGGAGAGAAGTCAGGGCCAGGAAGGTGGTAAGGTGAGTTTGGGACAGGGGCGCCTGGGTGGCTCAGTCGGTTTAGTGAGCGACTCTTGGTTTGGGCTCAGGTCACGATCTCACGATTCATGAGGTCTGGCCCCTTGTTGGGCTCTGTGATGTGGGTGCAGAGCCTGCTTAGGACTCTCTCTCCCCCTCTCTTTGTCCCTCTTCTGCTTGCGCATTCTCTCTCCCTCTCTGAGTAAATAAAAATTTTTGAAGATGTGTTTGGGAGAAGCACACAAGCAGAAAAATGTAAGCAGCCTAAGAAGCAGGCAGGAAACAGGAAGGAAAAAAAGCCTCGAGAAGCAGCCAGAGAGCGTTGGCAGGTTCAGGACTCGGGGAGAGGGTGGAGAAGGGGGCGGCCTCTGCTGGGGTCCTAGGCGGAATGTGGGAGGCTGCCCTGCATGGAGTCTCCACATGCTTTGGGAAGCAGGGGACGCCAGGACCACAGACTTTAGAGCCAGCGTGTCAGCTGGTCTTGATTCATCAGGAAGTAACTGAGAGGTGACAGGATGTGCTCCTGGCCTGATGGCCGGGGAGGAACAGAGGGGACACAAATCCTTTCTCTGATTTTTCAGGGCTTTCCTTCCACCTCCGCGTTTCTTGTGGTTGGAGGCTCAGTCCTGGGTTTTGCAGAGCCTGCCAGCCACGAGGTGCTCGGTCCGGACTCTAAACGACGCTTTGTGTGCCTTCTCTTACACATGCAATATGCCTGGTTCTATATTTGTCAGCTCATGAATTTCATTCACAACATTTGCCTCTTAATGACTGGTTTCTGGGACACCTGGGTGGCTAAGCATCGGACTTCGGCTCAAGTCATGATCTCATAGTTTGTGGGTTCAAGCCCCACATTCGGCTCTGTGCCGGAGCCTGCTTCAAGTTCTATGTCTCCCTCTCTCTCTGCCCCTCTCCCGCTCATGCTGTGTTTTTTTCTCTCTGAAATTAATAAACACTTAAAAAATAAAAAAAAAGATTATACTTAGCGGGGGGAAAGACTGGTTTTCTGCATAGTGTAGATAAAGCTAGGTCAGCAGACTTACCAGGTCCATGGCAATGCCAAGCATGCTCCGCCGCTTTCTTCTCACTCTCACTCAGGTGCTACCAGGCAGGGTCTTTTTATCATCCCTCTGCAGGTGACAGCAGCCCCCAGGCAATACCCCGAGTCGCCCAGCTCAGAAGCAGGGGTGGAATGGAGACCCAGAGGCTGGCCTTGCCCTGCCCTCCGGACCCTGGCTTCCTGACCCCTTACCTCGTGCTTGGACCCGGGCCTCTCCCATGATGCCCAGTCACTGCCGTCTGTTGTGATGACAACAGCTGCTGGAGAGGGTGTGTGGTGGCTCCGCGTGTGGCCTTCGGCCCCCTGCCTCCTCCATGGCTTGCTGAGGGCTCTGGTGTGGTCAGCAGCTCTAACCCCGCTCTATGATGTGGTGGGATAACCAGCTGGGAGCCGGCTTGAAGCAGTGAGATCTCCAAACACGAAATCTTGAAATGTAACAAGATAAGGCAGGGCTCATTCACTTACGTGTTTTTTTTTCTTCTAATTTTTAAAAAATGTTTTATTTATTTTTTGAAAGAGAGAGAGGGTAAGCAGAATAGGGTCAGAGAGAGACAGAGAGGGACAGAGGATCCGAAGCGGGCTCTGCACGGACAGACTGACAGCACAGAGCCCAACGCGGGGCTCGAACTCATGAACCACGAGATCATGACCTGAGCTGAAGTTGGATGTTCAACGACTGAGTCCCCCAGATGCCCCATTCACTTACCCTTTTAACAAAGATTTGCTGATCACCTGCGAAGTGCTAGGCATATTCTGGACACGAGACCTCAGCCCTCATGAAGCTTCAGCCCTGATGGAGGGGACACAGATGACCATAAAGTGTAGTGGTTTCCTATAGGTGACCAACAGCGGGACAAAGACAAGACCCTGGGAGGGAAGGTGTCTCAGAGGAGTGACCTGAGCGAGGTCAGGGGTCTCTGAGAAGATAACATCTCGGTGGAGCCCCAAGTGGTGAGGGAGGGTCCTCACTGAGGGGAGTCCAAGCAGATAGCCCACAGCCAGGTGCTGAGTTTGTGGGACGGGGGAGCGGCTGCAGTCAGCACAGTCCCAGACAGCCGGCTCCTCCTGGCTCCAGCCGCAAGGAGAGGCCCGCGGTGTGTCCCAGGGGCCCGCCTGGTTGACAGGAGACGGGCCTGGTCCTCGCCTTCACCCCAGAGAAGAGCAGGCCCCCTCCCCATCCCCACCTGCTGGGGCTGCTGGCTTCGGCAGGTGCAAACATTGTTTTTAGACAAGAACGACAAAACGTGAGATACCCCTGAAATAGGGAAATCATCTATCGGTTTTTTTTTTTTTTTTTTTTTTTTTTTTTATTTTGAGGGTGAGAGAGTNGAGAGAGACAGCGTGAGCAGGGGAGGGTCAGAGAGAGAGGGAGTCACAGACTGAAACAGGCTCCAGGCTCTGAGCCGGCAGTCAGCACAGAGCCCGACGCGGGGCTCGAACCACGAACCGCGAGATCATGACCCAAGCGAAAGTCGGACGCTTAACCGACTAAGCCAACCAGGCGCCCCCATCTATCGGTTTTTAATCCAAATACCTACCGAGGTGGGGGCTGGCCACAGAAAAGCCCACGGGTCAGCCACAGCCTGGGTGGGACGGGTCACCTCTGGCCACGTCAGGCGTCCTGTGGTGGGGCTGAGCAGAAGGGCACTGGGCACTGGGCACTGGACGGGCTGCCCGGAAGGGCACCCGGCCAAGCGTGTGTTGAAGTCGGAGATGTGTTACTAGCACAGCTGCAAAAGAGTAAATAAACGGAGGGAAGGAAAACAAGAAAAGAATAAACTTTGTTAATAATCCAAGGATTATGAGAACCTAATCTGCCTATTTTCTTCTTTTTTAAAATTTTTAACGTGTATTTATTTTTGAGAGGGTGGGGAGGGGCAGAGAGAGGAGACACAGAATTCGAAACAGGCACCAGGTTCTGAGCTGTCAGCACAGAGCTCAACGCGGGCCTCGAACTCACAAACCATGAGATCATGACCTGAACCGAAGTTGGACACTTAACAGACTGAGCCACTCAGTCTGCCTATTTTCTAAAGCCATTGCTTTGGAAGCAGGGCATGGGTTCGATGCCGCCTGGTGAGTTGGTGAAGGTGTTCAGCACAGACGTGGGAGAAAGGCAGTGGGAAAGTGGTTGGAGGAGGCTTACGGGGAAGAGGCTGGCATTACTGGGTAGCACGGTGCTTGCACCTTTCCCGGACTCCCTTTTGAAACGGTTGCTGGGCATCACTTATCTACCCACACCCCTGGGAGACCATGATGAACAGCATGCTCACGCCCTCATTCCAGCTCCGGGCCAGGAGCGCAGACCATTAAGCGCTTGCTAGCACAGGGCGGGGCTGAGGCTTGTTTTCAGGCCGGCGGAGTCCAAACCCACTGTGCTGGGCAAAAGACCAACGTCCGGGCGGGCCAGCCCTTGGCAGCTTGAGAAGGTATGTCTGCGGTCCCCACTCTCCTCCATCTCTTTAAAGACTCTTCTTTCTTTCTACTCCTTTTCCCAGCAGAGGCCCGCCCAAGAAGGAGGGTTCTCTCCCAGAGTGCCAGGAAAGGGCACCCTGCTTCAATAAAAATCGCCTGAGCTGATGCATGCCCTCCGGGAGCATGTATGAATGAGTGGATGTGTGTGTGTGTGTATTGACCTGTTTAAGGTTCTGAGACGTTTTTTGGCCATTTTTAAAAAACGTTTATTAATTTTGAGAGAGAGAGAGGGAGGGAGGGAGGGAGGGAAAGAGAGAGAGAGAGAGAGCAGAGGAAGGGCAGAGAGAGAGGGAGACACAGAATCCGACGAAGCAGGCTCCAGGCTCTGAGCTGTAGCACAGAGCCCCAATGCAGGGCTTGAACTCATGAACCGTGAGATCATGACCTGAGCTGAAGTCAGTCTGAGCCACCCAGGAGCCCCTTCTTTTGGCCATTTCTAAGTGGGTGGTGAGGACAACTCACTTCCCAGGGAGAGTACCCACCCCCGTGAGGGGCAGAAGCCAGGGGAAGAGCCACATCCATTTCAGAGAATGTCAACCAACTCTGCCCACCAAGAAGTTTCTAGAAAGGAGGCTAGGGACCAGGGACTAGGCAGTCGGTGGGAGGAGGGTCGAATCAGGGCCAAATCTGCCCAGTAGGTGTGGATGCGGGCTCTGCAGAGGGTACACCAGGCCGCTGTAATTCCCCTCCTAAGAAGCCATGTAATGCACAGCTGAATTCAGAACGAGCTCCCAAGAGCTGCTCAGAGTGACTTCGCCCAGAGGATGAGTTCCCCGCCCCCCCTCCCAGTTTCCCAGGCTGGAGAGAAGGGCGGGGATCAGGCAGGAAAGAGGAGGGCACAGCATAGCTACTATCGAAGATACTTCCTGTTTGGGGTTTTTAGGAGCTCACAGAGTTGCAAATCCATTGGTCATTATTCCCCTTTGTGGACCTCCCTCCTCCTTCCCCAGCCCAGAGAGGAAGATGTCTTGGACTTGGGCAGCAGAAGCC
Source organism: Hyaena hyaena (assembly GCF_003009895.1). Classification (NCBI taxonomy): domain Eukaryota; kingdom Metazoa; phylum Chordata; class Mammalia; order Carnivora; family Hyaenidae; genus Hyaena; species Hyaena hyaena. Next base: position 3,528,257 of record NW_024080662.1, read on the forward strand.
CTTGGGGAGACTGCACCTGGGCATACTGAATCGGGCTAGGTGGGGTTCCCTGTCGGCAACTTTGGGTGGGGAGACAAGGGAAGCGTCCCATGGAAAGGACCTAACTGAGGCCGTCTTGTGTCCTGTGGGGCGGATGTATTTGTACAGCTTGTGGTCCCTGAGCCCTCTTAGGAGAGGGAAATACCTTTTACTCAAATACCTCCAAGTACTAGGGAGAATCCAACATCTGGCTTTTCACAAAACCAAATGAGATTTGGGTTTTCTTTTTCATGGCATCAGTTTTGTTTTGATGGGCTAGTCTGGTGAATCCAAAAAGTCCATTTTTTTAAAGATAAATATCCTATAATAATGATTGTCAAATTTTCTGATTGACATTGATTATGTGCTGATTTATGTAGTCTGTAGTCTTTTCCTTCCTTCCTTCCTTCCTTCCTTCCTTCCTTCCTTCCTTCCTTCCTTCCTTCCTTCCTTCCTTCCTTCCTTCCTTCCTTCCTTTCCAATTGAAAAAGAGACCTGAATGATTTGGGATTAGGTAATTTCTCACTTTTAGTTGCCAGTGTTGGTCTCTGCTATGGAGGAGGGCTCCTGTATGGAATGGAGGGGGATCTGTGCACAGTTAATTCACATCATGCACTCGGCAGAAGAAATAATTGTGTTGCTTAGAGTTGCTGTATCGCTTAAGAGAAGAATGTGATCTCCCTCTTCTGCGTTCATTTCTCCATTTATCTTTTTTCTTTTTCCAGATGAGGGTTGACCTAGAAGATGACGCTGGCCAAGTCTGCCAGGAAGTTCCAGGACACCCGGAGGCCACCAGACTGGAGGAGGTGCCAGGCCATGCTGAGGACGCCCTTGGCCAAATGGCACTCTGCCTGGTTCTTCCTTTCCTTATCATCTCCCCCCACCCCGCCCCAGACAGGATGGAGGAGATGGTGTCAGGAAGTGCTAATTGTCTTATAAAGTATAACTGCTAGTGAGAAAGGAAAGGGTAAGGAAGGGCTCCCTGCTTGCCTTTCTTTCCCTCTTTTTTCCTCCTTTCCTCCCTTTCTTCCTTTGTCCTTACTTGCTCCATCCACAGCTCTCTGGAGCAGCTCTACATCCCCAGCGGTTGGCATATAGGTGCTGAGGATGCTTAGGGACCAGTGTGCGGGGCGATAGATGTGAAAACAAACCAGCATGATAGAATGTTCTGGAATATGAGAGGCCTGTCGTGGCAAGGGTTCGGCTCATATGTGGTCCGTCCTGCGGGGGTGGAGGTGGGAGAGAGGAAAATTGGGAGGGATTGGGAAGCTCCAAACCATATCTCACCTCCCAGACGCATGATGCTGGGGATTACACGGGGCCAGCCCCTCGGCTGGGAAGGGGCAGGGGCTGGGGGTGGGCGTTACGTTTTGAAAGTTCATGACCACTTCTGAAGGCTTATCAAAATCTATGCCGGCTTTCAGCGTATGGAATTTATTCTTGCTGGGCTCCTTGGCCAGCGCATGAGGTTGTCAGCCCTGGGATAGCCAGCGGGGCCCAGGACGCTTCCTTGTTGTGCACCAGGGGCTGCCTCTGCTGATTAAATCGGGGTTCAAACCAGTTCCTCCTGACTTCTCTGTCACGCTTAGTATGGCTGGCACCCTTCTAGAAGCTTCCTTCACCTTGAAGTTTTCTCAGGAGTTGCTCCTTCTTCCTCCACCTGGTCCTTGGATGCTCGTCAGGGCTGCCCTTGGCTCTGCGCTTAGCCCTGCCCTTGGCCCCTTCCTTAGCAAAGAGCTGGTGGCCATGCCTCACTTTGTCTTTAAGCTGCTCTTCAGTGCCCTTGGCTCTAGCTGCCCTTCCCAGGGCCTTCCCCTTCTCTCCTGTTGGCTTCCTTTATAAACAGGGTTAGTGTTCTTTCATGCTTTTTTTTTTTTTAACTCAAAGGAATACATGTGTCTAGTTTGCAAAATTGGTACAGCTGAATACTCTTCCAATGCTGGTGCAGACGAAAAGGTAGGGCCAAAGGATTCTGTTAGTTTTGGACATTTTTAAAAGTGAAGCTTTAAAAAAAAAAAAAAATGCAGTGCCTGGGTGGCTCAGTTAAGCGTCTGACCTCGGCTCAGGTCATGATCTCACAGTTCCCGAGTTCGAGCCCAGCATGGGGCTTTCTGCTGTCCGCACAGAGCCTGCTTTGGATCCTCTGTCCCATTATGTCTCTGCCCCTCCCTGACCTGTGCACACGCGCGCTCTCTCTTCCTCTCTCTCAAAATAAATGAATAAACTAAAAAAAAAAAAAAAAAAGGCAGCTCCAAGCCCACACAGTGTGGTCTCATGTACCTGTGTTCTAACTGTTTGAAGACACCTGGAGGCACCCCCATCCCAAGAGGCTGTGTTCCTGCTGCCCCTTTTTATAGCCTAGTGAGGAAAGGGGTGAGAACAGGCACTCTTGCTGTGGGGGGTACGTGGGGGGGGGTCGTCTCGCAGGAAAAGTGTGGAGTCGTCAGACTCCCTGAATTCTCCGTGCTCTTTTCTTCTTGTTTTGATTTTGGTTGTTTTAGGAATTTGTTGCAGGGAGAGAGGGATCCCTAGAGGAGGGTCCTGGCCAATAATTGGGACTAGCTCACGGTCCCCAATGAACATCTAAGCTGTGAGAAGAAGTAAGGAAATCACCCATCTATTGTTGAATGATTATTCACTGAATATCACCAGCAAAGTCCTGAGGTGACATGATATATACATGGTTCCAGAAAATAACATGAGATAGAAAGATAAATGATTATGGACCACTGGAGTTATAAGTAGGGAAGAGCTGGGGCACCTGGGTGGCTGGGTCGATTAAGCATCTGACTTCGGCTCAGGTCATGAACTCACGGTGTGTGGGTTCAAGCCCCATGTCTGGCTCTGTGCTGACAGCTTAGAACTTGGAGCCTGCTTCGGATTCTGTGTCTCTGTCTCTCTGCTCCTCCCATGCTTGCTCTCTCTCTCTCAAAAAATAAATAAATAATAATTTTAAAAAGTAGGGAAGAGCCAATTATTTAGTTACTGAAGCAGCTAGACTGACCCAGTGTTGAGTGAGTGCATCTGGAGAAGGCGGTGGGGAGTGGGAAGGCAGGATTCCCTGGGGGATGAATCAGAAAAGAGTGTTGGCTCATAGCTGTGTCTTGTTGGGAATTGCCTTCAAAGGGAACCACCTAGAACCAGGAGATGCTTCCTCCCTAGGACAGAACACCTAACAGTTCGCTGCCGTCGGGGGTCCAAAGCCCAGGTGATTCACTGGGGCACGTCTTGGTCTTCCCTGCCCAACTAGATGGTCAATGGGCAAATACCGCAGCCACAGGTGAGAAGAGCATGAAGGTCAGGAACACAGACTTCAGGGATGAGGGTCAAGTCCCTCCACCAGGTGAGCCCCATACAGCAGCAGCCATGCTAGCCCAGAGTAAGGGGATGTAGAATGGGCAGAGGAAGAAGCAGAGGGCTGCGTTACTCAGCTGTGTACCTGAGATTGGAGACTGCAGTCTATTCCACTAGTCCTTCTCTTTAAGTTCTCCCAGGACCAATCGGAATCCTGGAGGAAGTAGAATCAACAGCACAAGGGGCTGATTGTGACGGACGCCTGGATTCCCTCCTCCTCGGGCCCATGAATTCACTTATTCCCCCAGAGACTGGGCGCGTTGTCTGGAACTGCCCTCATCATATGGGCACTTACCTTTGAAGAGCCTGTACGGCTTTTGAAGGTAGATTCTTGTCTTTCATATCCTTGGGAGCACCATTTCCCAAAATGTATATCTGGTTCATGATTTTAGATGGTGTATGGGTGAATGTTAGGATTGATTATTACTGCTTTTGAATTTCAAGACTTGGGCAAATTATCCAGGACCTCACAATTCCCTCCAGGTGGAAGATGTGTGATATTCCTCAGACACTCCCGGCTACCCAAGAACAAAGGAAAGGGGATTAGGTGCTGGTCATGGTGATGTGGGAAACTGAGGCAAATGAAAAATGAAATTCCTTCCCAAATAATTCATTCTTAATGAACGTGACATCCCTCCAGGAGCTCAGTTACCTCGATGATGACACTTTACTGGGGGCAAAAGAGAATCTTGGCTTCACATTATCCTGACCCCCCACGATCCTGTAAGTCTACTTTAACATATAAAAATTTCTTTGGAAACATCCTTTATCTCGACTCCCCCAAGATATATGCTGGGAATCACACTCCAAGTGTATGACACCTGATGTACATCTGAAGGGTCTCATGACTGAGGTTTTATTAAATGGTAACAAATGGCATCTTCCTAACAACACCGGGCCCTCAAGGTCCTGGAAACCTTGCTTCTGAAATACCTTAGAGACTTACTCTACCTTAACCTCCTCCCAACTTGAAGATATATGATCAGTTACCTGTGACAACCCCAGTGCAGCTCTTCCTGCCCATGGGTCCTGTCCCCGTGCTTTAATAAAACCACCTTTTTGCAACAAAGCCATCTTCAAGAATACGTTTTTGGTCATTGGCTCAGGTCATTTTTCACCCTCACCAGAAACCTCCATCAGTGGGGATGGTCGCCCAGCAGTGTGAAAGTACTGAATGCCACTGAACTTTGCAGTTAGAAATGGTTGAGATGCTAAGTTTTATGTTATGTATATTTTTAAAAAATGAATTGCTATGAAAAATTATAATTGCATGATGTGGCTCAAATTGAGGAGGCCCCCAAGTTTGGAAGACACTGTCCCAGCGTCACCTGCATGAATTTCCATTTCTGGGCAAAAATGCTCCGGTAAACAAGCAGGTAGAAAGAGGAGAATTGACATTTGTCGAGAATTTCTGTACTAGTGCTATTTTGGCTCACTTAATTCTAACACTGTGGTGTAGGGACCAGCCCAGGTGCAGCTGGGGACACTGGGTCCCTTGGCCAGTATGTGGCTAGACTACCTTTTCACACCGGGCAGCCCACCCCCACGCTGAGCTCTCTGGGGTGCCCTGCACTGCTTCCTGAAGATTCCATTTCATCTTCCAGCCATTGGATTCTGGAAAAAAAAAATCCCACCCCTTTGGGATTTTGTATCTCAAGGACATTAAGGTGGAGAAGCATGAGTTGGGGACCAAGCAGTACGTAAATAGTGGAAACCAATGTCTTTCACAGCACAGCACACACACCAGAGCCAGAGACAACTCTGGGTCTGAGCCTTTGGCTCAGGTTTGAGTGTGATGTAGTCACAGCATTCCCCACGAAAACAGATGCAGCACCCCCTCGCTGTGGACAACACAAAAGTGCGGAGGGAAAAAACCCACCACCACAAAGCACCTGTCAGCATTGCCTTAGAAATAAGCATATTTCACCTTTTGGTCCATAGATTTACCAGTTTTTACTGGGCATACTCACACACATGATATATTTTAAAAATGGGCCTTACAATACATAGTTTCACTACCTGGTTTACAACTAAATATATATATTGTGAACATTTTCTTTTTACAACAGTTAAAATACTTGCAAAGTATGGAGAAAACATAATTTATTATTTTTTTTTATGTTTATTTTTGAGAGGGAGGGACAGAGCGCAAGCAGGGGAGGGGTAGGGAGAGAGGGAGTCACAGAATCCAAAGCAGGCTCCAGGCTCTGAGCTGTCAACAGAGCCCGACGTGGGGCTTGAACTCACGAACTCTGAGATCATGACCTGAGCAGAGGTTGGAAGCTTAACCAACTGAGCCACCCAGGCGCCCCTAAAGATGAGTTCTTGATTGATTTTGATCAACTCTACTCCTCAGTTTAGCCTCGGTTTCACGTTAAGAGTAGCCTTTAATAATCTGAAGATAGAATTCAATTATTTAAAGGAAAATAAGAAGAAACCTTTGGTAGAGAAATGTGTACCAAGAAACAGAACTTGGCTACAATGTAGGTATGGCTGGCCTTTTTTAAAGAAGTTTTTTGAAGAGGAGAGGGAAGAGGAAAGTAGTTGGGACTTTATGAAAATGCTAGGGACCGTGATGAAAATCCATCCTCCATTTCAAGGCAACTAACAAATGATCATCTTTCAGTTAGGACATTAGAGTGACAGCCTTTACAGGTTATGGAACTTGCATGGCAAATATTGCATCCGCCAATGTCTGTTAACAGTAACTTTGTATAGCGAGACAGATGCCAGCTATCGAAAAAGTGATGCTTGAAGACAGTGTTAATTCTGGAGTCCTGGAAACCAGGAGGTACTCATCCATCACGTGGCCATCTGGAAGGTAAGGACACTTGGTCATTAAAGGAAATCCCTGCAGGAGTTGATCCTGCACACATGGCATATCTACACTGGCCAAAAGTCAGTTGGGACCACACATTTGACCAGTACAGTGTGCTCCTGGGACCGACAGCACCGATTACATGGAATTGAGACTCCCCTGAGAAACCATCTTTCCCCACAAGTTGACACAAGTCTCCTATTAACTTGGTTTTTCCTGGACACGTGCTCTCACACCTGGACACGTACCCCAGCCAGTGAAAATGGCCGGGATGCAGCAGAACTTGGTTAGGTGTTGATGATAAGGAGACAGCAAATTTTGAGGCCCAGGTTCCAGGAAGAAAATGCGGTTTCCGCCCACCCACGCTCACCAAACGCCTATCCTGGGCCTGACATGCAGGATGTAAATGGAAAAGCCACACTCCCCATCTGGGTCAGGGGTCCCATCTTGTACTCAAGGGATGCCTTTGCCTTCATTTCATTTTTGGACTTGACCATTTGCAATTTCTAACATCTACATGGCCAGAATATGGGAGGCCTCTGAACTTGGGTGCACCTAGAAATCTGACTCAGGTCGGGGCAAGGAGAGAAACTTCTGGACTCTTGCTCTCCCCTGGGCCCCTGCCCTTCTTGTTACTGTTTTCCTCAAATCAATACAAATCAGCAAGACAAGGTCAAGACCATTCACCAGGAGATCCACGTGGGGGCCTTTGAGGATCCTGAGGTTCCCAAAGAGGGAGGTCGAGCCTCAGGTGAAATTCAAGGACATGAACTGGACTTAGGTGGGCACTAACTGAGTTGTCGGTGGGTCTCCCTGCCCACAAGAAAAGGACACGGAGGGCATCTCTTGGTGTTTAAGAGGTCGGAGCAAGGAAGCCCACATACTATAAAATGTCAAATGGGCTTGAAATAACTGCCCACCTCGAAGGCGACATTTCTGAGGCAGTAAATATAAATAGAAAGGACGCACACGTGCCCACCCCATCTGGGGTCCTTGATGCTTTCACAAGCAGCACTTGGGCTGCTAGGATCCAGCAAGCCGTGAGGAAAGAGGAGAGACCCCGTTAACCAGGTGGCCACAGGCAGCTAACTTGAAATGGCAAAAGAGGGGACTATCCGCTCACCACACCCCGGGAGAAAGGTCTGAGGAAAGCAGTGAAGCCGGCCGCGCCAGCACTTGCACATGGAACATCGCTTGGGCAGCCAGGTGCCGTGGGGCACAGACTCACAGTTCCTGAAAAGGAACAGATAAGGTGACGCATATGGGCTTTCACCCTCCCCCTTTTCTCCCAACCCCCTCCCCCTTAAATGGCTTGCTTACTCTTTGCGTGAATCATGCTCACAGTTCCGGCCATAGAAGGAGGGGGGGCAGGCACAGAAGGACCCCAGCATGCAGGTTCCCCCGTTCAGACAGCAGGTTTTGTTTAGCTCCTTACCTGGAACGTAAGAAGAGGCGGCTGAGAGGGGAACTGAAAAGCTGAGGTCCCGGAAAAGCAAAGGTTATTAATACAGGGCTAACAGCTTGGTGTCCCCAGTGCTTGGAGATGCCTAAGCATGTGACCCTTACAAAATAGGACTCTGCTTTTTCGGATGTTGCTTTGCTATTTGCACCTCTGAGCAAGCAAAGCTTTTCTTCGTGCTCAGGCCAGGGGTCGTTCCCAGAGAATCAGGGGGGAAACCGAGTCCCAGGGAGGTGAAGTGCACGCTGCGGGTCTGCCTTCCAGAGCGAAGACCAGCCCAACCACTCGCCCGGCTTCAGAATCAGGTGGCCACTCAGGAGACAGAACGTCAGAAAGATAGAAAGCGTGGAGGACCAGGACGGCGACAGCACACTGTAGGCCTAAGGCAGGTGGGTCTTACTGTCCTGGATTCCAAAGGACGACACCAACTGCAAAGATCGATGGCGAACTGCAGGCTCCTCCTGGGACCGGATGCCGTCATCTCTTAAGGCGGGGTCTCCCTGAGAGGGACGTGCAAGTTCATGGGGGTGGCCCAACCCTGAAGGACAAAATCAACTTGGTGGGGTCAGTATTGCAGGCCACGTGAAAATTGCTACTGATCAAAATAACAAACAGTCCCTCACCGGCAGCGACGAATTTCAGTTCAAACGCTTTGGAAATGGCCACGATCAAAATCACACTGGGAGGAGGAAATCAAACATCCGTTAGCAAAACAAAGAAAATCAAATTCGTCGCGTTAACACCTGGGCTTTCTCAACACAAGGAGATCACAACACAGATCACTAGGGAGAAACTGTAGAGCGCCACCTTTGTTCCTCTTTCCTTTCTTGTTAAATGGCTAATTCATGAAGCAGCATCAAGAATGATTGAGAATAAAAGCTGCCTAAAAGGCATTTCTTTCCAATATGTATTATGACTTCTTAGGCTCTGTCCTCATCAATACATAATCTTAAGTAGGCGAAAGTCTCTTGGTTTCGATTTCACAAACACGCCGTAACATTCTGTGTAATTGATGAATCACATCTCACAAACCATTTCATTTAAACCAGTCACTTAGAAGACTTGAAGCTTAAAACAAATTCCCCCACCCCCACCCCCATCATTCTTCAGGGTTCTGCAAATATTGAATCTGTCTGTGCCTTTCAACTTCTCAAAAGCCAAGTTTTCATGTGGTTGTGATACTGATCTTTTCTCACACAAGAGAGGGAAGCCCTAGTCACTTCATAGACGGCGCCATTACCCCAACTGAAAATGCTCAAAGCCAACAACAATGCTGGATGGAACTCTTAAGTGTGAAGTTCCAGGTCTCTCGGGAAAAACAGCATCACGGCTGGCGGCTCTTTTAAGGTTTGCGCAGGATGAAGTCAAACGACCCAGAGGCGTAGACCATTATTTCTGAAGCTGGCAAGCTCTAGGGATCAAAAGTTCACATTCAAGATGGGTTCATACCTGCACGAGAAGCGATCCATCTTTCTGCGGTCCATAGCTCCTAACACATTAGGGTAGCAATGTTAGCATGGCTTTAATTCACAGTCATTGCTAACACCTAAGGGAAAACATTGATTTCTTGAAGTGAAAATGGGAGTTTAGAAAGAAGGGTATCCCGGCTGAGAAGGACGCTTTGCCCAGAAGTTCTTAGGAGAAGCAGGAGCCAGGATGTCCGGGGAGACTGGGGGCTCATCGCCGAGCTCAGTCCTGAGGAATGCTTTGACCTAAGCCGGGGACCAGCCTTGCTGGGGACTCTCCTTCCTCAACAACAACGCAGGGCGCCAGGGAGGGCCCTCAGGTGGGCGCGGAGGCGGAGACCCAAGCCCATTACCATGGTAACCTCCCCGGGGCTGAGGTGGGAGGCGGCGAAGCCCTGGGACAAAGAGAGATAGAAAAGGCAGGATCTGGTAAGCTGGTTAACTAGCTCTTATGTCTCTACAATTAGTTACCGTTTAAAAATATCAGATTTACTCTTAAAAAAAAAAAAAGAGCAAATCAATTTTCTGTCCAGTGGGTGATTCCAGATTGGAGGAGTGGTGGAAAGTAATTGCTTGGGTCAGGAACCCTAAACACCTCGGACGGGTCTCTCAAGGAGCTTGACACTTAATTGTCAAATTTCACCTGAAACTTGCTTTCATCTTTGTTTTTCCCCCAAAAAGGTGTGTTGAACCCAGTGCTTTGCCCTGGCCATACTCAGGTGGCCGAGTTGGGTGTGTCTCCACCTGCGAGAGCAGCAAGGCTAGGAAGCCCTCAGAAGGGGAAGTTCAGGGTTGCCAGGGGTCCCTGGGGGTTCCTGACCTCCTGAGGGTGAGTGTAAATTCCAGGCGGCTCGAATGGTAAGTGGAGTTTCCGCCCGACTCCCCATGACACTGGAGATAACCCCCACCCCAATTCCGTGTCCCGTGTCACCCCACCAGCCGTTATTTGGTGATTCTTCGGAGCCCCAGACGCTGCAGCTGGAGAGGCGCACTCCAGAGCCGGAGTCCCCACCTAACATCTCTGTGCCCCAGATGATGTCATTCGTTACTAAATACAACCAAAGTCGTGGGCAGTTTCTAAATATCCTTTAATTCTAATTTCTAAAGGAAAAGTCTGCCGTTCGCCTAACATTGTGAGCACAGAGGTGTGAGGTTTTCTGTGCTTCTGTTTTCACCCTTCTCTGTCCACTGTGGCAGGAGTGGGCTGCGTCGGGCCATCGCAGCATCAGGGTCCCCGGCGCACGCAGGCCGTGGGCGCAGGTGCTGAGAGGCACCCTTATTTGCTTCCACACCCGCAACTTGGGGGAATTAAATTTAACATAATTTTTTACGGGGCGGGACGACCCCATCAGAGCAAGGGTTGGGTGCAGCCCATTCACTCGACTGGCTATTCAGCTCCCGCTGAGCTTCAAGCTCAACGTGTGGCCTTTTGACTTGTTAAGTGCTTCAGGTGACAGGCTGAGTTTCACTGAGGACGGGGGACTCAGCTTGGAGCTCTGGGAGCTGGATGTGGGGGAGGACAGCAATTAGGAGAATGCGAATCGCCTGCCCCAGAAACTGCAAGGAAGCAAAGAAAATGCAAAGAAAGTACAGACAGGAGCGTCTCCTGTTACCACGCTTCGCTTCATGGCGCTTTGCAGACGTTGCCTCTTTTTTTTTTTTTTTTTAACAAATTGAAGGTTCGCGGTAACCCTGCATCGGCCAGCGGTTCGCCCCACTCCCCTCCATCTTTCCCCCTCTCCTTGGGCCTCCCTGTTCCCTGAGACACAACAATCTTGACATCAGGACAGCTGCTAATAAGCCTACAACGGCCTCTCCGTGTTCAAGGGAAGGGAAGAGTCCCGTGTCTTTCCCTTCAAATCAAAAGCTTAGCGAGGAAGGCGCGTCCAAAGCCGAGACAGGCTGAGAGCTAAGCCCTTTTGCCCAACAGTTAACCAAGGTGTGAATGCGAAGGGAAAAAGGGAAAGTTCTTGAAGGAGAATGAAAAGGGCTCCTCCAGTGGACACACGAATGGTAAGAAAGCCAAACAGCCTCATCGCTGGGAGGGAGAAAGCTTTTCCAGCCAGGAGAGTCCTAGCCCTAGAATGGGCTGGCTAAAGGGTGGGCGCTTCCAAACCATTTTCCAAGGAGGTTGCATCAATCTGCACTCCCCCTCCCCCTGCTTGGTTCCCTTCCCCACGTATCCTTTGTCCTCGCCAACTGGCTCCAGAAAACGTCTTAATTTTTACCAATTCTGTGTGTGAAAATAGTATCTCATTGTTTGCATTTATGTCGTCTCCCAGGTTTATTGGATGTTGTGTTTCTTTGTGAGCTGCCAGGTAGTTCTTAAAATGAACTTGAACTGGCTTCTTTCTTGCCATTTGCTCTGGGAAGCCCTTTCCTGACGACAGTCCTCCCTTCCCTGGCTTCCGGTTAGCCCAGAGCCCCCGAGGCGCACCCCCCACCCCCCCTGCTGCTGGAGTTGACCTCGTCTTATTGACACTGTATTGTGAGCTGCTTCTTTTCAGGTCTTTCGCCCACCCTTCCCCCAATGCCTTATCCCCCAAGCCAGGGGGTCCAGAAGCCTGGTCAGCCCAGCATCACAGCTTCCACGGCCTCTTGCACAGCAGGACCTGGGCTGCCTTCCATCTGGCTAATCCTACTCCACCTGCCCATCCCTGGCTGACGGAAACACGTCTCAGCCATTGCTTTGGAAAGGGGGGTGGGGCGAGGCCAAGGTCTTTGAGAGGCTCTGCAGGGAGACAGCTTGCTTCCCCTATCTGGAGCCAGGAAGCACAACAAAGAATGCCCCCTCCCCCAAACAGTGAAGGGAAGAAAAAAGAAATTCCAAATGCTCCACACCTTGCTGATTCCGGGCAACTTATTCGGGGACAGCTCACCGCATATAAGACAAGATAATCTTGATGCACTTACTGGACGTCTGATTTAGACTTTTAGATATGGTTACAACTAAGAATCCTTTCCCACCAAAACTGTTCTCCTTCTAATCAAATTCAACAAACATTTACGGACTGGCTACTGTGTGCTGAGCACGGTGGGGGAGACAGAGATCTCCTGCTTCCGAATCACTGGCTCCTTCCATCATAAGACAAGCCCGGAAATCTATGCCAAGTACCATTTTAGTTTACCAAGAAATAAAAGTGCTGATGGAGAGGGAGAAGTCACTTCCTGAAACCCCACTGGCCGAGTCACGGCTCCAGCCAAGTGGTGGGGGTCACAAGACCTGGATAATCTCATTTAAAAGTGCTTCCTAAGTGGATTTTGTATTTGATTACATCCGAGCATTCTTCACAGCTCTGAATGGTTTTGAAATGAATTAAAAGCAGGCAGAAGCCCAAGGCCTGAATGCAAATCCCAAATCGTATCAGAAATGGATTAAAGTGAGGTTTCCTATATGCAGCGACCCTAGGCACTTTGAAGTGTGTGCAGCTCTGGAAACGGTTGAGCCAGGCTGGACTTCTGACCTGCGGTGATTGTGATCGAAGATCAGTTGAAGTTGCGTTAACCCAGAAGGTTTGTGAGAATTTGTTACACAGCAATACAGAATGAGTGCAAACACTTTCAAACTTTTTTTTTATTGAAGTATATCATGCACTTCATGATAACCAAATAAGGGTTATAGGTTAATAAATGGTTCCAAAGTGCCACATAACTACTACCCAGGTCAAGAATAAGAATATTACTTGGGGTGCCTGGGTGGCTCAGTCAGTTAAACGTCTGACTTCGGCTCAGGTCATGATCTCACGGTTCATGGGTTCGAGACCCGTGTCAGGCTCTGTGCTGACAGCTCAGAGCTTAGAGCCTGCTTTGGATTCTGTGTCTCCTTCTCTCTGTCCCTCCCCTGCTGGCTCTCTGTCTCTCTCTCTCAAAAATAAATAAACATTAAAAAAAAGAAAAGAATATTACTAAAAGCCCAGAGATCTACTTCCCAATTCCCGAAAGCCGACTACATTTCTCATTTCTAATCCCAGGCTTGGTTTCTCCAAGATTTGGGGCTTCATGTCATCATAAGTGAGTGTGCATGTCTGCTTCACCCTGCTCAGCGTCATGCTGGTGACAGCCGTCCATGCTGTGTGTCGAACTTCGCTTGTATTCATTCCTGTATAATATCCTTGCACTGACTCTACACAAAGACTCAACACTGCTTATTGAAAAGATCATTCTCACATTATCACTTTACAATGCCATTTTCTTTTTTTTGACAGAGAAAGACAGAGCACGAGTGGGAGAGGGGTATAAAGAGAGAAAGACACACAGAATCAGAAGCAGGTTCCAGGCTCTGAGCTGTCAGCACAGAGCTGGACGCGGGGCTTGAACCCATGAGCCGTGAGATTGTGACCTGAGCTGAAGTTGGACACTTAACCGGCTGAGCCGCCCAGGCACCCCTCTAGAATGCCATTTTCATCAGGAATCATTTGTTCACATGGGGCTCCTGGGTGGCTCAGTCAGTTAAGTGTCCAACTTGGGCTCAGGTCACCATCTCATGGTTTGTGAGTTTGAGCCCTGCATCCGGCTCTGTGCTGACCGCTCAGAGCCTGGAGCCTGCTTCGGATTCTATGTCTCCCTCTCTCTCTGCCCCTCCCTAACTTGCGTTCTGTCTCTTTCTCTCTCAAAAATAATAAATAAAACATTTTAAAAAAAGGAATCATTTGTTCACATGTAAGTTTTTTTAAAATGTTTTATTCTGTTGCCTTATTCTGTTTGGTTAGTCTCTTTGTCTTTTTGTAGAATACACACACACACACACACACAAAATATATATATTATTCAGCAATAACTAGACAATCCAAAATAATCTGGAGATAAACTATGGGACTTGATAAGTGTTCTGAGCATAATTGAGTTGTCGCAAAACCTCTATGATGAAGTACTAGCTCGTACTACCTCAGAAATAACTGTTGGAAATAGGGCCTTTGATGAGGTAGTTAAGGTAAAATGATTTCACACAAATGGGCCCTAAGCCAGTATGGCTGGTGTCCTCATAAGAAGAGAAGATTAGGGCAGAGGTGTGTGCACGCACAGAGAGAGGACCATGTGAGAAACCAGGGAGAGGATGCCCGGCTGCAAGGCAAGAAGAGAAGCCTCAGAAGAAACCAGACCTGCTGATGCCTTGATCTCGGACCTCGAGCCTCCAGAACTGTGAGAAAAGACATATGTGTTGTTTAAGCCGCTCGGTCTGCGGTATTTGCTATGGCAGCCTTAGCCAGCTTACATAATAAGTACATTTCACAAGGGTATTGGATACAAGGTCAACAAAGAGGAGTCTGCCACCTGGAACAAGGCCCCCACTCAACCATGCTGGCGGCTTGACCTTGAACTTCCGGCTTCCAGAGCTGTGAGAAATAGATTTCTGCTGTGTACACGCTACCCTGTCTACAGTGGCTTATCACAGTAGCCTGAACAGATGGAGACAGTATGTGAGTAGACGCACTGATGGTAAATCTGACGGTGTGAGGTCACAAGGAGACTTAATCAGAAAGACAGCACAGGATACCACGTGGACTGGCTGGTCCAGAACTGGATCCTTCGGGCCAGAGCAAGGCTACGGCGAATTCAAGATTTTAATAATAGAAAAAAAGGCATTTTTTACCCATCTCAGTTTCTGAATATGTATTTACCTTTTTCTTTATCCACTCATGAAAATCACCAGATGTCAAGTCCATTGTCTTATTCAGTCGCTAGGTAAGCCATTCAGGTGTTCCCGAGCGGATTTCCCTCCAGAGCTCTATACAGGCTCAGGTGTAGTTTGACCAAGATTTGCCGTTGACGTGGACCTTGTTTGTGAAGGAATATTTGTAGATATTCTTTGTGTCTGTGTTCAAGGTTGCCCTGTGCCAGACTTATGCCAACACCCAAGGCCATACTTCTTGGAGTTTCTCAATAAATATGTTTAATGCATGTGGAAGGAGGAAGGTGAGTGTGTTCCCCCGGGTACATTTAACCTGCTTTGAAGAGGTTACTAAACTCCAGTTTCATTATTCTGCATCATCCTCATGAAATTGGCATATGAACACCTACCCCACAGAGATGCCCGACTACAGGCTTCTTCCGTTTTATAAGCTGTCTTATATCTTATCTTTATAAGGTAAAACACCAACTATCCGGCCATGTGGAGCCTGCTTGGGATTCTCTCTCTCCCTTTCTCTCTGCCTCTCCCCTCCAAATAAAATAAATAAACATTAAGAAAAAAGATAAACACCTAGTAGAGTAGAGTGGTGGCATAAATAGGCATTTGACAAATGACACGGCCTTTCTATCTCTCTCTCTCTCCCTCTCGATCAATGTTCCCACATTCATCCTTCACTCCGACCACGTGGCAAGTAACGAGCGAGGTGTGATAACTCTCAAGATTTAAACAAATGACGGTTCCTCTCCTCAGGCCCTCACAGTCAAGAGGAAATGGACATGTAATGAAGTGAGTTTCATCAGTGTAGGGGTCTGTGCTGCTGGCACTGCAGTGGGAGGAAGAAGTGAGGGGCCACTCTTCTGGGGGGGGTGGCAGAGTCGGAGAGCGGAACAGGTGCTTGCGGAGCGAAGGCACAAAAGCGTGACTGGGCCTGGCTGAAGGAGGAAACAGGAAGGGGTGAGGTGGGGGCTGGTGACGGTGAGGTTAGTGGCAGGCTGAGGCCAGCAGGGGGCAGGGCGTCCTAGAGACTAGACACCATGAATTTTGCCTTTTGACCTAGCACTATGAACGCTCAAGCAGGAGAGCCACCTGAGCAGACCTGGGCATGTGAGGGAGGCCCCTTTGGCATTGGAGGGAGTGGTGGTGGACATAGTGCTGGTAACAGAAGCTCTCGCAGGTGAGTACTGCAATAGAGCTGCTGGGAAACGCAGAGACCTTGAGTGATGCTCGGCTGTGCGCCTGGACAAGTGGACAGACATGGCCGAGGGAGAGAAGGTGGAATTGGCAGGGTCTGCGGGAATTCAGTGGGTTGGGGGAGGGAGTGGTCACGCGTTTTGAGGGCGATGTGCAGTTTCTAGTTTCCTAAGCGCTTAAGAAAAAGATTCCAGGTGCCTGAGTAGCTCAGTCAGTTAACTGAGTTGCATCCGACTTTTGATTTCGGCTCAGGTTGTGATCTCATGGTTTGTGAGTTCGAGCCCCGCATCGGGCTTCATGCTCACAGTGCAGAGCCTGCTTGGGCTTCCCTCTCTCTTTCTCTCTCTCTTTGCCCTTCCCCTGCTCTCTCTCTCAAAAATAAATAAAGTTTAAAGAACAAATAAAAAAGAGATTCAGGTATTAAATAAGCACAGTATTCTGGACACCGTACAGTGTATGAGAAAGGTTGCTGTCACTGTGTCACGGGCCTGAGTCCAGGGCCTGTGTTCACCTGAGAGCAGGGAATCCTTGGGCCTCATCGCCTGGTCAGTGACATGATTGGAGTAGTGCCTCCCTGCCAGTGTCGTGGTCGGTGTCATGGCTGGTGTCGTGGCCAGCATGGGACCAGATAACCAAACGCTGCATGTTGTTTCTGCCACGTTAAGGACAGTAGTACATTTTAGCTCCTGTTTTGTTTCTGGTATTTTCCAAGGTTAGATATGTGATAAAGCACCTAGAACTGTGCCTGGCATATAGTAGGCACCCCAAAAGTGTGAGCTATTATTGCATGTGTGTTTTATTGTTTTGTTTTGACTTTGTGTGTGTGGGTTTCCTTTTAATCTTACAATGATGTACCAACATTATGAAACAATGAAGAAGCTGAACAAAAATAGCCACATCTGCAGTTGTCACAGCACACACGGAGTTTCCAATGGGAATTTGAAGACTGGCATTCTTGATAATTACAGATTGGCTGAGTGCAAACCACCAAAGCAGCCCCGGGTTTCCTGAGAGCCGATGCATCGGCGAAGTTCTCCTCCAGGGGGCGCTGGTCAGCAACACGGACTGCTGCCCGAGGACCACAGGGATGTGTGTGTTCTCTTTCAAGGTACAGATGACACTACTCCCTACGACCTGGCCGGACAGATCTGAGTTCTCTTGCAGTTGAATAATTGTATTTGCGAAGAGGTTTGGCCTCCTCCCAGAGAAACACTAACTCCATGAAAGTCTCCGAGAGGACGCCACACGTGGATCCTGGGTTCTCAGCGCTCTCTGTGGCCCATCTTGGTGGTGAGGGGAGCAGCCGTCAGGGCGGCCCTGTGGGGTCACCCATTCCGAGGGGAGTGCAGCCCAATGGAAATGCCATGCAGCCTCACACGTGATTTCAAGCTTTGTGGCTAGCCACCTTAGGAAAGTGCCGAAAACCAGGTAAAACAAACTTTCATGGGGCGCCCCGGGGGTGGGGGGCTCAGTTGGTTGGCGTCCAACTCTTGATTTCAGCTCAAGCCATGCTCTCACGTTTTGTGAGCTGGAGCCCCGCTGTCAGCACAGAGCCTGCTTGGGATTCTCTCTCTCCCCCTCTCTCTGCCCCTTTCCCACTCGTTTTCTCTCTCTCTCTGTCTTTCAAAATAATTAACTTTCATGATATATTCTAATTTAACCCAATTTATCCCAGAGAGTTTCATTTGATCACGTAGTGAATATAAGTTGCTATAACATGAGAGCCAGGGCAGCCCTCCTCAGCCCGGGGCGCTGTGCTTGAGGCTTTTAGGGCCAGGGCACTTGAAGTGGCAACTCAGGTGCCCTCACCATGCACCCCTACATCAGTGGGAGGCATGTAGTAATGGTCGCTGATGTAGAATGAGACCGTTTATACCATTTTGGGGGTTTTTCATCCTTCTATCATTATGTCACGAAAAGGGAACGACAGGCTGGTGACACCAGGGATTTACTTGGAAGAAGGCTTTGCAGTACGTGTGACTCAGTGTTCCCACAGAATGGCAGTGAGGAGAGCGCTGGGTCCCCGGGGACGCCTGGGTGGGCTTGTGTGTGGAACTCCTTCAGATGCGAGGCAGATGTGTAGGCCTCCCCGCGGAGACCCTGAGGCTGCGGTCTGTGGACTTGGTGAGAGCCTCCCAGGCCCGCGGGGGGTTGGGGGGGCGGATTGCACAAGCAAGCGCTGGGCTCTGAGGAAGCAGTTGCGGTGGGTAATATTAAGACTGCGTAAGCAGGGCCCCTGGGTGGCTCAGTTGGTTAAGCGTCCGACTTCGGCTCAGGCCATGATCACACAATTCATGGGTTCGAGCCTCGCGTCGGGCTCTGTGCTGACAGCTCAGAGCCTGGAGCCTGCTTCGGATTCTGTGTCTGCCTCTCTCTCTGCCCCTTCTCCGCCATGCTCTGTCTCTCTCTGTCTCAAAAATAAATAAAAAACATTAAAAAAAAAAAAAAGACCAGGCAGGAGTTGGGGACTTAGTGGGACACTGGGGGGTGAAGATCACAGGGCACAGTCCTACGTGCTGCCCCCGAGAAGCTCAGAAACCAGAAGTTTGTGGACACAGCCGAGCGGTACAGCCATCTGCACACAGTGAGTTTAATACAATAATAACCATTCCTCGTATTAACATAAGTGCATTTTCTATTTTAAAATACTTCCTGATTCATATCGCTGCCTGTGAATCAGAAGCTCTGTGGAACATGCTGGAAAATGGACCTCTGGACCTCACCCCAGACATACTGAGTCAGAACCTCCCAGCGGGGGAGGGGTCTACCCAGGCCAAGCCCACAAGCAGCCAGTTCTGGGGACCATTGCCCCAGACTGCGCTAATTCCAGGTCCTTAGGGCCCCTTATGGTGTGGTCCCCCCAGACCAGGGGCTTCGGCATGACCTGCGGTTTATTAGAGAGACAGATTCTCGGCTCCTCTCTGGCCACCTGCATCAGGCTCTGCGTTTCACTCTAAGACCCTAGGTCGTTTGGGCAGAGGGTTGCCAGACAAAATACAGGACACCCAGTCATATTTGAATTTCAGAGAAACCACACATAATTTTTAAGTATGACTCATGCAATATTAGAAACATACTTATATTAAAAAATGACTTGTGGTTTGTCCAAAATTCAAATGTAGCTTGAAAGTATTTTTATTTGCTAAATTCCTCAGTCCTAGTTGGGTGCGCGTTATAGACTGAGGAGCCTGGGCTGAACAGCGGCCTGCTTCTTGAACACTGGCAGAAAGGAAGCCCATTGGGGGTGCCTGAGCGCCTGACTGCGACTTGGGTCATGATCTTGCAGTTCTTGAGTTCGAGCTCCGCATCAGGCTCCATGCTGACAGCTCGGAGCCTGGTGCCTGCTTTGGATTCTGTGTCTCCCTCTCTCTGCCCCTCCCCTGCTCACACTCTGTCTCTGTTTCTCTCTTTCTCAAAAATAAGTAAAAAAAAATTTTTTAAAAATAAAGGAAGCCCATTGTATTTGAATGTATTGGGGAGGACAATATTTTTCCACTTAAATATGATTGAGCTTTTGAATATGTAGTCGTCTTCCAAATTGAAAAAGTATTTAATAGTGTTTAAACTGAAACTACCTTTTCGATTTATATTCTTTGGTTCAGAATATCATAAACAAACAACAAGAATATCATAAACAAAACAAAAACCAAATGAAACAATTACTAAATAGGTAACTTACATCATTTATCAAAAGAGAAAGATACTGTACAACTTCTAAGTAATAAACACATCCAACACTTGATTGGTATGATTGAATATTGTCACAAAGATTTGGGGTCCCCAGGTAACTTAGTCGGTTGAGCATCTGACTTTGGCTCAGGTCATGATTTCATGGTTCGTGGGTTCCAGCCCTGAACTGGGTTCTCTGCTGTCAGCCCAGAACTTGCTTTGGATCCTTTGTCTTCTCTCTCTCTGCCCTTCCCCTGCTCATGCACACTCTCTCTTTCAAAAATAAATAAAACATTAAAAAAGTAAATTGTCACAAAGATTTATCTGTTTCTCATCAACTTAAATTTAAATGATATACAATTTAAAATGATAATTTATTGGGGTACCTGGGTGGCTCAGTCAGTTAAGTGTCCGACTTTGGCTCAGGTCATGATCTGACAGTTCCTAGATTCGAACCTCATGTTAGACTCTGCTGCTAGCTCAGAGCCTGAAGCCTGTTTGGGATTCTGTGTCTCCCTTTCTCTGTCCCTCCCTACTCACACTCTTTCTCTCAAAAAATAAACATTAAACATTTTTAATGATAATTTATTAAAATTGTTTTTACTTAGTAAAATAAAAAAACTTGAAAAAATTTTAATTCCAATATAGGTGACATGCAGTATTATATTAATTTCAGATGTACAATATAGCGATTCAACAATTCTATACATCATTACTCAATGCTCATCATAAGTGTACTCTTCTTTAAAAAAATTTTTAAATGTTTATTTATTTTGAGAGAGAGAGAGAGAATGAGCTGGGTAGGGGCAGAGAGAGAGGGAGACACACAATCCTAAGCAGGCTCCAGGCTAAGCTCTCAGCAAAGAGACTGATGCAGGGCTTGAACTCACTAACCATGAGATCACCACCTGAACCAAATTCAGATGCTTAACTGACTGAGCCACCCGGAGCGTCCCATAAGTGTACTCTTAATCCCCGGTCACCTGTTTCCCCCATCCCTCCGCGTGCCTCCCCTCTGGTCACCATCTGTGTGTTCTCTATAGTTAAGAGTCTATTTCTTTCTTTTTTTTTTTTTTTTTTGCTGATGCATAGGAGCACATGTACCCCAATGTTCATAGCAGCACTCTCAACAATAGCTAAAACATGGAAAGAGCCTAAGTGTCCATCAATGGATGAATGGATCAAGAAGATGTGGTTTATCTATGCGATGGAATACTACATGGCAATGAGAAAGAATGAAATCTGGCCATGTGTAGCAACATGGATGGACCTTGAGGGTGTTATGCTGAGTGAAATAAGTCAGGCAGAGAAGGACAAATATCACATGTTTGTACATATAGGAGGATTAGGAGGAACTTAACTGAGGAACAAGGGGGAGAAGAAGGGGAGAAATGGTGGGGGAAAGGGAGAGAGGCAAACCATGAGAGACTCTTGAATGAGAAACAAACTGAGGACTGATGGATGTGGGGGGGAGGGGGGAGATGGGCATGGAGGAGGGCACTTGTGGGGATGAGCACTGGGTGTTATATGGAAACCAATTTGACAATAAACTATTTGTAAAAAAAAAAGAGAGGCTATTTCTTTTTTCTAAATTCTATTTATTGATTTATTTATATTTTAATTTACATCCAAGTTAGTTAGCATATAGTGCAATAATGATTTCAGGAGTAGACTCCAGGGGTAAGAATCCATCTCATGGTTTCTCTCTCTCTCTCTCTCTTTCCTTTTGCTCATTTATTTTGTTTCTTAAATTCCACATGAGTGCAATAATATGGTATTTGTCTTTCTCTGGCTGACTGATTTCTCTTAGCTTGATACCCTCTAGCTCCTTCCCTGTCATTGCAAATGGCAAGATTTCATTCTTTTATTAATGACTGAATAATATTCCATTATACACACACACACACACACACACACCACTGCTTCTTTATCCATTTACCCATGGATACTTGGGCTCCTTCCATAATTTGTCTATTGTAAGTAATGCTGCTATGAACATAAGGGGTGCATGTATCCATTTCAATTAGCGTTTCTGTATTTTTTTGGTAAATATCCAGTAGTGTGATTACTGGGCCACAGGGTAGTTCTATTTTTAATGCTTTGAGGAAACTCCACACTGTTTTCCAGAGTGGTGGCACCAGTGCACAAAGGTTCCCCTTTCTCTGCATCTTCACCAACATTTGTTGTTTTCTGTGTTTTTGATTTTAGCCATTAAGACAGGTGTGATGTGGTATCTCATTGTAGTTTTGGTTTGTATTTCCCTGATGATCAGTGATATTGAGCATCTTTTCATGTGTCTGTTGGCCATCTAGTTGTCTTCTTTGGAAAAGTGTCTGTTCATGTCTTCTGCCCACTTGTATTGGATTATTTGGTTTTCAGGGGTGTTGAGTATCAGTTCTTTATATATTTTGAATACTGACCCATTATTGGATATGTCATTTGCAAATATCTTCTCCCATTTCATAGGTTGTCTTTTAGTTTTTTATCGTTTCCTTTATGGTGCAGAAGCTTTTCATTTTGATGAGATCCCAGTAGTTTATTTTTGCTTTTGTTTCCCTTGCCTCCCTTGTTTCCCTTCCCTTCCCTTTCTAGAAAGATGTTGCTATGGCTGATGTCAGAGAAATCACTGCCTGTGCTCTCTTCTAGGATTTTTATGGTTTCAGGTCTCACACGTACGTCTTTAACCCATTTTGGGTTTGTTTTGGTGTATGGTGTAAGAAAGCAGTTCAGTTTCGTTCTTCCACATGCTGCTGTCCAGTTTTCCCAACACGACTTGTTGAAGACACTGTCTTTTGCTCATTGCATAGTCTTTCCTGCTTTGTCGAAAATTGATTGACCATATGACTGTGGGCTTATATCTGGTCTTTCTATTCTGTTCCATTGATCTATGTGTCTGCTTTTGTGCCAGTACCCTACTGTTTTGATGAGTACAGCTTTGTACTATAACTTGAAGTCGGGAATTGTGATGCCTCCAGCTCTGCTTTTCTTTTTCAAGATTGCTTTGGCTATGTGAGGTCTTTTGTAGTTCCATACAAATTTTAAGATTGTTTGTTCTTGTTTTGTGAAAAATACTCTTGGTATTTTAATAGGGATTACATTAATAAAAGGATAATTAAAAATTTTTAATGTTTATTTTTGAGAGAGACAGAGCATGAGCATGGGAGGGGCAGTGAGAGGCAGAGACACAGAATCTGAGGCAGATTCCAGGTTCTGAGCTGTCAGCACAGAGCCCTATGCGGGGCTCAAACTCACCATGAGATCATGACCTGAGCTGAAGTTGGATGCTCAACCAACTGAGCCACCCAGGCACCCCAATAAAATGATAATTTAATTATAAATGCCAACAAATAGAAAATGTTCCACACAGAAAATA
The DNA here is from genome assembly GCF_003009895.1 of Hyaena hyaena. NCBI lineage: Eukaryota > Metazoa > Chordata > Mammalia > Carnivora > Hyaenidae > Hyaena > Hyaena hyaena. The sequence goes on from NW_024080662.1 coordinate 3,551,234, forward strand.
GTCCTTTCAAAACGTAACTATTTTGTAATTAGAGTTATCATGTCTATATTAGGCAAAAGGTGTTTTGCTATTTAGGATGAAGGTGTATGAGGAGCCTGTGGCCATGAAGTGGGGGTTATATGGACCTCTTGGAACAGGCAGGGGTGGGGGCTGGGCAGGGGATATGGGGTGGGAGACGGAGTGAGGTGTGAGCAATTCCTGATTAATTGATCATCAGATTGTCACAATGTTGGATCCCAGGAAAGCATCTTTGCCCAATTAGTAAGATCACTGAAGAGAACCCAACTTCACATATGTTTCAGAAAACTTATTTATTTTGAGAGAGAGAGAGAGAACAGGAGCAGGGGAGGGGCAGAGAGAAGGAATCCCAAGCAGGCTCCACACCATCAGCACAGAGCCCCATGTGGGGCTTGAACTCACAAATCTTGAGATCATGACCTGAGCCGAAACCAAGACTCAGGCACTTAACCGACTGAGCAGTGGAGGCGCCCCTGTTTTAGGAAATTTAAAAGAAAAAAAGGGGAAATCCAGATCTCTGAGATCTGTGGCTTCAAACATTGAAAGCAGGACATTCCCTGGGTCCTATGACTTTCTGATCCCGCCTTGTGCTCGGTTCTTAGCTGGGAGTGCTGAGAACACGGAGCCCTCTCCCTGCTCCTCTGGCGTGTTTGGCTTGACGCACTTCAGGATTCCCGGCATGAAAACGGCTGTGCCGTAATCCTGGGTCACAGGGCTGGACTTGGCCAGCTTGTCGTTTGCTCCGGGCCAGGCCCTCCCCTCTGAACTGTGTTTTGTCTCATGCCGGGCTGAGTCACATAGAATAGATAGATAGTTTATCAGCACATGTCCTACAGATCATATTATCAACTGACAAATTTAGCCCGTTAGCGCACAGGGCCGGAGGCGGCAGTGCGCGTGGCCGCCGTGGGTGTCAACAAAGTCTACAGCCCGGATTCCACCGGGCAGGCAGCGGGCAGGGGCCGCGGTGCACTCGCGGGTAGGTGGCCGTCGTGGGGGTGGGGACGTGTGGGGAAGTGGGAACGAGGGGGCTTGTGCACCTGTGGGCGGGAGGCTGGAGGGCAGTGCCTCCTTGTTTATGCCTTTCCCACTGTGACTTGCACGGCAGGACCCTGGTAAACATCCCCAGTGGAACATAAGGGGCGGATTACGCATTTCTCTGCATTTTAGGGCAAGAAATGGAACTGAGTGGAGAAGAAGGAGAGAATGTGGCAGAGGTGGGTGGTGCCCGGGCAAGCCTGCTGCTCTGGCAAGGGGGTCCCCAAGATTCATGCTTCTGGTTAGTGAGTTTTTCCCAGGAAACTCCCCTGGTGCCCGAGGCTGAGCTCAAAACGTTCTGGTCCAAAGTACTGTCTGGGGGAGATAAATCAACTTTGTTTGTGTCTTCGGTGCCCTGAAAGGGATGATTGACATCCGGGGCGGGGTGGAGACTCTTTCCTCCTGGGGATTGTCTCCCCCCTCCCCAGAGAGAGATAGTGAGGGTGATAAAGTGATCGGAGACCCAGAGGAGAACCATCTGTGAGCCACTCAGCTGTGCTGGCTGCTCTTCTCCACCAAATCCTCTCCGGAAACTCAGGGGCTGGGGCCGATCTCCCAGGAAACCTCCGCGACCATGCCGCGGGCACGAGAAGCCACAGGTGCTCATGGACCCCTTGTTTGTACCTTACATTCATAGGTGATGATGTCCGTCTTCAACTCTTCTCTTGTTTTCCTTTAAGTAACTGACATTTCTGGAGCTTTACTAGGTGCCAGGTCTTAAGCACTTGACACAAATTATCACCCGCGATCCAGTCGCCAGTCCTGTGAGCGGGTGCCCTTGTCACACCCGTGTTCAGATAAGTACAGCAGGGCGCAGAGAGGGCAGGTGACTGTCTCAGGGACGTGCAGCCATAAATGGAAGAGGCGGGACTCAGCCCCCGCAGGCTGACTGTCCTATTTCTGTCCTCTGCGTCCTATTTTCTGGTTTAGCAAATTAGCATAAAAACAATGGGTGCTCCCTGGGAAGCTCTGACCCTGTGACATAAAATGTCATTTAATTCAGAATTTGGCCGAAATATCGTGACTATACTGACCTCGCTTGAGCATTTAGCCCTTAATAACCCTACTGTTTCCATCCGAAAACTCTGGGTTCGGGGGTCCACGCAGCAGTCTTAGGTGAGGCTAGAATGGATTTGTGGGACACTAATGCCCTTCGTTGACCGTGTTACTCTGTACACTGGGGTCGCTGGGAATTCCCGCTGGTTGTGGAATGGAGCTCATTCCCTGAGCTCCGTGAGGCTGACGGTGGGTGTCTTGTGCCCGTGGGGGGTACACTGGAAAGAATGGTGTGGAGGGTCTGGAGCTGGTCTGCCCGAGGGAAAGAGGGGGTTCTGAAGAGCAGGTGGGGATGAGGGGCCATGGCTACCAGGTGACCCCTTGACCTCAGCGCCATCCCTGTTTCCCCACCTCCCCTGACTCTCCCAGCCTGGCAGAGCGAGCACCCAGAATGGCTGGGCACCTGCATGGTGGGCTTTACTGGGTCTCCTACCCCAGGACCTTTGCACCTTAGACTCACAGAGATGCAAGCCCTCTCCCCAACTCCCACCCCCTCTCTGCCCAGTCTGCTGTTTGACAAGAAGGGAGAGGACCAGGTGACCAGAAAGTTCCTGCTCCCGCCTGGAATGCTGGCATTCATCTTCTGAGTGGAAACGTGTGTTCTGGTGCCAGGGGACATGTTTTTTCTAGTCGTGCCCTCTGGCTTGGACGGTGGGTGGTTGTGTAAAGTAATTCTAATGTACCTGGGCTGCAGAGGGAGCATGGACAATTACTCAAGCAAACCTGCACGGATAGTCCCCTTCCCCTTGCTCAGGGTCCCTCTGGGACTTCCCCCAACCCCGTTCTCCACAGGCACTTGAGGGCACCCCTCCTAATCTGCCTCCACAGCGCCGGTTCAGCCACCGGATTGTCAGACCCCCATGCTGTGCTGAACTCTCTCTGAGCATCTCTCCTCTCCAGATGGAGAGCTCAGACGCAGGGACATTCATCTCTCTGCATTTGATGAGTGCCCGTAAATGCCAGTTACTTGGGGTTCCCAGGAATCAAAGAGCAGAAACACACAGCAAGCGAACTGGCTCAGTACGCGGGGTTTCTGCGTTGGGGTCAGAAGCAGGACTCCAGGGCTACCATCAGTCAACTGGTGACCGCAGAGCCCACACGTGGGGCTTCTCCAATGGCTGCTCCTGTCAGTAAACTGTGGCCCTTCTCAGGGCAGTCTAGGGACAAAGTATATAATTGTACCAACCAGCAAGCAATTCAACTTGCACTGTGTGCTGTGAAGTAAATACTTCCCGAGGGGGAAGATCTAGCTTAGATAAAGAGGCCATGAAGGCCACACACCAAGGAGAGAACTCGGAGTTCAGGGTATGGGGTGCAGGGATGCCACGTGGATGAGGGAAGAGGGTCCAGGCAGAGGCACTGAGGAGGAGAGAGGCCGGGGGTGGACCATGCCAGGGCCCTGTGGGGGGCTGGGGTCTCCCCCGTCATCCCAAAGGGGAGTCTCTGGAACACTTAAGCCAGGTGGCCGCATGATCTCATCCTCGTCGGAAAATGACTCTCACTTTGGTGTGACAAATGGATTGGACGTGGGTGAGTGGGAAGTCGGGATGCCAGCTGCGAGGCTTTTGCAGGAGCGAGGCCAGCTGTGATACTCATCGGCAGTGAGACATGCATGCCCTCTAGGACTTGGGTGATACGTTGGGTGCGTGAATGAATGTGTGTGTTTGTGTATGAGTCCATGCCCACCTGGCGGGAGAGGTGAGGACACAGAAGGCTCAAGGGAGTGACCTCCAGGTAACGATGAAGTCAAGGTGAGGAACTAAGGCAGCCAGGGATGGACAGTCTAAGTGAGTAACTTTGGAAAGGAATTGTGTTTCTTTGAGAAATGTGTGAGACACCAAGTGGATAGGTCAAGGAAGCAGTGCCATCTAGGCACCAGATGTCGCTATAGATGGAGATGGATTCTTTAAGTGGCTCTTATTTTACTGTGTTCTGTATTAATTACTTATTGCTGTGTAAGAAATCACCCTGGCACTTACCAGCCTAATACAACAAACATACTGTCTCCATCTCTGAGGGTCAGGAATGGCCTAGCTGAGCGGCTCTAGCTCAGGGTCTGTCGTGAAGTCGCATATAAGATGCCTCCTGGGGGGCACCTGGGTGGCTCAGTCGGTTGAGTGTCTGACTTCGGTTCAGGTCATGATCTCATGTTCATGGGTTCGAGCCCCGCATCAGGCTCTGTGCGGACAGCTCAGAGCCTGGAGCCTATTTCAGATTCTGTGTCTCACTCTCTCTCTGACCCTCCCCTGCTCACGCTGTCTCTATCTCTCTCTCAGAAATAAATAAAACATTAAAAAAAAAAAAAGATGTCTTCTGGGGCTGATGCCTTCTGAAGGCTCAGCCGGGGCTGGAGGATCTGCTTTTAGACCATTTCTGCTCATGTGGCTGCTGGCAGGGGGCCTCTGCTCCTTTCCGTATGAAGCATCTCTATATGGCTGCTTCAGCATCCTCGTGACATAGCACTGACTTCCCCCAGAGTGACTTCCCCCACGAGAGAGAGCAGTGCCTGGTGGGACTTAGTCTCAGAGGCTGCATGCCATCACTTTTACCACATTTTATTCATTAGAAATGAGTCATTGAATCCAACCCATGTTCAAGGAGGGAGAGGAATTAAGCTCTACTCCCTTTATTAAAGTTTATTTATTTATTTTGAGAGACCAAAGAGAGTGCAAGCAGGGGAGAGGCAGAGAGAGAGAGAGAGGAAGAGAGAGAATCCCAAGCAGGCTTCATGCTATCAGTGCAGAGCCCGGTGTGAGGCTTGAACTCATAAACTGTGAGATCGTGACTTGCGCCCAGATCAAGAGTCAGATGCTTAACTGACTGAGCCACCCAGGCACCCTAAGCTCTACCCTTTAAAATTGTTTTTTAATGTTTAGTTTTTATTTTTGAGAGAGAGAGAGAGAGAGAGAGAGAGAGACAGAGCACGAGTAGGGGAGGGGCAGAGAGAGAGAGAGAGAGGGAAACAGAGAATCCAAAGCAGGCTCCAGGCTCTGAGCTGTCAGCACAGAGCCTGATGGCGTCTCCAACTCACGGACTGCAAGATCATGACTTGAGCCAAAGTCAGACACTTAAGCAATTGAGCGACCGGCTGCCCCAAGCTCTACCTTCTTAAAGGAAAGAATGTCAAGGAATCTGTGGGTACAATTTAAAGCCATCATGTCCACAGAACAATATATTTTATTGTTCACTGAAGCTGGCAGGCACAGACTGGGCCGGCACCTGTTTTTGTATGGCACGGGGGCACTGCTGGAGGGGGCTGGCGCTGTGAGCCGCGGAGACCAGGCTGGAGTACCCCCCTCCACTCCCTCCATTTCCCTTCTTTCTCAGTGCCTGTCTGCCTGGCCGGCTGTGTCTTGCTGCTGCCCGAGGCCCACGCTGGCTGCCACCTACATGCTGGAGACTGCTATACAGTAACTGCCAGGCACCCAGCAGTGGAATCAGGGGTTGGTGACTTAGCAAGTCCACCCTGCCTCCAGCCAGCACCCAACTTAAGCGGATGGACGCAGAGGAGAGAAGGACATACCAGCATCCTGGAGTCACAAAGGCGGAGAGTGAAACTGACCTCTGCAGGTCCCCTTCCCGGTCCCAGTGTCCTTCTGCATGCTCGCCTGCGGGGGGCGTCTTTTCCTCCTGGGCCAGTGACTCTTGTCCTGAGAATGTCCCCAGCAGGTGGCACCTGATCACAAAGCACAGAAGCAAGCTCAAGGCTCTGGCAAGCCCAAGACCAAGTCCGCTGGGAGGGGCAGGCCAGGAGTTTTCTCTTTTGTTATGAAAGTGCCTACACAGTATCTTCCATTTTGCCAGCGAGCCTGCGAAGCCTACAATATTTACTATCTTGCCCTTTCCTGAGAAGGTTTGCTGACCCCTGCAGTAAAGCGAAAGGCTTTCCTCGGAGGGCTTCTCCTTTCTGCTACAAATCCAACCTTTGAGAGTCCCTGATGGTTAACATTTTCACTCAGGACCCAGGATACCAAGTGCTGGACAGAAATGAACCTGACGACACTCTGCCCCAGTGTCCTTTCTGTTGCCATGAGTGACATCACCATTGTCCCCTGCTCTCTTCTAGCCCCGTGTGGTTTCTTCTCGGGGAGATGCCCTGTGGCTGCGGACCGTGCAGCCCAAATCCAGGGATCTGTGTTCTCTTGTGATTCTGTTGTAACCGTGCAAAGCCCGACCTCCCGCAGGGAACTGGAATCTGGTGTCTCCTTGGATCCAAGATTCTTTGCTGTAAAATTCAGTGAGAGCTCTCGCTAAAGCCCTGCTTTTCTTATGGTGCCTCAGGAGGGTCTACTTGGATGTTGAGTTTTCTCTAGGAGGATACCGCTTTATTTGCAATGAGGGTCCAGTAGAGGTGAACTTTTCTCTGTACTGCTGCTTTGGTATAGGATATCATGGCGCTCGCTATTTCTATAGTGCTGGAGAAAGTTAATGCTCAGGAGATTACACTCTATATATTTGCATGAAAGGTTGTGTCCACGAGAACTCATGCTACAAAGAAGAGATTAGCTTTGTAAATTTGCCAGGGAGCTGGCTCTCTTTTCCTGAATGTGCTGAGTGACCCATCTGTTCCCCAGAGTGGCTTTGTTCCTGGATGGAGTGTCCCCTACCTGCCCTGTGATGACTCACGAGCTTCTGTGGTAAAACCATTTTTCTGATCTGGCATCTATCCGGAGAGCTACTCTCTTAAGGGTTACCTTTGAACCTGTCTGGTTGTTTAGGGAGGCCTGGGTGCGGCCCTGTCCTGCACAGGACATGAGGCGCTGGGCTGGACGTGGCACTCAGGCGTTGGTATTTCTCAGCCTCCTTGGATTTCACATTATGTGTAGACCTCTAGCAAATGTGGTCATCTCTTACTGTTCTTAAAGCCTCTACATTTTGTTACACTCATTCTCAAACAGAACATCTCACAGGAAAGACCTTGACTTAAAATCCCAGCCCATTCAAAACCCTCCTAACTGAAGACTAGACCCTCCTTCACTGCTTTGCAAGATGCAGGGGAAATGGGGAACGTAGTTAGATGACAGACAGAATATGCTCTTTCCCACCAAAATACTGACACTAACACTGATTTATAACCATTTAAAAATAGAACCCAAAGGCATCAAGAAAAAACTGTTCTGGGGCACCTGGGTGGCTCAGTTGGTCAAGCATCTGACTTTGGCTAAGGTCAGGATCTCGTGGTTTGTGAGTTCAAGCTTCACATCGGACTCTCTGCTGACAGCTCAGAGCCTGGAGCCTGCTTCAGATTCTGTGTCTCCTGTCTCTCTGCCCCTTCCCTGCTCATGCACTGTCTCTCTCTGTCTCTCAATAATAAATAAAGGTTAAAATTAAAAAAAAATATCTTTATGAAAGAAAAATAATAAAAAGAAGAGACTGTTCCTCTAAGATGCAAACTTGAACAACAGTTCTCCAAATGAATGCATGGAAACTAATGAGCAATGGTTTTTGGTTTTGTTTATTTTCATTTATTTTTAAAATTTTATTATTATTATTATTTTTTAATGTTTTAATTATTTCTGAGAGAGAGAAAGAGAGACAGTGTGAGCAGAGGAGGATCAGAGAGAGAGGAAGACACAGAATCTGAAGCAGGCTCCAGGCTCTGAGCTGTCAGCACAGAACCCAACACGGCGCTCAAATCCATAGACCGTGAGATCATGACCTGAGCCTAAGTCAGATGCTCAACCGACTGAGCCACCCAGGCACCCCTTCTCTTTTCAAGCTTGACTCTTGACCTCAGAGTTGTGAGTTCAAGCCCCACATTGGATATGGAGTCTACCAAAAAAAAAAAATTCTATCTACAAAATCTCACACCAAATATAACCGTATACGTACTTAGGCTAAAAGTAAAAGGATAGAATTGAGAAAGTGAAAAAACAACGCAGAAAATGGGAGAAAGGTTTTGCAAATCATCTCTTGGCGTGTTTAGAATAATTAAAGATGTATTCATTACAAGTCAACAATAAAAAGAGAAATGGCCCAATTTAAAAATTGGCAAAGGATCTGAGAAACATTTCTCCCAGGAAAGTATAAAGATGGCCAACAAGCACATAAAAAGGTGTTCAATCAACATCATTAGCTGTCAGGCAAATGCAAGTCAAAACAACTAAAGCCACTTCCCACCCACCGGGACAGCTCTGATGGAAAGTAACAGAAGAACAAGCGTGGACGGGGAGACACTGGAGCCTCATGCCCGGCTGCTGGGGCCGTAAGATGATGAAGCCGCTTTGGAAAACAGTCTGGCAGTTCCTAAAGAGCTCAAACACGTAGTTATCAGATGATCTCCAAACGCCGCTCTCACGTAGTTACCCAAGAGATCTGAAAACGTATGTCCGCACAAACACGCGCTCTGTTTGCACCTGAATCAGAAATCTCCTGTGGGTAAAAGAGTTTTAAGGGAGGCAAAAGGCAGTCCCAGCTGTCAGAACTGAAGGGAAAGATGGAAATAAGTTGGGGCCAGCATTTTCAGCTAGTTAGACAGAAATTATGGCTCCCCGGCGCCCTGCTACACAAACACGAGCTGGCCCCCCTACTCCGACTGGCAGGCCATTAATGGCGAGGACACAGCTGAGTCAGAAGATTAAATATTTGGTTTTGTATCCCCACTGACTGCCATTTAGAAGCGTCTGGAACTGGGACAGAGGATATTCAACAGGCCTGCTATTTGCCAACTGACATGCTGGGTGTGTGTGTGCGCCCGCACGCAAATCAGGAAATGGGTCTAGCCAGATTTCAATGCCGTTAAGTAGGGGAAATTTAAAACAATAACTAGGAAGTTATTTTTAGATAAGGGAGACAAGAGTAGGTTAGTGGAATGAACATTGAAATGTACTTTGATGTCCTGATCATTTTATTTTTCTTACAGTGAACAAAGAATCACTTAAAGGAAGCAGTAAAAAATGAGGTGGGAACATAAGCAGGAAAGAGAGAGCTCATGGGCCTGGGAGTGAAGCAATCTGGATGCGGATCATATTCATATTTCATCTATTCATTCAACAAACATTTGGTGGGGACCTGCTGTGTGTCAGGCACTATGCTAGGTCTCATCTCCATGTATGGGCCAAGATGTACCTGAGTTTGACTTTCTTTGCACTTGGAAAACCACATCAACAGAGATCGGCAGCTTCTGAGGGTTCACGTTGGAGGGGAACCTCACAGGACGCATCTCTGTGCTGTGTCGTGGGGTCAGTCCTGACTGGGAAGGTAGCTGTGCTTGGTGCAGGGAATGGTTTTGTTACTTAATGATGGCTGGTATGTAGCCTCAGACAACACATGGTGTGTATGTGTGTGTGTGTGTTTTCAGATTAACTCATGAACTTCCCTTGAGCATGTTACAACCTGCAAGAATATTAGATGCTAGAAAATTCGGAACTATGAGACTTGAGGAATGAATGCCCGGGGGCTTTGGGAACCCACAATTCAGCTGAGAGGTAGGGACAGAAGTGTGACCTTCTAGAGGAGAGGCTTGCAGGGTGAGTGTTGAACTTGACTTCCTCAGAATACGATCAGGCTTTAAGAACATTAGCAAACTGCCACCCTGGAGTAACAGGGCATTTCATCGGGGCTTTAGGGAATTGATTCATTCATGTTTCATTAAATATTTTTTTTAATTTTAGAGAGAGAATGTGTGTGTGAATGAGAGAGAGGGGCAGAGGGAGGGAGAGAGAGAGAGAGAGAGAGAGAGAGAGAATATCAGATTCCACATCCAGCGTGGCGCTCAATTCCATGACCCTGGGATCGTGACCTGAGCCGTAATCCAGAGTTGGATGCTCAACCGACTGAGCCACCCAGGCGCCCCATTCATGTTTCATTTTATTTATTTATTTAAAAGTGTATTTATTTTTGAGAGAGAGAGAGGGAGAGAGAGAGAGAGAATGAGTGGGGGAGGAGCAGAGAGAGAGGCAGACACAGAATCTGAAGCAGGCTCCAGGCTCTGAGCTGTCAGCACAGAGCCCGACACGGGGCTTGAACCCACAGACCACGAGATCATGACCTGAGTGGAAGTTGGCGCCTTAACTGACTAAGCCACCCAGGCACCCCTCATGTTTCATTTTAAAGCTCATGCCAACACTATTTGCTTCTGTGTTTACAAAGCTGACATAATGTATGTTTCTTAAACAGGTAATTTCACACTTCCAAAATGGGCCACAAAGTGGTCGTATTCGACATTTCTGTCGTCAGAGCCTTGTGGGAAACTCGTGTCAAGAAGCACAAAGCCTGGCAGAAGAAGGAGGCAGAGAGGCTTGAGAAAAGCGCCTTGGAAAAGTATGTGTTTTCTGTCCTTGACTGTGGCTTCTCTAGTGGATGGGGACCCTGCAGGCAGCATGGCGGAGGAGGGGGGTGCCTTCCTTCTGGGATCTCTCAGTCAGTGACTCTTGCTCGGGGGGTCCTCAGAGCCACCACACTGTTGCCTGGCTAGTGAACGTCCAATTCCCATAATAGTCGCACCCAGTGTCGTAAGGACCCACGTGCATTCCAGTCCCCGGATGACACAGTAAACTCCGCAGTGAGCTTTGTGGACGGCTGCGAGGCTGGCCGCACGAGGCTGTCTGCTGCACCCCACACAGGCAGCCCATGTGACAGTGCCCTAGGGCAGCTCAAGGCCATCTCCATCATGCGCTTTGGCCCTCACCTGTTGAACTGAATGCTCGATAAGTATTGATGCATTTTTACTTGGATTGAGATGATGTGATTTGATGAACTGATCGTGTCGACTCATGAAGTTTGAGGAAAAGGGAGTTGCTTGTATATGAAATGAAGTCGCGTGCTTTGGAAAAAACTACATTTGTGATAAATATGAGGCATGCAATGGACTCTGCACTGCGCAAGTCTGAATATGACGAGCTGGAAAGGTTGCACATGCGGGTGGCTTTGCACGTCTGTACTTTTTACCACCCCTCTCCCCCAAGAAAGAGTCCAAACCGGGGCTCCCGGCTGACGTGTGAAGGGTGTGACTTACCTAAGAAAGGCAGAATGGGATTCCGACCGGCAGACCTATTTCAGAGGAGGCCCGTGACCCTATCTCAAGTTGGCAAGTGGGGATGTATTTCTATGCTTGAGGCTAAAAAACAAAATGTGTAAGGTGTGAACGTCTCTCTATCCTGGGCTCTCCATTATTACAAACTATTTGGATGCAACGAATACCTATTCTGACCACACTTGATGGTTCAGCTGTGATTATAAGCCTCCCCGCTGACCCAGGTGGTTATCATTATCCCCAGTCTGAAGACAAGGCGGCTGGGGCCCAAGTGATTTTGCCCAGGTTGGTACAGCTGGTCAGTGGAGGGTTTGGCCAAGCTCTTCCCCCTGCATCGTGTTGTAATCCCAGAGAGTTGGGATGTTCTTTTCACTGGCACTCAGCTGAGGTTATCCAATATGATGTGGATCTTGAACTTAAGAATTGGCACCTCAGACTCGGCATCAGTGGCTCTGAGTGATCTACACTAGCACGAATGATCTACACTAGCATGAATTACACAAGGTCCCCGTGCCCCGTGAGCCCAGAGTGACCCTCGGTTCTGTTTCTCTCCTCCCTCCTCCTCCCTTCTAGCATCCGGGGTTACCCTTGGGGAGGACCACTTGCTGAATGGGGACCCAAGCCCTGGGGTTTTGGGGAAAGTGCCTGTAGCTGATGTAACCCCCTGAGGATTCTGGGAGCAGGAAGCACCTGGAGAGACCCAGGGTCCACAAACTCTTTTGGAGTGGTGTTTGCCTCTTGGACTCTGTCGTTCATCATGGTGCCAAATGCCTTCATGAGCAGGTTCACGCGTCTCCTGTGCCCCGGGTCAGCCTTGAATTGGGCTTGGTGTCATTGGGCTTGTGCTGTGTCTTATCTTGTCCTAAGAACAGAAAACCTCTTAGGGATTTGTTAGGCTTCTCTAGCTCAGTCTAAGAAAAAGAGCCATCAAATTTGCTGGGCAGGTGAGGAGGAAGTGGGGATGGTGGAGGGAGGAATGTAGCTGTTCAAGGATGAAGTTTCTTAGTTTCCCAAGACCTGCAAAAAATGTAGTAAATTCACCTTTTTTTTGGCAGGTATTTCTGAGTTTCCATAATGTGATTCTTAATACTATTTGGAGGTTAATCTTTAGTTTCTCAAGATCTGTTTTCTGCGGGGAAGTTAATATGTTGAAAAACTGATGAAAATGCCTTTTCACAAATGGCAATTATCTGTTGAATTTAATTTTACAAAAACAGGCAAAACCCTCCTGTTTGCTCTGTGACCCCCCCCCCTTCATGGTACTTCATTTTGTAAGACTGTATTTGTTCCATGAAACATGGAAAAAAACTTAAAAATTATAAGTAGAGATATAATACAGAATATCACTCTACCTGAAAGAAACTCAATCACGGAAGGAGAGAGATAGAGCCTCTCTGAGTGATGACTTTCTCATCCAACGAGACTCTTTGCCATCCAGGCTAGGATTGTGGGTTCATTTGCTAAGGGAAGAGCACTTTATTTGCACATTTATTGATTTAATTAGTAGAACTCTAACAGCATCATTTTACATGTTTGTCTCATATTTGAAGTTCTATTAAAATTGACTCAAGGGGAAGATTATTCAATTACATGGGTGATAAAGTATAAAGACAATGACAGTTTATTGATCTCATTTGATCTTTTTTCCCATTTGCTTTTTTTTTCATCGAAGTATAGCTGGCACACTGTGTCACATTAGCTTCAGGCGTATGATGTAGTGATTCGACAACTTTATACATTATTTTTTAAAAAAAATTTTTTAGTGGTTTATTTATTTCTGAGAGAGAGAGAGACAGTGTGAGCAGGGGAGGGTCAGAGACAGAGGGAGACACAGAATCAGAAGCAGGCTCCAGGCTCTGAGCTAGCTGTCAGCACAGAGCCCGACGCAGGGCTTGAACCCACAAACTGTGAGATCATGACCTGAGCCGAAGTCGGACGCTTAGCCGACTGAGCCACCCAGGTGCCCCAACTCTATACATTATTATTCACATATTTACTTATCTGAATTACTCTCAAGGAAGAGGACAGAATTTAAAAATGTTTATATATATGGTCATCTTTACTCTCACTAAAAAGCAGCTCATATTTTTATGAGGTTTTGGAGGAAATGAGACATAAAATATTTAAAAAGAAATCCAAAAAAGATTTGGTATATGATTATTTTCTTAAAGTTTATTTATTTATTTTGAGAGAGAGAGAAAGAGAAAGAGCACAAGTTGGGGAGGAACAGAGAGAGAGAGAGAGAGAGAGAGAGAGAGAGAATCCCAAGCAGGCTCCCCACTGTCAACGCAGAACCCACTGTGGGGCTGGAACTCACAAACCACGAGATCATGACCTGAGCTGAATGAAATCAAGAGCTGGATGCTTAACCACCTGTGCCACCCAGGCGCCCCATGGTATATGATATTTTTGATGAGATGTGTCTAATATCCTTTTTTTCCTCCATTTTAAAAATGTTGGCTATACCAAAAGACATGAGCCACTTAATGTGGGTTTGTAATTTGTGATATAGGAAGGATGTATTCTGTAGGGCTTAATGGGCATCATTTCGTTACATTGGCAGGGGGTCCCTTCAGGTTTGATATAAAAAAATGAGGGTAGAAAAGCTGGAGACGTTAGCCTGAAAAGTGCTGGGTGAACACAAGACCCGGTGGTGGCTGTACTTCTGGTCGCTGACAGTTCTAGACGATTTCTTCTATTTGTTTGGGGAGCAAGTCTGAGACCCAGGGTCTGCCCCACAGCCATGACTGCCACAGTCAGTTCTAGATCTGTGGGCAGGTATTTGCATTTCTCTTTATCATATGGTATTAAAATACTTACTTTATACAGAAGAGCTAATCATGAAAAGTAACAATCCCAAGCCAATCCCATCACTTTCTCCCAGAATTAAATTCATCTCTCTCCATGTATTTTTAAGTTTATTGCATTATGTATAGACTTCTCTGTAGATCCTGAAGCCCTGCCTGCTTGGTTGCTGAGTGCTTATCCTCAGCACAGCTCAGTGGCTAGGATCTGGGTAGGGTGGTAGCTCGGCCAGCCAGGGCCACAGGTGAAATACTTTGCTCAAACGCTCCCCTTTCTCCCAGCTAAATGACAAGCTTGAAACTCCAGTGATCTCCAAAGTGGTTTTGGAAGACCCAAAACGTCTACATAGAGACCTGGGGGGGGCAGCCCTGCAGAAATCCAGGAATGAAAGTTCTGGACAGACACAACAGCAGTGTGAATACGGAGGCATGCATTGGCGTGAGTGTTCAAGGGAGAGCAAGGAGGCCAGTGCGAGGGCCAGAAAAAGCAAGTGACGGTGAGGTAGCAGGTGTGGCCACTCAGTCAAGGCGATGGCACAGACCAGTAGGGCCCCGTCAGTGCAGTGGGACATTGCTTTGCTGTGTGGGATGAGGAGCCAGGGACATTGGGACGGGCTTACTTGAACCACTGGGCGAGTTTAGACCATAAAGGGGACAACAGTGATGTCTGGAGATGATGATGACATGGGCAAGATGGGAAGGTGGTGAGGTGTGGCTGGATTCTCGTAGAACTGATCACATCTCTTGATGGATTTGCTATAAGGTTATGAAAAAAAGCACAGAGCCAACAATGAGCCTGAGGTTTTTAGCCAGAGTCTCCGGAAGGTTTTTATGGCTTTTATGGGAAAAGGCAGGTTTTGGGGTGAAGATTAGGAGTTTGGTCTGGAACCTGTTAACTGTGGGACACCTTTTAGACATTCAGGTGGAGCTCCAGGGAGGGCAAAGAAACCAGATTCAGTGAGGAAGTCTTGGATAGAGAAATAGAACTGGTCATGATCACCATACAGATAGTAGGTAAAGCCATGAGACTGGGGGATAAGCCAAAGAACGAGTGTGAGTGCAGAGAGAGACGAGAAGAGGCCCAAGGGCTGGGTGTTGGGCCCTTAGGGATTCGGAGGTTGGGAAGAGAGAGGCGAGGAAGGGGAGGGTCAGGAGAGGGGGGAGGCAGCCCAGCCACTGGAGAGGCAGGGGTGGCATCAGCAGAGAGAGGGGTCCTGGGAACCAAGGGGACCTTCAGGCTTCATGGGGGGGGGGGAGGAAGGGGTGTTGCATATGGGCCAGAGAAGACGAGGACTCGATTTGACCATTGAGTTTAGCAAAATGGAGGTCACGATGACCTTGGGAAGAGTTTCCAAAGACAGTGACGGTGACTGAAGGGGGTTCAACCGAGAACGGGTGGTGGAGGAGGCAGGGGTGGGGGGCGGGAAGGAGGGTTGTGAGCCAGCACAGCTCTTTCACGGGGTTGGCCTGATGGAAGACTTAAGGTTGCGGGAATGACGGGGGTGGGGTGGGGGAGTGGTGCCCTTTAATCCGGGAGAGGTAACCGCGTGCACATGCGCTGATGGGAACACTCTCCCAAAGTGAAACACTGAGGAGAGAGGACTGCTGCAGAAAGTTCTTGAGTCTGTGAGGGCTGGATTTAACCCAGAAGGGGGTGGGGGCAGGGGTTGGCCCAGGGAAGACGTGGGAGAGTCCTTCCAGGCAAGCCTGAAGGGAACAGGTGCAAGTAGGTGGCGTAGATGTGGCCCCGGGAATGTTCCCTTTCATTTGTCTCCTCCCTCCCTGAGCCAGAAGCTCTGAGACTGAGGATGGGGTAGGCGGTGGAGAAGGTTTGCTTAAAAGGAAGAAGATGTGCCAGAGTCACCTCGGGATGCGGTGGCTGCCAGCAGCAGTGAGGGGCTTCTGGGGATGGGAGTCACGATCAAAGGAAGGCCAGTTTGCAAGGCTGTGAATCTTCCTCCGTGCTCACGAACCGGGTGGGCGTAGGTGCGGGGCAGGGGAGAAGCGGATGCCCCCTTAGCTGAACTTTGTCCAAGCGCACAGTAAAGAGTAAGAGAGGGACGAGGGGGTCAAGGAGGGGTTCAGGAGGTGATTAAAGTGAGGACCATGACATTTATTTTATAAAAGCTTTATTGATGAGTATAACCAATTCACAATAAACTATACGTATTTAAAGTAGATAGTTTGAAAAGTTTGACCTACCTATTCATCTGTAAAACCATCCCCGCAATCTAGATATGATCATATCTGTCACCTTGTGAGCCTCTTCTTCACTCTTGGTGATTCTTTCCTCTCATTTCCTGTCCCTAGTGCCCAGGCAGTTGCTCCTTCCTGCCACTATATATTACTTTGCATTTATTATATTCCAAATAAATGCAATCACTTTATATAAATGGAATCATTCTCTTTTTTGGTCTGGATTCTTTCATTCAGCCTAATGACACTGAGATGATTCTTCTTTTTTTTTTTTAAATGTTTTTATTTTTGATAGGGAGAGAGACAGAGCATGAGCAGGGTAGGGACAGAGAGAGGGAGACACAGAATCTGAAGCAGGCTCCAGGCTCTGAGCTGTCAGCACAGAGCCAGATGCGGGACTCAAACTCAGGAACCGTGAGATCATGACCTGAGCTGCAGTCGGACACTTAAGCGACTGAGTCACCCAGGCTCCCCAACACTGAGATGCATTCATGTTGTAGTGTGTATCAATAGTTCATTTCTTTTTCTTGCCAAGGACTATTCCATTGTATGGATAAACGAGTCTGTCCATCCATTCACCTGTGAAGGTGTATATGAGTTGTTTTCGGTTTGGGGCTATAAAGCTAATATGTGCATATGCCCATGTCTTTGTATGGATATATGCTTTCCTCTCTTTTATATAAATACCTAGGGCTGGAATGTCTGGGTCATATGGTAAATATATGCTCTTTATAAAGCCCATTGTGGGGGCACCTGGATGGCTTAGCCAACTTAAGTGTCTGACTCTTGATTTCAGCTCAGGTCATGATCTCAGAGTTGTGAGATTGAGCCCCTGTGTCAGGATCTGTGCTGGGCATGGAGCCTGTTTAAGCCTCTCTCCCCCTCTGCCCCTCACCCTGTTTCCTGCACACACGTACCCTTTCCTCACCCCCCACCCCGCCAAAAAAAATCCATTGAGATCTTGAGGGTTGGTGGCTAGCAGGGTCTGGCTGTGTCCCCAACCACTCACCCCCACATGTGGCACTCCTGGGAAATTGCTGATATTTATGTAAAAATTTTTTAATGTTTACTATTTTTGACAGAGAGACAGACAGAGACAGAGCATGAGCAGGGGAGGGACAAAGAGAGAGTGAGATACAGAATCCAAGGCAGGCTCCAGGCTCTGAGCTGTCAGCATGGAGCCTGATGCAGGGCTCAAACCCATGTGCAGTGAGATCATGACCTGGGCCAAAGTCGGGTGCTTAACTGACCAAGCTACCCAGGTGCCCTGGGAATTATTGACATTTAATGACACATTAGCCCTGCTACCAAGCTTTGCTAACACTTCTAACATTTGACTGGAGGAAAGACTCAGCCTATCAAGCACCTGCTAGAATGTTTCAACACATTTTATTCCTTTAAAAGCAGGGTCCGAGCTCTGAATCAGGGGTCATTTGCTGGCTCTGGGCCATCTCCACAGCTGTGGTTTCCCTACTTACTCATTCTCTAGGATTTGCACATCACGTTTAGTCAGAAGCAGGCCGTTATGATCTTACGAAGTGAGGAACTAATGCAGAATGCTTGGTGGGTCAGACAAAACCCAAGCAAGACTGAGAGCAGCTGCAACGACAGAAATGAGGAGGTGATCATGACTTTGAGCCCTGAGGGTCCCAATCCAAGGAGAGATGAGGGGAAGAGGTCTGGGCTTCCTCTCTCACCTCACCGCACCCCTGCCCAACTTTTGAAACTCCGAATGCTTCAGAGGGCACCCAACTTGTGATAAAGGTTAATCTTTAAAAAACGTGAAGTCCTCGCGCTGCTGCAGATAGAACAGGAATGTGTGTTAAAATTCCATTTTTCTCATGGTTAAACAAAAGGACGAGCCGTAAGGTGTTACAACCGGGTCAAAGGAGAGTCCAGAGGACACACGCATGTGGATGGCAGGAAACTTGAAATGCATCTGCACACGGAACAGACTGTCTCCAGAGGTGGGGGAGGGCCGTCCCTCCACCGGACAGAATTGATTTGTGCACCTGTAGTCGAGCATTATTTGTGTTGCTGTCAGTTTCCTACAAGTTCACCTTGATCTCTACAGAGTTGTCAAAACCTGTCAGGTATCTCCCAAACCGGGGCTGCCTATGTAGTTCGATCAAGATGCCCTTGAATGATCAGCCTATTCTTTTTGCTCCACATTAAAAAAAAACAAAAAAGAACCCAACAACAATAGTAGCAAAACTTGGGCTAGCATCACATCGTATCAAAGTAAATTGTAATGCATCAAATACATAGGTAAATGTGGTAGAAATTTTAGGCAGGAATTCCATCCCACCCACCTTCTCGACTTTCTAAATCAGAGTTGTTGATAATTCACATCTCCGAGGGTTTAAGGTCCCCCTATGTTCCTGCAGCAGAGGAAACCAGGCAGGAGGTTGGGGGCGTGGGGGGGTTGCTGAGGGTTGGGCGGGGTGCTTAAGTCACCCTCGGTTTCAGCTGGGAAACCGCAGTGGGAAACTGTAGCTGCTCTGGGGAGGCCAGGGCGTTCCCCGGGAGAGTGACTGTGGCTTCTGCTGCCCACGTAGGATCAAGGAAGAGTGGAATTTCGTGGCTGAGTGCAGGAGGAAGGGCATCCCCCAGGCTGCGTACTGCAAGAATGGCTTCGTAGATACCAGCGTGAGGCTTCTGGAAAAGATCGAAAGGAACTCTCTCACCAGGCAGAGTTTACTTTCCAAAGAAAGAGACAAACGGAGCAGTGCGTTTGTGTTTGAACTTTCGGGGGAGCAGTGGACGGTGAGTGCCGGATGTGTGATGTGCGCTGCTGAGCTGAGCTCAGGGCGTTGGCCTTGGCTTTGGCCTTGGCCCTGACACAGAGAGCGCTCCGCTCCTGCTTCTAGAGAGCTTTCCTGTGGATGGGGAGGAGCGGGGTTTTCACATCCTTTCCTCTGTGCAAGACCGTGCTTCCTGCTGGAGAGGGCCGCAGGGTCCCCTAGGGTACCTCGGAGGCTGGCAGGGGCTGGGCCCCGGGGGAGAGGGCCCCCCCCCGGATGGCTCAGCCTTTAAAATGCTTAATCCTGCCATCTCGCCCCCAGATGTTTAAAATCACTTTGCCTTTTTAAAAAAAAAATTGTTTATTTACTAATTTTTTTTTTTTTTGAGAGAGAGAGAAAGCGGAAGAGGGGCAGAGAGAGAGGGAGATACTGAATCAGAAGCAGGCTCCAGGCTCCGAACTGTCAGCACAGAGCCCAACGCAGGGGCCTCAAACTCACAAACCACGAGACTCACTTTGCCTTTTTTTTTTTTTTTTCTAAATGAAGCATGACCTTCACCTAACAACTCCCAGAGGGTGGCGACTTTGCTCAAGTGTCAGGGTGTGCAGAGCCGCAAAGGGATTTGGGCAGACCCTTCAGCTGCTTCTCCTCTGAGGTTCTGAGGCCAGGACAAAGGTGCCCCCTTTCTTTCTCCAGTGGCTTCCTTCTCCCTCCGCCCCTGACCTGCTGCTTTGCTTGGAGAGGCACCCCTAGAGCTTGCCCGTGTTCTGACGGTTCCTCGTGCAAGCAGCACCTGCGTGCGCCAGGAGAAGGTGCACCCAAGCTGTGATCCCTTTCTGGGGGCCAGGGTTCTCTGGGGCCTGCGCTCCAACTCTTTTTATCCCCCCGACTTCTACTGAGGGGGCTCTGGGCCGAGAGACTAAACTTTGGGGGGCGATCCTGGGGCCGTCCTTTATTGGCCATGTGACCTGGGGCAGTTTATTCCACTTTTATATATTTTATCTTTTCCCCAGTAAGATGGTGTTAAAGCTTCCGTCGGCCCCTCTGAGGGCTTTTGCAGGGGTGAGATGGGCAGATATTCTCATTTCTTAGTGGCACTGCCCTCTGGGAGAGGCAGGGAGAGATTATTACTGTACAACCTTAGTGTTCTTTCTCCTGCGTCCCCATCATCGAGATCAGTGGGCAGTGGGTACTCATCTGGATTTCTTTTCTTTTTTAATGTTTATTTATTTATTTTGAGAGCGAGAGAGAGCAAGCAAGAGAGAACAGAGGAGAGGCAGAGAGAGAGGCAGAGAGAGAATCCCAATCAGGCTCCATTCGCGCTGTCAGTGCAGAGCCCCCTGACATGAGGCTCGAACCCACAAATCATGAGATCATGCCCAAGTGGGAGTCGGATGCTTAACCGACTGAGCCACCCAAGCATCCCACATCTGGATTTCTAATTAAATACTGCTGGTAAATCATTTCCAGTTGCTATCATCAAACATGGTCCTGGTCTTAGGGCTCAGCCCACAGGGGTTACCCAGCCCACCGGGAGGCTATCGCCTACAACGATAAGTACTTCTCAGCACCTTGACGGTTATATCCCAGAGCACTTGAGCCAGGGGAGGCGTCGGATACAGCTGGGTTCTTCTGTCACCGAGGAAATGAAAGCCCAGGGAGGTGGTGTGCCTGAAAATGACAGAGCCTGGCCCAGAATTCAGGTGCTCTTTCCTATCATAGATTCATAAAAACATTTAGAAATTTGCCGCAGCAAACATGAGCTGTTGGTCAAGCAACTACGCAGGAAGGGAAAGGTAGCACACATTTTAAAATCTAATGCACGGACAGATTTTGCTTTTAGAAGATGTTAAGTTCATGTGTTGTAAATAAATCATGTATGTCATGGCTATGGGGGGAGCCCGGCTGTTTGTGTTCACCGTGCATTTGATTTTAGTGACATCATGAATCCATAGCAGCTTTGGAATTGGGCTAACCTGCTTTTGTGAAATTAATGACGACTGCGGCGTGGTTTTTTTCTGTTGTATTTTTTTTAGTTTATTTGAGGGGCGCCTGGGTGGCTCAGCCGGTTAAGCGTCCGACTTCGGCTCAGGTCATTATATCATGGCTTGTGAGTTTGAGCCCTGCATCGGGCTCTGTGCTGACAGCTCAGATTCTGATTCGGATTCTGTGTCCCCCTCTCTCTCTGCCCCTCACCTGCTTGCACTCTATTTCTGTCTCTCTCAAAACAAATGAACATTAAAATTTTTTAAAATTATGTTTATTTATTTTGAGAGAGAGAGAGAGAAAGACAGAGCATGAGTTGGGGAGGGGCAGAGAGAGAGGGAGACACAGAATCTGAAACAGGCTCCAGGCTCTGAGCTGTCAGCACAGAGCCTGACTTGGGGCTCAAAATCACAGACAGTGAGATCATGATATGAGCTGAAGTTGGACTTAACTGACTGAGCCACCCAGGTGCCTCTAAATTTTTTTTTTTAATTCAAGTTTATTGGAGAGAGAGAGAGAGAGAGAGAGAACAAGCGGCGGGGGGGGGGGCAGGGAGAGAGAGAGAATCTCAAGCAGGCTCTACATGGTCAGTGCAGAGCCTGGCTTGAGGCTCGATCCCACAAACTGTGAAATCATGACCTGAGCCGAACTCAAGAGTCGGACGCTTAACTGACTGAGCCACCCAGGTGCCCCTACAGAGTCTTAAAAGTGGCTTCACACAGCAGCTGTCGAGCTGGCGAAGGGCGGGCCTAGTGCTCTCTCGCATGCTCTCTCGTCTTCTACATTGATGCCCTAATATACTTGGCTTTGTACACGCTGCCCCTCTGCTCCAAGATGTTGAGGAACTGGTTGTGACTGATGTAATCATTTTATTTTAGGAGCTCCCTGACTCGTTGAAGGAGCAGACACACCTGAAAGAGTGGCATATCAGCAATACCCTGATTCAAATCATTCCTACCTATATCGAGCTGTTTCAAGCCATGAGAATTCTGGATCTGCCAAAAAACCAAATCTCTCATCTTCCAGGTGAAATTGGTATGTTCCTTAGTGGGAGCCTTTGACATTCTGCTCTGGTGAGCAAGCAGCTGGCGGGCAGGCAGCACGGCGCTCCAGGAAACTGCTGGCCAGCGCTGTTTCCTGTGTCCCCAGAGCCAGTGGCTTGTTTGCAGCGCCCCCTGGGGCCACCTTCCCACCTGTGGAACTCAACACAGGCAGACGCTGGCCAGTCGCTCTGAAACTAGACGTGTCATGAGTGAACAATGCTGTGTTTAGGAACTTTGTGTTTGTCTTCTTTTAGTTTGAGAAAGACAAGCACACAATGATATGTGTGCTACATAAACATAAACTACATAAACATAAACTACATAAACATAAACATAAACTACATAAACATAAACATAAACTACAACCAGTTGGTCCCACATATTAGTCCGTTGATGAGTTTAGTGTAGCCTGTTAGGTCATTTTGATCAACATTTTATACATTTCCGCCATTTTTCTGTTCAGCTGCAGTACCTGGAAATGAAAACCGCAATGGTCATTACTGCTCCTCTTTGTCTTGGGGTGTGAGGGGTGAAGGTCTGGGGGCTGCCTGTAGTTTGATGAAGGATTAAATAGAGAGTAAGCAAAACACACTCATCAAGGACACATGCTCAGGATAAAAGAGGAGCTGACATTGAATAAAGTGCTTAAAAAACAAATACAAAATTACGTTTCGTGTCTCACCCATCATCATTTATACAAATGTTTTGTATCCTTGTCTTGTTTTTGCTGTTAAAAAAACTTTAAGGGATCTACCCTGTGATGTTTATTTCCTCTGATGACAGGTTGTTTGAAGAACCTGAGAGAACTCAATGTGAGTTTCAACCATCTGAGGAGCATTCCTCCAGAACTGGGGGACTGTGAAAATCTAGAGAAACTGGATTGTTCTGGAAATCTAGAATTAACTGAGCTCCCCTTTGAAGTAAGAAAGCAATCATGTTTGCACTATGATTTACTTTTATTTGGCTGACGACATGGGATGATCTATAACGTGGGGAAGATGTTTTACAAGCTGGAGGCCATCTTTGTTATATCGCACTTTCTTGACATTTCAATCACGATACCAGCAAGTAGTCGAACTTCATTCCTGCTCTCGCAAAAGTAATTAGAGTATACATGTTGTTATTCCTTTCTAGTTAAGTAACTTGAAGCAAGTGACATTCGTAGATATCTCGGCAAACAGGTTTGCCAGTGTCCCGATCTGTGTCCTGAGGATGCCTAACTTGCAGTGGTTCGATATCAGCAACAATAGCTTGACCGATCTGCCTCAAGATATAGACAGGTAGCTACTCGCGTTCTGAAGGTGAGGTGTGTATGCATTAGTTACTAACGCCTTAAACACCGTTACCATGTTAAACATGCGTAACCCGTGAATGGTCTTTGAAATCAATGGATTTTCCAAAAGTTTACTGTTTCTGGGAAATGAGTCTGGTTCTTTATATAATAAGACAGTTTCCAATCTGTGCCCTACGCGTGTAAGCATATATATGTGCATTTGAACACATCTTCATTGTCTTGATGAATTTTACTTCCCTCCTCAATAGAATGGTATCATTAACTTTCTTTTGTTCCACGGAAATAGAAAAGCATGTTTATTATGTATGGGGTAGAAAACTATCACTCTGTTTTTATACATATATTATATATGGAATAGGAACATACTACTCTGCTTAGAGTATCAGTAAGGATAATTTTTTTTGGTTTCATTTATTGATTTATTATACAAAATCTTTCAAACAAAATTGATATGATTAGTAAGGTTTTTCCAATTATATCCTTGTATGTCATGCTTAAAAAAATAATCACACTGGGGCACCTGGCTGGCTCAGTCAGTAGAACATGTGAGTCCTGATCTCAGCGTCATGAGTTCAAGCCCCACATTGAGTGTAGAGCTTACTTTAAAAAAAAAAATTACCCTCAATCATGTAAGATTCATTCATTCATTCATTTATTCACTCGTTCATACATTCCACCAATAATATTAGGCTCCTATATGGCAGGCTCAGAGCTTAACGTGGTTTCAAATCCACAGTCTTCGTTATGCAGACCTTGCAAATAGTAAGTAAGCTACATTGGCACAGAAGCCAAAACTGGCTCAGTTCTGAAGGTCACTCCTACGACCTTTCTCTTCTCCTGGTACCTATGGCATATCGGTGCTTTCCAGGTTGTGGGACTAAGTGGGAATTGTTTTAGTTTGAAACCCAAGGGGAACTCTGAAATATTTGTGGGATCAGTTAAGCTTTTGCAAGCAAATGCAAGAAAAAACTGGGGAGGGGGTCACTGAGTTAGAATAAAATGGGAAATCAGTGAAACACGGCGGGAGCGTAGTTTGCTCATTTCCTTTCATTCTGCAGGTTGCTTTCCATTTTAAAAGTAGGGAATATGATGGGAGAGGAAGGTTGTACTTTCAAGATGTGCACTAGGGAGTAGGTGGCCCAAATCTGTTCATTCTCAGCCCAGGTGCAGGGCAGGTCCTTTCCCATGCCCTGCTGACCCTGGGGATGCGACGGACCCTTAGAGGGCTGTGCTGGGTGCCAGGTCCCCTCTTGGCCTCATGCACGTTGTGCGATTTGCTTATCCTGCTACTCGCTTTAGGTCTTCGACTGGCAATTAAGTCAGCGAACCTTTAAAATTCATGTCTCCTGGCATGACTCTATTTAAATATTTAAGTCAGTTTATTCTCACAAGGGTTACCTATGTAAGATAGGGTCACCTATATAAGATAAATGGCATAGGGATTTCATACCAGAATTTATTTGTCATTCACTTTGGTTTCTCAGCTATGAATATAATCCGTATATTCTATTCCCTTTTTCTCCTTCTTAGGCTAGAAGAATTGCAGACCTTTATCTTGTATAAGAATGAGCTGACCTATCTTCCGTATGCCTTGCTTAACCTGAAGAAGCTCGCCTTGCTAGTTGTCAGCGGGGACCGTTTGGTGGAGCTCCCCACTGCCCTGTGGGACTCGTCCACACCTCTAAAGTGAGTAGATCACAGTAGAGACAGACACAAGGTAAGGAGTGCCTAGATCCTGGGCGCCCACTGGTTTCAGGAACCAGATCAGGTGGTTCTTGTACTCTGAGGACCTGATCCCTGTTCACAGAAATTCCAATGACTTTTTATAGGATTTTGAAGGTTTTGGCCCCTGGCACAGGGAGGTAGAACTCAGAGGATTTCTGGACAAATGCTACCGCTGTTTGAAGTGTGACAGGGCATTTGTCCAGGGCTCCCTGGTCTGTTGTGGAGTGTGGAAGGTCAGTGGCTCTTGAATGTTTCCTGGTTGCCTCACTCTTCTTTGATTTCCTTAGAGGTTCGTGTATATTACCCCAAACCAAGAAAAACCATCCATGTAAACATGACACAAATAGATTCCAAACTGGCTTGAGACATTGAACGGTCTTTCTTACCTTGGAAGTGGGATTGAAAAGCCCCTGTTCCACCCTCCCATGAAGCTGACTTCAGGGCGTATCCCCTTGGCTCTCAGCTAGCATGTCCTGCCAGAATTTGAGGCTTTGGGGGTCCCCACATCACCTCTATCCTGAGCCCGTTTTGACTCATTCCTAGAAACCTTTACACGAGGCCATTCCAGTGAGAGCCACTGCATCACTGTGTCAAGAGTTTCCATCTGCCTTGAGTACCAGTTGTTGGCTAAAACCACCATTCAGGGGGCTATTTTCCAGGAGTGTCCAATTCTGTAAGTGGTAAATGCTCACTTTAGCTTAAATCTTCCTCATCTTCCAATCTGGGCAATAAGAGGCATAGCAGACAAAAATAAACAAGTTGACAATTGTGAAGAGAGAGACTACGTTTGTTCCTGTGTAATCACAAAGTGAACAGGGATGTGACATCTTCTCCCCACTGCCCCACCATACTCTTTCCATCAGAATGGGTGTTCCCCTGTCCTTGGCTGTCTCAGGAATGTCTTCTGGATGAGAAGAGGTCCCCCGGTGAGAGGGGGGCAGAACCCATCCTCAGAGCCCCTCCCACATTCAGCCAGCTGGGAGCAGGTGTGATAGCTTCATAACCAAGGGCAGACTGGAAGGGGACTTCCGGTCAGGGTAAAACTGACCTTCGTGCAGGTAACTAAAGTCATTTCAATTGATAATAATTATAGAACTTGGAAATCTGAAAGAATGAGATGGAAGCTCTTTGAATTAATAAAAGTTTAATTGAAAAAAAACCCCTAGATATAAGTTTGCATGAAGACTTCTATAAATAACCTATAGAAAAATAATGGAAGAAATAATGACAGTAATAGTACTAGCCAAAAATATTTAAAAAACCTAAAAAAGAAGTCTAGAAAAAAATGCTAGGAGAATAGCTCTTTTATATGAAGAAAACTCAAAGTGCCCACAAAGGCTATCAAAGAGGTCTTGAATATTTGGAAAGACATACTGTTTTTTCTGGATGAAAAGACTATAAACATATTAATTCTTATAAAAATTATACTTAAATGTAATATGATTCCAACCACCACCCCAGTGGGATTTCTTTTTTTAGAACTTGAAAAAGTGATTTGAAAGTATACCTGAAAGGCAAAAAGCTAAGAATAGCAATGATAATTTTGGAAAACAAGAGTGACGGGGCAAAATTTGCCTTATTGAGAATTACAGTGTGTTTAAAAGGTATAATCATGGGGTGCCTCGGGGGCTCAGCTGGTTAAGTGTCTGACTCTTGGTTTCAGCTCAGGTCATAATCTCACAGTTTGTGAATTTGAGCCCCGCATCGGGCTTCATGCTGACAGTGCAGAGCCTGCTTTGGATTCTCTCTCTATATCTATCCCTCCCCCCACCCCTCGATAAATAAATAAACTTTAAAAAACCACAGTGTAATAATCAAAATGAGGTGGTGTTAGGCAATGATTTGTAGGTGAATTATTAGAACAGAATAGGTAGTACTGAAAGTGACTCTAATATATGATACAGGGATTTTCGTAAACCAATGAGGAAGGTATGAGTGACTTAATATGCCATTAAGAAAGTTGGCTACTTAGGGAAAGATAAAGTCTGTTCGTCACTTTATAGCATAAGACAGCTTAGGGCATATAGCCATGTATATGTTGTATATCGTGTATAGCATGTAGGAAGACATATAGATAAAGTCACATTTTAAATATAAAAAGAAAACTATCAAAGGAGTAAGAAATGCCATGTTAATGATGGTAGACTGACCATGTATTTGACACCTATCCTCTTGAGACCCCACTGAGATGAGGAAAACAATAAAACCTACAATCCACAATGATCAAGACAGTGGGAGAAGGCTTTCCCAGAATGAGAGATATTAACACAACTTTGGGAGAGTTACAGCAGACAGAACAGTGGTGACTGATAAAACTTGTATGAAACAGGCTCAAGTTCAGAGATCAAACCAAGAAATTGAGCCCATTTGCCCTGGAGAACTCCACAGAAGCTTGAGGTCAGAAATTCGAGGCATGTTTTGGAGTAGACTGAGACACGGTGCTAAAAATAAAGAAAAATTTAATGTAAACAGATGACTCCCCACCTTCCAATCTCCTCCTTGATTCCATCGGGCAGACCACTCACCCCCAGCAGTCTGGCCCCCTGACCCAAAGTCTGAGGTTTCCTCTAGGGTGGCCCTGGGGGAAAGACCCCAGATTTCTGTGTTTGGAGGCTTCCCCAGGGGGAGGGGGTGGCAGCCCACGGTGGAGCTGGCCCCTGGGCAAGTGCTGTCCAAATGTGCAGGTACCCAGCTCGTACTGTGTGGTCTCAGCCCCAAATATGAAGGCATCACCAAGCCTTCCCAGATAATTGTCACAAGAATATGAGTTTTTCAACTTGAGAATCAAATAGCAGGCAAGATAGAAAAGTTAAATATGGTTTTGGATCAGATTGCGGATGGCGTTGGTGCTAACAAGGCAAAAGTAAAAGTATGTTTGTCTGTGATGTGCTTTGAATGCCTCAAAAAATAAGATGGCTTGATGAGTAGACAGGGGTGGACAGACGGATGGGTATGTGACAAGGTAGGGGAAGTAAAATCTTAAATGTGGAACATAGGCAGTGGGTATGGGGATGTTCACTGTAAAATTTTTTTGACTTTTCTGAATGTTGGAAAATTTTTGTAATAGGATGTTGAAAAAGTAAAAGTATAGATCATAAAAATTGGGAGGTGCGAGGGTCGGGGAACTGAAGAGAAGAAAGACCTTCACATGATTCAATAACATTGAAGTGTTGGTCCTGCATAAAAGAGATTTCCAGGAGGTTAATAACGTAAAAATAATGATTGACTGATGAAAGAGATTGTCTCTGGGATCTGAGAGACAGAGGTAGGGTAAGAGACCATGGCTTTAAATACAAAGTATCTTTGTGCTAATCAAATTTTAAAATAATACAGGGGCACCTAGGTGGCTCATTTGATTAAACGTCTGACTCTTGATTCAGCTCAGGTCATGATCTCACAGTTCATGGGATCCAGCCCCTGTGTTGGGCTCTGCATTGATGGCAGGAGCCTGCTTGGGATTTTCTCTCTCTCTCTCTCTCTCTCTCTTCCCCTCTGCTCATGTTCTCTTTCTCTTTCAAAATGAATAAATAAACATAAAAAAACTATAATACAGACAGTGATTACTTTGATAAAACATTGAAGAGTGATAAAATATAGGCTTATTTATTTATTTATTGATACGGAAGGGTGATAAAAATTAATTCAATGAAAGAGCTTGCAAAAGAAAAGTTAAATAGATCAATCTACGTAGAAATTACAACTTTGTTGCTCTCTTCACGTTTAGACATTAAATAAAATGAAAAGGAAGATGAACTAAGGAATATATGTACTGAAATAGGACAGATGGATGACTCTGTCTTCCATGTTTATAGAACTTCTACAAACCAATGACAACACCTAACACCCAACCCGACAGGGCCCACAGACCAAAGACTATTCAAGGGATTTCCTTTTTGTTTTTTTTTTGTTTCTTGTATTTTTAAACTTAAAAACATTTTTTAAATGTTTATTTTTGAGAGGGAGAGAGAGTGTGTGTGTGCAGGTGGGGGTGGGGCGGAGAGAGAGGGAGACACAGAATCCAAAGCAGGCTCCAGGCTCTGCAGTGTCAGCACAGAGCCCAATGGGGGCTTGAACCCACAAACTGTGAGATCATGACCTGAGCCAAAGTCAGATGCTTAACCAAATGAGCCCTACTCGGCACCCTGAGTGATTTCCTGTTTTGAATTAAAATAATAACATCAACTTTCACATCAAAACATCTTTCACAACTATGAAGACAGATCAAATCCCATTTCAGTTTCTCTCCTCAAGCTTCTTTATCTCTGGGTAGCGGATGTCCATCTTTCTCGTTGTGGGGATTTTGTCTGTTGGGTCCTTTGTAATTTAACCCCACCTCATTTTAGAGTTTAATATCACTAACTGGGAGTAATAGCAGACCTTAGTAGGACATCATCCAGTTTAAAGGGCCTGACTGTGAGCAAGTGCTAGCGTCCGCCTCACGGCCTCCTGCCTGCTGTCCTCTGTGGCTAAGTAGCTCACATTTTCCCAGCAGGCCCCCGAGCAGGATTGCTCCCATAATCGTGTGAGATCATTCCACAGGGCAGTTCCACTGGTGACGCTAATATTATGTGGTCCGCTGTGACCTTCAAGTATAAGCAAGAACTTGCAATTCAGTACCATAAAAATTCGCTTCCTATGAGAGGAATTTTGCAGTAAAAAATGCACAGGTGAAAATGTGATATTGTCCATATTTTCTTGCATAGATTTGTAAGCCTTATGGACAATCCTATTGATAATACCCAGTGTGAAGATGGTGTGGAAGTGATGGAAAGTGAGCAAGATCGTCAACACTTTGATAAAGAATTTTTGAAAGCCTATATTGAAGATATTAAAGAAAGAGGTACGTTAATCATCTTTAAAATTCTTTTATTTTTATTTTTATTTTTTTAAATTTTTTTTAAGGTTTTTTTTTTTTTATTTCGAGAGAGAGAGAGAGAGCGTGAGCAGGGGAGGGTCAGAGAGAGAGGGAGTCACAGACTGAAACAGGCTCCAGGCTCTGAGCTGGCAGTCAGCACAGAGCCCGACGCGGGGCTCGAACCCACGAACCGCGAGATCATGACCTAAGCGAAAGTCGGACCCTTAACCGACTAAGCCACCCAGGCGCCCCTAAAATTCTTTTAAATGAATGTACTGAATTCCATGTGCTCATGCAACACATTTGACACGAGTCACAATGAGAGAGAAAATGCTAGTTGGTTATTTTTCCATGTACAAAATATATATAGTTTCTCTAAAATATCAACATTTTCCAGTGCACTTGAGTACCTGTTACATCATCAGCTATTTGACGGAGGTCAGAGAACATACTCTTAAGACGGGGCATTACTAACTGTATATGAATTTTTAACTAAATGACATTGACAAAAGAGTATCCTAATTAATGGCAAGAAGAGATTCCATTTTGGGGCGCCTGGGTGGCGTAGTCGGTTAAGCGTCCGACTTTCGCTTGGGTCATGATCTCGCGGTTCGTGGGTTCGAGCCCCGCGTCGGGCTCTGTGCTGACTGCCAGCTCAGAGCCTGGAGCCTGTTACAGTCTGTGACTCCCCCTCTCTCTCTGACCCTCCCCTGCTCACGCTGTCTCTCTCTCTCTCTCTCCTAGAAATAAATAAAAAATATTTAAAAAAAAAAAAAAGAAGAGATTCCATTTCAAAGTCCATTTAAGTTCAACTTCAGAAAAAGCCGTGTCTTATGTAAATCAAGGTCCACTTATATAAAAATCACAAAAGGAAAAGCGTGAGGTGGCAAACTGGTACCTAGGTTCGTTTAGCTTTGGTTTTCCCATGGGGTGGTGATATTAAGGGGATGGGGGGCATCAAAAGACCTCAAGAAAGG
Organism: Hyaena hyaena; assembly: GCF_003009895.1. Classification (NCBI taxonomy): domain Eukaryota; kingdom Metazoa; phylum Chordata; class Mammalia; order Carnivora; family Hyaenidae; genus Hyaena; species Hyaena hyaena. The sequence goes on from NW_024080662.1 coordinate 3,581,944, forward strand.
GTGGGAAGCCTTTTCTCCAGTGGCTGTTTCCAAAGGTTAGAAGCCCTTCCTTCTGCCAGAAGCACACAAACACAGGAAAAAGGCATAAGTCACTCTTTGATTTTCTAATCTCCACCTGCTTCCTGGGTATGGATACCTGAGAGTTCTCTCTTACTTTTCCAATTCTCTTTTGTTGGTAAGTTAAGCATGGACCTGCCCAAAAGATGTGATGCAGGTGGATTTAGGCAGGAGGTAGCCCTGGCCACCAGGACTTTGAAAATGTGCACCTCAGTCACCCTCGGAAAATCTGCATGTGGGCTTGCTCCTCCCCCGTTCACAGACTAAAGATGGTTGGTCACATTTAGATAGTCAGGGGTTTCCTGACAGGAATGAAAAATACCATTTATTTGGCAAATTACAATTTTTTTCAACTAAATCTCTATGCAGTTACCTCCGATCTATTCAGTCATCCTTAATCTTGAATGTTGAAATATCATGAAATAGGGGTGTCTGGGTGGCTTGGTCGGTTGAATGTCCAACTTCAGCTCAGGTCATGATCTCATGGTTCACAAGTTTGAGCCCCACAGTGGGCTCTCTGTTCTCAGCACAGAGCCGGCTTCAGATCCTCTGTCTCCCTCTTTCTCTGCCCCTCCTCTTGCTCTCTCTCTCAAAAATAAACATTAAAAGGAACGCCTGGGCTGCTCAGTCGGTTAAGCGTCCGCCTGACTTCAGCTCGAGTCATGATCTCACAGTTCGTGGGCTCGAGCCAGTTCGTGGGTTTGAGCCCCGCATTGGGCTCTGTGCTGACAGCTAGCTCAGAGCCTGGAGCCTGCTTCGGATTCTGTATCTCCCTCTCTCTCTGACCCTCCCCTGCTCATGCTGTCTCTCTCTCTCTCACAGAAATAAATAAAACATTAAAAAAATGTTTCTTAAAAAATAAACATTAAAAATATTAAAAAAACACATTTTATGAAATAAATTAGAAATTTGTGTGAAACATGAAACAAATAGCAGAACCATTTATTTTGCCAAAATTTATCTTTGGGTTGTATAATTTTCCTCTTGGGGAAACCTTTATTGTTGTATTTTATTGATTTGTTCATAATTACATTTTAGAGCTATTGTTTAAAACTGCAAGAAAGAATGAGAGAAAATAGGTGTTTAGCTTTGGATCTGTTGGTCAGTGATAAAATAATTTGCTTTTAAAAAGTGGACTTTAGTGATGATACTTTTTTGTAATTTTAATTTTTTTAATGTTTTCTTATTTTTGAGAGAGAGGGAGAGACAGAATCTGAAGCAGGCTCCAGGCTCTGAGCTGTCAGCATAAAGCCCGACATGGGGCTCGAACTCATGAACCCTGTGAGATCATGACCTGAGCCGAAGTCGTACACTTAACGGACTGAGCCACCCAGGCGCCTCTAGTGATGATAGTTTTTTAATTCATTCAGTTATTTCTAAATAATTATAATAATTCTATCCTTCATATATTCATGTTGGTTCACATGATATTGCCAATATTCAGCTGGTAAAAATGTAAAATGTAAAGCCTGTAAAGATGACAATTTCTTAACAGTTCAACTTATGTGAGGTTGGGCATATTTTTAAAGTTTGTTTTATTTTCTTCATCATGGTGTCTTCCCTCTTTTCTCTCTTTCCCCCTCACACTAGTGTCTGAGTCAGATCCAGAGTCCAAAGCTGTAGGGAAAAAAGGTAGCTTTAGCAAGTCATGTGACCCTCCAACCTCATGTGATTCAAGCATGATGAGGAAGAGGCACCTGGGTGGCTCAGTTGGTTGGGTGTCTGACTTCAGCTTGGGTCATGTTCTCACAGTCTACGGGTTCGAGCCCCACATTGGGCTCTGTGCTGACAGCTCAGAGCCTGGAGCCTGCTTCGGATTCTGTGTCTCCCTCTCTCTCCATCCCTCTGCTGCTCATGCTCTGTCTCTCTTACTCTCTCAAAAATGAATAAACATTAAAATTAAAAGAAAAAAAGCATGATGAGGAAGTGAAACTCCTCACTGGTCCTCAAGCACTGGTGAACCTAAAATTCACCTTCAGGCCCTGTCCCTCAGAGATTTTTGACATGTCAGGTCTGGGGTAGGGCCTAGAGTGTGTCTTTCTAACAAGTTCCCTGGTAATGTTGATGCCTTGGGTCTGGGAGCCTCACCTGGAGAGCCATTAGAATAGACTATCCTTTGACAATATTTGGCTGTGAAGGCAGAGTGTGGGCGGTAGCCAGTGGGAAGAGCAAGACTGAGAGAAGGCATACTTCCCAAGATCCTACTTGGTTTCGGAATAGCCCAAACTTTGCTTACAAACCATCTTCCCATCTCCCTGGTGTCCATGGTCTCAGGTCCTTGGCCATCTCTTTCTGTCTTGTCAATTTGTATTATCTTAGGGTCATACGGATTCCCAGAGCCTGATGTAGCTGTGTGAGTCTGTTGAAAAGATTGCCAAAGAATGAGGGCTAATGATTCTGTCCCAGATCTAAACATTTCTAAAGCATAACTAAACATTTGTGAAGGCAAATGTCACCATTAACTGGGATGGGCAAGTGCCTTTATCTCTATACTTAACATATGAAGTGGTAGTAACTTGTGTAGTGATATAAGCCACGGCATATAGCTACAATTGGTGATAAAATGGGGGATCGTTGAGTCAATGTGTTCCTCTTGTTACAGAATCTGTTCCCAGCTATACCACCAAAGTATCTTTCAGCCTTCAGCTTTGAGATCTTCCGTCAGAAGACTGCAGAATCTCCCTGTCCCGTGGAGATGTAAATCTTGGTGTTGCGGAATAACGGTTTGTGTTTAAGGACAAGGCTAGACACCATGGTCATAGTTAGGAAAAATGGTTTTCAGATTTCACATTTATGAATATTTGTCCCTGTGGGCTGGAGAATTGATAAACAGATTTATCTAAGTAATATGTAAGCGTTCATTTGCATATACTTATTTCCAAATAATGCACCTTTAATATTTTAGAAAATGCATTTGTTTAAAAAATTATAACTCAAAGACCAAATTCGGAAGCTGATCGCACTGATTTTAGGAAACCAGGGATAAAAAAAGGGGTTGTAAAAAAGAGCACTTGTATTGGACTAGTCAATGAGGTTTTATTTCATTTTTTAAGAGTTTTTTTTAATTAAAAAATTTTAAAATGTTTTATTTATTTTTGAGAGAGAGACAGAGACAGAGCGCAAAAGAAGGAGGGGCAGAGAGTGACACACAGAATCCGAAGCAGGCTTCAGGCTCTGAGCTGTCAGAACCCACGGACCGTGAGATCATGACCTGAGCTGAAGCTGGACACTTAACTGACTGAGCCACCCAGGCGCCCCTATTTTGAGAGAGTTTTAATACGTCATTTCTTTTACTGAGAAACATTTTTCTTGGGTTTATACAAACTGCTATTTTCATATGTTTTAATTATGTTTTGTGGTCTCGAGAGAGACTTTAGGTATATTTGGGCATTGATGGTAGAAAGAAGGGCTGGATTGTCTGCTGATGCATTGGGTACAAGACACCCATTGGGTACAAGACAGAGGGTGCACTGGTAGCCCTGGCAGAGGCAGTGTGGGGGCCTGGCTGTTCCTGGGAAGCCTTACGTGGCCTGCAGGGATGGCACCCCTGCCCTGAGTGGGAACCTCAGAAGCCCTAGGACCCACCTTAGAGCAGGGAGCAGAGGCGGTACCCTCAGGGACTCCTCCTCCAAGGTGGCCACCCAGAGTAGCAGGGATGACTAGTCCATACTGAGGAGGAGCCCCTAGCAAGGCTTCCTTGAAGATACCACGAGAGAACTCTGCCCGTGGCCAGAATGCTACGGTCCACGGGGAGCTCATGAGACTGTTTTACGTTGGCAACGACGGGATTCAGTACAGGGCTTTGGACTCTTACAATGCATCATGATTTGGAGAAATTGTACAAATACCTATTTTTATACCATTATCTTGGGCTAAAATCAACAGGATTGTGAGTTGAAGATAAGTTTTAACAAGTAGCTTTCATGACTGAGAGGGAAAAAGTGTGTATTTCACATATTTACATATGAATCGACTCCTACATGGTCTAATTCAGTGTGGTCAAGTAGAATTTTCTGCAGTGATGGAAATGTTCTATATCTGGGCTGTCCAAATGTAGTGACGACCAGATACATGTGCTTTTTGACTACTTCAATAATGACTGGTGTAACAGGAATTTTTAATTAATTAAGAATTTTTAATTAAATTTAATTTTAGATTGCCACAGGTGGCTACCATATTGGACACACATGTCTAGCCAGTTGGGATTTTTGGGACAAAATGAAGGGTGATTTTTATTTTCTCTTATCAGAAGGGTTACTATGACACCCTCCATATTTTGTCTTGATAGGTTTAAACATAATTCCAAGTATTTTATCCTCAACATGCAAAACAGGTAGAGCATTCTAGAACCACATGGTAACACTTCAGTGGAGGATTGCCTCAAGTTAAAAACAAACTCTGAAAGGTAGGTTAAGAGATGAAAAGAATAGTAGAATGAGAAATCACTTCAAGTGAACCTCAAACAATTGTATTTTTCTTTTTAACTCCCTAAAAATGGGACTGAAATGTATTAATTGTACTACTCCAATGAGTTTGAAATTTTGTTTCGTGCCAAGGTATGTTATAGATAGCCAAGTAGAAAATAAATCTTAACAGAGAGCAAATATGAGCTTTCAGGCAAATTGGCCATGACTTCTGTAAAGTTTATTTCAATAAAACCAGTCTTTTATGCAAAAACCTTGTGTGCTGTTGCATACAGAGAAAGGAAAAAGTACTGCATCCGCATAGAATTATTTCATGTTACATAATATCCCAAGCCAAACATATTGTTTGAATATGATGTTTGTAAAGACACTATTTAATCTATTCATATAAGTTAAAAATGGAGGAAGATTATAATGTAGAATATGGATCTTAGTGGAAATACCCTAGAGACTTGAAAATTTTATGTGATGCATATGGACTGATTCATAGTTTGGAAAAGGAATTTCCATTGCAGGGTATATGTATGAGCAGTAAAGCCATGTGAATAGGGGATAAGATGTGCTTCTTAGAAGAAAAATGTTCTCGGGGCGCCTGGGTGGCTTAGTCGGTTAAGCGTCCGACTTTCGCTTAGGTCATGATCTCGCGGTTCGTGGGTTCGAGCCCCACGTCGGTCTCTGTGCTGACTGCCAGCTCGGAGCCTGGAGCCTGTTTCAGTCTGTGACTCCCTCTCTCTCTGACCCTCCCCTGCTCACACTGTCTCTCTCTCTCTCTCCTAGAAATAAATAAAAAAAAAAACATTAAAAAAAAAATTTAGAAGAAAAATGTTCTGGCTCCAAAAGCTTATTAGTATAACCTGTTTTTCATACAATGGACATTAAAGGGGTAAAGATGCTCAGGTGAGCTCATTCGGTAGTGCATTTTAATTACTAGCAAGGTCCGCATCACATTTCTTTAAAAAATTTTTTAAAATATTTATTTATTTTTGAGAGAGAGAAAGAGAGAGAGAGAGAGCAAGCAGGAGAGTGGCAGAGAGAGGGAGACAGAATCGAAAGCAGGGTCAAGGCCCTGAGCTGTCAGCCCAGAGCCTGACGCAGGGCTTGAATTTGGGAACAGTGAGATCATGACTTAGGCCCAAGTCAGATGCTTAACTGATTGTGCCAGCGAGGTGCCCCCGCATCACATTTCTTGACTCGAGCTTTCTATAATGACTGTTTGGTGTGCTTGCTAAACTCCAGTTTAAGGTAACTTCGTGATGATGGCAAACAGAAAGGTCCAGAAATCAGTTACTGTCTTTCCTTCTCTGCGTCCTTTCCTTCCCACGTCAATGCATCTCTTGAATCTCTCTCACTACTTCTGAGCTGGAAGGAAAATATACTTCGAGGTACTGTTCTGTGGTGAATGTAGGTTCAGTCGATTCTAATTTCCTGTGTCCTAATTCTGCTCCTTTCCTGATACATAGGGACAGCACATAGTTTCCCCTGCCCTACTTGTCAGTACCAATATTTGCTATCAGAGTAACTTTTGATCACGGAACAACATTTCTTAGGATTTTAAAGTATTTTCCAATTCTTTCTGGAAATTAAAGTTCTTGACTCTAGGCTTCAGCGAGCTTACAAATTGTTCCACATCCGCTTCCCTTAATGTCCCAAATATCTAAGTGTTCTACCATTTTCTAGTTTGTTTTCCTTACTGACACACCCCAAATCATTCCACCCATCCCCACCTATCTTTGGATACAGTAGAGTCTTTCTGGGGGCGGGGGGGTATCGGCGTGTGTTTCCCACCTCCATGTGTCTGCCGTCTCTTTATTGTGCAAACGTGAACTCACACACACATGCATGTTCCAGACTCTTCTGCAGTCTGGACACTGGGACATAGGGAGCCAGGACACTCTCAATAAATAAATAAACATTAAAATAAGTCTTTATATATTTTTAAAGTTTTATTTATTTTAGAAAGGGGGAGAGGGAGAATAAGAGAGAGCATGAGCAAGTGGAGGAGGGGCAGAGAGAGAGGGGACAGAGGATCCGAAGCAGGTTCTGTGCTGACAGCAGAGAGCCTGATGCAGGGCTCAAACCCATAAACCATGAGATCATGACTTGAGCTGAAGCTAGGGGCTTAACTGACTGAGCCACCCAGGTGCCCCAAGAAGACAATTTCTAAGGCTGAATCCATCTTAAATATTTTATGATTTGCCTTCCACTAAGAACCACCTTTAAAAATTTTTTAAGCTTATTTATTTTGAGACAGAATGAGTGGGGGTAGGGAAGAGAGAGAGAGAAAGAGAGAGAGAGAGAATACCAAGCAGGCTCTGCACCGTCAGCACAAAGCCTGATGCAGGGCTTGAACTCATAAAACCATGAGATCATGACCTGAGCCAAACCTGAGAGATGGATGCTTAAGCAACTGAGCCACCCAGGCACCCTAGAACCCTTTTTATATCAATGACCCAGCATGTCCCTCCTGCCTCACTGGTCACTCAGCTGCCAACTGTTTATGGGTTACTGGGCACGCTTGTTCCTTAGGCATGTGTTTGTAACTGTCTTGTCCACGATTACATTTTAAGTTTCTGGAGTCCGCCGAATAGGTATATAGACTGTGCTCCAATATTTGAAAACAAATAGCAAGCATTTTAAGAATTTACCTACACATTTGTTTTGTGTTCTCAACACTTCTTTCTGTCTGTGCTGAGATGTACAAATATTATTCCTGATATTGCCTTGAAAGGGTAAGTTTGCTGGGGCACCTGGGTGGCTCAGTTGGTTAAGCGTCTGACTTCGGCTCAGGTCATGATCTCACTGTTTGTGAGTTCGAGCCTGCATCAGGCTCTGTGCTGACAACTCAGAGCCTGGAGCCTGTTTCATATTCTGTGTCTCTCTCCCTCTCAGCCCCTCCTGTTTACACACACACACTCTCTCTCAAAAATAAAAGATAAGCATTGAAAAAAATAAAAAGAGATCTTGCTTCAAAAAAAAGAGTAAGCTTGCATCATAAAAAATTGCATTTTATAGAAATCCAAGTCAAAGATACAGTAAGAGATCACCTCACAACCATTGGTATAGCTATTATAAACCACCACCACCACAACAACCAAGAAAATAAGTGTTGGTGAGGATATGGAGAAGTTGGAACCATTGTCCCTGTTGGTGAGAGTATAAAATGGTGTAATCGCTATGGAGAATAGCATGGCAGTTCCTCAAAAAATTAAAAATAGAATTATTGTATGATCCAGCATTTCCACTTCTGAGTATGTATCCAAGAGTTGAAAGCAAGGTCTCAGAGAGATAATGATCACTTGTATTTCTAGCAGCACTACTCACAATAGCCAAGAGGGGGAAGCCACCCCTCTTGTGTAGATGAATGGATAAACAAAATGTGGTATATACAAACCATGGAATGTTATTCAGTCTTAAAAAGGAAGGAAATCCTTCCCATGCTACAACATGGAGGAACTGTGAGGATATTATGCTAAGTGAAATAAACCAGCGACAAGAAGACAAATACTGTATGAGTCAACCTAGATGAGGTCCTTAGGGTAGTCATATTCACAGAGACAGAAAGAAGAATGGTGGTTAGTACAGACTCGGGGGAGGGAGAAAATGGGGAGTTGTTGTTTAATGGGTGTAGAGTTCTAAAAATGAAAAAGTCAATGAGAAACTGAGCACATGCTCCAAGTGGGTGTATATTTGTTTATTTACACATTGTGTCCGAGTCCCAGTCTACTAATACATCAACACACATCATAAGCCACACAACAAGAATTAGTAAAGTACAAAGAAACATTAAATGGAGTTTGAAGGCTCTATCTCCAACCTGGGTGGATGGTCCTGCCTTGGCCCTGAGCTGTGGACCCTCCTGTGGACACCACCGCTTTGAGACCCAGGTTTTCAGCCTAACGAAAACCACAGCAAGTGCCTCCACAGACTGATGTCACAGGGTCTGGGCAAGCTTCTCTGGAGAGAGGACCCATGGGTCTCATGAGATTTCCGGATGGTTCTGTGAGCTATAACGGTTTCTGTCTACAGAGAATGAGTGGAATTTCAGGTCTTTTAAACAACATTTAATTGAGGCAAAATTAACATTAAATTAACCATTAAAACTCACATGAAATCAACCATTTTAAAATGAACAACTCGATGGCATTTACCCCATTGTACTACATTCACAGTGTTGTACCACCGCCTCCTCCATCTTGTGCCAAACATTTTCATCACCATTCACCACCTCCTCCCACCCAAGAAAAGCCCCGTACAGATTAATCCCCTTCCCCGCAGCCCCTGGCAGTCACCAATCTGCCCCTTGTCTCCGTATTGACCTATTCTGGAAATTTCCTCTCCGTGGGATCATCATACATGACTTTGAACTTGGCATCAAGTTGAGATCCACTGAATAATCTCTACGATAATCACCACCACAATGACTAGAATGATGCAACAGCAGCAAACATTCCAATACCTGTGCCTGGGATTTGGGGCTATGTGGGAATAGAGCCTCTCATTCCAGGGAGTGACCTGGACTTGTCTCTCCACGTGGTGGTAGGTGTTTGTTCTCGGGCTCCAGTGGGTGGGAAGGCTTGAAGGCTGCGTGGACCCTGAGTACCAGGGTCTGGGTAAGTCCCTCCCCCTGTTGGCCTCGGTGCTCCCCTCTCTGGGTAAATCCCTCCCCCTGTTGGCCTTGGTGCTCCCCTCTCTGGGTAAGTCCCTCCCCCTGTCGGCCTCGGTGCTCCCCTCTCTGGGTAAATCCCTCCCCCTGTTGGCCTCGGTGTTCACTGTGTCCACTCTGATGCCACCCGCTGTGGGCATGGGAATGGTGGGCCTGAAAGTAGATGGGCTGATGGGGGCAAGTGCCAGGGACACTGGTGCCTGGGTGGCTGGACCCACCCCACTCTGAGCACAAAAGCCCTGCAGACACGCCTCACAGTTGTTACTGTCATGCGGCCCCTCAAGAGAGATTTCCTTGATTGTAGGAATCTCCTCCATGGACTTAAATCCTTCTCTGTAGCATTTCTTCAGAATTCGGAACACCAGGTTATTCAGGATCCTTGAGATGTTCTCTTTGGTGAACTCGGGAACCTCAAATGGAGACTGATAGCACTTCCGACATCTCTGGGCAAAGACCCTCATCTTCACCTTGCCCCTGGGTTTCTCCTTACTCTTGTGCATGTGGAAAAGGACCTGAACTTGGGAAGAGGCCCAACTACGAGAGCACAGGGAGCACTGGAACCTGCAGAGACAGAAGATAGACCCTCAGCTTGGCCTGAGATGGCTGAGTCAGGGGCTGGGCCAGAGGGAAGAGGGGGAGCCTAACAACAGACGGACATGGCTCGACTGGGGTGTGGTTAGTGGGGAAAGAAATCAGTGAGCCCCTCGTTCCTGTCCCCACTGTGTCGCCAGCATGCCTTGGGGCCCACTGGTGTCTGTCATGAAAATAGTTAATCACAAGGTGTCTGCACTGGGGGAGATCTTCTAAGTCCAACTCGATCATGCTGGAGCCCAGGCACATAATCACGTGTGGAGACTCAGTAGGTGTAAGAAGCAGGACTAGACCTCCAGGCTACTGACCCCAAACCATGGCTTCTTCACATGTAGAATGAAGTGGGTCAAAAAGCTACAGGTGCAACAGCAGCCATTAAATCAGCCCCCAAGAACCCTGATCTGAAATCCACCAATGGTACAAATGGGTATTGGTTAAGTGCTACCATCTGAAAGTTTATGTCTCCCCTCTATTCACATGCTGAAATCCTAAAGGTGACGGATGATGTTAGGAGTCTTTTGGGATGTGATTAGGTCACGAGGGTGGAGCCCAGGCGAATGGGATTAGTGCTCTGATCAAATAGATCCCATAGGGCTCCCCAGCTCCTCCCACCATGTGAGGATACAACAGGAAGTCTGCAACCCAGAGGAGGGCTCTCCCCAGACCAGCTGGCACCCTAACCTTGGACTTCCAGCCCTTAGAACTAAGCAATGCATGTCTGTTGTATATAAGATGCCCAGTTTGTTTTTTTTAATTAAATTTTTTTTTAACATTTATTTATTTTTGAGAGACAGAGAGAGACAGAGCATGAGCAGGGGAGGGGCAGAAAGACAGGGAGACACAGAATGTGAAGCAGACTCCAGGCTCTGAGCTGTCAGCACAGAGCCTGATGTGGAGCTCGAACCCACGAACCACAAGATCATGACCTGAGCCGAAGCCTGATGCTTAACCGACTGAACCACCCAGGCACCCCTGTTGTTGTTGTTGTTTGTTTTGATTTTTACTAGCCGCCCAGACAAAGACTATAAGTCATAGACCACAGATCAGGGAGGGGCCAGTGTCTTAGGATAAGCATTGCTCTGCCCTGTTGCCCGGGGCCCCTGATCTGCCAGTATTACAGGAGATCACAGGGTCCAGCTGTCTCTCCCTTTACACCCCTCCAGCCCAACTGGGTTCTGTGTGTGCCTGGCCTCAGGGTACAAAAGAATGGCACCTCTCTCCCCAGGGAAGAGGGCAGTTTCCTGAGCTCAGATATTTGGACGATGCATGTCAGGAGAGATGGAGGCAGGGGAAGAAGACAGGGGAGCACCTGGCTGCACCCAGGACAGCAATTACGGGAGACACAGAAGCCGCATACGGCAGGGCTGTCTCATGCTCTTCCGATTATTCTGCACTCTCTCCCACTTCCCAGCCCCCTCACAGTTAGGGTGGGCAATGTGACCGGCTGCCCAATGGGATGTGGGCAGTGACATGTGCCACTTCCAAATCTAGTGCTGTAGCTCTTGGAACACCCTCCAGCTCTTCTTCCTCTGCCTCAGTGACCTTGGGACCACGCATCAGGTAAAATCACTGGTATTTTGTAGTTTATGTGTTATAGCAGCCAAGCCTCGCCTTATCTGGCTTGATGCAGGGGCTCTTAAAGTCTTGGGGGGGGGGTTCGTTGGAGGGGGCTGGGAAGAACGAGTCAGTCAAGGTTTCCTTCCTGAGTCTGGATCACGGCCTCACCTCACAGGGTGAACATGACAATGAAATGAAGGGAAGATCCCCAGAGGCTCTCAGCACTGGGATTCAGAGTCAGTGGTACACGGGGACCTGGACTCTGCTCTCCTGGGCTGCTGTCCCCTGTCCTTCCCTCTGGGTCATGCTGCTCTGCTCATGTGCCAGCTCAGGGTTCAAGGTTCTCACAAAAAGAAATTAAAAAAAGAGCTGAGATTTTGCTCGGATGCTCCTGGCCTGGGAAAGCCATGGGCCATCAGCAGAAGAGAGCTCCGTTTCCTCTGCCCAGACCCTGCTCCGAAGAGGAGGGCAGTGGGAGGGAACTGAGCCCCTGCCCCAGCCCCAGGAGGGAGTCCCAGGCTCCCACCCTCTGTGCAGGTAGGCAACCCCACCCACCGACCCTTGGAGCTTTGCCTTCCCTCCCAGAAAAAAGGGTGAGGCTTTAGATGGACTTCTGAAGATCTTAGTTTAAAAGGGTCCATCTGCCTGGAGTAGAAGACAAGATTGCTGCATGTTCCTCAGTTTCCCCTGTCCTCTGCCCTCTCCCGGAGGGCCCTCCTCAGCCCAGGGGCCTCTCCCTCCTAGGCTCTGTAGTGAGCCCCAGGTCCCCCGAGGCACGGAGCGAATGCAGGGAATGTTGCTCACGCAGTTTTCCTCACTGCTACCCAACCCCTCAAATCAGATTCATTGTAATGAGGAAAAAGCCTTCACCAAAGCTACAGCTTCTTGGATGATGGGCTCCTTACTTCCTGGAGGGCTCAATCTGCAAGCACAGAATGGAATAAGAAAAGTAGCAAGTAGGGGCGCCTGGGTGGCTCAGTCGGTTAAGTGTCTGATCTCCTTCCTGAGTCCAAGTCCTGCCCGCATCGAGCTCTGTGCTGCCAGCTCAGAGCCTGGAGCCTGCTTCAGATTCTGTGTTTTGCTTAGTCTCTGCCCCTCCCCTGCTTGAGCTTTGTCTTTCTCTCTCTCTCAAAAATAAATAAACATTAAAAGATTTTTTTTAAAAAGTACCAAGTATACAGAGCAACAAATAAACAAGAATTTTCTGGAAAACATCCCATCCCATTCCCCACTCACCTGGCGAAGGCCCACTGCTGGTACTGGGACCACCCTGGCTGCAGGGTGTTGGGAAGAAGGCCTCTGTCTAGTGTCAAGGTCCATCTGTGCCATGGCTTCACCTCCTGAATTAATTCCTGAAACACCTGCTTCCACACCTCCAGGTCCTCGGCCATGGCCGTTGCTGTGGTGAGCTGGGTATGTCAGGATCTCCTAGACTCTGACGTTATCTAGAAGCAGGACGCAAGGCTTCTGGCTTTAGAGAGCAAGGGCTGGGGCCCACTCTCCCTTTGTGGACCTGAACCAGTCCCGTGCACCAGCTCTTTGCCTCAAGGTCAGAGGTCAGCTGAATCTGGCTTCCAGTTCAGAGACCAGCGCCAGCCTCCACAGGGAATTTCGAAAGACATGGCCTGCATGGTTTCAGCCAATAAAACATAACCGAAGGCAGGCCTGGGGCTTGGTGTTGCGGGGAGTGGAACTCCGTCCGGCACTGAATACTTGCCCCTTCACCAGGAATGGAGAAAGGCTGCCCGGGTTTTTTTCTCGTTCTAGCACTTGAAAGTCCTTATCCATTGGGCTGCCGTGCTCATGACTGGGGAGGAGGGGTGCAAAGAAGAGGCCCGTGGCCATTGTGCCCTACCCCGGCTCCCTGTGTCCCTTCTCTCTGCTTCCTGTTTGTGTGGGTGTCCGTATGACCAGATTTCACAGCCCCCAAGCTGTCCAAGGAGACTCCTGAGCCTCATCTCCCCCCGCCCCCACCATTAGAAGACAAGCTGATGCACCCTGTGTGTCCAGATGAGCCTGCAAGTTCTCCATGTGGGTGAGAGGCCAGTGGACTGACCCCACTTCCTGGAGGAGGAGCTTGAAAAGGAAGGATAGAGGAACAGGGGGCAGGCAACAGCCCAGGGAGGGTGGGCAAGATTCTGGGTGTCTGCCTGACACCACCCCCTCCTCGGACAGACTGGCACTGACCTGTGTCACTGACTCCCTCCCAAGAGAAAAGCCCCAGCCTCGGCGGCCCTCCAGCGTGGTCTCCGCCTCAGCCTCTCCGCCCATACGAGCCTCTGTCCTGGTGTCCGTCACCTCCCCCCCCCCCCCACGTTGTCCTGCAATTCTCCACACTGCAGCTGGGGGAGGGGTGGACCCCCGCTTGCACAGTGCACGTTAGCATGGTACTGGACCCCTCACAGGCCACCCTTAGCCCTGCCCGGCCCGTCTCCACCCCAACATCCTAAGCCACAGCCCCTTGCTTCATGCCACCCTCTTACCCTCCTGCTGCCCCAGCCCCGTGTCCTGTGCTCACATCCGCCCCACGCAGAGCACCGGCCTTTACTCACATGGCTTCCGCCCCGTGTCCAGTTCCAAGGTCCCACAGCGCATGCTCCGTGTTCCACACCACCTCTCACCCCTCTCCATCCGCACCAGCCTCCTAGCTGCACCTGAGAAAGCAATCTCACCCATCGATAGTTGTATAAATGCAAATGCGTATCTGCAGCACAGAGGAGATCAGAGGGCACTGAGGCAAGAGCCTGTCTTAGCTTTCTAGTCTGGTGTGAGATCTTGTGTGAAATGTTATAGGTGGTTCTGTGTTGTTAAAATTACCCTTGACAGCAAATGTGCAAGGAGGCCTTGAAGATCTCAGTCTTGAAGTCTCAGTGTTTCTATGTCATGTAAAGATTATCGTTAGCCCTTTGTTCTCCTAAGAATATTCTATTTTTAATTTTTTCTATTTTATTTTTTAATTAAAAAAACTTTAAATGTTCTTTTTATTTATTTTGTGAGAGAAAGCACAAGCGAGCACAAGCAGGGGAGGGGCAGAGAGAGAGAGGGAGAGACAGAATCCCAAGCAGACTCTGCAATGTCAGCACACAGCCCGACGTGGGGCTCGAACTCACGAATGGTGAGATCATGACCAGAGCTGAAATCAAGAGTCAGAGGCTTTACCAACTGAGCCACCCAGGCGCCCCAGAATATTCTTTTTAAATGTTTTTTAATTTTGAGACAGAAAGAGCGCGGGAGCGCAAGTCAGGAAAGGCAGAGAGAGAGGGAAACAGAGGATCCGAAGCGGGCTCCACACTGACAGCAGAGAGCCTGATGCAAGGCTCAAATACACGAATCATGAGATCAAGATATGAGCCGAAGTCAGGTGCTTAACCCACTAAGCTACCCAGCCGCCCCATCTACTAAGAATCTTTTAATTGGAAAATTCTGCATTCTTAAATGATGTAAGTATTTGAACACAAGCACTTAAGAATGTGAGAAAGTCTGCCACGTTTACATTAACATAGGCTAAATGTCTTCCCTCTATCATGAGTAACATCATTTACCTGATCTTCCAGAGACTTCTGAGTTTCTGGGGTTGGTGGGGGGGATGTCAAGGCCTGGGAAAAGGCACATAAGCTCAGCAGGCCTGAAGATAGTCAGCGATTCACATTCCTCAGACCAGCCCCGAAGGTCTCGCTGAATTGGTCTGGGCATCAGATTTCTAAAAACTCCTCAAGCGATTCCAAGGCCTGGTTATGGTGGAGACAGGGAGGCTGAAAGGGAAAACAGGGCAGGTCCTGGTCAGCAATCAGAGTCAGAGCCAGAGGTGTTCCCCCACTCCCAGTGCTGTGCACCAATCAACCAGGCTTACAGATGCTATTTTTGGGGAATCAGTCCTAAGATGGTCCAGTAGCAACCACCAGCAGGGTGTGGAGAAGGCAGAGGGTAGTGTGGGAGAGAAGAAGGGTGGGAGGGGCGAGGCGGGATGGGGTTGCTGGAGTTGAGGTCCCCTGCAGGGAAGGGCTTCCGGTTACAGATTGGAGAGTGAAGCTCGGGATTAACAGGCCCCCTTGATATTCATCCCACTCTGGCGGGAAGCCGAGCCTCTCCAGTTCCAGTAAATTGTCCTGAAGCAGAACGAACATTCTGAAGATATGCACATTCCACAAAATAACAAAATTTTTCTGCAGTAAATTTTTTTTTTAATGAAAGTGAGCACTATTAGGATTAAACAAAGAGGATTTAACTATGTTCTTGGCTGGTTGGAGAGAGAATAAAACACTGCTTAGAGAGTGAAAGGTATTTTATGGTGTTTTCGTCCCCAGCTAGAGAACTGGGGACTTGCCATGACTTCACCACCAAACCCCCCAGCTCACCTCCTAATGGCTCCTGGAAAGCCAGTCCAGTTTAATTTCTATATATTTCATTCCATCCTAGTTTAAATCATTTTGAGCCCACAGTCACTATTGTTGTCCTAAATACAGCTAAAATATCCCTGTTTTAACCATATTTTAAGAAAACAGGTGTGAGTACATATCTTTAGACCATTCATATCTGTCCATTGTGGCTTCTAAGACCGTGACTCATTTTTTTCAAAAATGTTTTATGAAATTTACAGACAGGAGAATGGATAAGACATATATACGAGCATAATGAGTAATTATAAAGCAAATACTTGTAATAAATACCACCAAGTTCAAAAAATAGAATAATATTAGGAAGTGTTATGTGAAATTGAATCAGGAAGCCATGAAGGGAGAGCTCTCATGCACACCACTCCTCATAGCTTACCTCGTTCCAGCAGGAGGAAGGAAGATCTTTTTGCCCAGAAATGGCAAGCACAGCCAATGAGAGGCCACCAGTGAACACTTAAAAAATATTTATTTATTTTTAAGAAAGAGAGGAAGAGAGCACATGGTGGGGAGGGAGGAGCAGAGAGAGAATCCCAAGCAGGTATCAGGCTCAGGACACAGTCTGACACAGGGCTTGATCCCGTGACCCTGGGATCATGACCTGAGCCCAAATCAAGAGTCAGAGGCACAACCAACTGAGCCACGCAGGCACCCTGTTTTGGTTCTGTTAATTAAGTGGGGAGGCTGTTAGACTGAGGTGGCTCATTGCCTTGGTAGCATATATAAGCAAACCAAAAACTCAGTCAGAGTCAATGCATTAGAAACTGAGAAAAATGAAACTTTAGAATAATGCATCACAGCCAACCAAACTTTCCCTAAATAAGGCCACCGCTTAAGCTATAGACAATCAAATAATTTCTTTGCTTAGCTTCTCAGACTTCTCTCTAAAAACCTCTCCCCTAGCTCTTGTGGGTGGAGCCCACTTAGCCACTTTGCATTCGGAGCTGCCTGATTTGAATAGGCTGAAAGAAATTCTTGACAAATATTAATATACCTCAGTTTATCTTTCATCCCTTATTTTACTCAATAGTATATACGTGGGATTCATCCATACTGTTCCATTCCATTCTTGATCTTGTATATTCCATTGAATGAAAACGACAATATATTTTCCCACACTGCTGTTGTTGCCTGTGTGGTTTGTTTCCAGCTTTTGCTTATTATGAATAATGAGACTATCCGTATATTTAGACATATCTTTTTTGTCCCTTTCTATGCCTTTTTGGTGGACATACAACTAAGAGTAGAAGTCCTTGGTTATAGAGTATGCATATGTTAGCCCTCAGTACAGGGTTTATGAGTATTTCAATTGCATCAGTACTCATCAACACTTGATATTGTTATTATTAAAAATTTTTCCCCACATTTATTTATTTTTGAGAGACAGAGTGAGACAGAGAGTAAATGGGGGAGAGGCAGAAAGAGAGGAGGGACACAGATCTGAAGCAGGCTCCAGGCTCTGAGCTGTCACCACAGAGCCCGACACAGGGCTTGAACTCACAAACATTGAGATCATGACCTGAGCCGAAGTCGGCCGCTTAACTGACTGAGCCACCCAGGTGCCCCTGATATTATTACTTTAAAATGTAACATTTCTAGTGGATGTAGAAATATCTATGATTTAAATTTATGTTTTCCTGATTATTGTTGAAAATCGAGTATCTTTTCATAAAGTTGATTGACAATTTGGATATTCTTATTCTGAAGTACTTGGTCAAGTCTTTTTTTCATTCTTTTAAAAATTTAAAGCAATTTTTTAAAATGTTTATTTACTTTGAGAAAGAGACAGGGAGCAAGCAGAGGAGGGGCAGCAACAGAGAGAGAGAAAGAGAGAGAGAATCTCAAGCAGACGCTGCGCTGATAGCACTATCTGAGCTGACAGTGCAGAGCCCGACCCGGGGCTTGATCTCACCAACCATGAAATCATGACCTGAGCCAACTCAAGAGTCAGGCACTTAATCAACTGAGCCATCCAGGCTCCCCTTTTTCTTCAGTTTGAAAACTGAATGGTTTAACTTTATTTTATTTTTTTGATTTGTTGGAATTAAAAAATACATATATCTTCCATATTGGTTCTTTTTCAGCTCCATGTGTGACAAATACATGTTTCATCTTTCTACTTAGGAGATCTTGATAATAATAAACTTAAATAGAATAAATACACATTACCTAAAATAAATAAAATAAAAAAATAAAGGAAATGAACAGCTTGGCTAAAATTATAAAACATTACAATTAACATCTTAATGTTTCTATAATTATTAAAGAAAGCCACAAAAACTGGGTCTAGGTTATGTGATCCAGCTACGTCTTCTAGTTGAGTTCTATAAATCATTCAAGGAAAAGATCATTCCAACCTTACACAATGTTTTTTTACATATATAGAAAAAGAAGTCATACTTGAGAACTCATTTTATTAGTGCACTATAACCTTGATTAAAAAAAACAATCAAAAAGACAAATTGTAGGCCATGTCGCCAAGAACTTAACATATATATATTTAAAAAGAACAACACCCCATATACAATAACAAAAAATCCAACAAAGTCAATCTTGCAGTGTATTGTAAAATGCATCTTAACCAACTTGAATTTATGCTAGGAATGCAAGAATGTCTTAATAGAAAATTATTATTGTAATTCACCCAATTGATATATAATATTCAAAATAGTATAAAATAAAATAATGATATTTGGCAAAATCCAACATCCATGTAAGACAAAAAGAAAAAAAATCTTAGCAAACTAGGAATAGAAGGGAATTGCTTTGTTTGATAGAACATCTAATAAAACTCAACAGCAAAATCATTTTATAAGCTGAAACAATAGAAGTTTACCCTTAAACATCAGAAATGAGACAAGGGTACCTGCCATCATTTAACATGTGAAATTCTATTCCACATTGTAATAGAGGCTCTAGGCAGCCCAATAAGTTGTTAAAAAAATGGTTCTAGGAATTAGGCAGGGAGAAAGAAAAACTGCCGATATTTACAGACAGTATGATTGTTTACATAGGGAAAAAAAATCCCCAATGAATTTATAGATAAATGATAAGAATTATTAAGAGTTCAACAAGGTTTCTACATACAGGATGCATAGACCCAAATTATGTGCATTTTTATACACCAACAACAATTAGAAAACAAAACAACAATTAGAAAACACTTTTTTAAAGTGACATTTACAACAGAAACAACAATGAAAAATTAAGGGACCTAGGAATAAATCTAACAAAAGATGTTGAAAGTTTTATGGAAAAATTCTATAATCTTATGAAAGACATTTTAGAAAAACCCAAATATTTCCCAAAGGAGATCTATGACATGTGCACAGGTCAGATAAGTCTGTATAAAAATGTCAATATTTCCCCAAATAATCTAAAAGCTCAATGCAGTTTTAATAAAAAGTCTAACAGGATTTTTCACAGAACTTGACAAGTTTGATTGAAGAATTTGTATAGAGGAAAGAGCCAAAATAACTAAGACCGTTTTAAAGAAGATCAAGTTGGGGCAGGAATTCTCCCTACTAGGTATCAACATTTAATTAAAACACACACAACTAATAAATCAAAGCAAATTGCTCACTAATTACCTAATGAAACAGAATAGACCCAGCCCAGAAATAGACCCACCCATATGTAGAGATGTGATATATGAGAGAGACAGCTCTAAAGATTATTAGGAAATGGTAGAGCTATCAATCCATTTTTCCAGGACAAGGTGCTATCCAATAAATTCAATTAGGTCCCTACCTTAATTTCCTGTAGATTAAGAACCTAAATATGAAAAGGAAAATTTCAAAACTTTTTCAAGTACATGCTTAAACAAGACACAAGAAGAAAAGCTATACATTTAACTAAACTTTTTCCCTCATGAGATGCTCCTGAACATGGAAAATAGAGGCCACAAAGCCACAAACGCATCTGAACTAAAAAAGGGTTAATCGATATATGAAGAACTTTCACAAATCAATGAGAAAAAATATAAACAACTCAATAGAAGAATGGGCAAAAGGTATGAACAGGCAATTTACAGAAGAGAAAGTATGAAAGGTTAATGAGTATCTGAAATGATATTCAACTTCACCTGTAATCCAGAGATGAAAGTTAAAGTAAAAATGAGGTAGTATCATACACATATTTGAAAAATCTAAAACATTATATACTAAGTATATATAAACATGTGGCCCAGCACGTATATGTATACATTACTGACCTTAATAGAAATTAGTACACCCACCTTGGAAAGCAGTTCAGTATTAAAGATCCACATGCCCTACTCAACTATTGGCAATTTTATTTCTATGTATGCTACCCAGAGAAACACTTAGACATGCAGCGCACAGATACAAACCAGACTGTTTATACAAATGGCATTTTAATATCAAAACAACTGAAACTCCTCCATTCCCCTTGAATAAATGAATGAATTTTTTAGAGTCACCCAACGGAAGGTTATACAGCAGTACAAATGAATGAACCAGGGGTCAGTAAATTACCACCTGTAGCCAAATCTGACCCATCACCTGTTTTTGTACAACTCAAGAACAAAGAATGGTTTATAAAGATGAACAACTGCAGTAGACAGGGAACATTAACTCTGATGTTAATCAAACAGAATTTCAATATGTTAACTAACTTGGATTTAAATTAAATTAAAAAAATAAAATAAAATGGCAAATTCCAATGATGCATATAATGGATATGAAACCAATATTTCTTTCTAGGATAAATGCTACTGGTAATCTTGTATTAGTTTTATATATTTTCCAATTGATTTGATAATATATTTTAAGAATTATTGTATTTATGTGAAGGAATATTAGTTTATAGTTTTATCCTTAGGATTGGTGTATATGTTTTGAGGATCAGGATAATATAAAGACGTTGATATTACCTTAATATTCTTTTTAATGTTTGTAAGATTTGTGGCTATGTTTTTAAGCATATGCACCGTTATTTTGTAACCAAAGATGGAAATATATGATTATATCAGAGCAAAAAAAAAAAAAAAAAAAAGAGAGAGAGAGGACACAAATGACTAATACTAGAAATGAAAGGGGGGACATCATCACTACTGATTTATTTTGATAGATGTTAAAAATCTAATAAAAAATACCAGGCACTCTACCTGGGTGGCTCAAAAAAAAAAAAAAAAAAAAAAGAATTTCAGTCTTCTTGTCATTAGACCTAGAATACAATTTTCATTCAATTATTATTATTGTATTTTTAATTTCATCAATAAAAGTTTTATAGAAATTTGGCTTCCGTTTTGTTACATCAACACATAATACCCTCAATTTTGCCTCTTTCATAAAAAGTAAAATACCTAGTACCTGGCCATTTACAGGAAGAGGCTTGCTGACCTCTGAACTAAAGTTACCTATATCAACACGGACCTATCTCCCAAATGTAGTGTTGAGCAAAGAATTCAAGTTGTTGAAGAATAGATACAGTATGATACCACTTATATGAAGAACAGAACCCACAGCACGGTCTATGTCGTGCAGGGAATCACTTACTCACCCTAAAACATAAGGACATTCATACAGCATAAGGGTGGGTGCCACACTTGGGCAGCGTTATTAAATTAGGATGCTTCCTCTGAGCCCAAGGCCAACCTTCTCTCCCAGGGGGCTGCCCCGAGGGTAGCAGAGGAGTTGATACAGAAACATAACTATACAAGACTAACCATAGGTAGAAGGCCACTCTGTACGGTGCTGCGGAGCGGGAGGAAACTCCAGGAAAGACACACTCGGAAAGGGTCAGGTTTCCGTGGAGAAGGTGAGGTTCGCTGAGCACCAGCGGGGGCAGGAGGCCTTCTGGGTGCCCGGGGCGGCGTGGAGGCTTGTACAGGGGGCTGCAGGGGAGTGTGTGACCCTTGGAGCCACAGGTCCCTGCGTGCAGGCCACACAGAACCTGCGACAGGGAGCCTGGGTGCCAGCGCACAGCAGGCCTGCGGGGCACACAGGTCGCACGGGGCCCCAAGCCCTGAGTCGCGAGGGCTGCTGAAAGGGTTAGCACCAGACCCGGGCTGTAAAGTTGCAGCCCCGATGCCGGTCCTCACACCCGCCCCTCGCCCCCCCTCCCCCGCCCCCTCCTCCGCCTGCCCCTCCCAGATGGCGAAAGGGCTTCCTCCTGCGGTGTCCCTCCAGCGCCCTCTAGCGAGAAAGCTTACTCTAAAGTAGTCGTGCTCCCTCCTAAATCCACCGAAGTGTGTATTCAGATTCCGGAGATTTCCGTTAGGACTGACCCAAACTTTCTACAAATGCATGACAGAACCACCCCGAAGCCGCTGGAGGAAAAGGTGCCCATCCGACTAACTTTGGAAAGCAGTGTTTCGCCTGGGCATGGTTAAAAGGACCTGCATGTATCGCACTCTAGTTGGTAAACGTATTGCCCAGAGGGGAGCATTTGAAAGTTGCTTCCTAGGGGCACCTGGGGGGCTCGGTCGGTTGGGAGTCCGGGTTCAGCTCGGGTCATGGTCTCACGGTTGGTGGGTTTGAGCCCCATGTCAGGCTCTGTGCTGACAGCTCAGAGCCTGGAGCCTGCTTCGGATTCTGCGTTTCCTTCTCTCCCTGCCCCTCCTCCACGCATGCTCTGTCTCTGTCTCTCTCAAAAATATTTAAAAAATTTAAAGTTGCTTCATAGGCGTGCGGCGGAACAAACAAGGACACGGACGACAGAGGTGGAGGCCCGGTGTTCGCACTGTAGGAGAGGGAAGCTGCATCCGCAGGTGCACAGGGAAGGAGGCTGGGATGGATCCGAGCGCTGGATTAGAACCGGAGACGGTCGCAGGGAGCTCAGTGTGTGCACAGAGGGGTGGATGCAGAAACAGGCGATGTATGTCTGTGCCCAGGCTTACATTTGTTACCCATACACGCATCCACCCAGCTCTGTCTGCGGAAGGCTCTGGGAGCAGCAAGCACACCCAGTGCTCACAACTGGGTTTTTAAATACCATTCTCTAGTAAAAGAATGACGGCTCCTTGGTGAAATGGTAGGAAATAGTACAAGATGATCCCGGAGCAGCGTGTGGTGCCAGAAGGTAAGAAAGATGGGTCCACCGCCGGGACCAACCTGACTCTCGCCAAGGAACAGTCTGAGCCACGAAGTAACGTAGTATTGGATTATAACCCAAAGTATAAAATAGACATACATGAATTCACACTGATAGGAATAAATGATTGAGCAAATTAAAAATACGAGAGAAAGACAAATCCTTACAGAAGAATTCCCAGGAGCAGATGCAGAGATTCCCACCCCCCTCCAGGCGGTGAGACCAGACCCCTCTTCCGGGTTGGCTGGATTTACTTCCAGGGAATGGAGCCTCAGCCCTTCTAGGGGCAGGGCACAAAGTTGTGAGTGAGGACAGTGGGGTTCCCCCCTGCCGCCACACTCAGCTGTGAGCCCCAGGACCCGTCGCACCCCTCTGGGTGGAGGGGATGCTGAGTGAGCATGCTGGGACCCGCTGCAGGAGCCCCTGTGGCCGGGAGGCCACCAGCCTGAGGTGGCTCTGGTCCTGGGGTGGCCCTTACACCTGCAATGTAAAATCTGAGCCTGGGACATCCTCAAGGGTTTGAAATCAAAATGATAAGGATGGGGCACCTGGGTGGCTCAGTTGGTTGAGTGTCTGACTCTTGATTTCAGCTCAGGTCATGATCCTGGGTCATGGGATCGAGCCCTGCATCACGCTCTGTGCTGTGCATGGAGCCAGCTTGGGATGCTCTGTCTCTCCCTCTGCTCCTCCCCTGCTTGCACGCCCTGTCTCTAACATAAAACAAACAAACAAACAAAAAACAAAAGGATAAGGACAACCTATCACAAACAGCCAACCAGGCTTTAAACTACAACCACTCAAGAATTTCCTTCCTTTGCTTTCTGCTCCTGTCGCTGGAACATTCCTAACCACTTCTGGCTTGGCACTGCCTGGTTTGCTTGGGTTTTTGCTCAGAAAAACTCTTAAAAATTTTAATGTGCCTTAGTTTATCTTTTTTTTTATGTTTACTTATTTTTGAAAGACAGACAGACAGACATCACATGAGCTGGGGAGGGGCAGAGAGAGAGAGGGAGACAAAGGATCCAAAGCAGCTCTGCGCTGTCAGTGCCGAGCCTGATGCAGGGCTGGAACTCACCAACTGTGAGATCATGACCTGAGCTGAAATCAAGAGTCAGATGCACCCAGGCGCCCCAGTCTTAGTTTATCTTCTAAGAATTCCAGTCACGTTTCCGCCCTAGGATGTTGACGTTATCCGCCTCTCCCCACCTCACTGTTGCCCGAAATGTCTGTTAAAGGAAAGGGACTTTGGTTGCGCTCACACTGGTGGGTCCCCCGCCCAGCCCACAACTTGATAAATAGTGCTTGAGTGAGTGGATGGCAGGAGTCCCCAACCGCTGCATCTGAGCCCCAGGGAAGGAGGGCAGGTAGCGGCTGCCAGCCTCCTTCCCTCTACCCTCAGGGAACTAGCTGAGCTGGGGAGGCCTTTTGGATTTCTAGTTTTTGCTGTTAAAAGCCTTCCTGAACCCGGGCTGCCTGAGCCTCCAGCCCTTCTGCCGACGGCACTGGGAACAGGGCTTCTGTTTTTCCTTCTAGAGACAAGTTGTGGCCGCCCTTCCCAGGGTGGGGGTGGGGGTCCTGGCTTCTGGGGCCTACAGCTCTCTGGCTTCTGGGAAGGGTGTCTGATCCATCTGAGAGAGAAGGGGAGAGAGAGAGGAGAGGGGAGGAGGAGGAGGTGGGGAGGAGGAGAGGGAGAGAGAGAGAGAGACAGCAGAGTTACAGACCGCTTCCACAGAGCCAGCCAGACCCCTCCCAGACCTGGTCCCTCAAGCTCTCATCCCTCTGGGGCCCCTGTGCGGCCATGACAGAGGCCAAGAAGCCTGCACTGAGGCTTCGAGAGCTTCAAGCACTTTTGCATTATGGGTGATGCAGCCTGGCTCTTGCTGGGAACCGCCCCCACCTCCTGGAAAGTTCAGCAAAGTTTGCAGGCCTTTGACAGGCCCTCTGGGTGAGGTGTGGTGGAGGGAGGGCTCAGGGTGGGGAACAGCCCTGGCTCAGCCTGGAACCTCCCAGGGAGGCTCTGAGGAATTTGGAAGTGGAATCGGTATTGGTTGACATTCCTAGTAGCTACCTTTTCCTCCTTGTTCCCTTTCCTCCCTGCCTCCTTTCACTCATTCATTCACTTATTCACCCATTCTCATTCATTCACTCACTCATTCATTCATTCGCTCATTGACTGATTGATTCATTCATCACTCATTCGTTTGTTCATTGATTGATTCAATGATTCATTCATATAACCAGTAGATGCAACCCTAGCAGCCTGTAGCTTTGGTGCACAGCAGACAGGACAAAAAGGAAGACTGGAGGGGCACCTGGGTGGCTCAGTCCGTTAAGCGTCCGACTTTGGCTCAGGTCATGATCTCACAGTTCGTGGGTTTGAGCCCCACGTTGGGCTCTGTGCTGACAGCTCAGAGCCTAGAGCCTGTCTTCAGATTCTGTGTCTCCCTCTCTCCCTGACCCTCCCCTGCTCATCTTGTCTCTCTCTCTCTTAAAAAATAAATAAAACATTAAAAAATTAGAAAAAAAAAAAAAGGAAGACTGGAACCAGCCTTTCCTCAGTAGACCGGACACCGTGTTAAGCTTCTTATAAGTCATCCAATGCTCACCACCACCATGGACATTATCATTCCCATTTTAGAGATGAGAAAACTGAGGTTCAAATCAGCAAACTGGAAATGCCACTCCTGTAGGGCCGGGTGCACAGAAGCTGAAGGCAGCCGTTCACCTTGCAGCTGGTTTCCGTCCATCAGGCTCTGGGTGACCGCCCTGGCTCAGATCATCCCTTCCCACCCGTGGTGGCATTTCTGCCTTGGGCTTTCCTCCCACATAGCCCACGTGGGCACTGCCGTGGGCCGGGAAGCAGGGATGCCCCAGAGCTTCCTTGTTCCCTCCGGGGCCCGGGGTCTATAGTGTGGCCTGAGGGAGAGCAGGGTCTCTGAGCACAGATACGCCGCTCCGTCTTGAAACCACGGCCTCCTTTCATAGAAAGGACGCTCCCCCGTCACTCCTGTCCCTTCCGTCTTTCCTTTCCCGGGGCCACAGATGCCCTCCAGGGCTGCCCCACCGCTCTCTGGGACCCCTTCTCTCCTGAGCTCCTTCCTGAGCCTTTGAGTGGAGGGTGGCCGTCCTGGCGGGTGTCATGCTCACGCCTCCCAGCTTCCTCCTCCTCGGAGAAGTGAGCCAGCAGTGTAGACCTGAGCCCCCCTCACACACAGTCACACGAGGAAAGGTCGTCACCCAGTGGTCACAGCACACACCTTGACCCCGGCACCAGCAATGACGGGTCAACAGCCCGCCTGACTGGGCCTTTGTTTCCACTCCTAGCCAATAGTGGCCACACTTAATGCGCCACAAATTCCCAGCATTACCGCTATGAACTCTGACCTTTTGAGGAAGATGTTTGAATAACCAGTTTCTGGGTGTGACTGCCAACACCCATGGGCGTGAAGGAGCCAGCCAGCAGGAGTGGGTTCTGTAAAATCAGAGGAAAGGAGCGGCCGGAGGGCCTTCTAGGCGGTGGGCACCGCCTGCGACCTCTTCTCTAGAAGGCTCCATGACTCTCCCTAGGAGCCGTGTTGGGTCCTCCGAAGCCCCCCCCCCACAGCCTCGCCTGTGACCTCAGTGTCTCTGTGACTGCCACGAAGCAGGCAACGGTCCTCCATAGCCATCTGAGGCTGTCACGGAACTGCGGGTGCACATCTTGCACCGAAGAACCCCCTCTTTCCCACCAGGCCTCCTTCCTTGCCCCAGCACCCCATTCCTGCTCATTCCTGCTCCCCAGCGGGGAGCCCAGTGGACGGCGGGCCAGTCGGGGCCCAGAGCACAGCCGGAACCCGGAACCGGGGAGGACAAAGCCTGCAGCCCAGCCAGCCCAACTTGTCATCACCTTCTGGGCCACCTGCCTCTGGCTCGGCCAGCCTGTACCCCCGAGCTTCCGTCTTCCCTGCTCCCTGAAACTCCCCTGGGGCCTGGACTGAGGTCCGACCTGACTCAGAACTGAGTCAACAATGAAAGGAATAAGACACGCTCCTCCTGGGGTTGCCCGGGGCTCAGGAGGGCAGGAGGCTGGCCTGGGAGGAAGCACGGCCCCAGGGGACGGACATAGAGGCCACCGTGACTCTGTTCTGCCTGGAGCCCACTCAGCAGCCCCCACGTGTGTGGAAGGCTTGTCCTCTCTGCCCTAAGGTGCAGCCTCTTGCCCCGCCCCAGGAGCTTGGCAGGGGCGGGGGCGGGAGATGACATTGCGCCGTCAGGGGTCAGCCCTGGCTGGGAACAGATGTCAGCACCCGCTGGGAACGTTTGACTCCATGTTTCGTTCATTTTCTTATTCCTCCTGTGGGCTCCTTTGAAATCTCTGCTTCATCGACCACAGTTAATCTTGATCAACAGCGTTAGCTGGGGCCCCAGGATCATGAGGGCTCAGTGCCAGTGTGGAAGGAGGGTGACATTAGCAGAACGTTTCGGGCCCCTCTTGGCACTGCCTTGCCCGCAGGGACAAACAGTTTTCTAGAGGAGGAGGTGTAGGCTGTGGGGCCTGCAGTTGCCTGGAGGGCATTTCAGCTTCACCTTGTTCCCAAGCCTCAACATCCTCATCTGTGAGATGGGCAGATGATGGCAAGATCTACCGCACAGGGGCGGCCGAGGACCCTATGAGTAGTGTACACACAGTGTCCAGAACAGTGCTTGGTCATATGCTCAGGAGCTCGCCAGGGTCTGCCGAATATCTCTGTTCTTCTCCCTCCTCCCTTTCCTTCCTTCCTCCCTCCCTCCCTCCCTCCCTCCCTTTCTTCCTTCATTCCTTCGTTTGTTCCTTCCTCCCTCCCTCCCTCCCTTCCTTCCTTCTTCCCTTCCTCCCCCAGAGCCATGCCCCAGCTCAAGCACCCATCCCACCGTGACTTGGGTAACCATAACTTTGTCCATCTACAAATATTCCTCCCCACTCTCTTCCACCCATCCCTTCTCTCTTCAGCCACCGACATTGGAGGGAGAGGGTCATTTTTCAGGAAAAGCTTTGCTCTGCAGTCTCCAGAGGGCCCCTGGAGGAGCAGTTCCGGCGTGTCCAGAGCACGGGCAGCACCTGTGGGGGCACCAAGGAGGCTGTGCCCGGGCTTGCAGCCACGCATATGCCTTCACACTGACGGCTTTAAAAAATAAGCTTTTATTTATGTATAACAATGTCTAGAAAAGTGCATCATTAATATTTGTAGAGCTAGATGAGTGATCACAACATGGATCCCTTCACGTGATCACTACCCACGTACCCCATGGTACCAGTACCCTGAGGCCCCACCTCTGCCCCTGGCAATCACTTTCCTGCCCTCCTACTCTCCAAAAGTACCACTCTTCTTCCTCTTCCTCTCCTTCTCCTTCTTCTTCTTCTTCTTCTTCTTCTTCTTCTTCTTCTTCTTCTTCTTCATGTTTTATTTATTTCTGAGAGGAGAGAGAGACAGCGTGAGCAGGGGAGGGTCAGAGAGGGAGACACAGAATCTGAAATAGCCTCCAGGCTCTGAGCTGGCTGTCAGCACAGAGCCCGACGCGGGGCCCAACCCATGAACCGTGAGATCATGACCTGAGCCGAAGTTGGACACTCAACTGCCTGAGCCACCTAGGTGCCCCCTTCTTCTTTTTTTAATGTTTATTTTTGAGAGAGGGACAGAGAGAGACAGAGAGACAGAGTGCTAGTGGGGGCAGGGCAGAGAGAGGGGGACACAGAATCCGTAGCAGGCTCCAGGCTCTGAGCTGTCAGCACAGAGCCCGATGCGGGGCTCGAACTCACGAACCACGAGATCATGACTGAGCTGAAGTCTGACGCTTAACCTACTGAATGCCCCAGGAGCCCCCACCACTCTTCTATCTTGTGACATCATAGGCTGATTTGACCTGACCTTGAGCCTTGTAGAACTGCAGTAAGGTGACAGTGCTCCTTTGTGTCCCTTCTCTTTTGCTCAGCTCTGTGTTTGTGAGATTCAGCTATGCAGTAGGAGGTGGCAGCCACAAGCTCATTCTCCTGGGTTTGTTTATAGTATTATTATTTATTTTGTTTATTTATTTGTCATGTATGTCTTTTTCTTTTTTAATGTTTTATTTATTTCTAGGAGAGAGAGAGAGAGAGAGCGTGAGCAGGGGAGGGTCAGAGAGAGAGGGAGATACAGAATCTGAAACAGGCTCCAGGCTCTGAGCTGGCAGTCAGCACAGAGCCCGACGCGGGGCTTGAACCCACGAACCGCGAGATCATGACCTAAGCGAAAGTCGGACGCTTAACCGACTAAGCCACCCAGGCACCCCTTGTCATGTATGTCTTATTAGTCTACCTCTCACAGACATGTAGGATGTTGGGGGGATGCTCTGATGCACACTGACACTCCTATTTTTGGTGCATTCGCGTGCTCATCTCTGTCGAGCGTAGTTCTGGAAGAGGCACTCGTAGGCGGTGCTGTGTCGGACCTGGCCCCTCCTGGCTCATGAGAACCTGCTGTTAGACTGTCAGGAATTTGCAACATTTTGCCCCATTCTCACCTTCCTTCCCTTGCATTCCTGGGGCTCCTGAGGTTGCTTACGCTTATTGTATCTGTGCCATATAGCGTGACATTACTTATCTCTTTCCAGCTCCCACCTCAGCAATAACCATCCACAGGGGTGGCATAAAATCACCCATGGGGAGGCTTTCCACGGTGGAAATCAGCAAATGTTACTGATCAAGGCTTAATAGATGTATTGTTTGGTGGATGGCCTCGAGTTAGACTAAAGGAAGTGACTGAGAAAATGTTGACAATGCTGCTTAAGCTCACGAGGGTGCCACCTCTACAGCGGTGACCTTGTGAATGGCGCAGAAAAACTGAAGCTGTAGTGCTCCACTTCTGGAAAACGGTGATCTGATTCGGGAGAGAAGTCAGCTGCTCCCACCACTGACGAATGAGTGACGTTCGATGTTGTTTCTCCTTCGTGTTACATTTTAACACAAACAAAAATATTAGCCCCCAGATATTTCTGTTGGAGCCGTGCTCCCAGAAGCAGTTAGGGTGAAGCCCTGATCAGCCTGGCACTGAGCAGAGGGCGTTTCCTGCCAGGCCCGCCAAACCCTTCTCCCAAACGGTTATGACAACTTCTGTGTCTGGTGGTGGGCTTTTAACGACAAAATTTAGCTGTACTTTGTACTCCTATCTCAGGACCCACAGTTTCCTCGAAACTAAGGCTAAGGCTGAGCAAACAAGCCGGTCTAGGCTGGTTGATCATTATTGGAAAAGACTCCATAAGCAAATGCTACTTCCATAAGGGCCACTGTGGGAAATCGGGCCGCAGACGTGGCCACTTGGCTTACTGGCGGGGGCTGTACTCGGATGGCCCCGAGGATTCGAGTAGACAGTGGAGGCACCAGGTGCAGGGTGAGGACAGCCCGGGAGTGCTGGGGACAGATGTTGGGCGTTCTCATCAGCAACAGCAGGGGCAAGTGAGCTGGGGGCACTTGCACTGGAGGATGCGCCCCAACTGCCCAGGTCTCCTGTCCGTCAGGCATCAGACCCACTGCCCCCTGGAAGGGCTGTCCCTGGGGCAGAAGCCTTGCTTGAGGAAGCTGTTCCTTTCTCTTGCAGGTTCAAGTCTCATGTCTCGTGTATCACTGCTCAGTTCCAACCTCAATAAATTCTTTTGTGCACTGACATCTGTGGGCAACACTGAGTGGCCCATAAATAATGAATAAACATTGTCCCCAAATGCACACAAGCCCTTAAGGCTTGTGAATGTGCCCGTTGTTCTCGCGGCCATGGTGGACATTTCCTGCTTTTTCTTTCATGCAGAGGCCGTGGTGGGGTCAACCATCAATCACGAATGAGTGTTAGACGTGAAACCAGAAGACGCAGGCTCTGCGTTCAACGTGACCGTACAGAGAAAAGCTTCACCCTCCTCCCAAGTTCCCGTGTGAGGAAAGAACCAACTTCCATGACACAGTGAGATGAGCCAAAGGCTGGAACGGGAGCTTAACTGCTCCCCCCACCCCCGCCATAGACACTGGAGGGGAAGAGGGGGGCACAGAGGTCAGAGTGGTTGAGGGAGGGGTCAGGAAAGCTGCGGAGCCCCAGACTCCCAGCACCTGAGAACGACCCACGGACGTGATGCACAGTATTTCATGAGCCCTGGAGCTGGAAATGGTATTTTGCATCACTAGACATCAGCATTATTTTAAATAAAGTGCCAGACTTCTACCATTGACTCCTCAGGGCCAGAGCCCCTCTGGGTGGGAGTGCATCAGGGGGCTTCTTCCATCACGGCCCACCTGGAGGTCCAAGGGTCCATCCTACTGACGGCGTGCAGAATGGAACTTCTGGTCTACCTCTCCCTATCTGCTTTCTCCAGCCTTCTCATTCTCAGCAATGTGGCTCCTTTCTGTAGCTCCTCTGGCCAGGCACACTCACGGGGTCCCTTTCTCCTAATGCTCACATCCCACAGCCCCTGGTCATGTAAGTAAACCCTGCGTTGCCCACCTTTAAAACACATCTAGGGGCGCCTGAGTGGCTCAGTCGGTTAAGCGTCCGACTTCGGCTCAGGTCATGATCTCACGGTCTGTGGGTTCGAGCCCTGTTTCGGGCTCTGTGCTGACAGCTTGGAGCCTCGTTCAGATTCTGTGTCTCCCTCTCTCTCTGCCGCTCCCACACTCATGCTCTGTTTCTCTCTGTCTCAACAATAAATAAATATAAAAATTAAAAAAAAAAACACATCTAGAATTCAGCCCATGCTGCCACTTCCCCACTGCTGCACCCAGGCCAAGCTGTCTTGTCTCTCTCAGGGATTGTTGCTGAGCCCCCACAATTATCTGTCTGCTCTCCTCCTGCCCCTCCTTCTTAGTCTCTTCTCAGCTCCCCCAGTGGCTCCTCCCTCCCCCAGAGTGAAGGCAAAAGTTCTTCCAGTTGCCCACAAGGCCCCACATTTCCCTATAACCTCTCCCTCAGTCACTTGCTTCTAACCAGGTCCACCTTGTGGAGGTTGCTGGAAGATGCCAGGGTAGGGGAGTGTGAGGGCTTTGCCAGCCTCCTCCAGAGCTTCCCCAGTACCTCTCTTGTCTGTTGTCCTTGGGGGCAGGGATCAAGTTGATGACCTACAGCACTTGACAAGGGCCTGGCCCAGAACAAATGCTCTGTGAGGATGTCTTCGACTGCAGGGAACCCTGCCTCTCCCCACTCTCCTCTCTCTGCCAAGTGCAAGAGGTCAGGAGGCCAGAGTCCACCTCGCCCTACCCGGGTGGGTCTGGGCGAGCCACATGCTCCTTCTGTGCTCAGGGACTCCATTTTAAATGTCAGCTCTGAAAGTGTCTGATTTTTTGGTCAGCTTATTTCATGGGAGCAACCTCAAGCCAAAATATTTCCAAATATCCTGGAAATTGCTCACTTCCCTGGCTCTTTCCTCCGTTTCCAAATAGCCATCAGGTTCTGCTTCATCTACCAGACCCCCATCTCCTTTGCCAACCACTTCCTCATTCTACAAGACATCTTCTGCCTTTATAGCCTCACAGTGGCCCTCTGGCATCCATGCTGCTTCCCGCTGCTGCCTTCCCAGCAAGGTGTCCCTTCCCGGGTGACCAGGGAATGGTGGTTAAGAATCAACTGGGCCTGGACTCACCTGGATTCACCTGGACTCACCTGGACCCACTTGGATCCAGTCCCTG
The DNA here is from genome assembly GCF_003009895.1 of Hyaena hyaena. Taxonomy (NCBI): domain Eukaryota; kingdom Metazoa; phylum Chordata; class Mammalia; order Carnivora; family Hyaenidae; genus Hyaena; species Hyaena hyaena. The sequence goes on from NW_024080662.1 coordinate 3,614,338, forward strand.
GCAGTATCCATGGCCCCTGCCATTGCCTGCTGATGGGCAAAGCACGGTTATCTGTCCTTAATCGCCAATACAATGACCTTCAGCTCTTAGGGAAGAGATCAAGGGGCCACAGGGTCCTAGAAAAGCTTCCCCGGTAGCCCAGGGAAGTGCAAGTGGGAGGGAGACAGCATTGTGGAGCAGACTAGGACCTGAGAGCAGAGAGGCAGTGGGCTGGGAGACAGACCAGGAAGCGCCAAGGAGAGTGACTGGGGCCGTGGGGCTGAGGGAGGGGGCAGGGGTGATGCGAGAACAAGAGATGTAGTGAGAGGACAAGGCAGAGAGAGATCTGAAGATGGAGAAAGAGCTAGAAGTCATAACAGACAGAGAAGGAGGGAGCAACAGAGAGTTACAGACAGATAACAGGATGGAACAAGGGATCATAGAGATAGATGTCATGGGTCAAGCATGGGGGACATGCTGCTTGGTTCAGCTCCAAGAGGGAGATTGTGGGAAAGCACTCCCGGTCCCCAGTCCTACCTGCCACCCCCTGCCCCATCTCACAGTCCCATTGACCCACTGATTATTTACAAGTGATTATTTGGGTGCTTAGTCTCTAAGGGTTTGGAAAATTTCCTCTTCTTGTTATTGATTTCTAGCTCGATTTGATTTTGATCAGAGAATATATTTTGTATGATTGCAACTTCTTTATGTTTGTTGAAGTTTGTTTTATGGGTCCCAGGACACAGTCAGTCTCAGTAAATGTTCTATGGGAATTGGAGAAGAATTGTATTCAGCTGCTGTTGGGCTGAGTGTTTCATAAATGTTGCCTACGTCTTGCTGGTTGATGGTGGTGTTAGTTCTTTTGCACCCTTGTTGATTTGCTATGTCTTTGTTCTCTCAGTTGTGGAGAGAGAGCTTTGACGTCTCCCATTATAATTGTGGAGTTGTCTATTTCTTCTTTCGGTTCTATCAGTTTTTGCTTTATGTATTTTACAGCTCTGTGTTTTGGCGCATGCATATTTAAGATTTTTATGATCTCTTGGTGTCATTAGGCAAAGTCCCTCTGTGCCCCTAACAGTTTTCTTTGCTCTGAATTTAACTTTATCTGATATCAGTACAGCCACTCCTACTTTCTTTTTATTAATATTTACATGATATATATTTTTCTATCCTTTGACTTTAAACTTAACTAGGCTGTTATATTTTCTAGTGAGTATCTTGGAGACAGCTGATAGCTGGGTTATGTCTTTTTTAAAACCACCTGTCAATCCTAGTCTTTTAACTGGAGTGTTTAGATTATTTATATCTGATATAATTATTGATATGCTAGGCTTACCTCTGCCACTTTAATTTTGTTTCCTTTGGTTTTATGTTTTTATCATTATCTTTTTCCTACCATCCTGTGGGTGGCTTAAACATTTTTCACAATTCCATTTTGATTTATCTGTAGTGGTTTTGAGTGTATCTCCTTGTGTGGCTTACTCAGTGGTTGCTCTAGGAACGACTTTGCATTCATGATTTATCATAATCTACTGGCTTATTAGGTTGAGTTATGGGCCCCAAAGATGTCCATGTCCTAATTCCCAGGACCTATAAATATGTTACCTTATGTGTCAAAAGGGACTTTGCAGGTATGATTAAATTAAAGGTCTTGAGCTGGGGGGAGTATCCCGGATTATCCAAGTGGGCCCAATGGGATCACAGGTGTTTTTAGAAGAAGGAGGCAGGGGAATCCAAGACGGAGGTGTGACGATGGGAACAGAATTGGGAGTGATGTGAGACCAAGACCCGAGGAACTCAGTCCACCTCCAGAGGCTGCAAAAGGCAAGGGAATGGATTCCTCTGAGAATCTCCAGAAGGAACAGACAGCTGTGTGTTCTGTAGCTCACTGAGGGCGATATGAACCTCTACCTTTAGAACTTTAGGAGGATAAATTTGTGTTGTTTGGAGCCACGAGAGCTATCATCCCCAAGGATTTTAAGCTGTACTTGGGAGGGAAGGGAGAGGTGTGTTGGCCTCATCGTGATCCAGAACTGGAAGGCGGACATGCTGGTCTGAGGTGCTGCTGGGGCCCCCAGGCTGACCTGCCTGGCTCACAGTTAAGCACACCTCCATCAGGGGAGATGTGAGCTCTGGGTGGGCAGTGCCGCCCTGGGAGTGTTCAGCACAGAGAATGTAGTTCAGCCCTAAGGAAGAGGGGGGATGAGATTCCTCGGGGGGAAAGAGCAGAGGGAGAAGGAGGGCGGGGTAGAAAGAAGCCATGGACCCCTGTCAGCTCCGTGGTTTCCGGAGAGTTCCCTGGGGTCGAGAGAGACGGGAGGGTGATCAAGAGCTGAGGCGGGAGCCCAGGACCATCTCCTGACCACGGAATGGAAAGGGACACGTGGGCCCGAGAGGCAGGATGCAGGAAGGCTGGGTGCTCTTGGACAGCAGATGGCACGGAGTGAGTGAAGGAGAGGGGGAATCTGAAAACGCACCCAAGTACTGACCTAGAGAGATTGGGAGCCAGGCCCAGCCCTGCCAGACTGGGGGGAAGAGAAAGCTATAAGGGGGCAGGAGTTCCAGAGAGGAAGGAAGGCACGGGAGAAGGGGAGAAGCAGCAGGCAGGATGGGCAGAGAAGCTCTTTGATTGCCGAGTTTCCTTTACAAATGAGGCAACATTGGGCAACAATGTTATTGGTCAGAGCCTTGCTCCCCTGTGCCCCACCCCCACCCCAGCTTCCCCCAGTCCTCCCTCAAACACCACACTGCCGGGTGGGGGGATGGTTTCAGCTCTCGCTTCAAGAGGACCCAGCAGGTGGCTGAACACTGTCTTTTCCCAGATGGATTTCTCTGGAGGTTAATACTTTATGGAGGAAGATTTTGCTTGGGATCAAGACCTGCTCAGTGGATCCGGACAAGGGGCCATCTTGCTCCCCCTCTTCGCCCTTCTTCTCACTCCATGTGAGCACACAGGAGGTTAAGGATGAGCCGACAGGGTGCCCTGCAGAGAACCCAGCTAGGGGTTGCAGGACTCTCTGCAACCTTGGGAGAGTCCAAGTTCAGTGATAAAATACACTTGTAGGACTGAATGCCACCACTTACATGCAGGGACCCCCTATAGATATCTGGGTTCCTGGGAGCTTTACCTCTGGTTTCAGCTGAACAAGAGTAGGTGGGGGGCAGGGAGGAAGGGGACTGAATCTGGGGCTGGGCGGGAGAGGTGGGGGGATGGGAAGGGCAGGCATCCCCGGAGAAGAGAGCACTGAAAAGGAGCTAGAGTAAGAGGCCACCAAGGCCCCCCTGGACATGCCAATAAGCTTTTGGCTGCAAACGAATTCCTTAAGATGAGAGAAACACTGGCCTGGAAAAGGGGTACATTAGAGTTTGGGGGGCTCTGGACCCCCTGACTCCACAGTCCTCTCAGCTCACATCTGCTATTTCCCTGGTGCCCTCCTCACGCTTCCCTGCTTTGCTTTTGGAAGCCAGTGTGCGCTGCAGGGGAGGGAAGAGGGCTTTCAGTAAAAGGTGGTTCTAGCCTCCCTGTAGGAGAGGGGGCTGGGTGCTGGCCATGATGGAGGACTCTCTCCTCCAGCTTTCCCCATCACCCCCCCCCCCCCCCCCGCCCCAGCTGCTATTCTCATACTGACGCTGCTCAGGACCTCAGGACACCAGATGCTATAGAGGGCAGGCCATCGGCAGGACCGGAATGTCCCACCTGCTGGGAGGTGTCTGCAGGGCACAGACTGGGCAAAAGGAATGATAGGGTGGCCGCCCCCACGCCTGCCATGGGGGAGCTCAGCGCCCCAGTCATCCTAAGCACCCCAGCCACCCAGTGCCTTCCTGCCTCCGTGAGGATGAGAAGGATACTGTCAATTAGACTTGTAATCAGAGGATTTTGGGGTGGGGATTTCGACCTCTCCACCTGCCTCTCTTGACACTCACCCAGGGAACAAGTCCCTCAGTGAGACTCTCCTCTGGGCCAGGCCATGAGCTGATCTTTGATCTTGAGGATCCAGAGATGGGTCAGCTGTAGCCCTTTCTTCCCAGAGCTCAGCATCAGGGGACAGGTATGGGCAGGTGGGTCAGTGCTACAATCACGATGACAGGAGGCTGAGCCAGGATCCGCAGTGGAGGAGAGGGGAAGAGGAAAGGATCAGAGACAGGCTTGGAGAAGGAGCCGAGGAGCAAGACTGACACTCGAGAAAATGCGGGCAGCTGAGGGCTGCCATATGCTCTGGTAGAAGGAGGGGCATGTGGGAAGAATAACTCTGCCTTGGTCTCCGCTCCAGGGGTGCCTGCCCCCTCCTGCCTCCCCTTCCCCTGGACACCCGTGCCCAGCCCAAGCCCACTCAACGGGGCTCGTGAGTATCTGCTGAGCATTTTGTAAGCATCTCAAACATCAGATGCTTTTAACTCTGCCCACTCCATGAGATCGGTATTATTTCTATGCCTTTTTTACACATGGGGAAACTGAGGCTTAGACAGGTTAAGAGACTAGCACGGGTCCAGGTGCTATTTAGAGTGGAGCACATTCCAGCGCAGGTATCCAACCCAATCTCCCGTGCTTCTAACTGTGTGTCCCTTGTCCCCCTGGGCGGTAAGGCTGTCCAATGAAGAAATAAGTGAGGGGATACGGAAGAGAAGTCTACCTGGAGCAGGTGGGGCTGGCCACTCCCGGCCTCAGGGAGCTGGGGAGGAGCAGTGCCCAGGGGGGTGGAGGCAAACAGGGGCTCCTTGCTCCTCTGGGTGCCCACTCAAGCTCCTTCCCGGGGATGGCCCACCACCTCTGTCCTGGAAGGTGCAGACAGCAGACGTGGAGGCCGCCGGCCAGCTAAGCTGCAGACCCTGAGGACCATGGCCCAGGCCCCCTTCCTACGAGACTGCGGTCCCCTGGGATGGGCGACAGCGGTAGCCCCAGGCTCAGGTGCCTCCTGCCTAGAGGATTTCTCTGGCAGGGACCTCATTCCTTCTGGGAAGAAATTTGCATGGTTGGCCCTGGGCCAGCCCCTGCCGCCATCCAGGCTGCCCTTGGCTGGCACCTTCCAGGAAGACTTTCCCTGGGCCCAGCCCTGCTGCACATTCTCCTCTCCGTGGATACGGTGATTAGGTGTTGGTGAAGTTGGGATTTCTGCCAGGGACTTGGGATTCTATTCCGGCCAGGAGGATTGAAATCTGCAACCGGAAAACCTGGCAAGTTTCCATTGCCTCTTGGACCATCGGGCAGGATGTGAGGGTGCTGGCCCTGGGAGGGGAGGGTCCAGAGAGGGCAGAGGGTCCTGATTACGAGGGGAGGTAGGTGAGGAAGAGACGGAGGGAGAGCGCTGTCCAAGGAGCTAGAAGCTCTTTGTCTCTGTGGGTTCTTTGTAAATTAGGCAATGTTTGGCAACAAGACATATTAGTTAATAAAGCCACCATTTTCCTGCCTGCCACCCTTCAGCTCCGCTGTCTCCCCATCGCAGCCCCCACCACCCACTGACAGGCTTGAAGAGTCTCCAGGGCCCTTGGCTATATGCAGGGCACCAACTTGGGGCCGAACGTTCTGGAGATCATGACCATCACCCTGGCCAACGAGCAAGGGGCTCTCTGTCCACCTCATCCTCCGTTTTGCTCACCTTTCTGCTCCCTCCTTCAGGGAGGTCAGCAAAGGAACGGTCGCTGGCAATAAAGTATCACTGGATAAGGATAAGGGGTCTGTGGTGGATTTCTAGATCTAACCAACTATGTGACCATGGGCAAGTTGCTTTGCCTGATTCCACCCCGTTTGGAAAGCAGGCCTAATGAGGCAGCTCATGGTGCTTCGACGAGCACAAAAGCCACGGCTGACGTGTGGAAGGTGCTGGATAGAGCCTGCTCCATGGAAGGGGCTCGGTACCTGTGGGTTTTCCTTCTTGCCGAGATCAAGAGATGAGAATATCCCTGGATCTCAGCCTCCGTATCCTGAGCTCTCTGGGAGTTTTGGGCCCTTGAAGGTGACAGACTGGTTGTGGGCCTCAGGGAAGACTCAGGGCTTTGGGTTATAATCTTGTCTCTCTCCTGGGATGGCACACCAGCCCCAGATACCCATGCTAATGTGGGCACTGCATGCCTCCAGCAGTGACAGACCCAGGCAGCCATGTGCAGTAAACTGGCTCTCTGGGAGGGAAAATGCCCTGCTTCATGGTGTTTGCTAGTGTCCATGGTGTAAATACTCCCACCATGAATGATTTCAAGCTACCGATGGCTCAACAACCCACCACGAAATTCCTAAATATTTAACAAGTGGCTCTACCCAGCCATCAACCTCACACATTGGGTTGGCAGGGACAGGATCCCTGTTCTGGGGTCTCCTGCTGACCAGGCTGGGTCCCCCGTGTGAGTAGATATCTCAAGAACTCCTTTTCTCTCGTCTAGTCTATCTAGAGTGGGTTCTGCCCAGATCCACCCATTCTTCTCAGAGTTCCTCTTGGGGCTTGAAGCTGGAGGACTCTGTAGAGGGCAGGGTATGAGGCTTACGGCATGCCTATGGGGAGGGCTTGCTTTGTGCCAGTCTTTGTCCTGGCCAAGGGTCCCCATGTGAATTTCAGGGGTGGAGAGGGAGCGAGGACGTGGGAGATGTTATTTGGCTTCCCTCTCCCTCCTGCCAGACACCAGCTCCCACCAGTGCATGGCAGATAGTCCCATAGCCACCCTTTTTTGCACTCCTATATTCATGCCATGCCACGGTCTCAGCATTGGGAAACCTGTCCTCCACTTTCCTGCAGGCTCTGGGGAGGCCCTGGCATAGCCAGCTCTGGGCTTCACTGTCTTTCAGACTTGACACATTGGGAACAGGATCCATCACCCACTTCCTGGACCTCTTCCCCATTCATTTATACATTCCTTCAACCAACACTGATCTCAGCTGCCCATCACCCATACAGGGCTAGCTGGCTGGGGGATTTGAGGACCACTCTGAGGCTCTTTGTTTGGAGGGCTGGGTGGAAGGTGGTAGGAAATCCGAGGGAAGATACATGGCTGGAGGGGGTGGGTGAATTTCATTTCAGATGCACCAAATTTCGGTACCCACAGGACCCATTAGAGGAGCGGTTCAGAGGCAATAGACACTTGGTGTGGTGCTCAGGATAGGGGAGGTGACTTTGTTAATCCTTCTTCCAAGAAGAGTTCCAGGCCAGAAAGCCCCGAGTGATCTTCTGTTGTTCCTCGTGCTCAGGTAATCAGTCACGGGGTGCTCATGCGCCCAAGCCTTTACTTGGCTGTTTCCTCCACCTGAATATTCTCCTTATAGAAGTGCTGCCCTTCCTCCAGGTACCCGGGTCAAATGTTCTTCCTTGAACTCTTCTAGAACCCTCATGACGGGAACGGGTCAGTCATGTCTCCTGCCACCCTCACTTTTTTTTTTAAGATTAAAAAAATGCTTATTTATTTTAGAGAGACAAGAGTGTGAGCAGGAGAGGGGCAGAGAGAGAGAGAGACACAGAATCTAAAGCAGGCTCCAGGCTCTGAGCTGTCAGCACAGAGCCTGACATGGGGCTTGAACTCACGAACCTTGAGAGCATGACCTGAGCCAAAGTCAGCCCCTTAACCTACTGAGCCACCCAAGTGGCCCTTGCCCTCACTTTGTTTATGCTGCCTTGCCTTTTCCCAGGTGCCTGTGCTTGCCCCCCACCCCTTGGCTATGCTGTGGGCTCCTGGGGTCAAGGACAGACCCCTCTTGTCTCTCCTGGAACTCACCAGTTCTGGCGTGCATGCATGAATGCTATGAATGCTGATAATAGATTGGTAGAACCTCACCATCTTCCAGGTAGATCCCACCCTTACAGCAGTGTCCACTGCAGATGGAGGGCTGCTCTGTGTGTGTCCAGCCAAGCACACGCCTGGCCTGGGGCTGGGCCATTCCCTCCGGACAAAACACGAAAACGGTCTGCCCGGTGGCCTAACGGATCCCAGTCCTGTCTCTGGGGTGTCCCTGAAGCTCAGCGTGTTGGCTGTGGCCCCAGGCCCTCCGTATTCCTGCCAGAGCTGTAGCAGACGTAAGAGGGTCTAAAGGCCCCCATCTCACAATCCATTATTTTAAAAATTTGCTCTCAGGGACATGTCACATGGCTTGTGACATTTCTTCATTCCTTTCTAATCATGGAAAGGCAGAGCCGACTTGCTAATTGAGGTTCAAAGATGCTTCGGCACTCTTGAGAATTAGTCAACTGTGTGTTTCTTCACTAATTTTGAAATGGCTCATTGCAATTATTGATGAAAGCAAATTTCAATGTTGTGACACTATGTTTCCAAACAACAGGAGACCTTGGATCTGTCACCCGCCCCCCCCCCCCAAACCCAGGTGTTGATTCTAGGGCTGAACCCCAAGCCCCACTCTTGTGTCTGGTAAGCAGACAGGTCTTGTGTGATCAGACCTTACTCCGGGCCTGGCCAGCCTCCACACTTGGGACAGAGGGGCCCCACGGCTTCCTTGAGGGTCTTAAGGTCCAGGTCTGCCTCTTCATGGCTGCAGCCAGCTGCACACCCACCCTTCACAGTGCTGCCTCCCTAGCACTGCCCAGGTGTTCTAGGAAGTTCTCGGTGTGCCATGTAAGCAAACAGCCCAAACCAAATTTCTCTGGATGAACAGATTTCAGAATAATGTCTTGGCAAGGCTGGCCTGGTGAGAGCCAGTGTTCAGGTGCCTGTGATTCCCCTCACTGCTGGTACCTTACTTCTTCACCCAGTATCTCTTGGAGCCGAGCTCACCTTAATACACGTACAGGGTGGCCCATAACTTTCTGAGGCTGCAGTGTGTCCCCTGGCATGCATGATGCCACACTCCGTGACGCCCCCCAGACATGGCCGTTTAAGTTGCCTCCATTTGGTTAATGACTCGTGGTGCTGCCCCAGAGACCCTTGTGTGTGAGCCCTTGCTCACGATGGGAGTGTATTTCCAAGATACACTTAGCAGGATGCTAGCTTTAGATTTTAAAAACCTCTTCCTGAAATACGGTCCACTTATGTATGAGGACAAAATGTGACATTTATCAAAATGAGGTTCCCAAACTGAGGGTTGATGGGGGTGGGGGAGAGATGAAGGAGGGGTGATGGGCATGGAGGAGGGCACTTGTGGGGATGAGCAGGGTGTCATATGGAAACCAACTTGACAATAAACTATTTTTAAAAAATGAGGTTCCCACAGTAGCCAAATATGGAAAGAGCCCAAATGTCATCGACTGATGAGTGGATAAAAAAGATGTGGTATATGTATACAATGGAATACTACTTGGTGGTCAGAAAGAATGAAAATCCTGCCATTTGCAACAATGTGGCTGGAATTAAGAGTGTATCAAGCTAAGGGAAATAAGTCAGTCGGAGAAGGACACGTACGTGACTTCACTCATATGCAAAATTTAAGCAACAAAACAGACGAACATAGGAGAAGGGAAGGAAAAATAAGATAAAATCAGAGAAGGAGGCAAACGGTAAGAGACTCTTAAATACAGAGAACAAACTGAGGGCTGCTGGAGAAGGGGTGGGCGGGGGATGGGCTCAGTGGGGGATGGGCATTAAGGAGGGCACTGGGGATGAGCACTGGGTGTTGTGTGTAAGTGATGAATCCCTACATTCTACTCCTGAAGCCAGTACTGCACTCTGTAGTACTAACTCGGATTTAAACTAAAAAAAAAAAACTAAACTAAAAAAAAAAGTGGGTTCCCATCTCCCACCTCATACTGCCACAAACCAAAACAAAAATAAAACAAGAGTGAGGACAGCCTTCTCACTGGCAAATGAGGGGACGAGGGGACAGCCGTTAAGCAGTGGGCAGTGGTCACTTCCTCAGAGACCTCTGGCTCTGGTTTCTGGGAGCTGTACTGCGCTCTCGGTGGGGCCAGGAGAGACCCCGTGGGCAGCCAGGGTCAGGCTCTGGGCAGCGTCTGTCACCTCTGCTAGCTGTCCCAGGCTGCTGACCTCAGGCAGAGGCTGCAGAGGTCTGGGCTGGCTGCTGGCCAAGGTGGGGGACCCCTGCTCTGATGGGCTCCCAGGCACTTTAGATCCATCTGCTAAAGGAAAAGTCGAGTCTCACAGCTCTGATCACAAACAATCACAGAGGATCACAAATATTCTCCTTAGGATCCCTGCTCTGGATCCAACCCTCTAGAAGGTGCTGAGACCAGGGCAAGGACCAGACTCAGGGCGACGACTCCTGAAGGGCTTGCAGACTCAGACGGAAAGACAATCCCAGTAACCGGGCGGGACCAGCAGCGCTCGCTGCTGGGCTGTGGGCTGGGTTTCCCCTCTCGTGGTGCTGAGCGGCTCAGGTACCGGTCCTTGTCCCCACCCACCTCTGTTCCCCCTCACCGCCCCCCCCCACCTTCTTGGCCTCAAGGAACTAGTTGGGGGTTGAGGAGGGGAAGGCGGGGGAGGGGGGGTGCCGATTGGGCCACAGGGCGGGGCACACCCCTTGAGGTCACCAAGCCCTGGATAAAGGGGTGCAGAGCCAGCTAGGCTGACAGAGCCTTCCTTTGTTCGGCGGTCGCATCAGGAACCCAGAATGAAGCTAGTCTTTCTTGCCCTGCTGTTCCTTGGGGCCCTTGGTGAGTGCAGGGACCTGGGGGCGCGCCCCACCGGGTGGGCGCCCCGGTCGCCATACCCCGAGAGATGGGCGCCGGTGTCCCCGCGCCCCGCGGGGTGGGCGCCCCTCTGTCCCTGCGCCGTGCCGGATGGGCGCCCGTGTCCCCGCATCGCACGAGGTGGGCTCCTGTGTCCCTGCGCCCCGCCAGATGGGCGCTGGTGTCTCCAAGCCCCGCCGTGTGCTCGCCCCTCTGCCTCTGCGCCCTGTCAGGTGGGCGCGGTGTCCTTGCGCCCCGCGGGGTGGGAGCCCCGCTGTCCCTGCGCCTTGCCAGGTGTGCGCCGGTGTCCTCGAGCCCCTGGGGGTGAGCGCCCAGAGCCTGCAGCTTGGGAGGCTGCGGTGGAGGGGGTGGGGGGGAAGGGCCGGGTCCCTCCCACCTGCCTGGGGAGGAGCCAGAGCAGAGCTCCTCCCGGCAGATCCCGGAGTTTCTAGGGCTGCGCAAAACGTCCCAACGGGCCTTCTGGGAACCTGTCCCTTCGTGTCCCACCTGGACCTTTGGTATCCATAGGATTGTTGCAGGCTTTTACATGAAAGGAAAATGAGACCCAGAGAGCGTCCTGGCTGGCAGAGGCCGGCTGGGCCGAGAAGGGTAGCTTCATCCCGGCTCCTGCCCTTTGAGGTCAGAACAATGCGTGTCTGCACAGAAGCAATCCCAGGATGCCTCCTTTCAAGAAGTTTCCGTCCAGGCACATGGGGGCAGCATCTGAGTAGCTGACACAGTTCAGGTGCTGGGTTGGGGGTACAGGAGGGGGCAGCTCCAGACCTGTTTTGGGGAGCATGTGGTCCTGAGGGGGGACTGTGGATTCAGAGCCGGCTGGTGAGAGCTGTTGGTGGGGGGTGAGCTTGTAGTGCATTTGGTTGCCCCCCCCCCCGCCGTGTTTGGGGGGCGGGGACTGTGGATCTTGGTAAACCCCTCAGTTGTCCTTCTGTCTCCCAGTTCAGCCTTTGCCGAGGGAAGAAATGAGCCCCACACGTGGGTTCCCCATTCCTGCCGCTGTTCATGCTCTGCGCCACCTTGAAGCATGGTCTCCTCTTTGGCTCTCCCTCTTCACCCCCAGGTCCCATCCGTCACCAAGCTAATTTCTGACACCAGCTCCCTTTTCCCGTCGCTTTTCCATTCCCAGTGCTTTTCTGCTTGGTTCCTGGCCTTCAGTCCACCCCCTCCCCCATTCTCGGCAGAGCCCTTATCTCTACTCTCCATGAGAGAGCCCTATTCCCTCTGGAGTAAGACCTCCTCCGACCGGCTTGGAGGGCTTTCCATGCTCTGACCCCAAATCCTTCACTAGTCCCATCTCTACTGCAGCCCACTTCTAACTGAGCCAGCCCAAGCAGGCAGGCTAGCCTCGTGGCAGGGCAGGCGGGGGTTGTGTCTGAGTGCATAGCTTCAAATCCTAGCCCCAATACTTATTAGCTGTGGGGCCTTGGGCAAGCCACGTAACTAGCTAAAGACACCATTTTCTCACCTGGAAATGATATTAGCAGAACTCACAGTGTAGAGGGTTGGAAGGACCGATGGACAGAGAAGATGTGAAGTGCTGAGTAGAGAACCTGCCATAAAACGTGCTTGCAACGTTAGCTGCACACGGAGTCCGTTGTTCTCGCCTCCAGGAATGCCACCGCCGTCATTACTGGCTGAGGTCCTGGGGAGCTCACTTCTGGTCTGGCATTGGTCTCTTCCAGAGCATCCGTCATACTTAGCATCCTCTTTTTTGCCTTTTTTCTCTCCAGATGGGAGGTGAGGTCTTGTCCTGTGTGCTTACATGTTCCTCTGTATGACACACAGTGCCGTGTATACAGAAGGCATCTAGTAAATGCTACTGGGTCACAAGTGGCTGAATATGACCAGATTAATATTTACGGCAGGACAGTTCCCTGAGGGCATTGGGATAGATTCTACCCTTTGGGATTTCCTGGGATTATGGCCAGTGGAGAGCCACTGTGTCCCCCCCTGTCCAGGGAGCCTCAAATCCCTTGGTGGGTCTGACTGTGCAGGGGCTGGCTCATGAATAGGAGGTAGCAGAGGGCTGAAAGTTCCACCCTAATGCATATCCAAATAGGAAAGCGGCTTTTGCAATCAAGTGTGTGTGTGTGCATGTGTGTGTTTATTGAGGTATATTTTACATATCATAAGATTTACCTATTTCAAGTGTACACTTCAATGATTTTTAGGAATTTTACCGAGTAGCACAACCATCACTGTAAAATCGTTTTAGTACATTTCTACACCTGTAATAAGATTCTTCGTGTCCATTTCTAGTTACTCTTCATTCTCACCCCAGCGTCAGGCCAATTGCTAATTACTTTCTGTTTTATAAATTTGCCTTTGAAGACCTTTCACATACAAGTGGAGTCGTACAGCAGGTGGTGTCCTGTGTCTGGCTTCCTTCATTTAAGCATAAATGAGGCACATTCATATTGTAGTGCATATCTCTAGCTCTTTCCCTTTTACTGCCAAATAATACTCTATCACGTGGATGTACCACAATTTGCCTAGCCATTCGTTCACCAGTGGCTGGACTTTCAGGCTGTCTCCAGCTTGGGGCTTTTCTGAATAATGCTGCTGTAAATATTTACACAGGAGTCTTCCTGAGACATATATTTTTTCTTTTGGGTCTATATCTAGACATGGAATCGCTGGGTCAAAACGTTTAACATTTTCAGAAGCTGCCAACCTGTTTCCCAAAGTGGCTCCAACCACTTTCCATTCTTAGCAATGTATAAGGGGTCCCATGTCTTCATATCCTCACCAACATTTGTTATCCTCTGTTTTAGTTATTATAACTATGCCCAGTAGGTGTGAAATGTATATCTCATTGCGCTTTTAATTTGAGCCTCCCTAAAGACTAACAGTGTTGAACATCTTTTCATGTACTCGTCAGCCATTCATAGATCTTCTTTGGTGAAATGTCACATCTTCTGCCTATTTAAAATTTTTTAAAAAATGTTTATTTATTTTTGAGGGAGAGACAGAGTGTAAGTGGGGGAGGGGCAGAGAGAGAGGGAGACACAGAATCTGAAGCAGGCTCCAGGCTCTGAGCTGCCTGGACAGAGCCTGATGTGGGGCTCAGACTCACAAACCATGAGATCATGACCTGAGCTGAAGTCAGACAATTAACCTACTGAGCCACCCGGGCGCCCCTCATCTGCCTATTAAAAAAATGTTTATTTATTTATTTTGAGAGAGAGAGAGAGAGAGAGAGCAAGGCACAGGAGGGGCAGAGAGAGGAAGAGAGACAATCCCAAGCAGACTCCATGCTGCCAGCATAGAGCCCCACTAGGGGCTCAATTTCACAAACTGTGAGATTATGACCTGAGCTGACATCAAGAGTCAGATGCTCAACTGACTGAGCCCCCCAGGCACCCCTGTGTTTGTATTTTCTTAACTGTCTTTTTTTTAGGGGTTATCTATTTTATCCATTATATGTTTATTTTTATTTTTATTTATTTATTTATTTTTATTTTTTTTTACAAATAGTTTATTGTCAAATTAGTTTCCACATAACACTCAGTGCTCATCCCCACAAGTGCCCTCCTCCATGCCCATCCCCCCTCCCCCCCACGTCCATCAGTCCTCAGTTTTTGTCAGCATTCAAGAGTCTCTCATGGTTTGCCTCTCTCCCTTTCCCCCACCATTTCCGCCCTTCTTCTCCCCCTTGTTCCTCCGTCAAGTTCCTCCTAATCCTCCTATACGTGCAAACATATGATATTTGTCCTTCTCTGCCTGACTTATTTCGCTCAGCATAACACCCTCAAGGTCCATCCATGTTGCTACACATGGCCAGATTTCATTCTTTCTCATTGCCATGTAGTATTTATTTTTTTTTTTACAAATAGTTTATTGTCAAGTTGGTTTCCATATAACACCCAGTGCTCATCCCCACAAATGCCTTCCTCCATGCCCATCTCCCCCCTCCCTCCCCACACCCATCAGTCCTTAGTTTGCAGCATTCAAGAGTCTCTCATGGTTTGCCTCTCTCCCTCTCCCCCACCATTTCCCCCCATCTTCTCCCCCATGGTCCTCCGTTAAGTTCCTCCTAGTCCTCCTATACGTGCAAACATATGGTATCTGTCCTTCTCTGCCTGACTTATTTCACTCAGCATAACACCCTCAAGGTCCATCCATGTTGCTACACATGGCCAGATTTCATTCTTTCTTAACTGTCTTTTGAAATACAGAAGTTTTGAATTTTGATAGGCCACTTTCTCAAGTTTTTTCATTTATGGACTGTGCTTTTGGTGTCATAGCTAATTAAACTTTGCCTCTCCCAAGGTTGCAAAGTTTTCCCCTGTGTTTCCTTCTGAAAGTTGAATTGTTTTATCTCTTACACTAAATTCTATGATCCACTTTGAGTTCATTTCTGTGTATGATGTGAGGTAGGGCTCTAAATTAATCTTTTTTTGTGTGCAGATGTATGTTGTGCTAACATACTGTCCTTCTGCCAATGAATGGCCTTAGTGCCCTGGTCTAATATCAATGGAGTGTAAATATAAGGATTCTGTTCCATTGATCTATAAGTTCATCTTTATACTAATATCACACTGTTTAGAGAACTTTGGCTTTAAAGTATGTTTTAGGAAGTAAAATTTGTTGAGATTTATTCTTTTTCAAAATTGCTTGCCTATAAATATAAATTATATAGAATTATTTTGGCTATTTTACATCAACTTATTTATCTTACGTAAATTGTAGAATCTGCTCATCAATTCCTGCAAACCTCCCCCTCCTCCCAGCCTGCTGGGATTTTGATAGGGTTTGTGCTGATTCTCTACATCAATTTAAGGAGAATTACCATCTTAACAATATTGAATTTATTAAGCATGAACATGTTTCTCCATTTATTTAGATCTTTAATTTCTTCAGCAAAATTTTAATTTTCAGTGTAAATCTTGCATTGTTTTGTTAAATATTTCCCTACGTATTTAATTCTTTTTGATGCTCTTGAGAATAGAATTGTTTTCTTAGTTTTATATTTGGATCATCCGAGCCTTATATGCAAAAATACAATTGCTCTTTGCGTATTGATCTTGAATCCTGTGACCTTGTTATATTTGTGTATTAGTTCTGATAGCATTCTGTGCACGCCTCAGGATTTTCTACATAGAGGATCACATCGTCTGCAACTGAAGACAGTTTTACTGGTTCCTTTCTGGTC
This sequence comes from Hyaena hyaena, assembly GCF_003009895.1. NCBI lineage: Eukaryota > Metazoa > Chordata > Mammalia > Carnivora > Hyaenidae > Hyaena > Hyaena hyaena. Next base: position 3,630,040 of record NW_024080662.1, read on the forward strand.
TCGATGACTTCCGTTGCATTTTCTTATTACTGTGGTTAGGATCTCCAGTATTATGATGAGTAGGAAAACTGAGGGTGGAGACTCGATCTTCTGGGGAAAGCATTCAGTCTTTCACCATTTTAATGTAATGGTGAAAAACTATAAGTTTTTCATAGATGCCATTTATCAGGCAACCATGCGGTGGTTAAGAGCTGTGAGCACATCTGGTCCAGCTTCCTTCCTAATTGCATCGATTCTACCAGCAAGGTAGGCTCGGTAGGAGAGTCAGACCCTCTGATACAGAGGCGAGTGGTGGTAACTCAGGCACACTCACCCATTTGGTACCCACTCAGTGTAGCTACTGACGAGGAGTCGGGTGTGGTTAAGTTGCCTTGGCATCAGCTGGAGGGGGGGATTCTTGTAGACACCACAGTCTAGAGAGACCCAGATTCTAGGCTGGATTTTGCCACTGCTGAGCAGTCAGTCTCTCAGCCTCCTCAAGAGCCAGTTTCCACACTAACAAAACGGGAGCAAGAATCCCTTTCGTGCCCACCTCCCGGCTCCAAGTGGGACAAGCAGGTAGTAGAGCTCCACAAACTGAGGCCAAAGAGCATCATCAGTTTTTAGAGGTAGGAGATGTGTTGGTGACAGGAAGGGGTATAATCCGGAGTCTCTGACTGGTCTCCTTGCATTTGCTGAGAATCACAACCCCTCCAGCCCGCAGAGAGTGCTCGCCAGACAACAAGACGCTTCTCCTCGAGGAGAGCGGCCTGACTTGGGGGCCGAATGGAGAGGAGACAGGAGGAGCAGAGAGACGGAGGAGCCTGGATAAGTCTGTCAGAAAGTGGGTGGTCTCTCCCACGGGCAGTGGTTGAGCCCTTGCTCCCTGGCTTCTTTCCCCCAGGACTGTGTCTGGGCGCCCGGAGGAAAGGTGTTCGGTGGTGCACCATATCGAAAGCAGAGGCAACGAAATGCTCCAAATTCCAACGGAATATGAAGAGGGTGGGTGGTCCCACTGTCTCCTGCACAAGGAAAACCTCTCGCCAAGAATGTATCCAGGCCATCAAGGTGAGGCAGCGCCGTGTATTGGTTGGGACCGAACTGAATGGAAGGGAATGGAATGGAATAAAATAAAAATGTATTTGCCCCTCCTTCCTCTGCTTTTCTTCCTGGGCACCTATAGGCTGGGAGTGCTCCTTCCACATAGGACACACGGGTATTTTGAAAGCCGATATTAACGTTTTAAAGTGGAGACACCACGTGTGGGGAAACTGTGGTTGCAACACGAATTTTTTTCCTTTTTTTTTTTTTTAAATGTTCATTTATTTATTTTGAGAGAGAAAGAGAGGGAGCATGAGCAGGGAAGGGGCAGAGAGAGAGGGGGAGAGAGAGAATCCCAAGCAGGCTCTGCGCTGTCCGTGCAAAGGCAGACGTGGGGTCCTATTCCAAGAATGAAGAGATAAGACCTGAGTCAAAATCAAGAGTCAGAGGTTAAACCAACCAAGCCACCCAGGTGCCCCTCAACGTGAATTTTTAATAACAGCTGTGCAAACATTCAGCATGACAGCATTCAGTCATACTGAATGAGTATGTAACACTGGCAAAAGACAGGGTTCCTCCGAAAGGTAAAACCTCTCGAAGATTGTTCCTGCCAAACCCTGAGCAAAATAAGTTCAGCTGATCCGTAGTTACCATATTGACTTGTCGGAGCTGCCGGCCAGGGTGCCAAGCTTTGGAAAGACATTTGTGCGACACATTTCCAGAGGTAGAGAAAAGGGAATCATGACTTCTGCATAATTTCAGATTCCTTTTGTTTTTTGAGATATAAGATCTATACCGAAATTTTACTCGTTCACTCAACATATATGTCCTTTGCGCCTGCTATGTGCATGTTGTACGTACTTGACTCTAGCACAGAGTGGGTAATTTGGGTAAAAGTTCCTAATAGGGGTGCCTGGCTGGCTGAGTCACTTAAGCGTCCCACTTGGGCTAAGGTCATGATCTTGCGGTTGGTAGGTTCGGGCCCGCGTCGGGCTCTTTGCTGCCAGCTCAGAGCCTGGAGCCTGCTTCAGATTCTGTGTCTCCCTCTCCCTCTGCTCTTCCCCCGCTCACTCTCTGTCTCTGTCTCTCTCTCAAAAATAAATAAACATTAAAAGTTTTTTTAAAAGTTCCTAATGGGGCGCCTGTGTGGCTCAGTCGGTTGGGCGGCCCACTTCGGCTCTGGTCATGATCTCGCAGTTCATGGGTTCGAGCCCCGTGCCGGGCCTTGTGCTGACAGCTAGCTCAGAGCCTGGAGCCTGCTTCAGATTCTGTGTCTCCCTCTCTCTCTGATCCTCCCCTACTCACGCTGTCTCTCTCTGTCTCTCAGAAATAAATAAAACATTAAAAAAATAAATTAAAAAGTTCCTAATAATATCGAGGGTTATCCCTTAAGAGAAAAAAAATGTAGTTTGAACAAGGTTTTAGGCTATTATTTTACAACTGTGGCCTGGGGAAAAACAGCGCCAGCATACCCTGCTGGTTTAAAATGCAGATTCTTAGACCGCATTGTAACCAATTCAACCGATTATCTGTGATAAGATTGCAAAATCTGCCTTTTTAATAAAAGCTCCATTTGAAACCAGTTTTGCGGGCCACACATCAAAACAAAGTTGAGACAGATGACATGGTTGGAAATAAAATGTGTATTATCAGAGAACCAGGGGACAGGTTAATTTACAGAAATATAGAGGAAAGAGAACTCTCGTAGCTTTTAAGCAAAGAACTGAATTGTGAAGGAAACGGGCAGATTTAAGAATATAAAAAAATTTAACTTATAGCCATTAAAAACGTTAAAAATTTTTTAATGTTTACTGAAAAAAAATTATTTTTGAGAGAGAGAGACAGAGTGTGAACATGTGAGGGGCAGAGATAGAGAGACACAGAATCGGAAGCAGGCTCCAGGCTCTAAGCTAGCCGTCAGCACAGAGTCTGACGCAGGGGCTTGAACTCAGAAGCCATGAGATCGTGACCTGAGCCGAAGCCGGACGCTTAACTGATTGAGTCACCCAGGCGCCCCAATAGCCATTAAAAACATTTAAACAGGGCTACCTGGGTGGTTCAGTGGGTTAAGCATCTGACTTTTGATTTCAGCTCAGGCCCTGATCTCACCACTCATGAGTTCGAGCCCCAGGTCGGGCCCTGCGCTAACAACAAAATAAGTAAATAAACATTAAAAAATTAAACAAAAATTAAACAGAAAGTTTAGAAAATACCACAATGACTATGCACCAGCTCTGACAAGTGATTGTTATGTACTGTATACTCTATAAAGAACTAATTCAATTTGGTTAAGTAATGTAGGGTTATAAATGAAAAACGATATGAACAGAGTATCACTAAGAGGAAGTTTATAATTATTAAAAATATAAAATTTAGTAACCGGGGGAATGCAAGTGTAAGCAATCTGTTAGAACTTGCATTTTCTTTTTTTTAAGTTTATTTATTTATTTTGAGAGAGACAGAGACAACTTAAGCAGGGACGGGGCAGATAGAGAGAGAGAATCCCAAGCAGGCTCCACGCTGCCAGTGCAGTGCCCAACGTGGGGCTCAAACTCACAAACTGTGAAATCATGACCTGAGAAAAAACTGAGTCAGTCACTTAATGGACTCAGCCACCCAGACGCCCCAGCACTTACATTTTCCAAAGTAATGGCAATAAAACAAAAGCCTGCCTTGCTGGTGATTTTATAGTGAAACTATCTTCGTGGCTGGTGGCCTTCCAAATTGGCATTGCGAATCTTCTGGAAAGCAGAGTAGCAAGAGCAGCCAGGGCCACCAAGATAAACATGCTATTGTCTGAGTGATTCTACCCTCAGATGCCTATCTCGAGGCAATAGGGCATCAGAAGGAAAAATTCTATGAGGGCAAAGCTATCGATGCAAGCATAAATTTCATAGCAAAAAGCAAGTGCTGAGCATCTGAGGAGTTATTTGGCAAATTGTAGAACCACAACATTATGATAAAATATTATGAAGTCACTAAAATCAATAGAAGCCCTGCGGAAGTATGAAAATACATGCCATTTTAGAGGAATGAAGCAGTCCACAACACATTATCTGTACCAGATGGCAAATATAAGAAATATGGAAGTATATGAGAGGTGACATGCTAAGGAGAACATGGTTTATTATGATAATTTTAAGGTAGCAGAAGAGTTATATTTTCTATTCAGTAAAAAAGAACTCAAAAGAAATCAGTATAGGGTTTTCTAGGGAAAGCATCTAGAATAAACAACTTCATTTATTATTACTTGTATTAATTTATTTGATAAAGAGAGAGAGAGAAAGTGAGCAGGGGAGAGGGGTGAAGAGGAAGGAGAGAGAGAGGTGGGGGGAGTGAGAGAGAGAGAGAGAGAGAGAGGGAGAGAGAGAAACAGAGAATCCCAAGCAGGCTCCACACTCAGGATCCGCTTGAAGCCTGACATAGGGCTCGATCCCATGACCCTTGTCATGACCTAAGCCGAAGTCAAGAGTTGGATGTTCAACTGACTGGGGCACCCCGGTGCCCCGAGAATAAACAACTGTAAATGTAAATGACTGTGAAGAGCAGGAGCAATGAGGTGATACAGGCAGGGAGGCTCATGAGAAAGAGACAATATGCCAACCTTGGTAGTTAAAGCTATTGGGCTGATGCCATTGCCTTCAAAAAAGGGAACTTTGGCTCATCCAACCAAGCGAACATGAGTGAATATGACCCAAAGGTGACCGTTCTAAAGATCCTTCCAGCCTTTTGAAGATCCTTCTAGATCTTTCTGACCTCCTGAAACCCAATTGCCTGGGTTAGGGCGGGCTCTCTCCTGCAGCTGGTCTGGCCTCTTTGCTTTCAGGCAAACAAGGCAGATGCTGTGACCCTTGACAGTGGTCTGGTGTTCGAGGCTGGCCTGGACCCCAATAAACTGCGCCCCATAGCGGTTGAGGTCTATGGGACCCAAGCGGGTGAGTTCTCCCTGGAGACCCAGAAGCTGGGGTGGCCCTGGCCTTGGCCCTGGGCTCTGTGCAGCCAGAATGGATGAGATCTAGAGGTGGGGTCTCAGACACCATTTGGCTTGCCGGGAACAGAGTCCCTGGGCTCCCTTGGCCTGATGCTGACCCAGTGCGGGAGGACACTCGTGTGCTCCCTGGGGAAATAGAGCAGGTCTGAGGAAAAGGCAGCCTATCGCTCCCCTTTCCACCAGGGCAAGGTCAAGTTGGGCTGTTTCTCTCCCTCTGGTTTGGGATAAGAGCTTTCAATTCTCTCTGTCCCTTTGCAGAGCCCCAAAGCCACTATTATGCTGTGGCCATCGCAAAGAAGGGAACCAACTTCCAGCTGAACCAACTTCAAGGCGTGAAGTCCTGCCACACAGGCCTTGGCAGGTCCGCCGGATGGAACATCCCTATGGGGATACTTCGCCCATTCTTAAGCTGGACAGGGCCACCCGAGCCCCTTGAGAAAGGTAAGATGGTGGGAGGATTATGGCCGATCTCTGGGCGGGGTTGCACACGCAGGCCACTTTGCAAACATGTGTGATGAACCCCAGCGTGCCCACCGCACCAGTGGCCCTTGGGAGGCAGCAGCTGAGTCTGTTGTCGGCCAGGGTGCGTCTCTGGGCTCCCAGCCTCACACACAAGGCTGTCCCGCAGGGGTGAGGCTGTCCCACAGAGGTGGAGGATGGGCTCTGTCTCCCTCTCTCTCTCTGCCCCTCCCCAGTTTGTGGTCTCATCCCTGGGAGGTGCGATGAGCTGTGGCCAGACTGGCTCACACTCTGTGGTCTATTTCTCTGCGTTCAACAGCGGTGGCCAGTTTCTTCTCTGCCAGTTGTGTGCCCTGCGCGGATGGAAAAGAGTACCCCAACCTGTGTGGCCTGTGTGCGGGGACGGGGGAAAATAAATGTGCCTGCTCCTCCCGGGAGCCATACTTCGGCTACGCTGGTGCCTTCAGGTGAGTGAGAAGGCCGTCTTCTCCCCAGTTGCCTGAGCACCATGTGTCCTCAGGCCAGGGCACCTTTCCTCTGGTCCCAAACGCAGCCCAGCCTGCTGACAGGGGCCACAGAGCAAGTCCTGTCTCCTCCTGGTGGGCAGATGGACATACCAGGTCCAAAGAGGGCACCGGCTTTGCCCAGTGCATGTGCCCCTCCAGCCCCGCCCCCGGGTCCCCCCACGTGCCCCTCACTTCTGCTCCAGCCTGTGAGCCATCACCCTGACAGTGGTCATTCCCTGTCCCCGTAGAGACCTGACTCTGGCTTTGTTTGGGCTGGGACATCCTGGGCTCCCTTGCCCTCTCCCTACCCACAGAGGGACTGACGGGGTCTTGTCGGGAGCCGACCAGTCCCTCGCTGCCGGAAGGACAGCTGGAGTGTCCGGGCTGATGGGGTCTGCCCTGCGCAGGCATCTCCTCCAGCCGGGAGACAGTGAGCTCTGCCCGACTGCCCCCTGCACCCCCGGCACCACCACTCCCATCCCCCCCACCCCCGTGCTGAGGCTGACCTACCTCTCTCCCCACATCTGCCTCCTGAGCTCAGGCCTTTTGGCAGACGCTTGGCCGCCAGCCAGCGCACATTTGCCCACTCGGTCCTGGGAGAAAGAACCACCTGCTCAAGGATATAGAGGCTTCAGACCCTTTTATATAGAAAGACCCGCTTTGCCCTTCAGCCCCTAAGGCGGGAGGCGGGGGGCGCTGGCCAGCCCCTGGGCCATCCTCCCTCACAGTCTACCCGGGGGTGCTGCCCGCCACCCTCCCAGATGGGTGGCTTCAAAGCCTCAGAGGAGGTGGGTCCCAGCGCCCCGCTCCCCCAGGAGGCATGAAGAAGAGGCTGAGGACAGCTGCTGACCGTGCTGACCCTTCTGGGGCTTTCTCATCTCACAGGTGTCTGCAAGAAGGGGCTGGAGATGTGGCGTTTGTCAGGCACAGTACAGTGTTTGGTAAGAGGCGGGAGAAGAGATGTGGGTACTGCCCCCTTTTATTTTATTTTCCCGTAATTCTGAGTGTTGAGCTAACTGGACTCCCCTCTTCTTGGCACGTGATTATCAAGCTTCCCTACGGGCCATGCCTCTTATTTGATGTTATTTCCTATTTTACTTTTATTTTATTTAACAAATTTTTAGTGTTTGTTTACTTTTGAAAGAGAGAGAGAGAGAGAGATAAAGCACAAGTGGAGGAGGGCAGAAAGAGAGGGAGACAGAATCTGAAGCAGGCTCCAGGCTCTGAGCTGTCAGCACAGAGCCCGACACAGGGCTCAAACTCCCAAACCGTGAGATCACGACCTGAGCTGAATGTGGACGCCAAGCCGACTGAGCCACCCAGGAGCCCCTATTTTATTATTCTTTTTTTATTAAAAATTTTTTTAGAGTTTATTTAATTTTGAGAGAGAGAGAAAGAGAGAGACAGAGCATGAGTGGGTGAGGGGCAGAGAGAGAGAGAGAAAGAGAGAGACCGAGGGAGACACAGAATCTGAAACAGGCTCCAGGCCCCGAACTGTCAACACAGAGCCCAATGCAGGACTTGAACTCACAAACCATGAGATCATGACCTGAGCCAAAGTTGGATGCTTAACCAACTGAGCTACCCAGGCGCCCCTTGTTTCCCATTTTAAAGCATGAATTTTCTCTAAATCCCTTAATGCCCACCACCTCTCTTTTCCTCAGAGATACCCCCGCCTTGGTACTTGACATGGGCTTTTGGGTTCTAAGCCCACAGAAGTTTGAGCATTAGAGACCTTGCTGCTGCCAAGATTGTCCGCTCAGCAGTTTGTTTTGGAGATTTATCTGTGTTGTGCGTATGTCTCATTCAGTGGTCCCAACGGCTGAGGAATGCTCCTCGGAACTGGTCCATCAGCTTTTACTTATCTATCACCTTAGATCATCTTGTCCTTCCCTCTACCACAAACAGCTCCATGACCCAGCTCTCCTCTGTGTCCTCTGACTGTCCTGCAGGAGAAGATTCCTGAAACACCACACACTGACGCACATTTCTGGGCATGCACAGGCTGAACACATTCTTACCAGGACCACCAGAGACAGACCCACCCCACTGACCCGGGACCTCCAGAAATAGGCTTACATTGACCATCTCAATATGTTTACTAGTCATTTCATAACCTTGATTATTTTTCTATTGACTTTAATGCCTGTTTCTTCATGATTTTGATTAAAGGAGAGGCATTCTTTCCTTTTTAAGTTTATTTATTTATTTTGAAAGAGGGCAAGAGTGAGTGGGGGAGGGGCAGAGAGAGAGAGACAGGGAGAGAATCCCAAGCAGGCTCTGTGATGTTGGTGCAGAGCTCAACGTGAGGGTCAGACCCACAGACCGTGAGATCATGACCTAAGCTGAGATCAAGAGTTGGACACTTAAATGACCAAGCCACCCAGGAGCCCTGGTGTTCTTCCTATTTAGATATCAAGGCATTGTTGATTCTAGACTTTAGGAAGATCTTTTCTTGGTTAAAAAATGTTTTGGTCAATAGCACCTTTTGTGGAACAGAAGTCCTTGATATTGATAGGCTTAAATCCATCAGTTTTATCTTGTTGGTTTGTGCTTATGGGGTCTTTTAAAGATGCCCTCTTAGGGGCATCCAGCTGGCTCAGTTAAGCATCTGACTCTTGATCTTGGCTCAAGTCACGATTTCTCAGTTTGTTTGCTGGAGCCCCGTGTCGGGCTCTGCACTGACAGCCATGCTTGGGATTCCCTAACCCTCCACCCCACTCACTCATGCACACATACTCTCTTTCTTTCTCAAAATAAATGAACTTAAAAAAAAATTCCACCCTATATATGGAGCCACTTCAAGTTTACACATAGCTATGGATCTGTTTCTGAGCTATTTTGTTTCTCTGGTGTATTTGTATTTTTCTGTTTTTCTTACCCAAGCCTGCACCCTTAATATCTGGGTATCCCATGGGGAGCAGAGGTGGGATTGGTGGAGACATTTCTCACCCTACACTTTGCTGTTCATTTTCAGATTTTTTAAAACTAAAAGTGTAGAGTTATTTTGCTGGATTTCTAAAAACGTCACATTTTAAATTTAATTAGAATTGTTTTGAGTTTAAATTGGTCCATGGGGAACTATATTCCTATGTTAAATTCTCCAATGCCTGATCGTGATAAATCTTCCTCCTTTGATCATACCTCTTTTTACGTCCTTTAATAGAACTTACAAAATTTCTCTTTGTTTGTCTTTTGCATTTCTTTGTGTGCGGTTGGCTACTAGCCTTAATGGTTTGGGTTGCTATTATAGCCTCTGATATTCTATATTAGCTTCTGCTTGGTTGTTGCTAATGAGAATAATACTTGATTTTGGAAGTGCTACCTTGCTGGATACCATTATTGGTTTTATTCCTTCTTCCTTGGTTTTGTTGGCTTTTCTATGTAGATGACCACATCATCTTTACTTTTTAATTTTAGCTTTTGAGGGGTGGGAGAAGAGCACAGGGAGAGGGAGAGAGAATCCCAAGCAGGCTCCACACCCAGCACGGAGCTCGGTCTCACAACTGTTGAGATCATGACCTGAGCAGAAATCAAGAGTCAGACGCTCAATGGACTGAGCCATCCAGGCACCCCCATGGATCACATCATCTTTAAATAAACTTTGTCTTCTTCCTTCCGGTGGTTACATCTCCTTTCTTTTGTCAGTTGTGTATACCAGGCCATCCGGCACTGTGTTGGCAATATGACAGCTGACATTTTTGCTTTGTTCCTGATTTTGAAGCGAATGCTTACATTTTCTTCTGTCGGTATGCTTTTTCTGTAGCTATTTTGATAAATGGTATTTGTCAAGTTCAAGAATGTTACCAAATTCTCCATATTACTAGTTTCCTGAAACAAACAAAAAAACCCAACCACAACTAGATGTTGAACATACACATGCTTTTTCTGCATCTGTTAAGATTATCTCATGGTGCTTATTAATAATAATATGGAATATTTTGGCTTTTTTAGACGGTTGACCATTCTTTTGTTAATGGAATAAACTGATAAGCCTTAATCCTGATCTATCAGTTTTCAAAATACTCTGCTGAGGTATTCTTCCTGTAATTCTTCTCTCTTGTATTGCTCTCTCTGATTTTGAGATCAAAGTTGTACTAATCTCATAAAATGACTTGGGCAGGTTCCTGTCACTTTACATATGGTCACTATACATGCTTCTATCTGAGATACATTAACACTTCCACATTGGGCTGACCTCACTCATAAAAAACAGACTTTTCCCTTCTTTTGATAACGCCTCATGTTGGGAAGTGATTCAACTGTACATCCTGCCTTAAAAATGTTTGTAATTGTTTATTCTTTCTAGAGAGGTGGGTAAGGCAGTGCCCCCTGGCTGGTGCACTGGGATTGCCTCTGCCCTGAGACCCTTTCCTAGGAGGGGTTGCCATAGAAACAGATGGGGTCTGGTTCAGCCTCCTTGGCTGACCGGGCAGCAGGTGCAACAATCCCAGAGCAGCCTCTATGATCCAGAGAACACTGGGCCCCCAAGGCTTTCTGGCTACTATCTTTACTTTTTTGAGAGTCCTGGAGCAATCCACTACCCTTCTGGCCCCCTACCCCAGTTTTGTATGATGTCTCCTCTAGCTCACGATGTGGGGGAAGGGGAACTACAGCTCGCGGTTAATGCCTACAGTGGGCTCATCTGGGTTCCCCTCCGCCTCCACCTTTCGCCCAGAGACCCTGCCAAACAAGGCCGACCAAGACAAGTACGAGCTGCTCTGCCTAGACAACACTCGGAAGCCGGTGGATGCATTCAAGGATTGTCACCTGGCCCGGATCCCTTCTCACGCTGTTGTGGCCCGAAGTGTAAATGGCAAGGAGGACTTGATCTGGAAGCTTCTCCAAAAGGCGCAGGTGTCTACCTCCCCCAGCCCCCTGAGGCCCTGCCCACTGGCTTGGATTTGCTGTGGGGAGGTTCCTTCCTTCCAGAATTTCCTGTTGCTCTAGAAGTCCCTAGACTTCTCTCTTTTGTGCAGCCTCTCTGCACAAAAGTTAACAAATTCGGTGTGCCCTGGACAGCAGAGCCAGTAAAGGTCTCTCCGGGTTACTGATGAGCGCCGTCTCAGCGGCTGGAGCAGCAGCAGGGGGCAGGATGAGGCAATATTCTCAGGACCCGGCGGTGCCTGGACCCTGGCAACTTTTGAAGCCACGGCTGACCGAGCCACGGGGCCAGTCCCTGCACACGAGGAAGGGAACCAAGGTCCCCACCGTCAGCATCAGCCCCACGCTCCAGATACTGTGTTTCAACATTGTGCTTTTCTTCCCTCTCCATGTCCCTCTGACACTGTACTTCCATTTCCCCTTAATTAGGAAAAATTTGGAAAAGAAAAGTCATCTGCGTTCCAGCTCTTTGGTTCCCCTGAAGGGATGAAGGATCTGCTGTTCAAAGACTCGGCCATTGGGTTTTTGAGGGTCCCCTCGAAGGTCGATGCTGGCCTGTACCTTGGCTTCAACTACCTCACTGCCATCCAGGGCCTGAGGGAAAGTGAGTAAGGCCCGGCAGGCCCTGGGGTCAGGCTGGTGGGGGCGCTAAGCCCAGGGTGAGGCCTTCCAGAAAGGACTCTCCCCTCCGGCAGTGCAGCCCTGCTCTGAAGTGGCCTCCTTTCCATTTGAGGCAGATGCCAGTGTACTGTCAACCAAGCCAGGGCATTTTAACATGCCGGGAGTCTCCAAACTAATGTGACAGACACCCAGTTAATGCCGCTATATGTCCCTGGCTCCGCGGCCAGGACAGAAACATCAAATTGCCTCCTTATGAAGTAAGAAATATGCACATGAACCAAGAGAATGGGGGCCCCTCCTGGGATGAATCTGGAGACCTGGTGAACGAAGCTCTGGGCTGGGGCCCTGGACTTGACCGGGAGACCACAGGAGGCCGGCTCAGCCATGGCTCCTCCTCTCCCGGGGGTACTGAGGTGGAGTCAGCCGGAATCAGGACTCAGTTAATGGTGGTGATGGACTTAGGGGAGGTCAGGGCTGTGCTCAACGTCCCCTAGGCCATCTCTTGGGCGGCCACTGTCCATGTCCTCGAGATTTTATCCCGTGGGCAAGTCACTGCCACCAGGGCTTGAAGGGTGGGTTAGAAGCCAGAGAAGTCTCCAAAGGAACGGAAGTAGGAGGCCCGGGGTGACGGCGCCTGGAGAAGGGGTTGGGCTGCTCAGAGTGGAGGGGGAGAGCGGCAGGTGCCCCGCACTGGGCTTCAGGGCAGTGGGCGGCGCCTGGGTGTCCCCACCAGGCTCTGGCCCCACGACCTGTGTCCCTGTGCGCAGAGGCTTCGGAAGTGGAGGAGCGGCGCCAGCGCGTTGCTTGGTGCGCGGTGGGCAAAGAGGAGGAGAGCAAGTGCCAGCAGTGGAGTGTCGCGAGCCACGGGAACGTGACGTGCGAATCGGCACCCACGAGCGAGGACTGCATCGCCCTGATCCTGGTAGGTGGGCGGGCTCCGCAGGGGGGTGTGGTGGTGGTGGTGGTGATCGCGACCCGGGGACACCAAGCAGGCTGCGCACGGGCGTTCTGAATGTTTGTGGTGGGCTCTGGTTTTGCAGAAAGGAGAAGCTGACGCCCTGAGCCTGGATGGAGGCCTGATCTATGTCGCTGGCAAGTGTGGTTTGGTGCCTGTCCTGGCGGAGAACCAAAGTAAGTCGGTGTTGCGGGGAGGGTGTCCTCTCTGGTTTATTCCGTCTGGCCCATGGGAGTAGTAACTCCACTTGGCGGGCCCAGGTGGAGATGCTGAGATGGACGGATGCATTCAAACAGGGGAGTCAGGGGGAGAGAATAGATGAAAGAGACTTTCACCCACCTGGCCTGCTGTGAGAGGTGACAAAGCACAGATCGGTTTCCTCTGCTTCATTTAAAACAGGATTTTAGTCAAATATAATATACATACAGAAAAGGGCCCATAAGTGCAACTCAGTGACATGTCACAAACTGGTACGTCTCCATGCACCAGTGGCCAGATCAAGACACAGCAAGTTCCAGATGGCCCCGGGAACCCTCTTGCCACCAGCCCCCATACTCCAGCGAGGGTAGTAACCCCTGACTTCAAACCGCAGAGATCAATTCTGCCTGTTTTTAAATTTTTTAAAAAACTTTTATTCATTTTTTGAGAGGGAGATGGAGACAGAGTGCAACTGGGGGAGGGGCAGAGAGAGGGAGACAAAGAATCCGAAGCAGCCTCCAGGCTCTGAGCTGTCAGCACAGAGCCCGTCGCGGGGCTCGAACTCACCAACGGCGGGATCGTGACCTGAGCCAAAGTCAGACGCTTAACCGACTGAGCCCCCCCCCGCCCAGGTGCCCCAATTCTGCCTGTTTTTAAACCTTATACACAAGGCATGTGCTTTGTACGTCTCTTGCTCAGTGTTATGGCCGTGCGATTCATCCAAAGAATATTGAATCTCGTTGCTGTATGGTGTGTGTGTATTCTGTGGTGTGACTCTATTAGTTATCTGTCCATTCTCCCGGGGAGAGGCATCTGGGTCATTTCCAGTTGGTGGCTGTTGTGCATGTGCTCCCGTGAGCATCCGTGTCTGTGTCTTTTGGTGAATTCACACATATATGCCTTTCTGCTGCATGGGATTCCTGGACGGTCTCTTTGGATTGGATCCTGCATCACTGAGATTTAAGCGTTTGTGGCTTCTTAATAAAGCTGAGTGTTTAATGACATTTTGCTTGTTTTTGTTCCTTTCAGAATCACAGGAACCTAATAACGGACGTTGTGAGGACAGACGAAGGGAAGGTGAGTTGGAATCTGCTAATTTCAGGGTCATGGGTAAGTTCTCATTGCCGGAGGAGGAGGTGGAAGGCACTTAAAAAAAAAAAACAAAAAAAACCAACCTCACAGAGATACAGCCATAGAAGCCATGAGTTCTTTTGAAGAGGAAATAATTCGTAGATGAGTAAGTGTAATTAATGTTCTACTGCCCTTCACACTTGGCAGAGAACTTTCAGAATTCTTCATCGCGTTCTGGCCCTGTGGAAGGAGGATGTTACATCCCTGTCCCTTAGGGATGAGGAACCAGAGGCCGGGGGAGACTCCCGAAGTACCCCGGGAGTACTCAGAGCCTGGAGCCTGTTTCTGATTCTGTGTCTCCCTCTCTCTCTGCCCCTCCTCACCTCAAAAATAAGCATTAAAGATCAGCTTTTCTTATCTCAATTCATAGTCTAGATTGTTCTTACCTCCCCATAGAACAGCAGCTGAAGCTTCTGCCAATAGCCAGATATCTGAGGGCGTTGTTGCCTGGTGATGCCTCGTGACTTGCTTTGGCTTGAGTTGCAGACGGGTGCCCTAAAGTCCAATGCCAGGCCCCCTGGAGGTTAAGGCCTGCTCTTCTGTTGTTCAAGGTTACCTTGCTGTGGCAGTTGTCAGGAAATCGGATGCCGATATCACCTGGAATTCTCTGAGAGGCAGGAAGTCTTGCCACACCGGCCTGGGCAGGACTGCCGGCTGGAACATCCCCATGGGCCTGCTCTTCAACCGGACGGGCTCCTGCAAATTTGGTAAGGCCGGGGGGCGTCGTGGGCGGTAGACACTTCTAGCTGAGGAACCTCAGGGAATGGCGGGGGCGGGGATGTGCAGGCTGACTGTGGCGCATGGGCTGCCTTCGGGGTAGAAGCGTTCTCTGTGTGGCTCCCTCCTACAACACTGAGTGGGTCTCTACCCAGCACTTCCCGCGCCCCAGCCACCCCAGCCCAAGATAAAACCACTGGAGTATCAGTCTGTTTCTCTGCACCCTCGGAGTAGAGGCAGGTTTTGAGAAGTAGAGCTGTTATTGTTATTATTTTTAATCTCTTGGAGCTCCAGATCCAAATTTCGCATAGGCTCTGGCTTCCTAACTTGGGGAAAGGCCCCCGCCTGCCTCATGACTTCTTGCCCCACGTTGCAAGGAAACCACATAAGGCCTCAAGGGTTCTGGCTCACCTGCTTCTGGGGCCTTCTCTCCCCACCACACGCAGGCTCACACCCCATGCCCTACCTGTGGCGGGCCTGGTTAGATGGGCGTATGTGGCACGTTCCCGCCGGGGCGCACCTCTCGTGCGGGGCCCTCCTGCATTTGGAATGGATTTGGATCCCGGCTCGGGCGGGCTTCCATGCGGCTCTGGTCCGCACCCCTAGCACTCGCTGTCGTTGCTCTGTCCAACCCCCGTGGCCGCCTCAGGGCCCATGGAGGTCTAGTTCCCGCTTCTGCTTCCCACGTGGAGAATGAGGAGGGGAAGAGAGGAAGAGGCCAAAGGCCGGTGCCAACTGTCTTTTAAGGGTGTTCCCCAGGTGCTGGCACCCAGCACTCCTGCGTGAGTCTCACTGGCGCCTTCCTAGCCACACGGCTCAACGAGGCACGGGGCGGCTGGGAAGGCTGGTCTTTACTCTTAGGGACCAGGAGCCTGGGGCCGCAGGGTTTTTATTTCTGAGGAAAGGGAACATCAGATCCTATGGGGCACCGCCAGGTTCACCAGCTGAGTCCCCAGCTCAAGGCTGTAATGACGGGGCCCTCTCTCTAGTGGTGACAGACCCTCTTTGCCGGCCGCAGTCAGGTTTGCCATCGGTCCTGCAGTGAGAAGCTACTCTGATTCCCGGCGGGCCCTCGGTGGGTGGTGGCATGGTGGCATGCTGCCTTTGGCGACAGGGAGCGAGCTCTGTCTGCCCTGGGCAATGTGATGAGCCCAGACCCACTTGCGTCGCATGCTGGGTAAAGGTCTTTTATCTCAACTCCGGTAGGAAGAGCTGACTTCCATGTTCCTTCTCCGCAGATGAATTCTTCAGTCAGAGCTGTGCCCCTGGGGCCGAACTGAGCTCCAGTCTCTGTGCGCTGTGTGTTGGCGACGAAAAGGGTGAGAACAAGTGTGTGGCCAACAGCACTGAGAGATACTTTGGCTACAATGGGGCTTTCAGGTGAGTGCGGTGGCCGAGCTTCGCCAGGACCGGGACTCGCCCTCGGTCCCTCCCCCCCTGGCATCTTGGCAGTGATTTCTAAGGGGCCAGCTGAGGCCTGTCCCAGCAGAGCCAGCGGGCAGCCTGGAGGTCCGCTAATGGGCTGCTCCTCCCTCCCACAAGCCCCTGCAGACAGTGGAGGCTGGCAGGGGGCTGTCTGGCCTCAGCTCTGCTGGGCCCCTCCCTGTGGTCTGGGGCCAGCGTCGGCCTCATCCTTCGAATCAAATGGGGGAGAGTAAGTGGTCTCTTAAGTCCCTTCTACAATTCAGTTTGATGGGGAAGCCTTCTCTTCCCTGTAGCCACCACCCTCTCCCCTGCTCCCGGCTGTCATCACGTCTCACATTTCACTTTCCTCTTTGATTGCCGCCTTAGAAATGGCAAAGACAAAGCAGTATTGCAGTGTTACTCCCCACTAGGAAAGTGAAAGATAAACCAAAGCATAGGTTTTTCAGTATTCACCAGTGATAACCACTTAGTGAGTCACAGCAACTATCCACAACTCGAAATTATAATCCCATTCCTGTGGATGCTGGCCGTCACTTTTTGGGCAGGGGGTGGGTAGGTGGCTGGGAGAATCCTCCTCAATCACCAAGAATATATTTCACCTCCAGATGGCGCCATGGATCTGACAATGGCAGTGGCCAGACTTGGGACTTGGAGCCTAACATTTTTTTTATAGTTTATTTATTTATCTTGAGAGACGTGGAGAAAGGGCGAGTGGGGAAGGGCCAGAGAGAGAGAGAGAGAGAGACAGAGAATCCCAAGCAGAGCAGAATCCCAAGCTGAACCTACCCAATATGGGGCTCTAACTCACGAAACCGCGAGATCATGACCTGAGGCGAAAAACCAGGAGTTGGCCACTTCACCGACCGAGCCACCCAGGTGCCTCTGAGCTTTTTAATACATAAATTCAGTAAGCCTTTTCTCCAGTGACGGGATGCTATAGCAGTAGCTTTTACTGTAGTCTCAGTGGCTCATACAAATATTTTGTGAACGTACCAGAATATCTTTAAGGGGTTGCAAATGGAAGACTTGTGATGTGATTGCGCTCAGAAACATTGAGTAGACACATCTCTGATCCAAACCCAAAGGAATCATGGGTTTTCTCTTTTAAACCTGTGGGAAGGTATTATTTCACTGGAAACTCCTACACCTTGGTATTCCTGTTTATACTGGAAGGAAACGCTTTGTCTTTTGTTCACATTGAGAACTGGGACCCTAAGTCTTGTTACCACTGTATTTCTAACTAACATCCTTATAGTGCCAGTTCTTAATTTTCAATCATCAGCTACTTTCTGCAGACTTTCTATTCTGGAAGAAGAGGTTCTAGACTCTCCTGTGCCTGTTCCACTTACAACCACCCTGCTTGTAGCCTCCAAAAAATTTATGTCATGTTCAGTGCTGATGTGACTATGAATATGTAAATATCATTCTCCTATTACATGTGTGGTATAATAAGGTTGTACTTCCTTTATTGCACAAAGTTTTTGTTTACTCTAGAGTTAACTGGTATCTTATTTTTTATTTGCTTAATTTTCTGTGCTTAAAAAAAAAATCACTAATTCATCTCAAAACCCCTAGGCAGTAGTGTAAACCTCCTAACAATGCACACCCAGAGTGAGTACTGGCCTGGGTTCATCAGATGCTGGGGGAATGTTGCACCTGCATGGTAAAGGCTGGTTTTCTCCAGCCTCTTGCATGCGTGGTCCTGGGGTTCCCTTGACCATCGTGCTGGGATTTCCCTTTGTTGTACTTTGTGTTTAAATGACCTGTTTCCTGAATCCCATATCTTTCGCTTTCTTGGTTCTGTTGGCATAGAACACATCTCTTTGAGAAAGGGGGACTTGGATTTGCTGTGTTTTGAGTATTACATGTCTGAAAACATCTTTCTTCTTTCTTTGAAATGACTCATAGTTTGGCTGGATAACTAAGTGGAGGTTGAAAAACATTCTCCCTAAGGATTTTGACACGATTTCCATATCTGGGAAATGGTAGCGTTAGCTATTTTGACTGATTCTCTCACTAAGAACAAGCAAAAGTGCTGGATTAGTACACACGTGCGCACACACATGTTCTTTAACAATTTTTTTTAAATGTTTTTATTTATTTTTGAGAGAGAGAGACAGAGTGCCAACAGGGGAGGGCAGAGAGAGAGAGGAAAACACAGAATCTGAGCTGTCAGCACAGAGCCGGACATGGAGCTCAAGTGCACAAACTGTGAGATCATGACCTGAGCTGAAGTCAGACGCTTAACTGACTGAGCCCTCCAGGCGCCCCTTCACACACATGTTCTTTAGAGTATTGAGTAACTGACAAAGTAGTAAGGGACTATTAGACTAAACTCTAAGGGAGACTAGGAATTCAGAGAGCTAAGCGTCTACTTTGTCCTCAGGACATCTTCCTGACATGACAGACATGAACCTCGAGTTTACCTACACCTTTAAGGTAGGAGTGAACCGGAAGTAACTTCCACTCCTAGGGGACATCAAGTTGCTGGATGCAGAGGAAAACAGGGAGGGAGAATGCATACCACCCTCTGAGAAATGGAAACTATGAGCCAGCTCCCGAATAGATTTATAGCTCAGATTTGGATCCCCTAGGATGATCCAGAAATTCTCGACTCACAAATATCTTTAAAAATGATCCCAGGGGCACCTGGTAGCTCAGTCAGTTAAGCGTCCAACCTTGGCTCAGGTCATGATCTCTCAGTTTGCAAGTTCGAGCCCTGCATCAGGCTCTGTGCCGATAGCTCGAAGTCTGGAGCCTGCTTCGGATTCTGCGTTTCCCTCTCTTTCTGCCCCTCCCCGACTTGCAGTCTCTCTCTCTCTCTCAAAAATGAATAAATGTAAAAAAAAATTTTTAAGTAATTATAATAATATTAAGCAACACGCAGTGGGAAAGCTACCAGAAGCAAAATCCAGCAGAAAAAAACAAGGTAGTATTTGTATAATAAAAGAATGCATAGAACTTCTGAAAAGGGAAAAAAACCCCACAGCAACTGAAACTAGCTATGCAATTGACCAGATTGACAGCATAGACGCAGTCAAAGGAGAATTAAGGAAGATATATGAAAAACTATCCAGAATTTAGTAGAAAAACAGAATATACAGCAAGTTCAAAACATTAAAAGCATTAATCCGTTGTCCTCAAAATCTAGAGCTCTTGTTGAGAAATCAGATATCACTTTGGATTTCTGATTCTTCGTATATGACACTTCCATCTTGAAAAAACTCTAATTTTGAATTTTGAACAATTTATTTGTAATTTCCTCATCCTGAGAGAATAATGTTCAGAGGGCTTAGAAAGTGCCCTAGACGCATAGGTGTCTGCCAGGAATGCTTTACGAAGAGTAAAGAAATCAGAAACCTATAGTTCTTCTCTCTTACATGTATATTTCTCTCTAAATTCACAGAGATTTAACAATGAGTGAAAAATACCTTTTGGGAAAAATGCATTCGGGGTTTTATCCAGTGTAACACGCTTCGACAACAAGTTTCTTAAAAAGTTGCTGAGTTTTTAAAAAACATGATTTTTAAAAATCTCCAGTATTCTGAAACTTCACACTGATATTTCCGTATGTAGGTCTCCTTTTCATCCTTTGGGTTTGGGCCCTTGGTGGACCCATTTCATCCGGAAGCTCAAGTTGTTCCGTTCTGGGAAATTTTCCTTCATTATTTTTGATGATTCCTACGCTGTTTTCTCTGGTTTCTCTTCAAATTTGCTTCCCTTTAATTCGTAAATTACAGACTCCTGGATTAGCATCTCATTTCCTTCTTATTTATTTTTTCCTATGTGCTTTTCTTTATCTTCTAGTTTCTGGCATATTTGCTCAGCTTAGCCTTCTAATCGTTCTGTCATTTTTGAGAATTTTTATGATGATGGTTCTTCAACTTTTTTTTTTTAATGTTTTATTTATTTCTAGGAGAGAGAGAGAGACAGCGTGAGCAGGGGAGGGTCAGAGACAGAGGGAGTCACAGACTGAAACAGGCTCCAGGCTCTGAGCTGGTAGTCAGCACAGAGCCTGACGCGGGGCTCGAACCCACGAACCGCGAGATCATGACCTAAGCGAAAGTCGGACGCTTAACCGACTAAGCCACCCAGGCACCCCGGTTCTTCAACTTTTTAAGACTCTTTGTATTCTGACCGCCCGTTTTTCAGACTTTGCATTCTTGTTTCAGGAATGCTGCCCATTCATTTCTTTAAAGACATTCATTGTAGTTTTTTAAAAGTGTTATTCTCTCTCCTGTGTTGTCTCTGTATTTTCTGAGTACTATTACTTTGGTCTCCATTTTTTCCCCTGGTATTTCTTCAACCATCCAGTGGTTTCTGGCCATTTGTCCCTATTTAATAAGGAAATACTGGAGCTGTCACAGGTCTGCCTCAGGTAGCACATCTTGGCGTGTAGGGGCCTCCCCTGTGGGGCAGGTGGTTTGTGTCATTTCACTGTGGGGCATCCGAATATTGGAATCGACAGGTATTTTTCTTGGGTTGGCCAGCTTTTCCAGGAAAAGAATCACCCTGTATGCTTCTCCGGAGGCTGAGGAGGGGAAGGGGTTATGATTTAATCTTCCAGAATAGAAATTTTCAATCTGCTTTCTGATTTCAGTGTTGGGCCTCTGCCCTCTGCTGTGCTTGTCTATCTGTCCATAGTGTTGTTCAGGTTCAAGCTCTTGTGAACAAACCTTTGGTCTTCTGTAGGGTGGGGGGAGGGGGAGCGAGCTCCCAGGTGCCTGGGGTGGGAGGGCACCTGGGACTTCTAACTGGTGAGTCTTCCTGGAGTTCTGCCCTGCACATCCATTTTCTTCTGAGCTTCCTGTACTTCTAGCTTATGGTGCGGCTATTCTCTGCTCTGCTGGGGAAACCACTGTTCATTGATTTGCTCTCCACCTTCCAAACATTGTCATATTATCTTCCCTCCCTCCTGCCCTTCTCTTGCTCATGGTTTACGGTTTACAAAAAAAACTCTCTAATGTAAAAAAAAATCTCACTAATGTTATTTCATTGGGATCTTAGAAGCAGGGAAGGTTCTAAGCTTGAACATCTGTGTTCAAGCTACCGTTTTAAATCATACGTTCCAGGAATATTTGTCTTTGTCTGTCCCGTGTATATTATAAATGTTTGTGAAAACCCTAATAGTTTCTCTTCTCTGGCAATGTGTTTATTTTCTGGAACATTTTAGGTGCCTGGCTGAGAGGGCTGGAGACGTCGCCTTTGTGAAAGACTCCACCGTCTTGCAGAACACGAACGGTGAGTGAATACGTCCCAGTATTCAGATGTGCAGTTGGGAAGCTCTTCTTACCTTTTCCAGGCTTTGGATCTAGTTAATTCCAAAATTCTTTACCTCATTACACACCATGGTATATCTGTGAGTGTCACGTTGATTTTGAAACCAAGTTCCCTCTCTGTCTCTGTCTCTGTCTCTGTCTCTGTCTCTCTCTCTCTCTCTCACACACACACACACACACACACACACACACACACCAGCCATGCTCAGTAGCAAATGTCTCTCTGGCTTTGTCTAGTCAACCATGAACCACACCATCTGCCTGTTCCTGCCTATGGACCACTGAATGTGGATGATACTAAAAACAATTTGATACATACAAATACAATTTTCCTTTTTTTAAATGTTTATTTACTTTTGAGAGAGAGAGAGAGCACGAGTGGGGGAAGGGCAGAGAGAGAGGGAGACACAGAATCCGAAGCAGACTCCAGGCTCCGAGCTGTCAACAGCGAGCCCAATGCGGGGCTCGAACTCACAAACTGTGAGATCATGACCTGAGCCAAAGTCAGACACTTAACCAACTGAGCCACCCAGGTGCCCCAATTTTCCCCTTTTAAAAAAGAAAGTAAGGGGCTTCATTTGGACCCATGTGAGCTCTCAGTCTGGAAAACTCCTTGGGAGTCACTGGGGACAAAGTCACAGGCAGATACAGATAATGGAAGATGAATGATAATAATTGCCAACTTTAGCACCCCTACATCTGACTGCCTTCCAAACTGCCGCCTTCTACTGCAGTCCCCCTCAGCCCCCACATCCCCCAACAGGCAACTAGCCACTTCACCCCCCGAGAAAGAGCCATCTGGACTTCCTGCCAGCCTCTGTCCTTCAAATATCGGCACTCACAGCTGCTGCCCCCTCCGTCTGTCCTTCCCCATAGCTCTTGGGAGAGGAACTGAGGACAGACGCGTGAATTCGGAATGATCTCAGTATCAAACAGACAAGGCCAAGAGAATGAAGTGTTTTTTAATTTTTTTAGATTTGAGAGAGAGAGAGAGACAGAGACAGAGAGAGAGCACGCAAGCTGGAGGGAGGGGCAGAGAGAGAAAGGGAGAGAGAGACTCATGAACAGCCTACATACTCAGCACAGAGACTGACACAGGGGCTCCACCCCACGACCCTGGGATCATGACCTGAGCCAAAATCAAGAGTCACTTGCTCAGCTGACGGAGCCACCCAGGCACCCCTTTTTCTGCGGAGAGAGAGCTGAAGGAGAGAAGCAGGGGCCCAAGCAATGAACCTGTATTTGCACACACTCAGATGTGCATACAACTACATTTGAATTTATGAGCCATCACTGTTAGTGATGTCCAAGGATCACATTGATGTCAGGTGTTTTATTGAAGGATAATTACCCTGCAGTGTGATGGCAGGTTCAGATATACTGTATAGGGATTCGACACTTCTGTACATTCCTCAGTGCTCCTCAGGATAAGGGGACTCTTGATCCCTGAGAGTGATGTCAGATTTAATTGCATGTCAATTACTTTGGGATTTCACAACTGTGTTTTACTGGAATTTACTGAGCATATTCGATAAATGTATAGAGGTTCCTCGCCTTATCCTAGTTATAGCAAGGTCATCTGAACACGAAAGGAAGCAGAAAGCAATTTCTTCTTAACCATGAAACAGATAATCCTTTTTCTGGAGCTCACCAGAAAATATGGCATGGATGGAAGGGGTTCTTTTTAATTCACACTATGAAAGCCATGCATTCAGTGTGTGATTCAGTGGTCTCCAGCACATTCACAGAGCTGCACGGCCACCCACACGGTCCGATTCTAGAAACTCACACAAGCCCATCACGTGACCCTGTGCCCTTCCCCCGTCTTCCAGAGTTGGCAGCTGTGAGTCTACTTTTGGTCTCTGTAGATTGGCTTGATCTGGGCGTTTCACACAAATGGAATCATGTGGCCCTCTGCAACTGGCTTCTTTCACTTGGCATCATGTTTTCAAGGTCCATCCACGTTGTAGAACATGTCAATGATTCCCTCCCTTTGACTGTTGAATCCTGTTCCCTTGAACGGAAGCAGCGCTAACGTGTGATATATTGGAAATTTGTGCAGGCAAAGCTTCCTTCCCTCTCCCTCGCGTCACTGACACCCTCCTGTGTGCGTCTCAAGAGGCCGGTGGACACGTCCAGCCCACCCAGAGAGGACCTTTGACTAAGCTGGACAGCCGTGGCTCATGCCGCCTCTTTTTCTCTCCCCAGGAGAGAACCCTGATGCATGGGCGAAGGATCTGAAGCCGGAGGACTTTGAGCTGCTGTGCCTCGATGGCACCCGGCAGCCTGTGACGGAGGCTCAGAGGTGCCACCTGGCCAGGGCTCCGAACCATGGCGTGGTGTCTCGGGGAGATAAGGCAGAACACCTGGAGCAGGTGCTGCTCCACCAGCAGGTGCGAATCCCAGAGCCTCCTGCCCTTTCTTAACTGCCCGGGCTCTCGCTGGGCGGGGCGCTCGCAGGGGAAGCTGCCCACCAAAGCCCTTCTGTCTCGTCCCTTCACCTGACGTGGGTGGGGCCAGTGTTGGCTCGTGCTGAGGAGCTACCCGGAGTCTCTGTGAGACCAGCAGAGGCATCCACATTTGTAATCTCTAAGAAGACACACCCAGAACGCCTGTAGATTTAAGGGTATCTGTAGCAAGTGGTTCGGAGGAAACTGCAATTTCCTTAAAGTCTGGGATTCTCTTTTATTTTTTTAAAAATATTTTTTAATGTTTATTTGGGGGAGGGAGAGAGGGAGAGGGAGAGAGGGAGAGAGAGAGGGAGAGGGAGAGAGAGGGAGAGGGAGAGAGAGAGGGAGAGGGAGAGGGAGAGAGGGAGAGGGAGAGAGAGAGAGGGAGAGGGAGAGAGGGAGCAAGTGGGGAGGGACAAGGAGAGAGGGAGACACAGAATCTGAAGCCGGCTCCAGGCTCTGAGCTGTTAGCGCAGAGCCCAATGTGGGGCTCAAACTCACAAACCATGAGTTCACGACCTGAGCCGAAGTCAAGACGCTTCACCGACTGAGCCACCCAGGTGCCCCTGGGATTCTCTTTTCGAGCTTCTAGTTTTGTATTAAAACGCCACGCATCTAGGTGTGTTTAAAGACAGTGCCCCCAGCATAGTAGTAATAGGTGCGTCACCTTACTGTGGCGTCTCACCAGAGCTGGTAAGAGGGGTTCTGCCCTCATGCCTGGGCTTGGAGGGGGATCTGCGGCCACGGGAGGCTAAGCGACCCGCCCAAGACAATGACCTGCTCGGAGGCAGAGACTTCCAATGCAGACGGCTCCTCCGGGAGAGCTGGCCGGTTGGAATGCTGTGGGTGATCTCCGGTGTCCTCAGCTGTCACCTGGCCACCCAGAAGTTCTAAGGGAAAAGGCCACAGATTAACAAGGGGAAGGGGGCAGGAGGTGGATCAGAGGTAGGGAGGGGGTCCCAGGCACTGCCTGGCAGGTCGGCCACCCGGGGCCCGGGCTGCGGGATGACCTGCTGGCAGGGGGAGGCTCAGTCGAGGCAGCAGAAGGACTCCAGAACTCAGCTCCTTCTGTTCCGCGGGTGAGCCAGGGCTGAGCCGGGATGGAAGGCATGTCCTTGGCCTCTCCCTAATCCACACGTTTTCCTGTTTCCCTCAGTGACTCGCTTACTGTCTGCCCTTTTGATACAGGCTCAGTTTGGGGAAAATGGAGATAAATGCCCGAGAGAGTTCTGCCTGTTCCGGTCCAAAGCCAAAAACCTCCTGTTCAATGACAACACCGAGTGCCTGGCCAGACTCCAAGGCAAAAGGTCGTATGAAGAATATTTGGGATCGGCATACGTCACGGCCGTTGGTAACCTGAGACAGTGCTCGAGCTCCCGTAAGTAGGATGCCCGGGAGACACCACCACGCGTGAAGGGCAAGGTTGGGGGGCCGAAGGGCATTCCAGGAGCGAAGATGGGAATAAAAATGTTAAGGCAATGAGATATCTCCCTGCCTTGGGAAGTTATAGTCTCACTGATGCAGTGGAAGACTCAGGAAAAATAAAGCAGTAGATTATATAGTAAATTTTTATAATCCTGATAGTGCCTGTCGTGCGGTTTTTAGAAACTGAGAATTCATTGTATTCGGTAGAATGAAATGTGTGTGTATCTATATGTAGGTATAGGTACCTATACCCCCCCACATATATGTATGTGTATATATACATATGTATTAAAAAATGACAAATTCTGGTCCCTAGACAATTATCATAAATACCAACTGTCGAGAATACAAATTCTCAGTAAGTATCTTAGCCAGGAAAATATATTGACAAATAAGTCGCTCCTTGTGAAACATTTATGAGACATGGCAGTGTTGTAAGGCTCCAGGCAGCGATTCTAAAATGTCAACGTGCATTGTCTCCCCTATTCAGGGGATGGGGGGGTATCACCTAGAGTCTTATTTCCCAGACCTCATGCAGACAGTCTGGAGGCATCGGGATGGTGGGTGGTCCAGGGATGGTCCCCAGAATCTCTGTATCAGCTGTTCCCAAGCAGGCACAGTTCTCCCCGCGCCCCGGGGACATCTGGCCGTGCTTGGAGGTATTCGTGATTCTTACAACTTAGGCGACGCTGCTGGTGTCTGTGGGCAGAAGCCAGGGATGCTACTAAACAAGTTACAGAACAGCCCTCTCAACAAAGAATTCCCCGGCCCCAAATGTCGATAGTGTCCCTGTTCTTTACCACCCGGGATCTCAGGGGACGGTGACCCGGTGGTCCTTGGGCGGGCTACAGTTTGAGAAAGAGGCCGTCGGGCCGTGCCTGGGAGCAGCGGGCTCAGGACTGCACTGACCGCGTGCCCCATGAGGCCAGGGCCCGTGCGTCCCTGCCAAGCCCCCAGCACGTAGCACAGTGACTCGCAGAAAGCAGGCCCCCTCGAGAGTTTGTGGGTGACTGAGTGAACCGGGGAGCAGATCTGCATGGAGATGAGGGCGTGGACTGCCCCCTTTCAGACATGAGAGGGCCATCGTGTCTTGTGAACTTGAGTGTGACAGTTGATTCCGTTAGAGACAAATGGGGTGGGGGCTGTGTCCGTCAGGCCAGGGCAGGACGTCCCCCAGGTCAGCGAGGGCCGGAGCGGCTGGGCCGGCGTGAGGAGGAAGGCAAAGGGGGACATGTGAGCCAAGCTCTGGCCGCAGGCAGGGGAGGGTCTGTGTCTTAGTGCCCTCCTTGCTGGAACTATTGAATAAAAAAGGAAATGAGTTTCTGAATCTTCTGCTTTGGTGTGTCCCACAGCGCTTCTGGAAGCCTGCGCCTTCCTGAGGAGGTAAAGCCACCTGAAGACTCCGGGGCCTCCCTCCCTGCTCTGCCCCAGGCCCGCCCTGCTCTGGGCCCTGCCCGGGGCACTGGGCTGTTCCCCCTCCGGCCAGTCACCTGCTTTCGCAGCCCCCTGCTGTCATTCTAGCAATAAAGGAAATGAGAAAGCGGGTTGGTTTTCATTCCTTAGAAGGCATCCTTCATCTTTTCTAGAATTTTATACTGAAAACGTGTCTGATGGAATACGGGCCCAGCTGTGCTTTTCCTGTGTGTTTCCCAGGTCCAGTGCCTCCTCTTTCCTGCAGTTTTGGGTTCGGGGCCTGCTGGTCTGGAACCAGAGGACAGGCCCAGGAGCTGGGTTCCTTGGGGGCATCCGGGCCTTCACGCGATTGTTGCCATGTGTGTGCAGGTGTGCATGTGTGCGTGTGCTGGTGTGTGTGTGTATGTGACGTGTCCGTGTGTGCATGCACGTGCACCTGTGTGTGCACGTGTGATTGTGTGTGCGCATGTGCCCTTGTGTGTGTATGTGTGCACACGTGTACGTGTGCATGCATGTGTGCGTGTGCGCTTGTGGATGCATGTGTTTCTAGGGCAGGGAGGGAATAGGGAGTAGGATTGGTGAGTATCCCAAAGGTTTTTGATTACTTGGTATTTTCAATAAATTGCATCAGGTACAGTGAATGTACAGATACAGGCGTCATAGGGAAAGGTGAAAACCTTTAAAACTTTTACTTAAATGCCTATTTTTGAGAGAGGGAGAGCACGAGCAGGGGAGGGCGGAGAGAAATGGGGACAGAAGGTCCCAAGAGGGCTCCAGGCTCTGAGCTGATGGCAGTGAGCCCGATGCAAGGCCCGAACCCACACTCCTCGAGATCATGACCTGAGCTGAAACTAAGAGTTGGACGCTCAAATAACTGAGCCACCCAGGTGCCCCTGTTTTGATTTTTAGATTCTACATGCGAGTGAGGTCTTTCTCAGTCTGACTTATTTCACTTAGCATGACACTCTCTAGGTCCACCCATATCTTCGACTTAACTTTGGTAGCACATCAGAAGTATATAAAGTGTCTTGATGTTTCTTGTGATTCCAACATTAGCTTTCAAGTGATTTTACTACAGTGTATGTTTCATATACAAGTGCTGTTTTGCCTTGTAATGTTAGGTTGAGCTTATTAAGAGACAACGGAGGGGCGCCTGGGTGGCTCAGTCGGTTAAGCCTCCAACTTCGGCTCAGGTCATTATTTCACGGTTCGTGGGTTCGAGCCCCGCGTCAGGCTCTGTGCTGACAGCTCAGAGCCTGGAGCCTATTTCAGATTCTGCATCTCCCTCTCTCTCTGACCCTCCCTTGCTCACTCTGTCTCTCTCTCTCTCAGAAATAAATTTAAAAAATTTAAAAAAAAAGGAAACATAATGGATTCGGCAGAGCAATTTAATTTTCAAAGCCATTCAGTGTTCTATAAAATAGATAAGGACCATCCTTCTTGTTCAGAAAAATTTCTGTCGTGGCCCTGAACTCAATCTGCTACTGCCGAGCCACCACACTGCTGTGTGGTAGGGTGAGTCACGATATGAAATTTTTATTTCTGAAAAAAATCCACAGAATTAAAGACAGTTAAGCCCATGGCAGCAAATGGGCTTCACTGTTGAAACTGCTGGTTTAATGCACATCGTAAATTCCAATATTTCCCACAAAGCACTGCTAGTGAATAACCATTGACTTTACAAGATTTACAAGATTTACAAATCTTGTAAATTTGGCCACATGAGACTTTTAACTCCCATCAATTATCACACGTATCAGCAGATCACACTTCAGACTGTACTGAATTAGTGTTCTGTCCACTTCCTTCAAAATATTCTTGCCTGGAGTTATTTTGTGCAGACGATTCACGTGGTAAGAAAACCTAGTGAATTCCAAAGAGCAAGTCACTTTTACCTTTTTATCTGTAGCTTCAGCTAGCCAGTTTCTTCAATTGCCTGCAAGAAAATGTGCCCGAACAATTACTTGTATATCAACTGGTTGCTTCTAATTTGGAATGTGGTCTAGTTTTAAGAATACATATTTATTTCGTGTGTTTCCTTGCCCACTGTTTGGCAGTTTGGGGGTGCTGGACAAATAACAGGTTCTAGAGTGAGTGGCACTCAGATTTGGGTCCCAGCCCTGCCACTGTCTAGCTGTGTGAGCCTAGACCAATTTCTGAGCCTTAGTTTCATCCTTAGTGAAATGAGATAAATTCCATCTATACCCACAGACAAGTGTTGAGGCACGAAGGGGCTCGTGTTTGCAAAAAACCTACGTAGCACAGCACCTGAGACAAATTCAGTGCTCCCCACTTTTCTTCTCATACCCTATTTTTAAAAATATTTTCACGTTTATATTTTATTTATTTTGAGAGAGAGAGAGAGCGCGCACATGGGCGGGGCAGTGAGAGAGGGAGAGAGAGAGAATCCCAAGCAGGCTTGGCACTATCAGCGCAGAGCCTGATGAGGGGCTCAAACCCATGAACCATGAGCTCATGACCTGAGCTGAAATCAAGAGTCTGACACTTAACTGACTGAGCCACCCAGGTGCCCCTTGTCTCATATCCTATTTTGCATACAGGTGTGTAAAAGTAAATACACAAAAACAATGCAGCAATACAAAACCCAGTGTTCATCCTGCCGTTGACGGAAGCCAGTTTACACTTTGGTGGAACGGTCATGTTCTTCCACGGACACATCTTACACGGGATCCTCGGTGGCCCGAAGTGGCCTGTCACGCCACAGACAGCAAAGATGGCAGAGGTGTCTTCGGAACGTGGTGTCGAGGACCACGTGGAGCAGAGGGCTGACGCAGCAGTGGGTGGCAGCGACAATCCTGGTGATCTGCACGCTTCCATCCAGGCGGTAGCTGCTGTTGCAGTCGTGTAGGGAGAAATGTTCTTTGAAGGTAGACAGGCAGAGTGCAATATTGTAGGGCCCCCACATCAGAAGGAAAACAACCACTACGGCAAACACAAGGTTGTGAGGGTGGTCCTCCCGTCCCCTACACCTCAGTGGTTTTCGCAGTCGAGCGTAGCAAAACGTCAAGACGCACAGTGGAATAAGGAAGCCCAGAATGGTCATCTTTAGGGACAGAAAATGCTTCCACTTCACTTCATCAGCTGGCAGGAAGTGAGGTCTGCTGAGGAAGCACTCGTATTTCTGGCTCTCCATCTGAGGTTCATAGAATGCCAGTTCAGGCAAAACGGCCAGTGTGGCCAGGACCCACACCAGGACACTCGAGACGATGTCCCAGCGCACCATCCTGGCGGGGAGGAAGGTTCTCATGTTGAAAAACACCAGGTATCTTTGCACGATCAGAAGGACGTTGAAAAAAGCCTCACTGTACAGGCCTGTGGAGGAAAATGCGATGAGAATTCTACACATGGGGTTGCCCAGAACCCCACCATGGGATGCGGCGTAGGCCCAGAAAGGCAGGGAGAGCAAGAAACATAGATTTGAAAACGCCACGTTTAGGAAATAGACTTTTTCCGTGTGCCTGAGTCCTTTGTGTTTTGCCAGGATAGGCACAGCCAAGGTGTTGCCCAGGAGACCAGCCAGAATCACGGAGCTGAAGAGCAGAGGGACCACCCGGCTCGAGAGAAGTTTGGCGTCGTACGGAGGGCATGTTTCCATGTCATCGCCATTCAGGTCCCCCTCTATGAGGACGTCGTAGTCCTCCTCCGGGGCTGATGTGTAATTAGTCATCTTCAGCCCGCGCTGGGGACAAGCGAAGGGTTATCTTTCCTTCATACAGCTGGGTGGTCCTGCAGGGGAAAAAACATCGGATTAGTGTCCATGAAGCCATACTTTCCCTCTCCTGGCATTTCGTTGTACCCGGAGGAAGTCTACATCTCAGAAGGCTGACACTAAACATTTCTGCCACACATCCCTGCTTGCGGAGTGTGGCTACTATAAGGCATCCCTTCCTTCAGCCCTGAGGTACTTCTAGGAGGGTACTAACACCACAGGGGAATAAAAGGAAACCTTCTGCATCTTGAGGGCACTTCATTCTCCTGGCGGAAACAAGACTTGCCTCGCTGAGGACACTGTCTAAGAAGCCACCAAGAGGGCTGAGAACTGTGGTTTGGTTTCATTGTAATCGGTCTCGGTCCTAATTTCTATGTGTTCAGAAGGTCTGCTCACCCTGTGAAAGAGCTTCCTGTGACGGGCTGGCTGGCGACTGAGTTCTCCTCTCGAAGGATAGAAACAAAGGTTTGCAAAAGTGAAACCATCCCCAACCATCAACAGGAACGTCACTGGTCAAACATAGAGATGACTTACCACTTGACAGAGTTCCGGGGGTGGGGAGGAGGGCACGGCTTCCTGGCCCACCATCTGAGCTGCTGTGGGAAAGGCCTGAGGGCAGCTGGGAGACCGGCTTTCTTCTGAGCAGACAGTCCGGACCTGTAGGGGCAACAGAAGCCACTTTTAGCCCTCGGTAGGTCTACGTCTACACCACGAGCCCCCGGTCTCGAGGAATAACCCAAATAAAGCAACTCAAAAGCTCTTGCAGACCCCTAGAGTGTTTCTCAAGCCTCTGAGCCAAACCAGGAAGTTGTTTTCTCCTCCCGGCTCCCCCCCCCCCTGCCCCGGACCCCGCCTTTGATTTCCCCGTGGCCTTTAGACAGGCGTCCGGCTGGCTGCCCCAGATAAGGGAACTGGCTTGTCACTGCTGTTCCCCAGCGATACTAGGTGGCGTGATAGGAGGGCTCTTCTGAGCAGGTAACAGCCAGCAGCGGAGGAGAAAGTGTCCTGTGGTAGCTCTGTGTCCAGACCCTGGGGCCTGGCACTCCCCTGCAGTGGCTCAAAACCACAGGGCATCTAGAACATTCCGGGAGAACCACAGTGAGTGGCATATGCTTGGATTTTCCTTGTCACTGTCGAGAGACATTGAGCTGTGGCTGAGGGGTGGGGTCCCGAGAGAGGACCTGGTTGGGACAAAGGAAGCCACGAAGGGCTGTTACTTGGGACAGGGAAGAGGGTTGCTGCCGAGATGCTCAGTACCAGTGAGCGTGGGGCTGCTGTGGGATTTGAGGAAAACCAACAGAGGGGAAAACCCGCAGTTAGGCAAGCCGCGAGGTGACGACCCTGCTCTGAGAAGACGCCAGGAAGTTCCATGGAAGCCGTGCCAAGTCTGGGCTACAGAGGCGGTGAGGGAACACGCCACCCCCTGACTGAGGCAGGGGTGGGATGAGGTCTGAGGCCAGAGAGAAAGGAAGCTGGGAAGAGTCCAGATTTTGGAGGGTGGGAGGGATTCGCCGGTGGGGGGCTGGATGAGGGTGGCTTGGAAGAAGGAGGAGTGTGAACCAGCTGGAAAGTCTGTACAAACTCCCTCTGAATCAATTCTCTGTACCTGTGACTGCCCTAACTTGGGGGCCAGACCTACACTGTGGCTTAGCATGCACAGAGTTGGTAAAATGACATCCTGTTAATGGATGTCAGAAACGTGTCTGACATAAGCATTTGACACGGAGCGTGGACCTGCGGAGATGGAAATAGAAATGAGCGCACTATTAAAAGAAAAGGAAAACAAACATCAAAGGGCTCAGACAAACATGTGGTCCAACATTACATTTCACTCAAAGATGATGTTTTTCTGCATGGAGGGGTTTGGTGTCAGTGGGAACCCTGGCTGTGAGCATTTCCCAGCAAGCCTTGCCCCCAACAGGCTTCTGTGAGTGAGCGGGAGGCACCCAACCCGGGAAGCCTTGCCAACTGGGCATAGCTCTGGGACCAGACGTGGACCGTGAGCCTGGAGCTCTACCTCCCACGCGTGCCCGGGCTACTTGGAGCCACACCAACCCTACGACCCCAGAACCTTGAGTGAGTAAGGGATGCTGGCTCATGGTGCCTTACTGTCTGAGTCTCACTGATCCATCCCGGGTGAGGCAACGAGTAGTCAAGTCAACTCCAAAGCATGAAAAGCCCCGTGGCTATACACACGCACACTATGTGGTTAAATAGAGGAAAATAGCCGCCAGCAGGACCTCAGGGGTGTCACAGAATTGCATGGAATTTGAATTTCCCCAGGAAAAACACTGGAAATTCAGGGTCACCCTAACTTCCTGATATTAGTACAGTCTTCACTTTCAGTATTATTTTATTTTGACTTGATTCCCAACATTCTGCTTATTCACACTCAGGCCAGGGAGTTTTTCCTTTTTTTTTTTTTTTTTTTTAAATTGAGATACAATTGCCATCTACCGCTGTGTAAGTTTAGGGTGCACAGTGTATTGATTTGAACGTTTATATTGCAGAAGGATCGCCATTGCAAGGTCAGCCAGCATCTCAGTTCCTGCCTCGCCACCACCACTTCTTCTAGTAGTGGGAACAATTCGGATCTATTCTGCTGGCAAATTTGATGAGTATTATACAGTTCTCTTGCTTCTAATCACTGCACTGTGTGTTAGACCTCCAAGGCCACGGATTCTAGAAACTTCTAAATTGGTAGGAAGGAAGGCTTTAGAGGTCTGAAGCGGAGGCAAGAGGAGAGTGTTATCACCATTCTAACTAGCTGGAGCCATGAGAGGGTGTCTTCACCATTTGTGAAGCCTCACCAGGTTCTGTGAGGTTTCCCCAATTTCAGCCTAAGAAAGTAGGAAACTGTAACTCTTGTTTCCCTGTACACACAGATCGCTCATTGATTCAATTCACCTTCTCCGCAAATATGTATAGAGTGCCTAGCATATGCCCGGCACCGCTCTGGGTAAGCCAGGTGAACATCAATGAACAAACTAGGCAAACGTCCTGAACTTCACGGCACTTACATGCTGCAGACGAAACAGAATAAGTAAGTAAGTTGTAAGGTCGTCAGAGAGACGTTCTGTAGAGAAAAGCAAAGCAGGAAAGAGGGTAGGAAGGGCCACGGGGGTTCAAGAGTTCCCATCTTACACAGGATGGCTCAGAGGAAGCTTGGCGACAGGTGTGCACAGGAGCGGCACATGATGGGGCCCGATGACGAATGCTCACGATCTCATTTTTCCCCCATTACTAAGGGACATTGGAAAGCATGTGATTCAGTGGGTTGCAGTCACACCATCTCCAACAAGCTCTGAATCTCATCCTTGGGATGGAAGGCACCTTCCAAGTGTGTTCCTCCCGGGAACTAAACGGAACTGAAAAATTGAAGCAGGTTTCTTTACTACAGGACTTCTCGGAACTCTTAGTCTGCTAATAAGCATGGTGATCCTCCCCGAGGAAGAGAGGGTTTGCGGTGTTTCCCAAAATGGTTTGACCGTGGAACCCCCTTTTATGTTCGCAAACAGGTACTTAGGGGCCACCGGCTCCGCAGAACACAATTTGAGAAGTGTTGCTTTTGACACACACACAGTACTGCGTCAAGGGGCGGCCATGGGGATGGGCCTCCGCCTCTCTGAAGGGAGCCTAGTGACCAAAACACACTCACCCTGAAACACACCCTCACCTTCCCTCCAAAGGCCATGCTTACCAGGGACTGCTCCGGCCAGTGACCTTCTTAGGGACACCGGTGCAGGCCCAGTCCTGGGAGGTGGGCTCCTCTGATGGTGACTTTGGCTGGTGCTTCCCCCCACCCCCAAGCCTTGCCCCCTCCTTCTCTTCTTTACTTGGAGGTCAGATCTGCTCTGTGACCCGTGGCTTTCCCGGCTTCTCCTGTCTCCCTTACGGTCTCTCAGAGACTTTTCCTGTAATACATTTCTTCTACGCCACATCATCCCATCTCAAAGGAGCCAAGCTAACGCGGCCTCGGAAGGGAGGCATCCGTCTCTAGACTCTTGAGCCCTTGGCTTGCTGGAGAGTGATCACGCTTTGCAGCACCGCGTCCCATCTATCTGTGGCCTGCTGGGATCGCGCTTTCTAGAACACATGGGACCAGGTGTGCTGTCACGGCCCCATCTGGGTCAAATCCTCAGGTCACGTACCTTCTCTGGTTCTCATTGCTATCTTCCTCGGGCTACCTTTGCCTTCAGCTCACTTCTCCATGCTCCCTTCCCCCCATGATCTTCCTCAGTCAGGAAAAGAGAGATATATGTTTTCACTCCTACGTGGAACTTGAGAAACTTAACAGAAGACCATGGGGAAGGGGAAGGGGAAAAACATAGTTACAAACAGAGAGGGAGGGAGGGAGGCAAACCACAAGAGACTTAAACACAGAGAACAAACTGAGGGTTGATGGGGACGGGGTGGGGAGGGGGGAATGGGTGACGGGCATTGAGGAGGGCGCTTGTTGGGATGAGCACTGGGACTCCCTCTGGAATCTGAATTCCACAACAGACTCTCTTGCTGACCTCCTTAACGAATCCCAGAATATTCCTAACATTTCTCATCCCTGGAGGATACTCCTTCCCTCTCACACCTACCTCCGACTTGGGGGTGAGGAGGTGATATTCCTGTTTCCCGTGTCACTTGCTCCCAGGTGTTGCTCCCAGGTATTGAGGAGATGCCTCCGGTCCCCAGCCCTCTAATTGTATCACCCTCTGCTCCAACAAATCCCTGCTTCCCCCCCTCCCCCTCATCTTTTAAAAAATAAAGCCATGAATAATGAGCTGCTGTCCACCCCAACTTCCTCCATGTCCCTGGCGACTTAACCGGCCATGGTGACCCCCATCCAGTACCGGGTCATAATGTCCATG
This sequence comes from Hyaena hyaena, assembly GCF_003009895.1. Lineage (NCBI taxonomy): Eukaryota > Metazoa > Chordata > Mammalia > Carnivora > Hyaenidae > Hyaena > Hyaena hyaena. The sequence goes on from NW_024080662.1 coordinate 3,665,106, forward strand.
AACTCACGAATTGGACTTCACTCAGGTCCGTTAATGCCGATTCACCGCTGGAGCCTTGCAGCACACTTTGCTCACTTTCTTGATTACAGCTTCCACTGCTCTGACCCCTCTCATTCCGTTCACTTTCTGCTCCCACCCGTGCTACTTCCTCAAGCCCCCCAGCCTCTCCCCCTGAGACCCTCGGGTGGTCACATCCCTCCTGTCTCACGGGGATCCTAGTCTATCACTTAGCCGCTCTCTCCGGTCAATACCCCGCTGTCCCTTGAAGCCCCGGCCTTAGATCAGCCCCCTCCATCTGCTTCTCCTTTTCATTCTTTCTCTGAGTATGTGTGTTTGAGGATCGCTGGTTAAAACCACTTAGCCACAAAGAGAAGACCTATCAGTAATTTGTGGGCTCCCATTTCAGCTAGCTTCTAAGACTTTTCTAGTCTCCCTTCTGAGTGTCCCAAATTGTTCCCTTCTCCTATTTTCCATCAGCTGTTCCAAGCACCCAAAACTTCTTCTGGTGCCTTCGAACCCCCACTGCTGTCGCCCACACTTGTGCTCAAGAGACGGCCCCGTCTTCTGCTTTCCTCCACTCCCTGGGCCCCGGCTTCCAATGTCATGATGGCATCTCCATTCTTTCCTCCGCCATGGATGGGGCCGTTCCTCTGATATTAAAGGTTCATTTCTCCTCTGGTGCTCTGGCCTCCAGCAGCTGTTTCTCCCTTTTGTGTCAGTTCCAGTGTCTACTGGATTCTTCATGATATTGAAATGCTCTGGTGTCTCCCTTAAATAAAGATGATAAACCCATCCTTTCCGATGTTTACAGCAGCGCTTTCAACAATAGCCAAGTTATGGAAAGAGCCTAATGTCAATCAACTGATGAATGGATAAAGATGTGGTTTATCTACACAATGGAATACGACTTGGCAGTGAGAAAGAATGAAATCCTGCCGTTTGCAGCAGTGTGGCCAGAACTGCAGGGTGTTACGCTAAGTGAAATAAGTCAGGCAGGAAAAGAGAGATATGTTTTCACTCCTATGTGGAACTTGAGAAACTTAACAGAAGACCATGGGGGAAGGGAAGGGGAAAAACATAGTTACAAACAGAGAGGGAGGGAGGGAGGCAAACCGTAAGAGACTTTTAAACACAGAGAACAAACTGAACAAACCGTAAGAGACTTTTAAACACAGAGAACAAACTGAGGGTTGATAGGGACTGGGGTGGGGGGTGGGGAATGGGTGACAGGCATTGAGGAGGGCGCTTGTTGGGATGAGCACTGGAATCTACCCCCAAAACCAAGAGCACACTGCACACACTGTATGCTAGCCAACTGGACAATAAGTTATATTTTAAAAATGTAAAAATTTTAAAAAAGATACATGAAAAAAACCGGAAAAAAAATATAAACCCATCCTTAGCCCCACACGTTGCTCTAACAACACACCCTCCCTCTTCTTGGGCAGCCTTCATTCGTTGTCCAAACCCAGTCTTCCCACATTATCTTAGTTCACTCCCTACTCAGTCCCTTCCAGCCTGGCATCTGTCTCCACCGCTCCTCTGAGATCGGCCTCCCCGTGGTCACCAACACCATCCCGTGGGGGAAGGTCATGAACTGCTCTGTGAAGGGGGGCAGCTGACTCACGGCGCGCCCGTGAGCAGGAAGTGTCCTCCATCCCCCTACTCGCGATAAGGTGGACAGGGTACAGGCACCATTACATCCAGGGCCCCCCATGCTGAAGCCGCGCTTGGTGTTTCTGAGGACCTCACGCAATCTAAAAACACATTCGTACAGGCCTTTCCAGTAAAGATGGTAGAAGGAAGCAGGGTCATGGCCTGTCCCTCCATCGGTACCTTATAAGATGACCACAAAACAGCTACACCAACAAAAATTCCAAAAATTTGCCGGTAGCAACTGAACATGAAATAGGGTACAACCTTGTTTCAAAACTTGGAAAGATGGGGCATTACAGCGACGTCTAAACCTAATGCTCTTACAGGCACAGTGCTGAAGAAAGAGGGAAAATCTGTAAATCCTGAGAGTTATCCCAATACTCTCCAGTTGGGAGACAAGTGGGTGGAAGGGGGGTGTGTATCCCTAGGAAAAGAAAGGAAAAATACCTACTGAGTAAAAGCCCTCCTCTTCCAGAAGGGTTCCTTGGGCTTCTCCTGTTCTGAGACGATGTGCGGAACATGGGCCAGAGAGTCTAATACACGCTTGTTCACACTCAGTGGCTCCTGGTAATGATATTCTGGTTTGTTTTTGTTTTCAGGATTTTGATTCCTTATAAAAATACTTTTTTAGGGGCATCTGGGTGGCTCCTTCAGTGGAGCGTTCGAATCTTGGTTTCAGCTCAGGTCATGATCTCACGGTTTCGCGGATTTGAGTCCCACGTTGAGCTCTGCGTTGGCAGTGTAGAGTCTGCTTGGGATTCTTTCTCCCTCTCCCTCTCTGTCCCCTCCCCACTCAGGCTGTCTCTGTCTCTCTCAAGTAAATAAATAAACTTACAGGAAAAAAAGCTTTAAAAATACTTTTAAAAATACTTTAAAAAAGTGTTTATTTATTTTCAATAGAGACAGAGCATGAGTTGTGGAGGGGCACAGAGAAACAGAGAGATACAGAATTGGAAGCAGGCTCCAGGCTCTGAGCTGTCAGCACAGAGACTGATGTGGGGCTCAAACTCATGAGCCATGAGATCATGACCTGAGCTGAAGTCGGACGCTCAACCGACTGAGCCTCTCAGGTGCCCCTAAAAATAAAGGTTATTTATTTACTTGAGAGAGACAGAAAGCACGAGTAGGGGAGGGGCAGAGAGACAGAAAGGGAGAGAGAGAATCCCAAGCTGGCCCCAAACTGTCAGCAAGAAGCCTGATGTGGGGCTTAAACTCACGAACTGTGGGATCATGACCTCAGCCACCCAGGAGCCCCTATAAAAATACCTTTAATCGACGAATGATTTCATGAAGTCTTTCAGGGTTGTAATCCTAGGGGCTGTTAGGCCTGGCCATCTATGGTGACTCATTTCCTCGTGTGTTGTGTAGTGTTCTAGTGAGTTCCTATTTATGGGGAATTCCTGGCCCTGCAGCAATGCTCTATGGCCTGCAGGGGGAGCAGTCCCCTTGGGAGGAGGGCTGCATTTGTTTCTTCCCGTAGCACAAGGGGGCATCCGTGGCCTGAGCTGAATCTGAGTTTTGGGGGTCTCCCTTTTGAGGCCATTATAAAATTGAACTTCATGTTTGCATGAGACACAGGTTTGGGGGTCTCAGAGATGTCCCCCTACCACTTCGAGTCTAGGCAAAACCAGGCCAGCTTCTCTATTGTCCCCACCTGTGGGCGTATGTCGTCCAGCGTGCCCCTCCTCTGGTGCTAGCTTTCTGTGGGGGCCTCTGGGCACCGGCTCCCCATCACACGTGGCCTCAGGCCTCCCTGTCTGCCTCCGCGATGGAGTTCCGCTCCATCCATGGTCTTTTCGTGCGTGTGCCTTTTATTCACATCAGTGATCAAAATAATAAATACCCATGGAGTGAAGATTCAGTAAATACCTGAGAAATGTTATTTGTTCATTTCACAGACATTTTGCGCCTGTTGGCTGGGAAATCGCTCCCCTTTGCCTTTCTGTGCGGACTCTCCAACACCTTCGAGTCTGCTTTGTGTCCCGTAAGCTCATCTTGTTAACTGCAGACTCCCCTGCCTCTGAGTCGAAGACGGGTTTGGCCAGTGGGGGCTTTGGGCAGGAGGGTAGAGACTGAAGTCAAGGAGTTTAGCTCCCCGGCTCCTTCCTGGTGGGGCTGGTGTGTCCCTTGACTCTGACCTTACACAGCTCGTGTTAGGGAGCCCCTCCCGGCTCCTTTGCGCTTTGCTCCCCGAGGGGGGGGGGTTGGCAGCCCGTGCCCTCCCGCACCAAGACTGCACTATGCACTACGCTTTCCCTGCACCGTGTCTGAACCTTGGGAGGTGTCCTCTTACCAATCTGCCTCAGTTGCCTCACTTGAGTGCGCCATCTGTTTCCTGCCAAGATTCTGCAGGACACGTCTCCAGGATTCCAGGGACTTGGCCAGGGCCCCCCGAGAAGATGGCGAGCAAATAGACCTGTTCTCTGCCCTCCCGGCATCGATGTCCTAACCGGAGCCGGTCAGGTACAGAAGTGATTCTAATCCGGGGAGTCTCGTGCTGTCCCGGGAGAAGCGCCTGGCCCAGGGGGACCGGGGAAGGTGTCCGGCGGGAGCACAAAGCCTGGGTGAAAGTCAGCCAGGTGAGCGTGCATGGCCTCTCCCTGCCTCCCTTCTCCTCCTAAAGCCTTCCTCAGGTCCTAACCTCAGAGACGGGCCAAGGGGAAGACATTTTCTTACTTATCGGCATCTGGGACCGAGTTTCTGTGGAAGAGAAAGTTGCAATCAGGAACCAGACTATTTCAGATGCATTTTTAAAATGTTTATTTATTTATTTTGAGAGAGAGAGAAAGAGAGCATGAGAGAGAGAACACAAGTGGGGGAGGAACAGAGAGAGAGTGAAAGAGAGAGAACCCCAAACGGGCTCTACCCTGTCAGCACAGAGCCTGATGTGGGGCTCGAACTCGCAAAATGTGAGATCATGACCTGAGCTGAAGTCAAGAGAGTCAGACTTCACTGACTGGGCCACCCAGGCCCCCATCCTTTTTTTTTTTTTAATGCATTAAAATTTTTTATTTATTTATTTTGAGAGAGAGAGAGAGAGAGCGCACAAGTGGGGGAGGAACGGAGACAGACTACTTCAGATCCACTTCCTGGGAATCCAGAGCTCAGCGGGACAGCAGCGGGCAGAGGGGCCTTGTTGGGGAGAGCTTTCAGGAGGCACCCCTGTCAGGGGGTGGGCGAGGAGGCAGGATCCGACAGAGGGTGGAGCAGATCCCGAAGCCCCAGCTGACCCTGTGGGGGACCGTGGGCCCGGGATGGCCCTGCAGCGTTGTCCCACACGGAGGGGAGGGGCAGGTCCCAGTGGCTGAGGGTGGCACCCGTCCCCAGCAGCTGGAGGGTGAGTGCACCGACCCTGAAAGGGGCAGAGCCTCACCGCACCAGCTGCGGGGGAAGGCGGGGACAGTCCTGGGTCTCCCACAGAGTTCATGTGCCCTGCATAACAAGAACCAGAAGCTAAAATTTCTGAAAGCTCTGTCATAAGACCACACCCCCGCTGTGTGCACCCCCAGGGAGTTATGAGTCTCGCGAGGGCACACCGTCCAGTCTCTCTACGTGACTGTCCTGTGGTCAGTCCCCCGTTGTTGTCCAAGTGTGAAGAGTCGAAGAGGAACTTGGCCTTGCCATCCCCCACCCCCGGCCCCATCCTCCAGCTTTTTCTTTCCTCTGTCTTCTTCCCCACGTAGGTGGCCACGCTCCCGTTTCCACAGGGTCAGGAGGGTTGGACAGTCACTCGTCTGAGAGCAGCCATTTTTAAGATAGATTTTTAAAAATCTCTTTTTGTGAATAGAAGTAAAAGCTAACAAGGTGGCATTCTTCTTTTATTTTATTTTTTAAAATATTTTATTTATTTTTTGTGAGAGAGCACGAGTGAGGGAAGGGCAGGGAGAGAGAGAGAGAGAGAGAGAGAGACAGAGGATCTGAAGTGGGCTCCACGCTGACCACAGAGATCCCAACGCGGGGCTCAAACTCATGCACCATGAGATCATGACCTGAGCTGAAGTTGGAGTTGTATGCTTAACCCACTGAGCCGCCCAGGCGCCCCTTCTTTTAACAAAATTAAACCACAACAGATTTGATGTGCGTAGGACAGTTTGCCTTGGTGGTGGCTGGGGGACCCTCGTAGGGTCTAGGCCCCTGTGAGCCCCTGTGGTTGGACATTGAAGGTGTGCTCGCTCCTTGCCCAGTGTCCCAGGGATGGGACGGCCACGGAGCTCTGCAGCCATTCCCTGGCAGGCCTTGGGGCTCTTATCTCTGCACCAGAGTTCAAGGTCCCCATTGCCTTCCTGTCCCAAAGGATTCAGCCACACCCCCTGGAAAGGGTGGTTGAAAGGGGCCCTTAAGCAGCTGACCGGGACCGTCAAACCACACAGGCTTGAAGGTCCTGTCCCTTCCAGAAGGTCCATACCTTGGGCACAAAGTGAGTGCTTTTCCACAAGGAAAGAGGAAATATGATTCTGTATCCTCAGCCGTGAGTCGGCACAGGAACAGACAAGCCAGGGGCCATTAAATTATTTTGTCTTTCTGATTGCATCACAGAGTCAGTGCATGTTTTTTCCGCTTTTACCTTGCTTCATATCTGCAGAACTTGATATTGCTGTTACTTCCTCTCCCTCCCAGTGTGGCCCCCTCTCTGCACGGGCCCTGCCTTTCCCAGCATTTCTTCTCTTTGGGGAGCCCCTTTGCTGCCTGTCCTCTGGGTTCTGTCTGGACCCATGTCCACCCCTGTGGTGTCCGCTGCCTGTGACTGTGGGTCTCATCCACGCATGTGCTCTTCTGGATCCAAGGCAGCTTCTTCTGACACTGCCACCTAGGTGTCCCCCAGGGTTTCTAACTCAGCCTGTCCTAAAAATGGCCCCTGTAGCCAGTACTTCCCATCCGGCTGGGCCGGAGCCCAAGCCCTGCTCTCTCCCCTCCCTTACACCCTCAATCCACGTCCTGATGAGTCCTTGTCCTTGGCAGCTTTCAGGTCCACTCACTTGTCTCCACCCAGAGCTTTGTACCTTGGCAGAGACCTCTACCATGTCCCAGAAGGAGCACAGCCAAACCTCTGTCTGGGGTCTCTGACTCCATCCCTGCCTTCCTCCAGTCCATTCTCCGCAAGGCGGGGCCAATCAGATGTCCAGAGTATGCCTGTCTTCAAACCCTACCCCCCCCCCTGCTGGGGGCCGCACTCCTCAGCGCTCCGTGTGAGCCCCAGCCTGTTTGCCCTCTGCAGTCATGTCTCTTCCTACTTTCTTCTCTCCTTCGGCTCTCGCAGAACCATCGGCAGTTCCCTGAAGTTGCCCCTGTGTTTCTCAAACGCTGTTTCCACCGAAATTCCTCCCACATATACACACTTGTCCTTGTACTTCCTCTTTGTATGGCCACCCCCACCCACACACACAGGCTGGATCACGGAGAAAGGTGCCTTTCATGGCTATGTTCTCAGGGCACCTTGCGGGGGCGGACAGGGGACACACACTCGTAAATACGGGTCAGAGGGCATGGCATTCTGCCATGTGTGCATGAGGGCTCAGAACAAGGAAAAGTTTGGGGGCGCCTGGGTGGCTCAGTCGGTCAAAGCATCCAACTTCTCTCAGGTCATGATCTCACGGTTCGTGGGTTCGAGCCCCTCATCGGGCTCTGTGCTGACAGCTCAGAGCCTGAAGCCTGTTTCAGAATCTGTGTCTCCCCCTCTCTCTCTGCCCCTCCCCTGTTCACGTGCGTGCTCTCTCTCTCTCAAAAATAAATAAACATTAAAAAAAAAAAAGAACAAGGGAAAGTTGGTTGGGTTATAGACCAGTTCCATCTGTGCTTCTGCGTGTGGGCCAGATGGAAGGAACCAAGAGGCATCCGTCAGCTCCTCCTTGTTCCCAGGCTCCAGCTGAGCCATAACTACTGCCGGGAAGTGCTGACAGCGCAGCAGGGGCAGGGCAGGGGGAAGGGGGAAAGGAGGGGATATTGGGAGGGGAGTCGGGGGGGTGGGGGGACGAAGACTCCTCCTGGGCATGGGAAGGCGCCCCTCCCCTCACTCCCTCACTCTCACGGGGACTGTCCGGCTCTCTGGCTCTAGCCTCCCATCATTCCTTGATGACAGGACTCCGGCCATGTTGTGCCCTAGCAGCAGGTGGAACTTCTCAATAAACATGAGGTAAAGACCTGAATAATTGAAAAGGCAAGTCCCAAATTAGTGACCCCTTCTGCCGTAATCTGTGAGTTAACTCTGTGCCAGATGAAGGAGGGAGTGGAGGAAAGAGGAGGAATACCGTGGGGGGTGGGGGGACAGTACTCTGAGAGGGGCGAAAGGGCTCTCTTCCAAAAGCCAGAGTCTAGTGTAATTAACCCAAGGTCCCTTAAGAAAGCGATTTCCAAAAGGACAGACAAACGCCTCTTGGAAGAAAGGTTTGGTGTCTTAGCTCAGGCTGCTGTATCAAATTCCACAGGCTGGGGAGCTGAAAGAACAGAAGTGGAGGCTGGAAGTTCAAGATCAAGTTGCCGGCCGACGTGGTGTCTGGTGGGAGCCCACTTCCTGGTTTGCAGATGGCCGAGTTCTCATTTTATCTTCACAGGGGAAAGGGCAGAGAGAAGGAGCAAGCTCTCACATCCCTTTGTACGAGGGCACAGATCCCGCTTGTGAGGCTCCAGCCTCATGACTTAATCCCCTCCCAAAGCCCCCCACAACACCATCACATTGGGGAGTGGGATTTCAACATATGAATTTTGAGGTGTCACAGTCGACAATGGCTGGCAAACAATCTGTGCACGAAAATCCATCAAGTCATCTGGAAAAAGAGAGGGGCAGCTACAAAATGTGGGGTGGAGAAACATCTCTTGTTGAGTGTGGGAGAAGTGGGGGACTGTACTAGGGGAGCGCAGGCTCACCCAGCAGGGATGCAGGGAGCCGGGCCACCCCGGGGTCAATCACAGGAGAGAAGGAACTGCCCCACGTCTTCTCTTGGGAAAGACCGGACCCCAGGTGTTGGGGTTTTGGGGTGATAGTGGGGCTCAAACCGACAACCCAGAAAGAGTTCTTGAAGACGTCTATGGTGCACATAGGTGACTTTATTACAGCACAGGGACAGGACCATGGGCAGAAAGAGCTGCACTGGGCTTGTGATGGGTGACTGATCATATACCCTCAGGTGGGGAGGGGGATAGAGACAGAGTCAGCCTCCAAGGAATTTTGGAAGCAAGGTTTCTAGGACCTTAAGGGACTAGCTGCTGTTAGGAAAATGCCATTTATTACCGTTTGGTAAAACCCCAGTCATGAGACCCTTCAGATGTACATCAGGGGCCATATGCTTGGAGTGTGATTCCCAACATATATCTTGGTGGGGGGGGGTTGAGATAAAGGAAGTTTCCAAAAGGATTTTTATATGTTAAAGTAGACTTACAGGTTCCTGGGTGGTCAGGATAATGTTAAGCCAAGATTCTCTTTGCCCCCAGCAAAGTGTCATCGTCGAGGCAGCTGAGCTCCTGGAGGAAGGCCTCTCTGCTTGTCTCACGGACTTGCCAATGGGCTGTAGGCAGTAGAGGAATTTAATGTGAGTTTCCCACATCACCATGGCCAGCACTTACACCTCTTTCCTTTGTCCTTGGGGAGCCGGCAGTGTCTGAGGATCATCACACAGATCCCCCCGGGGGCGGGGCCTATGCCCTTAGCCCGTACTTTGCCCTCAGCTGGCCCCATGCTCCTCATCACCAGGCAGCTCCATGTTGGGGCATCTCCCCAGGTGGTCTGGAGTCCCCCCTCCACGGCACTGCCGGCCACTCTGCATTTGTAGTCACTGCTTTTAGGAGCAAGCACCTGATTGGCTCACCTTGGACAACACATACCTGGCCTTGGTGGTAGGCAGGCGGCCTCTCGAATTTGTGACCACTGCAATGGCCCTTGAAAAGATCACCAAAGCCTGTGTGGGGGACGCTGGTGGCTCTGACTGTCCCCAACTCCACCGATCAATGTTCACATCACAGAAGCAGTGGCCGTGTGCCCTGTGTGCAGCAGCAGAAGGCCTCGCCCCACGCATTGAGGGCCCTCCCCGAGGAACAAAGCACATGAAACGATGCCCAGGGATAGTCATTTAACAGAAAATATAGAAATAGGGCAACCACGGGAGCAGGGAGAAAATATTATAAACATGGCATTTAGAGGCCCCTGGGTGGCTCAGTTGGCTAAGCATCTGACTTTTGCTCAGGGAATGATTCCACAGTTCATAGGGTTGAGCCCCGTATCAGGCTCTGCACTGAGGACTTGGAGCCTGCAGCCTGCTTCAGATGCTGTGTCTCCCTCCCTCTCTGCCTTTCCCCCACCCCCCAAAAAATAAAATGGTAGCTTAGAGAACACATAGAAGTCTCAGAACTAGAAACAGGAAGAGCATCATTTCCACTCTCTCTCTAAACAAATGACATTTTAAATTAGTAGGAAAATTATTTAATAAATGATCTTGGGAGGATGGTGTTCCCTCTGTAGAAAGAAACCTTAGATTCTTTTCTAAGAGTTTTCTAAGCAACTCTCACTCACCCACACACTGCGTCCAGCAAGCTCCTCCATGAATGTTCACTGAATGAATGAATGAATGAGTGAGTGAGTGAGTGGGCCGCCCACCGTTAATGCCCAAGTGAACCGTGTTCCCATCTTGCCGCTTGTCGGAATCCCAGAAGGCGGGGGTGGGGAGTTGGCCTGCCTCCCTATCTCCCAGTTTGCTAAGAGCTGTAGGGTCCACATCTGGCTAGCATTACGGTTTCTCATTAATCTCCCCACCCCACCCAAAGCCTTTCCAAATGCACTGCACAAGTTCAGATGTATTGATCACAACGTCACAAAGTTGGGAGGCCCTTTCCATCTATTGCTATAAATCCACAGTGTTTGATTTCACCCCTGAGAGCCCCCTCAGGTCCACAGGGCTTCCATTCTACTGCATAAGGTGGGTTGGGTTACCCATCATATTAACAGCATTCTTTGGGGGGGGGGTGCAATTCTAATTTAAAGAGGAAATAGCCATTACTAGGAAAGTAGCAAACAGTTATAAGAACTTCTACGTGCCAGGCATTGTGTTAAACCAACATGTGCTTTCTCATTTAATCCTCTTCACAAACGTATGACGTAGTAGGTATTGTTGTCAGCCCCATTCACGGATGAGGAAACTGAGGCTAGAAGCATTACAGCTTGCCTAGGAATCCCTGTCCCAGAATCCAAGTTATGCTGATATTTCTTAAATACTTACTATATGCCAGGTTTACCCTTGTCCATTCATATATGCATTGGACATTATGAAATTAAAAATCCAGTCCCATAGTCACATTAGCCACGTTTTGCACCAGTCTGGTGACTACTGTGCTGGAAGGTGCAGATCTGGAGTCATCTCCATCATTACAGAGAGTCCTTCCCGTCAGGGCTGGTCCGGATACTATATACTGATGTATATAGTAGTATCTGGAATTACAGGGAAGGACTCTGAGGTCCACAGACGGATACTTCCCCAAGCTCCCACAGCCTCAAGCCTGGACCTCAAGTCAGTCTGACTTTGAAATCCCCACTCTTTTGTCCACCAGGCTCTACTTTCCACCCTGTAGGAAGCAGTGAGATAATCAATCAACAGAGAGTCCCGATTTGATGGTCTGTTAGAAAAAAAAAAATCATAATTTTCTGGGACACCTGGGTGGCTCAGTCGGTTGAGCATCTGACTTCAACTCAAGTCATGATCTCGCCGTTTGTGAGTTCGAGCCCCACAATAGGGCTCACTGCGGTCAGACTGCCAGCACGGAGTCCACTTTGGATCTTCTGCCCCCCTCTCTCTGCCCCTGCCCTGCTTGTGCTCTCCCAAAACTAAATAAATATTTTTAAAAAATCATAATTTTCTTAAAAGGGGTTTTTGAGGAATATTAGCTAGTGGAAATAAACCAAAGCACAGGAATTTTAGGGTGAATATGAGCTGTTGCTGTTTTGTTCGCTGTGTTGCTTTCTCTGCAGAATTATCATTGCCTTACCCTGGGCTGACACAGACTCCCAGAGCTTTCCAGGTCTTCAGGGATAATGCTTTACAGGACACAGTTAAAAGGATGGCTCCCTGGACGGACAAGGAAATGGGGTGGGGAGGGGCGGGGGAAGAATTCTTTTGCCAACATAAGCAAAGCCAGTATTCATTTGTAAAACATCTCGAACAGACCTTTTCTACCGGAGAGACTTTTCTGTCTTGAATCTGAAGCCGCCAAGCTCTGCATGGGCAACAGACATCTCATTTTTGTTTACTTTTCACTTGGAATGGACTGGTTAAAACATAATCCAAAAGCAGAAATGAAAGAAAGATGCTTGGAGCCTCGAGCAGAGATCTTTTATGCTGCCAAGTGAGGCTAGACGTATACGCTTTGAAGACCAGCCTGTGGGAAGACAGAGTTAATGTTCTGCTGTGACCATCGAGGAGTTGAATCCGGACCCTCTCTGGCCTATGTGCCACCCACTCCTAGGCCTGCGGGATCTTCCTGACAGCTGTCCTCACTCCAGCAGGCTCAGTTTGATGGGCTGTGAGCAGCGGCTCTTAGAATGTAGAGCTTCTGCAGACCTATCAAATCAGAGTCCCGGGGGCGGGATTGGGTATCACTATGTGTAAAACCCCCCAGGGAACTCCAAGAAGCAGCTAAGATTAAGCCAGGGGCCATGAGCGTGGCCCCCATGAATTCCAGATCCAGCTCTCTCCCTCATCGACGTGGGTGCCGGGCGTCAAGGGAGTTAGAATGGCTCCTACCCGCTTTCCTCAATGGCACATCCTTGGCTGACGGTGCAATGGGAGAAGCCCGTGGGAATTGAGGCGGGGCCTGATGCTCTGACCCCCCCACACCCATTAATTAGGTCAGTGTGTCTGGCGCTGGGGGTGGGCTCTGTCCTTCTTCCATAACGTGAGAGGTTGGGCTGACGGGTCCTCAACAACCTTCCTGTTTTCAGGTGATGTGATACCATTAAGAGGGACCACAGAGAGGGAGACACAGGAATCGAGAAAGGGACATGTAAATAAAGAAGAAATCCACCCATATCACAGTCTAATCGGGTGAATCCAGCCATTGCTGGATACACAAGGAAGACATGCAGGGGGTGCTTGTGGCGTTTTACGGATGGTGAAAAATGCTTTGTCATGGAACATTTTGTGGCCTTGCTGCAAGGCCGTGGGTTCAGCGATCTGCAGAGATGGGCCCGAGACAGCTGGGACCTTCAGTGCCCCGCAGGCATCGACCTGTGTCCTCCACTGGACCTCCTTTTCCTCTTCAGCCAGTGGAGCATTATCTACCCTGAGCTGCTGTGGAAACACCTCTTGTGCACAACACCGATGGTGTCAGCAGAGATCAACATGAAACAGCCAAACGTATAAACCACCCCAGTCAAGGCTGGCTGCGGAGCGCCCTTGTTGGATGCCAAGGTGACCACAGGGAGGCAGTATAGCCCAAGGTTCTTAATGGCTCCGAAGGGCCTTCCTTCCAGTGGTTCCTCTGAAAAGACTTTTAAGTGTTTGGAACACCAGTTACCACCATAAGAAAAAGAAACGGAACCACAATGACACAGAACTTACAATCAAATTAAAGTAGTAACAATATGAAGCCCAAAATAAAAATACTTATAGAAAAAACTGAAGGCATGAGGAGTCTGAGGGGCTCAAGTCAGTTGAGCCGCCAACTCTTGATTTCGGCTCTCATGATCCCAGGGTGGTGGGACCGAGCCCCGCGTTGAGCCCTGTGCTGGGCATGGAGCCTGCTTAAGATTCTCTCTCTCCCTCTGCCCCTCCCCATATGCGCTCACTCTCTCTGTCTCTCTATCTAAAAAGAAAAAAAAAAAAACACTAGAAAATATGGCACCATTGTAACATCTACCTACAGAAATATTAAAGTTTGACTGTGTTTCAGAAAAATACCAAGCAGGACTTTCGTAGTGAGTTTTACTTAAAAGCAAGAGCTCTGGGAATGCGTTCCTGTTTCTGCCTGGGTGCAGCCACAGGTTGGGGGAGCTCTCCACGCCCTCAGGGTAAGCAGAGGGGTGGCCTGGACTAGCTGTGAGGGAGAGGAGTCAGGATGTTCACAGTCACCCCCCTTGCTCACAGCTCCACACCTCCTGTGCCTTCATCAGAAAGTCAACAATGAAAAGCCGATGTTCGATTAAGGAATCTGTCTTGCCCTTAGATAGGAAATCAATGACTTGATTTAATCACAACAGTGGAAGGCTGTTAGCCTTTTAGCTAGAGGTATTTAGAACCTTGGAATACAAGTGTGAACAGAATCGTAATTTTTGAATTTGCACATTTTCCCTCCCTGCTAAGGGTGTTTGCTTTGCTTGGGCTATATCCATGGCACATACGTGACTCCCTAGGTTGCAGAGGCCCCTGGGCCAGGGAGCCGGGCGTCTTCACCCAGGACATGACAAGTGGAGTCCGAACCCGATAGCCATGATGAGTTCAAGCCGGGTTGTCAATCTAAGGACTGGGGCAGAGGAGGGCCTCAGAAAGTAAGGGGCGCAGGGAGGATGGGAGTGTGCTCTCGACCCTTCCTCTACTCCGACTCAGTCCCCTCCCTCCCTTCCTTGGGTCATGCCTCCTGTTGACTAGGAGGTGGAAGGCAGTCCTTCCGGTTGTGAGGGGAAAGCCCTTGCCTTCTGCCCATTCCCCAGATCTCCAAGCAGGACAGTGACCTACCTGGTCTGGAAGGTGAGAATCCGAACACCAGCCTACCCCAGACTGTAAATGTGACCTGGGCCAGTCGCCTCTTCCCAGAGCACCTGTCCTCTCTGGGGACAAGAGACACGGGCACAGAAATCCAGATGTCAAGGACAACCCCATGGTCATCACTGTAATCACAGGCAAGGTTTTAGAAGAGATTTGAAATGAAAGAAAAGCAACCTTTATAGAAGCCAGGTTCTCATGTGTCATGTGTCTGCAATTTGAGATTACAGAGCAATGACCAGACTGTGACATTGTATGTTTGCTTCATTTTCTTTTTGTAAGTTTTTTTTTAAGTTTAGTTATTTTAAGAGAGAAAGAGAGCACGCACTCGTGCACATGTGAGCAGGGTAGGAGCAGAGAGAGAGAGGAGAGGGAGAGAGAGTGAGAGAGAATCTCCAGCAGGCTCCACTCCATCAGCACAGAGCCCGACTCGGGGCTTGAATTCACGAACCATGAGATCATGACCTGAGCCAAAATCAACAGTCAGATGCTTAACCAACTGAGCTACCCAGGCGCTGGCTCAGTTTCAAACTATGTCTTCCTCATTTTCAAACACAGCTGGCAGGAGCTTACACAACACATCAATTTTCTTTTCTTTTCTTTTTTTCAAAATGTGTCATTTTTTTGGTTCCAGGAATAGAATTAGATTAGAAACTTGGAAGTTTTCAGTATCCTTTGCTCAGAAACGCCACCCTTAGAAGCAACATCTTTAAACAAATTATTCTGATAATTTGACCCAGGAAGGGGGACAACTTTTAAAAAATATTTCAAAAGTATAGTTCTCTGCATATGTATGAATGGAATTTTCCAAAACAGTTACTTACAAAATGCTTTCACAGCTTTGTTTTTTTTGTTTTTGTCTTTGTTTTTTAAAACTTTCTAATGTTTATTTAATTTTGAGGGAGAGAGACTGAGCAGGAATGAAGGAGGGGGCAGAGAGAGGGAGACACAGAACCCAAAGCGGGCTCCAGGCTCTGAGCTGTCGGCACAGAGCCTGACACAGGGCTCGAACCCATGAACTGCGAGATCATGAGCTGAGCCGAAGTCGTCTGCTTAACCAACTGAGCCACCCAGGGGCCTGGCTTTCACGGTTTTGAAAGCTATTCTCTAAATGAGCACTTGACTGAAAGAGTGGGAATACAGTCAGTTATTTTACAGTGTGGTTTTTATTAGGTAAGGGTTTTCTTACAAGCAATTTGTAAATTTGTATATACATAAGATATACCATATCATACATGATATACATACATATACAAAGATATCAGAGTGTCTTTGAGTTGACCCAGAGGCTAGGGTCATATGATATTTATACCCTTGAAACAACCTTAAGAGCACTTCCGGTTGCTCCCCATTGACACCCATGCTCTCAAGGTCATATCTCAGAGCTGAGAAAAATCAGTAGCACCTCTTATTATTCTGATACCTTAGTCTCTTGAGTGAGTCTCACTGCTCTTATGTTTCCTCACCTAATCTTTCCCAAATGGTCTTAGCTGCTCCCCAAATTCAAAACAATCTTGGGCATGTACCAAACAAGTAGCAACTGCCAAACATGAAATCATGACCTTCTCTTTGAAAGGAACAGATCCCTTAGTGTTCGGGGTTGCGATGTGTCCAGAGAAGGCATCGAAAGGAGTGTCCCAAGCCACCACACTCAGCCTGAAACAGAAAGTTCCATAAAACTGTGTTTCTTGGAGGTGAGTCAGCTGGAGGCGGCCTGTTTCCAAATGAATCTGGCTGTTCCTTCTGCCTTCTGCCCACTGAGACTTAACTCTAGTGTGTTCCAGGTGGGCAGAAACTTAGTCATCCTGGCTTCCCTCCCATCTCCGGGGCTTCTTTGCTTAATGCTTGTAAAGCCCTGCGTGCTCATTACCTACACAATCAGTCCTCACCTGGATGTCACATCTGATGTGAAAGTGCTCCTGCCCTCAGACCCACGTGTTTCCTAAACCTAGTGTTTCCAAGTCTCCTGGAGATGCCCTACTGTTGGGGCTGTGACGGAATGGACAACTCCGAAGGCAGGAGCAGCCACCGAGGGGCAGTTCTGCTTCTGTCAACAGAAGGCTGTGTTCAAGCCTGCACAACCAGACCCTTCCTCTTCAACCAGCCCCTCCTGGTTTTGATGCAAACCTTGTCCCCTTTCCATGCCTGAGGACTTCCTTAAGGGGGTCTCCAGTCTGCGTGCTTGAAGCCTAGAGGTTCCCTCTGCCTCCCCACGGCTCCTCACCTCCAACCCCTGTCCACCCCAAGTCCTGCTGTCTCTCTCCCTACATGCGGAGAAGGTGCCACCATCCCTGGTGTCTGGACCTGCATGGAAGACTCCTTGCCTCACCTGACCTAAAAGTTCGTCTTTCTAGGCCACCCTTCTGCCGTGCAATGAGCTCTCTGCTGCGGTGCCTGGGAGTCTCCCGGCTCTGCTCTGGCTTTGACAAGCAGTGCTGTGCACGCTTCCCACGGTCCAGGCTCACTCATCCTTTCCCCGGCCACTGCTGACCTCCCACCGCAGAGCCACCCCGCACATGTGCGGGGTCTGCAGCCTGGCCCTCAGCCTTCCTCCCACCACTCCCCTTCTCCCTGAAGAAGCCTTCCCAGCTCTCACCCCATTTTGATCGCCTGTGGAACTTACCAACCACACCTTGGCGGGGAGATCACTCTTGGAAGGGCTCATTTCTTAACGTATCATCCCAAGCACCTGCTTTCAGCACACTTACAACCGGCACCTGTGGCCTCGAGCAGGTCAGACACTGTACAATATGCATCCTGATTACTTTTATTGTTCTTGTCTAGGTAACCAAGCTCAAGAATTAGGAGTTCCCTGAGGATCTTTTTTTTTTTTTTTTATAGTAAACTTTTGCAGCAAAGGGGGAGTTTGTCAATAAATTGTCATATGCAGGGCAGGGGGGCGGGGGGAAGGGAGGAGGTTTGCCCTATCATCGACATGTATTGATTCGGCTTTCTGGAAGTGACAGTCTCGAGTGATATGATATACTCAGATGCCAGACGCATGGATGGCTCTTAGACCCTCTATGACAGTCACTTCCTTTTTAAAAGAATTGCTCCCGCCCCCAGGCTGTGTACAAACACCTGGTCCAGGTCACAAGCCAACAGAGATTTCCTGCTCTCCAGTGGATCGGGTGTAAACTGAGCTTGCTCTGTCGGGGGTCTCTCCTTGGAAGAAAGGACAGTGTTTGCAGAAGTGCCTGACAATGTGCTTTCGGAAAAACTGGAAGAGGTAGCTTCTGAACTTCTCCCCAACGAAGGCGTAGATGATGGGGTTGATGCAGCAATGTGTCATGCCCAGAGTCTCCGTCACCTGCATGGCTTGGTCCAGCCTGTTGGAACTACTGCAATTATTGAGGCCAAAGGAATCCGGGAAGGTGCTCAGGAGGAGGACGATGTTGTTGGGGGCCCAGAAAAGAAAGTAAACAATCATGATCACGAAAATGAGCTTCACGGCCTTGTGCTTCTTCTCACTCCGACACCGGAGGATGGTCTCGAGGATGGCTGAGTAGCAGATGATCATGACGAGGAGGGGCAGGACCAGGCCCAAGAGATTCATCTTCAATGTCTGGAAGTTCTTCCAGAAGCGATAATGATTGGGTGGAAAATGAGGGCTACACGTAAAACGCGAACCCTCTTTTTGGGATCTGCTAAAGATGATCCCTGGGACAGAGACCAGCACAGCCAGTACCCAGGTGACTGCGCTTGTCACCACCCCAAAGAGGACTGTCCTGGCCTTTAAAGCAAACACGGCATGGACGATAGCCAGGTACCTATCAATGGTCAGAAGGATGATAAAGAAGATCCCGGTGAAGAAGCCTATGTGATAGATCCCGGTCAGAAATTGACACATTCTGTTTCCAAAAACCCACTGGTCTGCAGCATAGTAGGCCCAGAATGGAAGAGTGAGGAGGAAGAGCAGGTCGGAGATGGCCAGGTTGAGCAGGTAGATGTCGGTCATGCTCTTCAGCTTTTTGCAGTTGATGAGGATGAGGATGACCAGCAGGTTGCCCGGGAAGCCGAAGATGAACACGAGGGAGTAGAGCGGGGGCAGGAGCCTGGCTGCGATTTGCCTCACGTCGGCTTTGTGGCAGGGCTCTGAGAGCTCGTATTCAATGTCATAGTATGGACTCGATGTTTCATAATCCATGTTCCTCGATGCTGTGAATAAAGCAAAAGTGATCATCTATAAAGCCCAAGAATGGATTAAGCTGTCTGCCCTGGGTTCAAACTGTCTTATATACGAATGAGCTCTTCAGCACGGGTACCTAGATTTCTACATTTAACAGAGTTCCCTTGTCTGGCCAAAAAAGAACATTTTCAGGAAAAGAAGGATCGCGGCTATCACCTCTGCTCACTAGATGGAGAGCACGACTCTGGGGGGAGTTCACTAAAGCATCGTCTGACCAAATGAAACCTGGTGCTCGATACCCACGTGAGTGAATGAAGCTTTGATCACAACTTCAAGAAACTGGCCCTGGTGCCATCTGATGCTGAGTTACAATTGCTGCTGTTGCTGCCCTTCCCTGGGGTGGGCATCACCCCGAGTGTGTGCTGGTAGCCAGTATCAGCTCTCAAGGGCACTCTGTGGGCCACCCACTTCACATCCGTTCATTCAATTAGTCCTCCTGGTCACCCTGTGAGTTAGGTCATGTTACTGTCTCCATTTTGCAGATCAGAACCTCAAAGCAGAGAGGATGAGTAACTTGCCAACCACACGTGTGTGAAAGCAGCTGAGTTTGAATGCGGTCAGCCTGCACTTTTATTCACTTCATCTCTTGCTTCTTGGCGAGGGAATTGGAGCATGGTACCATCAGCCTGGCACCTTGAAGCAGTCGGAAAGAAATGGGCCGGTGCCCAAGTCCCCTGAGAAGGCCACAGGAGCCAGTAGCCAGGTAGAAATTCCAGGCTGCCATTTGTGCTTACAGTTCCCGAGTTGCTATGGGGAAGGGCTCCCTCCCCCCACACACAAGCCATCCAAGTAGAAAACATCTCAGCTGCCCCTTTTATTCTGGGTTTGCTCAGACCCTTCATAACCGCCTGGCTAGCCTGGTCTATTGCAGTTCCAGTTCCTATTTAGAAGTTTCTTTAATGAATCCTCATGGGTTTCATCCCCCCTAGACCTCAGAGTAGGTAGCTGCAGAAAATATAGCACATGAAAATATAGCTGCAGAAACTATGTAGCGCATACAGAAAATATCACCTTAAATTCTGAGCCAGAGCAAGAGCCACACACTAAATACGCTGCAGAGCTGATCCAGTAAAGGGACACTTTATTTGCTACTTGTGATCCAATATTAATTTGGACAATCTTTAGCCTTCCCTCTTTTCTGGGAACAAACAAACAAACAAAAGAAATAAACTTGGACCCAACTTCTGCTTGGACACACATTCCGAGGGCATCTTGCCTGGTCAGTGTCCATTCTTCCCCGAAGATCATTCTGTCAAGATTTTGGCCAAGAATCATCTCCCTGAAAAGCTTTCTTTTGAAAGGTGAACTTTCTTTATTCCTCCTTCCCTTCCCTTCCTTCCTTCCTTCCTTGCTTTCTTGCTTCCTTCTTTCCTTCCTTTTAAATAATGCTCCCTTTACAACAACCTTTCATTCACATTCGTGTTTGTATCTTCGATGTGATCCCAGTCTGAAACTCATTCTAAATTCGAACTCTTTTCTCCTCTCAAAGATTATGTTTTAAGAAAGCTCTCTGAGCCCAGGAGTTTGTCTCGGCTTCTAGGGTTTCCTGTAAAGCCTTTTACTCATCACAGGAGTTGAGCTAACTAAAAGGCAAGGTGGTTGTGGGGTGACTTACCAGGATGGTTCTTGTAAGGGAACGGATGTCTCAGCCACTCTGGCTAGCTGAGCTGTGCACACTGAACATATAGACAGCATAAAAGTAGGAAACACAGGGTTTCGACTGAAAAGGGGAGGCGGAGTTTTAATGAATGGCTATATTTCAGGACCAAAAAAAAAAAAAAAAAAATCAAAGACTGGTTCTTCTTCTTCTTTTTTTTAAAATTGCTTAAAATAGGACAGAGACTAGATTTCTAGCCTGAATGCTTATTTACAGGCTTCCCTGACGACACTGTTTTCTTTTGTTTTCTGCTCATGCAACTACGCTGAGTCTGTTTAGGAAAGAGAAGGATTGAAGGATATCAACACTAGAAAAGCATTCACATTTATGGAGTCAAACCTCCTCATTCTGTCCAAAGAAAAAGCGGCTTCAGAGGCCAATGGCTTATTTGTATAAAACCGCAAATTGTATAAAATTTGTATAATTTGTATAATTATCACTGGTGTGGCTGCAAAGGAGAGATTCTGCTTCTTTTACTACTTGCCTTCCATGAGAGCCACTGAAACCAACTTGAAACAGAGGGGATGCTTCACATGAAGCCCGTGGTGCCCCTTACCCACGGCGCTCTGTCCCCTGAGCCCACAGCCCACATCTCTACCTCACGCCCCAGTACGATTTTTCTCTGTAAGTGAAAACAGCTGGTCATCTAAAGGGCTTTACCTACAGGCTCACCTGTGAGCTGAACACATCACCCATCTCTCTCATCTTTCTTGGGGTCAGGAATATTGTGGGGCACGTCATCACAAATTTCCTCCACCCGGGCACTATTTGGCAGCCCTGCCGACCAGCTGGCGTTCACAAGCGCCTGTACCGTGCCAGACACAGGCAGCAGAGAGCCTCTCTCCGAGGACAGTCTATCTGTAGCCATGAGAGATTTTCCATATGAAGGGAGCAGAACTGACAGATGGGTAGGGTCCGGTTCAGGATTCTGGGACGATAGCACAGGCAGCCACGTGGAGCTTTCTCGGTGGTTGGTTATTTACCTGAACCCCGCAGGTGTTGACGGCAGAGCCGACCACACAGCGGAGAGCCAGCCTAAGCCTCAGGAGTGCCCTCTGGGGTCTTCGTTTTATCCATAGAATCAGAAGTGTTGGCTTGTGTGGTCTGAGAAAAGGTGGAGGAGACCCCAAACCTAGGGACGCAGCATAACGCAGGGCTAAGCAGGTGGCCTCCGTAGCCTGACTGCCTGAGCTTGAAGCCCGGCCTAACCCTTTGTTTTCTGATGCGTGGAATGGGCTGAATAATTGGTTGCCTCATGGGTTTGTGGGGGAGAGACTCACGAGGCAGCCACATCAAGAATGTAGCACATAATATACACTCAATAAACATCAAGCCTGGAGTTTCTCATCCCATGATCCTTTCCTAGGGAGAGTTTATCTTATAAAATGTTAACAAAATTGGTTCCCTGAGGTCCTTGTCTAGAGCAGGGTAATGTCAGCAAACTAGAAGCTGAAAGAGGGAAGCTAATGACTGGCATTTGGAGAACAGGGGAAATGATGGCTGGGCAGCGTCAGAAAAGCCACAGAAATAGCCCAGCATCCACCACCACACATCCAGGGGAGTCTGCTTGTGTCGCAACACAGCCCAGCAACTGGAAATCACAACCATGAGAGTGAGTTGTGAAAATCATCTCCGAGTTCACCCTGTGTGTGGAACTCAGGAAAGAATGTTTCAGGACTGGGTTCTGCAGCCTTGCTGCAGGGTTACGGCCCAGCATCACCCTTCCACTGCTTGACGCTGAACAGGGTTTTTGAAACTCTCCCAAGCCTTAGTTTTCTTATCCTTAAAAATGGGGGCAAGTGCCCCCCCCCCACATATTCGATAGGTCTGTGGTGAAGATCAAATAATATAACAAGGGAAGAGTGTTTCCCAGACATCAGCCCTCTGTGGGCTACTTTAGTGTGCTTTACAGTTCACAAGTTATGGGGTCACAAAATGGGTAGCGAATGAATCAATATTCAATTTCGCAGAAAATTGGGAGTGTGATTTTGGTTCTTCGAAGAGCAGCCTTGTGTTTGCTTGAGCTGTGCGGATGTGGGGAGCTCTCGGATGCTGCTGGACGAACATTCTATTTCTGTATGTGTTACTGGCTAGCTTTTAGTTTCGCCACCAGGGCGGGGGCTTTGCCCTGCATTCTGCGCATCCAGTGTCAGGGCCGCTGAGGATGTGGTGGCCGGCTCACCCCCAGGGGGCAGTGTGGAGCAGTGAGGAGCAGGCTTGGAGTCCCAGACTGTGCTGACTTCCTCCAGATCTTCCCCTCTCTGCCCTTCTGTCTCCTCATCTGTCAAGTGATTGGCTAGATCCCCAGGGGTCCCGAAGGCAGCTCCCCATTCAGTCCTCTTAGATGACTGTATGGCCACACAGGTTTGGACAAGACGCATTGGAAGGGAAACAGGGTGATGATTCCTATATGGGCTGATGCCAGGAGCCGCACCAGCCTCTTTGGATGGCAATCACGGCAAGGAAGTGACAATGTTTACAGCTGCTGCCATGAGAGACGAAAACTGGTTTTTCCTTCTGCTACTACTGGCTCATGTTGGATATAAGTCTGCTGGTATTGACCAGACCTCACAATATTCCATATCAGACCCATATTCTAAACACAGATACCTCATAAGGAAAAGCATATTCCTGCCTTTACAAAAGAGATTTTAGATGAAAGCTCTATGGGCGATTGTCAAAAGTCTCTTCCTATGGGCCTTGCAGATCTGAGACTTAGGGGGTTAAGAACACAAGAATTACAATTGACCCTGGCCCTGAGACCAAGGGCCTATTTTGAGGTTAAGAGCAAAACATAGTTACCACATATATCTTTGCTAATTGGTGAAACATAATAGTCCCTTCCTCAAGGCCTACTTTCCACAAACACCCTCTCTTACACTGGCAGCTGGGATGAGGAAAGATAAGAGTAGCTAAAACATAACCCAGGGACAAAAGACTGACCCATTCAGGGCCCCCATGATAGTCTCCACAAACAAACCAATTGAGAAACATTCATCCTCTTGAGAGCCAGACAAAATATCCTAACTTATCTATATACAATTTGACCTATATGCTATCCTATTTTTCACTAAGAACATTCTGTTATTTCCTTGGTCAGAATAATTCTAATATTGATATCACAAAAGGAATCCCATTGTAAGAAATTCCTTTCTATGACTTCATCTTGTTGCTGAACCTTTAAATAAAGATACAAAAACTGACAGGACAGAGATGCCTGCCTGGTGATCAGAAAGAATCTCGGGGCTCCCTCTCTCTCTCTCTCGCCAACGACACAGTCCATCCTTCAGGGACCCCTGGACCTGCCGGAGCTAGTCGGGAATTATTAGAATAATTCCAAATACCAAGTAGGTGATTTTGGATATTCTCCTAAGTGTGGGTGGTATCATTATGTTGGAGGGGAGTGACATAGATCCAACTATACTCCTTGTGACATCGAAGAGCCAAACGAGATTTTAGGAAACGTAATTCATTTCCTATAAACAGTAGTGCCTCTTTTAAGGCATTAGCCTAAGTGTCCAATTTCCTGTCAATTATTTATTGAGTGGCCAATGCAAAAGAGCCATTTCTAGTTAATTGGTCAGCGTGTTGGGCTGTATGTACTTCTTGGATAAGGGAGACAATGGAAGTAGCCACAGACCCTATGATGGCAATCAGTGCAGTAATGCTCCATATTTGGCATGTGAGAGCATAATTGATCTCCTGTAAGACCTGTAACTCACAATCATCACACTAAGGAAGGGTTAGTTTAACAGAATCTTCCATTGAAGGTGCCCTGCTGTTACAAATCGGGTTTAGATTAGAGACAATTAATACCAACAGAACATAAGAGGAAGGGGAGTAGAAAGAGGAATTTTTTTGCTCTTTTTTTTGGCCACAATTAGGCTCTCCAATTAGGAGAGTCTCTAAGTCTACTGCCAGACTCTATCGGCAGGTCTCAAGGCTGCGCTCGCAAGGCTACATTGTCAGTCAGGGACCAGAGGAAAGCCCCGCAGCATTCCTTAAGAGTATAACAGAGGCACTCCGCCAGTACACCCCTATGGATCCTGAGGCCCCAGCAAACGTAGCTGCAGTGGCCATGGCTTTTATCAATCAATCCGCCCCCGACATTCAGAGAAAACTTCACAAATTAGATCCTCTAAAAAAAAAAATAAAATAAATAAAATAAATAAATATAAAAGGAGAGAAAAAGCCTCCAAGATCTAGTGGTCGTGGCAGAAAGGGTATATAGCAACAGGGAAAGTGCAGAAGATAAACAGATAAAAGCTGAAAAGAGATAAAACCAAGGTCTAGCCAAGATCCTACTCGTGGCAACTGCTGAGCCAAAGGACCAGAAAAGACACCTCAGGCAGTTGACTTCAGGAGAAGAAAATAAGGAAAACTTCCAATGGCTCAAAGGGCGCCCCCGCTTAGGCAAAAATCAATGTGCCTACTGCAAAGAAGGACATTGGGCCAAAAATTGCCCCAAGAAAAAGTATAAAGCTCCCATTCTAATAATGGGAGATGACAGTGACTAAGGGAGATGGGGTTCGGCACCCCTCCCCAAACCCAGGGTAACCCTAAAAGTGAAAGGGATGGGAATGTAAACTGGTGCAGCCCCTCTGGAAAACAGTGTGGAGTTTCCTCAAAAAATTAACAATAGAATCCCCTAGGACCCAGGAATAGCACTGCTAGGAATTTACCCAAGGGATACAGAAATGCTGAAGCATAGGAGCACATGTACCCCAATGTTCATAGCAGCACTCTCCACAATAGCCAAAACATGGAAAGAGCCTAAGTGTCCATCAACAGATGAATGGATCAAGAAGATGTGGTTTATCTATACCATGGAATACTACATGGCAATGAGAAACAATGAAATCTGGCCATGTGTAGCAACATGGATGGACCTTGAGGGTGTTATGCTGAGCGAAATAAGTCAGGCAGAGAAGGACAAATATCGTATGTTTGCACGTATAGGAGGATTAGGAGGAACTTAACTGAGGACCATGGGGGAGAAGAAGGGGGGAAATGGTGGGGTAAAGGGAGAGAGGCAAACCGTGAGAGACTCTTGAATGCTGAGAACAAACTGAGGACTGATGGATGTGGGGGTGGGGGGGAGATTGGCGTGGAGGAGGGCACTTGTGGGGATGAGCACTGGGTGTTATATGGAAACCAATTTGACAATAAACTATTCGTAAAAAAAAAATAAAATAAAAGTTAAGAGGAAAAAAAAAACCCAGAAAAAACAAAACAAAACAAAAAAAAGTGAAAGGGAAATCCACCGAGTTCCTAATGGATACTGGGCTCAACATTCTAAGGAGCGCGCAATAGGGACATAAGGGCCGCCCTGCCCGGCCCCGAGCTAGCTGCCCGCACCCCTGCCGCTCCCAAGTCCCTGAAGCTGTGCGTCCAGCCCAGGCAAAGTCTCCCCGCCCAACCTGTGGCCTCCGCACGGGGCACTCACCCGTCGCCGACCACCACGCACTTGATGGCCTACCTGAAACGCCGCTAACACCAGATGTGGGATTTAACCTTGGCTCCAGCAGCTTGTTAAGCTCCTCGTCGTTGTGGATGGCTAGCTCCGGGATCTCCACAATAAAGTAGTGGCCCTTGATAAAGAAGGACGCCTACCAAGGGGCTGAGGAACCACTGTCCGCCGAGCACTCCCAACCAAACATGAGACTGCCCAAATTGTGGCCAAATTAGACACGGAAGCACCACTTAGCAGGGTTCTTATTTACCCCTCTCGGGTTTCTGGTCCAGGGGTGGATTCTGGTCAGCTCTCAGGATGGAGGTTCATCCCAGGGGGCTCCAAGCAAGTGAGGACTCCTGGGCACTTCTTCAGCATAGACTCAGGGAAGCATTTCAGTCTGTCGTGCTGTGACTTTGTTTCACAGCCTCTGCTTCTCTTTGGCCCTTCCGTTGGAAGGCTCCTGCTGTCCCGTGTAGATGGCATTCAGACTTCCGGTGAGAAATGATCTTTTCACCTGTTCATCGCTCTAGACTCGATGCCCATATTGGAGGGTGTCTTGCGCAGCCCTCCTTTTGGGGAGCAGGCTGGCCTGTGGGCAGCTGCGCCGCGCCCAGACATTGAATCCACCTGCTCGGGCTACTCTCTTCTCTTTGCCTGTGCGTCTCTGCACCACACATTCAGAGCATCAGCCACAGGATGGGGAGACATCTGTTCTTCTCCTTGGGTCAGAGGGTCTTTTGCACGAGCACGGTTCCTGAAACGCACCACACGGCAGCTGGCAAGCAGTTCCAGCCTGGTTCGAGGTCAACGCCAGTCAACAGTGAGATGGGCTGTCTAAATAGTGAATGTGTCTTTTAGTTTTGAAAACAAATGTCTAAGGGGCGCCTGGGTGGCTCAGTCAGTTGAACGTCCAATTTTGGCTCAGGTCACGATCTCACTGTTTGTGAGTTCAAACCCCACGTCAGGCTCTGTGCTGACATTGAGGAGTCTGCTTGGGATCCTTTCTTTCCTTTCTCTCTCTGCACCTCCTCTGCTCATGCTGTCTCTGTCTTTCTCACAATAAATAAATGAATGAACTTAAAAAAATGAAACAAATGCCTAATAAAACCAATACGCACTCATTGTATGAAGTTAAGAAAAACAGAAAAAAGGAAAATAAGGGAAAGAAACAGACAGTCTCACAATCTCAAACAATCCTTTTTTCTTTTTAACGTTTAGTTTTGAGAGAGAGAGAGAGCTCAAGTGGAGGAGGGGCAGAGTGAGAGGGAGACATAGAATCCGAAGCTGACTCCAGGCTCCAGGCTGTCATCACAGAGCCCGATGCGGGGCTTGATCTCAAGGATCCTGAGATCATGACCTGACTCAAAGTCAGATGCTTAACTGGTTGAGCCACCCAGCTGCCCCTAAACAATCCTTTTAAACACAAGATATATTTCAATCGAGACTGTTTCCCATGTACACTTTTTGGCCTATTGTTCCCACACATATACCGATTCTATATGCTTCTCTCTGTGGTGTTTTGTTGTTGTTGGTCTTTTCTTTTGTTTTTTGGGTTTTTTCTTTTTTTTCTTTCTTTCTTTCTTTCTTTTTTTTTTGCTAAAGACCACAGTATAGGCATTTGTTCATGTCATTAAAAGAACACCCCCTCTATGTAATTCTTACATTCTTATTTTTATGGTGGATTTATTTATTTATGGATTTATGGATTTGTTTGTTTATTTGTTTTTATTGCAGTATAATTTAGACGCAGCAAAGTTCACTGATCCTAGGTGCACAGCTTGGGGAAGTTTTGATAAGCAGGCACCCACATAACCAACCTTCCCCACTGATGGAGGTGATAGGGAATTGTCCTATCTACCCCAAAGGTGGCCTTGCACGAAGCACAGAAGTAAGGGCCACTCTGACTTCTGCCACCAGGGATCCTCCTGGACCTCTCCTTTCTGTCCATATAAGTGCAATCATAGACGCTACCTTCTTTCACATCTAGATCCTCTTCTTCAACATAAAGCTATAAGCAGACTTGCCACAGCTTTGTTACTAGACATTCTGGCTCCTTCCGTCCATCTTATGACAGTCCCTTCCCAGTGTGGCTGACAGCTCTCTTCGAATCCCACCAAGAAGGACGCTCCCAGTGTCTCCGAAGCCACCTTTCCCCAAGAAGGCCAGCGAGTCCTCATGGTCCTCAAAGAAAAAGGAAGAATCTCTCCTTACCATGAGTGTCATGTTTTGTCACCTGTGTGCCTTAGCCATGATGCTAGGGCCCCGTGACTCCCAACACCACTTCACCTGCAGCCTCAGACACAGGACACGGTGAGTGGGGCTGGAGGTCATCATGCTTTCCTCTTACCCTAACGTCTCTGTCCTCCAGGCCCTTCCCAGGTTGACCCCCTTCCCGGCTCCTGCACCGTGTCCCCTACACCCTATGCAAATCATCAGAGCCAGCGGACACTTGGAAACCGCGCACCTCCTCGCTTATTGGATATGACGTCCAGACGTGGTGGAAGACCTTCCACTCTCCTGGGAAGTCTGCTCTCGCCTTTTGGGGATTCCTTTCATATCAGTGCTCAGACGTGGTGCAAATGCAACGTGACACACCGATTAAGGGCTGTGAGAGGCTCAGTGTAGCTTTGGCGGATCGGGTCACACCTGCACCTCTGTGTTCAGCTCTATGCAAAACAGGATATCATGTAGGACTTTTCCTGTTACCCCAGAATAGGTAGTTATGGACTGAGGCTGAGGGCAAAGAGGTGTTAAGTACCCGACAGTTGTGAGGAAAACCACTGACACCTGGCATTACACATCTCCCTCAAGGGCTCATGGAGTGGCAGAGTCTGTGTCCCCAGCTGCCGTGTCAACTCCTCCCACCCCAGTCCGATAAGGAGACACATCTGGGCAGGGAAGGGTTGTAGAGATGGGTGGGACTGATGGCGAGGTGAGAGGCGGCTCCTCTCCTCAAAGCCAAGGGTGGGTGAGTGGTCTGAGAGATCGTGTGAGGAATGAAGGCTTACAGGAAGGGGAGGCCAGAACCTCCTTCCTGGGTGGGGCACCCATTAGGCAGCGGGCCAGCAAAGCAGGTGAGGAAGGGCCTGGAGAGCCGAGGAGCTGGAGACAGGGCAGTGAGGCAGCAAGGAGGGCCTGGGGATGTGGGAACGCCTTGGGTCAAGTTGCAAACATAATGTCGAAGTGACCACGGCCGAAGAGTTGGCCAACCTCAATCGCTCACCATACCCAGGGCCGGCCCTCCCCTAAATTCACGGGAGGTCCACTCACCAGCCCAGATGCCTCTTCCTTCATGACAGGCCTCTTCTTGATGGCCCTTGGTGGCCTTTGTGCTGCTTGCTAATCTCCCCTGAAGCCATTTCAATTTGTTAGGGAAATCGGGAGAATGAGAAAAAGGGAAGTGGAGGGATGGCGTCTGGGTGGCTCACTCCCAGGAGGTGGGAGGACCTGCTGCTTTGAGCATCGCACATTGCGGAGGACGGCATGGGGTGGGCTCGGCCAAGTCCCCAACTCCCCCAAAGTCTTAAGGCACCCATCCCCGGGAATGATGATCTTTCTTGACATCTGCTTGACTCACACCACCCGCCCAAATGCTCTCCTCGGGATAAAGAAGACAGGGTTTCCACTTCTAGAAAGGGAGCAGGTTAGCAGCTCTCAAGTGGCAGTTTCTCTGGTAGCTATAAAATCCTACCGTAGCCATTACTGCTATGATGTAGGACTATCATTGAGTTAGCTACCCTCTCCTCTGGGTTATCGGAAAATTTCACATAGACCTCCATCTCTGTCCTCTGCGCCGTGCCTGCTGATTTGTAAACACCCCATCCTCTGCCTCTCCATGCACCCCAGTCCCTGGACTCAAGGTCTGAGAATGTGGGAATTGACACACTCGTCTTTCCGGACCCGCCCTGGACCGGCGCGTGATGGGTCTTCATGCATGCTCGTCACATAGAATTCCACGATGGAGTCACAGTTACTTTTCCACATTTTATTTAAAAAGCCACTCTGTACCATATGCACTCATTAGCTTTTTGTGCTTCTAAGCAAACAGTCTCCATTGCCCAATGGCTTAAAACGGCGAGCATGGACCCTCTGCCCCTGTGACACGTGGCTGCCGTGTGCCTGGGGTTCTGGCTCTGTTCTCTGTGTCTTCTTGACCTGGTGTGGCCTGGGATGGACCTTCTGGTGGCTGAGCTGGGACCGCCAGAGGCTCAGCCCACCTGCTTTGCCACTCCACTGCTTTACTACAGTGTGGCTGCTCACGCTTTAGTGGCCGAGCCACCTGGGGAGCGGGTCGTGGAGGCCACCTGTAGGCACACTGTAAGTCACACGGCAAGGACAAGAATGTGTAATCGCACAGAGGAAGCAGTGAAAAGTGAAAACTAAGACAATGTAAGGCTTATTATTTTTATGGTTAGGAGGCTTCACATGCCATCTACGCGCTTACCAGATTTTTAAGTGCATAATACAGTATTGAATGGACAGGTACATTGTGGTAAAGCAGATGCTTGGAATTTATCACCTTGTATCACCAAAATTTTGTGCGCATTGATAAATGTGTAGAGAAAATATAGTATATACATACAGTGGGCGATTAGTCCACTTTCCAGAGAAGGATGTCCTGCCACGTACGGCAACTTCGATGAAGCTTGGGGGCATGATACTGAGTGAAATAAGCCTGGCATAGAAGGATGAATGCTCCATGCTTCGACTTCCACGAGGTGTCTAAAATAGAATCATGGACGTGGTGGTTGCCAGAGGCTGGGGAGAGGAGAAAATGGGCAGTTTCTCACCAAATTTTTAAAAAATTTTTAATGTTTATTTTTGAGAGAGAAAGAAGCAGAGTGAGCAGGGGATGGGGCAAACACAGAATCTGAAGCAGGCTCCTGTCTGCTGTTAGCACACAGCCCTGTGGGGGGCTCGAACTCAGGTACAGCGGAATCATGACCTGAGT
Organism: Hyaena hyaena; assembly: GCF_003009895.1. Taxonomy (NCBI): domain Eukaryota; kingdom Metazoa; phylum Chordata; class Mammalia; order Carnivora; family Hyaenidae; genus Hyaena; species Hyaena hyaena. The sequence goes on from NW_024080662.1 coordinate 3,695,691, forward strand.
CAAAGTCAGCCACTTAACAGACTGAGCCACCCAGGCGCCCCCCAGATATGTATTTTTAAAAGCACAATATAGTTGGAGCATTGCTTCATTTTCTAAATCGTAGCTTAAAAAAAAACCCAATATTTACATTTCATCCCCAAAACAAAATTTCATGCATTCATCCAGATGATACAAATACCTGAAGATGAAGCATGGTCTCCTCACCCTACTTCTTTCTGGAGCCTTCTCTGGCCATGAAGCAGGAAAGTAGAACCATAGTAACTTCCAGCTCCCGAGTTGCCAGGTTCCAAAAGCCCCGTGTTTCCTGCTTGCGTCAGATCAGAAATCCACTGGGTGACACGCATGTCTGTTCTTACCGTGGCTCCACCAAGATGAAGTCTTTGCTTCCGTAAGTGACCCAACTCCCCTCCTTTACAAATTGGGTTTCAACGTTTGATGAGGGGTCCATGCAATATAGGAGCCCCCAATCCAAACCGGAGAGTTCGAGCTTCCCTGAGGATATCTACAAAGCACCGAAGCATCCAAACATGATTAAACCCATGACGTCCTGGGATGCGTAGGGACACAAAATAGATGCGTGGCAGCAAATCTGGGAGGGTAAAGACACCGTGGAGATGGCAGTTATGGAGTGTGTGCTGTGAGCCACATGGCACTACTTAGACACCAAAACCAGCACCCTTTGATCGCAGCCACCTGACTCCTTGACGACAACTATTTATGCTGCATTGGTACTGTCCCAAACACACGGCATGCGTGAACATTTTCAAGTCAAAACCGAAGCTCAAATTCTGTGACTAACACAGTATTTTCGGACTTGACCTAATAACAACTCTTAAAATGACTCTGCCCCATTTACAAGTTGTAGTTTCAGGTTTACTTTTATTTTTACTTTATTATTACTATTAATCTCTTTTTATACATCTGAATTCTATGCCTGTATCCAAAAATGAGGTGCAGGAAGATAGTTTGGAAAACACTTTTCCCCAGCCTGTCAGGAGTCTTTGCCCTGCCTGGCCAGTTAGATCCCGACATTCACAGGCCACCTGTCTCAGAGGTGAGGCCTCTGTCATGTCCTCTGGGCCCCTCTGTCCCGGAGGCACACCCCAGGGCCCATACCTGCTGCTCCCCATCTTCCGGGCCCGCTGAGGGCTTCTGGTTCCACCATTTTCTATTCCCCGAGGCTATTCTCCTGAACCTCCACATACCGCTTCTGGGGTGGGGCAATCCTCTGGGCAAGAGTGAGGGGATGAAGGGGGAGGGCGGCAGATGGGGCCAAGGCAGTGGGAAGCAGGGGCAGGCAGCAAGATGCAAAGGCACGAGACCCTTGTGGGTTCTGATGCACCTTCCTGGCCTCTGCTCCTAGCTGATTCTGGAAACACTGCTGGGGCAGCGGCCTCACACAGCTTCCTGAGCTGCTGTTATAGCCCTGAGCTCCTGATGCAGAAACTAACCCTTCACTCCTTCTTATCATCATTACCTGCAACCCCCACACCGCCACCCCCCCCCCGTAACACCCAACGAGGCCTCTTATTTTTTCCTCTCATTATAGATTACGCATATTTTATGAACAAAAAAATGTTCCTACATTTTTACTTAGGGGGATATGGCATGAGACACGTGTGAACAAGGGGGCACGATATTTGCTAGGTTTCAGATGTAGGGTGCGTGGTTATCCCAGATAAATCCTAAGGAAGCAAAAGTGTGTCCTGCGCTTGCACCGAAGAGGACGATTGGACCCAAGTAAAGCTCTCTCGGAGAGTTCTTACGCTTTCCATGCTTGCTGGGACCACGTGGGACCTTCCAGGTAATTCTGGTGGGAGGCGAGGCTGCGGACGGCGCTGCTGACGTCCTTCCCTCCTCCTTATCTAGGCACAGCCATACCCCAAGCTCCCTCCTCCTGGCAGGGCTGCCCCCCCCCACACCCCTCCCCGCCTCCAGCTGTGCCCCTGACCAGAGAGAGAGCACTGGGGAGCGAGTGAGGTGCAGGTGGGGGCTGAGAGAAGCACAGAGCCATTTTCCAGGGGCGGAGTTTCCCACGAACTGTGAGGAGCTCTTTGGAGAGTCACTGTCTCCCCCCACAGCTGTTCTGGAACATTCCCTGAGGGCATGTTGGCTGCCCAGGGAGCGACAAAGTCTGTTTGGGTGCACCCCCCCTGAGCCTCCTGCACGCTGGCCTGAGAGGGTCACCCGCCTCCTTTCTTTGACAGACCTGAAGCTTATGATCATGTACAGATTTCCGTCCCCCTTAAGGGTCAGAGGCAAACTGCTCCTCATTTACAAGCCGGCGGAGACCTCCTGCTCGCCCGTGGAAGGCGTGTACGTGGAGCTCACTCGATCTGCGGTCTCCCTGTAGAAGACTGGGCACTGTTTGCAGAGGTGTTTGGCGATGTGCTTCCGGAAAAACACGGAGAGATACCTTCTGAACTTCTCCCCGACGAAAGCGTAGATGATGGGGTTGACGCAGCAGTGCGTCCACCCCAGGGTCTCTGTCACCTGCATGGCTTGGTCCAGCTGACTGGAGGTCTTACAGGTATTCAGGCCGAAGGAATCCGGGAAGGTGCTCAGGAGGAGGACGATGTTGTTGGGGGCCCAGAAAAGAAAGTACACAATCATGATCACGAAAATGAGCTTCACGGCCTTGTGCTTCTTTTTTTCGTTGCGACAGCGGAACAGGGTCTTGAGGATGGCTGAGTAGCAGATGATCATGACAAGCAGGGGCAAGACCAGGCCCAAGATGCTCCTCATGATTGCATGGAAGTTCTTCCATCCTGGTTGGAAAGAAGGGCGGCAGGCGTAAAAAGTGTCTTCCCACTGCAAATTGTTGAAGACACACCCTGGGAGAGAGGCAACCACGGCCAGCACCCAGGTGACCAGGCTTGTCACCACCCCAAAGGTGACCGTCCTGGCCTTCAATGCAAACACAGCATGGACAATAGCCAGGTACCTATCGATAGTCAGGAGGATGATGAAGAAGTTTCCAGCAAAGTAACCCATGTGATAGAACGCTGTGACTGTCTTACACATCATATCCCCAAAGACCCACCCGTTGGCCACATAGTGGGCCCAGAAGGGGAAGGTGAGGAGGAAGAGCAGGTCGGAGATGGCCAGGTTGAGCAGGTAGATGTCAGTCATGCTCTTCAGCTTTTTGCAGTTGATGAGGATGAGGACGACCAGCAGGTTGCCCGGGAAGCCGAAGATGAACACGAGGGAGTAGAGCGGGGGCAGGAGCCTGACCGCGTTCTGCCTCACATCCGTTTTATGGCAGGGTATGCTGTAATCATAGTCGAAACTGGTGGTGGGCTGTTCTCCACCCCCCTGGTTATTGGTTGTGAACAGAGATTGAGATGTGGACAGCACTTGGTGGCTGAACTGGAGAAGCAGGTCATTGTCATCCATCTTCTCCGTCCTGTAATCAGAGAACAGAATGATCACACACCACATATTGGCCGCTGTCTCTGATCTTAAAAATGTCCCCACTCCCCTTCAGCAATAGCCCAGTGTTCGTCTTCGGTGTTGCGGCCATCTCCTTGAAAGTTCGCGTGCTGGTCGATCACGTCCCTTTATTCCTTCTAGCAGACACCAGTTGTCTGCCCACCGGCCATTTCTCAACACTCTGGGCCTTCCCAGAAAGTCTGACTTATTACAAAGTTCCCCACGCTGCACACTTGTTTTCTACCTCCTCTGCGGGGCTGCACAGGCCTGGGACCCATTCCTGGATGACAATGTAGAAGGGGACTCTGCTTAGAGGGCTCCTGGCAATGTCCTTCTCTGACAAGAGAGATGAACAGAAACCCTGGCCTGTCCCCTTCTGCTTCTGTAGCTTGTCTTATGAGGGCTTGGGTGCTTGGGACCCTGAATGAAAGACTCAGAGGACGGAACAAAACCAAGCAGAGTCACCACATCACCAAGATGTAAGCCCCAGCCTTGAAGAGCCCATCCTCTGATTCCTTGTTAAGTGGAAAAAAAAAAAAAGCCCAATTTTGTAAGCTACTATGAGTTCCAATGTTCTGTAACTGGCAAGCTGCAGTGTCGTAGCTGACACCTCTCTCCACCCTCTGCCTCCGTCACCCTGCCGAAGCTTCTATTGCAAGGTTGCAATGACAACCCCACTTCTTAATGTCTTGGCTCTCTTTCAGCTTTATTCTCTTTGAGAATTGAACCTGTCTGCTAAGTTCTTTCATTTAAAACTCATTTTGGGGGCACTTGGGTGGCTCAGTCGGCTGAGCATCTGACTCTTGATTTCAACTCAGGTCATGATCTCGGTTTGTGAGGCTCTGTGCCATCAGAGGAATTGTCTCTCTTTCCTTCTCTCTGCCCCTCCCTCTCTTTCTCAAAATTAATAAACATTTGGGAAAAAACACAAATCTGGCTTCCAGGAGGTTAGTGCTGGTCTCACACCTTCTTATTCCTTTTCTTGCTTGGTGTCTCCTTCCCCCGTCTACACTGTGAGAATCCCCAGGCACCATCTGCGGCTGCCACCTCTTTACTGGCTGTCTCATTATTCTCATCTCAAAGTTCTTGCTGAGTCGTGTGGTCTAATTGCAAGGTTTTAGGCCCTTTGGATGCCAATGCATTCTGAAGCTCTGGCTTCTGGTCCCAACTTTCAACCCCGACATCTCAGAGTTGAGTTTCCTATTGCCTTCTGCATAAAAGAGCTTACTCATTTGACCTGCATTTATTGAGCACCCTACTGTGAGCCATACTACATTCTAGGTACTGGAGATACAGCAGTGAGCAAAATGGGTATCATACATGTACCTCAAATTCAACCCACCCCAAACCCAACACCCCCTGAAGTGTGCTCCAGCTAGTGGACTCTTTATCTTGGCTACTATCCTTGACTCCAGTGTCTAGGAAGCAGGAGTGGGCATTGACCTGGGTCCTTCGTCTTCAGAAGGTTAGGAGCAGCCCTCAGGAACCAACAGGCCCAGATGGAAGCCTGCCTTCAACTACTTACAAGTTGTGGTATTTGGGGCCAACTACTTCTTCAACTCTGTTTCTTTATGTATAAAACACTAACTCTGCTGAGATGGAGGAAGAGGAGGACTCGGCACCGCACCTGGAGCAGTGACGTGCTCTGAGTTTTTGCTATTGTGTCATATGAATTTTATCTGATAAACACCTCCAGGTCCGGCGCCTCCACCAGCCCTGAGACGCCCCTCACTTCCATCTTTGCCGTGCACGTGGCTTATTCCTGACCGTGCTCCTTTTCAACCTGTCTTCCCCAACATCGCACTGGGATCTGGCGCTTCTCAGCTGAACACCGCCAGCAGCCTGGCAATTTGTATGTGGCGGGACCTCAAAGGCAATGCCCCCAGACCACTCTCCTCAGTCTTTCTTTTTTTTTTTTTTTTTTAAATGTAATTTATTGTCAAGTTAGCTAACATACAATGTATACAGTATGCTCTTGGCTTTGGGAATAGACTCCCGTGATTCATCGCTTACGTACAAAACCCTGTGCTCATCCCAATACGTGTCCTCCTCAGGGCCCATCACCCATTTTCCCCGCCCCCACCCCCCCATCAATGCTCAGTTTGTTCTCCGTATTTAAGAGTCTCTTACAGTTCTCATTCGTCAGTCTTTTCTATGCTCACTTCTTCCCAGCTCTGTCTCCAGTCACTTCTCAAATCCCAAATGCTCTGCTCCTGTCCCAGCGATCTTTCTTCCGTTTTCCTGCAAACTCACTATTTCCCTCCTGCCCCAGGGGTTTGGCACATGCTTGCCCCTCTGCTAAAATGGCTGGTGAGCTCCTAGCCATCCACCAGCACTTCCTGCTCCAATTCCCTTTCTCTGTGAAGCCAAACCCGCCTCCTCTATCAATTACTCAGATTATCTCATAAACCGCTGTTTGCCTCTTATCACACAATCTTCCACCCACGGTGGGCTCCCTGAGATCCAGCTCACGTTTCTGTCCCCAGCTCTTAAGATAGCCTCTGACTAAAGGAGGCACCAAGAAATGTTTATTGAAAGAATGCATGAAAGTCTTTATACTGAGTACATCTAGCATCATTAGACATCAGAAGACATCTAACATCAATCCTCAAGAATATCGATTTTTTTTCCTGGTAGTGGCTGTGAATTGGTCTTTCTCTTTGTACACACCTTATTCTTCAATTTCTCTTATGATCAATACATCTCATAGATCTTGCGTTTCATCAAGCCAGATTCTTGGAAATCTGCAGCAACTAAATAGGACCTCTAATCCAGTTTGTGGAGAAAACTATGTATCCACCTAAAGAATGACACCTGGGAGCATTCACTGAGGGCTCCTGGATCTCTAGGCGCTGTGCTAAATACTTTGCATGCATTAATTAATTTAATACTTGCAATAATTCTGTGAGCAAGTGTTCATACATTTTGACAAGTGCAGAAATTCGAAATTCAAGCGCCGATGACTTTTCCACATTCCCAGAATAAGTCATGGCTGAGCTGGATTTTGAACGCGGGGCTCTTCAGTGTAAAAAAGAGTTACTCAAAAGCTTCCATGTCCAGGCTGGGAGAGCTGAGACGCATGTAGAACAGGTAACAATTTTCTAGGAATGCTTTCATGGTCTTGAAGAGAACTTCTTTGACATTTGGACATAACGCCCACACACTCACCCACAAGAGCACATCCCACCCATGTGCGTGCACAGACAAACACACACACACACACACTTTTCTACTAGAAAATAAACACCATGAGGGTTTAGGTATTTGCTTTGCAAAGAGGGATCTTGGTGCCCCAGAGCCAGATCTGGCACTCAGAGGCTACGAAAGAAATACCATTTCAGTAAGAGAATGACAGAAAACCAGCAGGCTGCAGGCGAGAAGCACAATGCCCTGCTATGGGCTAGCTCCCCAGGTAATCCAGTGGGAGGCCATAGACAAACGAGGAGATCGGGGATACTTGCACACAGCCCCTTAACTGCAGCACACCCCCTGGGTTGTTCTGTAACCAGCCGCAGGGCTAACCTCCTCATCTGGGTAGCAAAGTGTGGACTAGACCGGTGGTTCTCGAGTGCGGGGCTGCAGTATCGCACAGGAAGTCTGTAGTCAAGAAGTGCACAGTCCAGACCCTCCGGTGGTTCAGATCAGGGTTGGGGGGGGACGGGTAGGGGGAGCGGATGGGGTGTGAGGGAGCCAGCTGCCCTGACCACTTCCACCTTGTCTGTCCTCCACTTTGTTGTTTACCTGCGCTGGCTTCTCAACTACCAGCCGCCTCCCCTGCTTCTCTCCAGTCACTCCAGCACCACCTAGCTTCTAGCACAGCAGACGCGTGGCAAGGTGCTGCTTAATAAAAAGCTGCCTCTCAGCAAAAGTAGGTTCCTCGCGTCAGCCTCCATGGGTCTCCTGAATTCAGGCAAGGGGCCCATTTTGGTTTGGGGGTCTGGACCATCACATATATGGAATATGGGGGTGGGTAATATTTGGGGTAGAAAGCTCCAGTTCTTTAAAACCTTCGGAGGGAGGCTGGGATGTACAGAGCGAGGGGCAGTAGCCTGAGCATCCTTACTCTCCTGACTGTTGTCTTCACTGTGCTATCCTCCCGTCTGAGCCCCACGGGGTGGTCTTGCCACCATCAGAGATTGTTTACCGCCATCAGAGACTCTCCAGCCATCTTGGTGCAGATACCACCCTCCACCCTTTTCTCCGCCAAGACTACCCCACAGGAGCCGGGGCTCTGCAGCCCTCAGAATCTCAACATAAATAAAATCTCCAATTGGATCCCAAATCCATTGTGCATGGTTACACAAAACTCTATATTTTCAGCCCTGAGGTGCTCCCAGTGCCTGCATCTCCCACATTGGGATGCTTCGAACCTGTGACTCATAAAGTAATGAAGAAAAAAAAAAAGCACCCAAAACTCACCAGTAGATGGTTCTCCCAAGGGGCTCTGGGGTGTCAAGCTCCCCAGGAACTGAGCCGAAGAGATCTGGAGACAGAAACTTGGTGTGTAGAAAAAACCAAAATGTTTCCTGCAAAAAAGAAGGCGGGGATACAAGGGCAAGTAATGATAAAAATTTTTAAAAAACCCAAAACACCCCACACCAACAAGGGTCCAGTTCTGCTCCAGCCAGGAAAGCTGCACACTAGGTTGAAGTCTTCAGAATAAGACTAATTTTGAAATCTTACTTATGCAACCTTGAGTATGAGTCAGGTGACCCTGCACATCTGCTCCTGTGTCCAACGACTCTGGGTTTATCTTGCGCGTCTCTCTATCTGGAAATCTTCCCCCTCTTCTGCCAGTGATGATTTGCATGAAATGAGCACAGCAGAACCTCATTCTCCAGAAGATAAATGCCAACCGGGGGGCCGTGGGTGATGGTAGAGAAAACATAAAGAGTTCTGCGTGTCCATGCACAATGGATATGGGATCTGATTGGAAGCTTTATTTAGGTAGAGCCTTTTAAGGAAAAGGGGATGCAAAATTGTCTCTTATAATAGAGATGTCCTTAGCAAGAAAGGGCCTCAGTTAATTGTTGGTTCCACTCTTCAGAAAGAAGTTTTTATAAAAGAAAACACCACTGAGAGTCTGGGAAGATGGTGGCATGGAAAGCACCAGAAATTTCTCTCTCTATCGAGGCAACAATTGTACAGGCAGAATCTGTCTGACCTAACTATTCTAGAACTCTGGAATCCACTGAAAGCCTGCAACCGTCAGGGGAAGCCTCGGATGGTCAATTGTAGTTATTTTTGGTCAATTTTAGCTCTTGGCACAGTGGCAGCTCCCCAGGCCTCCCCCGCCACCCCCGCCGCCCTGCTCCAGCACACGTGCATAAAGATGTAATTCTGTGATACTAACAATCAAAAGGGGTGAGGACAGAGCGATAAAAGGGCAGGGTTTTGTGTGTTGTTGACGTCAAGCTGGTACAAACTTAAATTGGAATGTTATAACCTTGGGATATTACATATGACCTCCAAGGTAACCACAAAGAAAATAGCTTTAGAGCATACACAAAAGGAAATAAAAAGGAATTTAAATATTCCTCTGCAAAAAAATCAACCAAACACAAAAGAAGATAGTAGTGTAGGAAAAGAGGGACAAAAAAGCTGTAAGTGTGCAGGTAGAAAAAAATGCCAAAATGACAGAATTAAGTCCTCCTTATCAGTAATGACTTTAAATGTAAGTGGTTTAATTCTCCAATCAGAAGATAAAGAAATGGTAGAATGAGTAACCAAACCAAACCAAACCTAATCTAACTATATGTTGTCAACATGAGACCCATTTTTGATCTAAACACACAAATATACTGAAAGTGAAAAGACGCAGAAAAATATTAACTAAAAGATATTAAACAAAAAAGAGCAGGAATGACTATACTAATGCCACACAAAATAGCCTTTATTTATTATTGTCATTATTTTTTTAAAATAATAAACATGGAGTCCAACATGAGGCTTGAAGTCACGACCCTGAGATCGAGACCTGAGCTGAGATTGAGTCAGATGCTTTAACGGACTGAGCCACCCAAGGAGGCCCTGACAGAACAGACTTTACATCATAAAGAGCTTACAGGAGACAAAGACAGATGATATGCGTTAAAGTGTTCAATACAGCCAGAAGACATAACAAGACATAACAGTTATAAACATTTATACCTAATGACAGATCATCAAAATATATGAAGCAAAAACTGACAGTACTGAAGGGAGAAAAGACACTTGCACAATAATAGTTGGAGATTTCAATACCCTGTTCTTGATAATGAATAGAAAGCCTGATGGAAGATAAGTAAGAAAGCAGAGGACTTGAACATACGGTAAGCCAACTGGGTCTAACAGATGTACGCTACCCAAGAACAATAGCATATGTGTTCTTCTCAGATGCACTTGGGACATTTTTTTAGAAGTCGTGTTGAAACTAGACAAAGAACTTCTAAATTTCAACAACTAAACGAAAACTCAATTCAAAACTGGGCAAAGAACTCGAATAGACATTTCTTCAAAGAAGATATATAAATGGCCAATAAGCACCGTACTATGCTCAATACCACTGATCATCAGGAAAAGGGAAATCAAAGCTACAATGAGACGCCTCTTCACAGACATTAGGATGGCTGCTATCCAAATGACAGAAAGTAACAAGTGTCAGTGAGGGTGTGGAGAAACAGAAACCCTTGTGTGCTTTTATGGGGATGTAAAAACGGTACAGCTGCTGTAGGAGACGGTATGGTGGTTCCCCAAAAATGTAAAAGTAGAATTATTATGTGATCTAATAATTCCACTTCTGGTTATGTACTCAAAAGAACTGAAAGCAGGATCTTGAAGAGATATTTATATGCCCGTGTTTATAGGCATATTATTCACGATAGCTTAAACATGGACAAATGGACTAGCAAAATGCGGCATATGCGTATGTGGCATGTTATTCGGCCTTATAGAAGAAGAAAATCCTGACTCAGGCTACAGCATGGAAGAACTTTGAAGACATTATGCTGAGTGAAATAAGCCAGTCACAAAAAGACTAGATGAGCCCACTTGCATGAGACAGGAGATACTTAGTCAAAACCGTAGAGACAGAAAGTAGGACAGGAAGTGCCAGGGGCTGGGGTAAGGGATTAACAGGGAGTTTGTGTTTCATGGGTACAGAGTTTCAGTTTTACAAGATGAAACGAGTTGTGGAGATGGATGGTGGTGATGGCTGCACAACGTTACAAATGTGTTTAACTCTGCTGAACTATATACTTAAAAATGGTTAAAATGGTAAGAGTTTATGTTACACAAACATAATATGTTTGTTTTATCACAATAAAAAAAGAAAAGACAAAGAGAAATCACCATTAACAGCTCAATTTCTGCAGTTTAGGCAACTACGCTTAGGAATATTCCTCAGATCCCAGAGGGAACATTGGGTCACCTGAGTTGGCTGCAGACACTTTGTGGAATTCAGCAGATCTGGGGTCAGGATCTTATGCTGGAGCCTTGGCAAATTTCTAAGCTTTGATTTCTCCAACTATAAAATAAGAATAATAAGGCCTCTGGGGTCTGTGGGGTTGAAATGGCTTATAAAGCAGCTAGCACAGTGTCTGGTATGAAATAGGCACTCAACAAAATAGTGGCTAACAACAACAGTGGCAATAAAACACTCAGGGGAATCCAGAGGTCCTTTCTGGATTCCTATTTGTTGTAACCATGTATCCTGCACAAGACCTGGTTTTTGTGCGAAGAATGAAGAGCCCCAGGTCTTTCCTTAGAAGACAGAGCCTTGCTTGGTCAGGAACATGAAAAGTTCCCCAGTTGGTCCCTAATGGGGCCTCTGAGCGGGGATCAGAAGGGTCTTTCTGAGATTTCAATAGTAAAAACAGATCGTACTCACCCAGTGGTGCTGTGCTGGGTCCATGCCCACTCATGGAATGTCCTCGCTCTGGCATCTTGCTGCTGGTTCCTTTGAGAGGCACAGAGGTAGGGGGGTGGTAGAGCCAGGATCTGAGTCTTTGTCTTGTCTCTGGCCCAGGGAACGGGTGGCACACTCATCCGACACTTCGAAGACACAGCGTAAGGCAGAACGTAGATATGGAAGGGTGAGCAGGGTTAAGAGAACCAGTAGGTGGTGAGATGTCCAAAGACTAGTGGGAACTCTTACCCTATGCTTGACGGGCCAAACAAAATATCGCCTGATCCCTGTTGAGTGCTGAAGGTAGAAGGATCCAGCTGCTGCTAGAACTTCCACAGGGCAGAAGGAGAGCAGGAACAGAAGTCCTCTGATCTCCTACCAGTGCCTTAACCCAACAAGAAGCAGCAGCAGCAGCTGGAGTCCAGTTGATGTAGCCAATAGGTATCAGCTTCCTGGGAATCAGAGTGGGTCTGGGGGACCATGGTTAATAATCACTCAGCTGTTACATCAGACTACTTCTCCTCCTCCTCCTCCTCCTCCTCCTCCTCCTTCTTCTTCTTCTTCGTCACTAGGTTCTTACCTGGTCTGTGCAGATAGTCAGAAAATTGGGAGTCAGAGTAAGTATACCTTAGAGTTCTTTATGCACATGGAGAGAGTTAGAATGATGCTTTTCCAGCAGTTTGAGAGCCTCATGTGCATCTGTTGGTTCTGGATTCATGGGCTCTGAAATTCTCAGTGTGGAAGAGAGGGAATGGCCTTTTGAGCAGACTTGGGGGGAAACTGTGTCACCAGCCTCCTAGCTCTATAGCAAGCATGGCTGTGGTGACCTCAAGGTGACCTGAGGCAGGGATCAGAGGGCTCTTAGTTCTGTAAACCAATGAAATACAAATAAGTCATATTCTCTGAATAAAGAAAGAAGAACCAGATCAACACTGGTCAAGGTTAAGATTCTTGTTTATTTGGGGGTGCTGGGTGGCTTAGTTGGTTAAGCTTCTGACTTTTGCTTAGGTCATGATCTCGCGGTTCGTGGGTTCGAGCCCCGCGTCAGGCTCTGTGCTGACTGCCAGCTCAGAGCCTGGAGCCTGTTTCAGAGTCTGTGACTCCCTCTCTCTCTCTGACCCTCCCCTGCTCACGCTGTCTCTCTCTCTCCTGGAAATAAATAAAATATTTTTTAAAAAAAGATTCTTGTTTATTTGTACTCTGAAGGTCTACAGCTGAGTTGGGGGTTACACCATAGAAGCTGAACGTTAGATTTATTCTAAGAACCTCTCTTCCCTTGCATGGATGGCAATATTCAGCTAAATGAAAACATGAGGAAAAGTGTGGTTGGAGAGAATTGCTGTCAGAGCAAGAAGACAGGAAATGTTTATCAACCAGCCTCAGGTTACATTGATGACTCCCCTTCTAACTAACTCCCTTACTTATCTGTGATGGGATTTTTTCAGTTGATGACTTCCCTTCTAACTAACTCCTTTACTTTTATCTGTGTTGGGATTTGTTCAGTTGACACTTTTAGAAGATACATTCTTGCCTTCTTTTCAACACAGATGCTTTGGTTGGTTGCGGTTTCAATGTTTTTCATGCTTCCGGTGACCTACTAAAATAGATTAGTGAGTTCTAGGATTTTACATATTCAGTATGGATTAAAAACAGTGATCTGGACTAATGTGATACCCCTAGAAAAAGCACCATTATATACATTCCTACATGCTCTGCTCATGTTTCCGTAATAAAAACCATACAAATTATTTCCACTGTTTTTGACCCAAGCAACAAAGTAATACAACAGCAAGAAAGCCTGGACACTGCAAATGATTTTTGGAAAGCAAAAGAGTGTCAAGTGACAGAAGCCAGACACCCATGTTTCCCTCCTCCTCCTCTTCCAAGTTCATCACCATCTCCAACTGAACCAAGAGCAGACAAAGATACGTGATGAAAAAAAAAAGATAGAAAAAACTATAATAAAAGAGTGTAAAGGTAGCAGATTGGATGTTTCCATACCTGAGGCCCAATAAACTTTGGAAAATAGAAGTGAAGTCAAGATCTTTAATACATCCAGCTGCCGAAAAACCCTCCCAAGTGACTTAAGAGGATGTCATTTTAATGTGAGGTAGGGAGATAATCTTGTATTCTACAGCCCAGGTGTTTTAAACTACTCTGAGACTAGACTCAGATCTTGGCCTCAGAGGTGGCCTGCTCTGGGGAGGAAGCTGTGGCTGGCGATGGGTCAGGACACGGCACTTGGAAGGCATTTTTAGAACCCCCCCCCAGGACATTGCAACAGTGTGAGATGGGGACTGGTTCTGGGGATCAGAAGCTAGAACTCACTGTCACCACCATCACCTGCCCTCCCCCAAAGCGTGGTGAGTAGGAAGAGGTTGGGGTGATTACCTACAGGATGAGGTTTCATACATGGCAGTAGAAGCCATAACCCTTCTCCCACAGCTGACATCATCTACCATTTGTGTGTGGTTTCTGAAGTGTCCCAGGGAGTTGCCATCTGCAAAGAACTCAAAGAGAGTTCTTTGCAGGTTCTGGTGGCATGAGAAGAAACCCGCAAATCTGGATGTGGCAGAGATTCTGATTGGAGGACAGGACTGAGGCCTCCCTCTGGATGGGCTGTGGGTGATGCAAGATAGAAAGACCCTTCCCAAGTATGGCTAGTTGAAGCACTCAGCAGCTACTGGCTTTACTAGAGCCATAAATACTTGGTGGTGAGGAAAGAACAAGTATGGAGAGGACAACTCCCTTGTAATGCAATGCAAGTATACATACACATCAAAATATAGCACATATTATATATATATTATATGTATATATATGTATGTATATTTAAGGTAATGCATGCTAAAATAAATGTTAGTTCTTTGAAAATTCTACAATGTTGACAAACCTCTAGCTATACTAAGAAAAAAAGAAAAGACACCAATAACTAAAATCAGATGAAAGTGGGGATATTACTAGTGAATTTATAGAAATAAAAAAGATTATAAGAGAAGATTATATATGATGTCCACCAACCAATTCAGTAACATGGACAAATGAAATGGAAGGGAAACATCCCTAGAAACACATATATTGTCAAAAGCGGACTCAAGAAGAAATAGAAAATCTGAAAAGATCTGTATAAAATAAAGAGATTAAACCAGAAACCAAAATCTCCCAACAGATAAATGTCCAGAATTGAGTGGCTTTGTTGGTGAGTTCTAGCAAACATTAAAGAAAATTTAACATCAGTCTTTCTCAAACCGTTCTTAAAAATAGAAGAGGGGAGATATTTCCTAACTCATTCTATGAAATCAGAATTGACCTGCTAGCAAAGCCAGACAAAGACACCACAGGAAAACTACAGACCAATATCCTTTATGAATATAGATATGAATATAATTTTTCTTCACTCTGTTAATATCATGTATGATATTGGTTGATTTTCCAATGTTGAATCACCCTTGCTTTCTTTGGATAAATCCTACGGGGCCAGGGAGTATAATTCTTTTAATGTGTTGTTAGATTCAGCTTGCTAGTATTTTGCTGAAAGTTTTGCCTCTATGCAAAAAAACAACTTCGGAGGACTCCAGCTTCCCGATTTCAAAATGTACTACAAAGCTACATTAAGTGGCATAAAGACAGACCCATAGATCAGTGGAATATAACTGAGAGTCCAGAAATAAACTCCTACATATATTGATTTGCAACACGGTTTCCAAGACCACCAAATGGAGAAAGAATATTCTCTTCAACAAATGGTGCCGAGATGACTGGATCTCTACATGCAAGAGAATGGAATTGGTTCCCTTCCTCACATCATATACAAAAATGAGCTCAAGGGGGATCGATGATGTAAATATAAGAGCTAAAACAGGGGTGCCTGGGTGGCTCAGTCAGTTAAGCGTTCAACTTCAGCTCAGGTCATGATCTCACGGTTTATGAGTTCAAGCCCCGTATAGGGCTCTGTGCTGATAGCTCAGAGCCTGGAGCCTGCTTCAGATTCTGTGTCTCCCTCTCTCTCTGCTCCTCCCTAGCTCATACTCAGTCTCTCTCTGTCTCTCAAAACTGAATAAACATGAAAAAAGTAGTATTTAAAGACATTACCAGAAAGCTGAAAAAATAACCTATAAGAAGATAGGACATATGTATAAATCATGTATCTGCTAAGTGTCTAGTTTCCAGAAAGTACAAAGAATGCCTATATCTCAACAACAAAAAGGAAAACAACACAATTTAAAAATGGGCAAATCACTTAAAGATATATTTCTCCAAAGAAAAAATACAAATGGCCAGTAAGCACATGAAGAGGTGCTCAACATCATTAGTCATCAAAGAATTGCAAATCGAAACCACAATGAAGCACCTGTTGGGTATAAAAATGTTTGCACCCATTAAAATGGTCATAATTAAAAAAAAAAGAAAGAAAGAAAAAATGTGTTAGTGAGGATGTGGAAAAATTAGAACTCTCCTATGTTGCTAGTGGGAATATATAAGGGGGCATCAGATTTAGAAAATAGTGTGACAGTTTCTAAAAAGAATTAAACATGGAATTATCACATGACCCTGTAATTCCAGTCCTAGGTATATGCACACACCCCCAACTGAAGAGAGATCACCAAATACTGGTACACAAATGTTTGTAGCAGTATTTGTTCACAATAACCAAAAGATGGAAACAACCCAAATGTTACCAACAGATGAATGAATAAGCAAATTGTGATCTATATATACAGTTATCCATAAAAAGGAAGAAGTACTGATACACGGTGTAATGTGAATGAGCCTGAAAAACACCATGCTAAGGGAAGGAAACCAGACATCAAAAGCCACATATTGGGGATCCTGGGTGGCTCAGTTGGTTAAGCGTTCGACTCTTGATTTTGACTCAGGTCATGATCTCCCAGTTCGTGAGTTCGAGCCCTGCTTCAAGGCTCTGCGCTGACAGAGCAGAGTCTCCTTGGGATTCTCTCCCTCCATTTCTCTCTGTCCCTCCTTGGCTTGTGTTCTCTCTGTCTCTGTCTCTGTATGTATCTCTCAAAAACAAGTAAATAAGCATTAAAAAAAAAGCCACATATGTGTGACTCTGTTCATATAGAATATCTAGAATAGATAAGCCCATAGAGACAGAAAGCAAATTGGTGATTTCTGGGGCTGGGGGAGGGGGGAATGGGGAGTAACAGCCCAGTGGGTACAGGGTTTCATTTTGAGATGATGAAGTATTTTGGAAGTAGATCGAGGTGCTGTACAACCCTGTGGATGTACACCCTGCTTGCTGTCCCCCCGTGTATAGGTTTGTTTTTGTTGTTATTTATACGGCATTGGGGTCACACATATATATGCTTTTCTATCTTTTAGTTTTTCCAGTAAGCAAGCCAAAAGTTTTCCCATGTTGTAAATTCTTCATAAACATAATTTTAATGGCTGCACACTGGGCAAATGATAAAATAGTTCATCTATTCACTGGTTCAATAAATAAATACTCACAATCAATATTATTTTATATTCACTGTCCAACCTAGACTGGACCCTGGATATAAAAAGATGAATCAAACAGACCCTCAAGAAACTTCTGTGTCCAAATGTGGTAGAGAAGTGCTAAACAAATAAAGACACATATAAATATAAAATATACATTTTAATAAGTGTAAGGGCAAAAATGAATAGGTTCCTATGAAATCTAATTTATAATGGAGACCCAGGGTAAACTTCTTTGAATTGGCATATTTTGGGGCACCTGGGTGACTCAGGCAGTTGAGTATCTGACTCTTGATTTCAGTGCAAGTCATGATCCCAGGATCCTAGGATCGAGCCCCACCTTGGGCTCCACACTGAGCACACAACCTTCTTGAGATTCTCTCTCTCTCCCTCTGTCCTTCTCCCTTGCTCACTGGCACACACATTCTCTCTAAAACAAACAAACAAACAAAAAAAGGTAATATTTTAACTGATCTCAAAAATATGAAGGGTGAATAAGAGTTAACCGAAGCAATTTCATCAGAATGGTGATATTGATGATGATGGTGGCAATGGCAAACATTAAGTGCTTATAGACATTGTTCTAGTGCTCTCGGTCTAGTGGCCACATTTATTCCTTATGACAACCCTCTGAGTGCAATGCTATTTTTATACTCAGTGTTCAGAAGAAAAACTGAGGTAATCTATTTAAGAATCTCTCCTTAAGTCAACTCAGCACTGGAATTCAAGCCCAAGAAGTGTGCCTTTTTTATTAAGTTTATTTATTTATCGGGGTGCCTGGGGGGCTCAGTTGATTAAGCACCCGACTTCGGCTCAGGTCATGATCTCACAGTTCGTGCGTTTGAGCCCTGAATCAGGCTCTGTGCTGACACCTCGGAGCCTGGAGCTTCTTCAAATTCTGTCTCCCTCTCTCTCTGCTCCTCCCCAACTAACTCTCAGTCTCTGTGTCTCTCTGTCTCTCTCTCAAAAATAAACATTATAAAAATTTTTTAAAATAAGGTTTATTTATTTATTTTTTGAGAGAGAGATTGAGAGAGAACAGGGGAGGGACAGAGGGGGGTGACAGAGAATCCCAAGAAGGCTCCTCACTGTCATCTCAGAGTCTGATGTGGGACTTGAACTCATTAGGGCTACAACAGAAATTACCTTGCATACCTGCCCCTGGTCCCCATTTACTTTTCTCGTTTTCTCTTCTCAGTTAACAACACTATTCTGAGTTGTGTGTATATCACTCTCCTGCATAAGTTATTTCTTTTTACTAGATACAGTGTTGTTTTCTGTGTTTTAAAGTTTAAAAAATTTATATTTTGCCTGTATCATCTGTACCTTTATGATTTTTAAGACATATCTTACTAGTATAATTGCCTCTTTCAAGAAAATTAGTAAAAGTAGGAGTACTAGATCAAAGAATATATCCCTTTAAATTTTTACACACAAAAGAAAAGCCTGGTAAATCAGACCATGGTTGGAATCGTTCTGTTGTGGCAAAGGCTTCCATCTGGCGAAATGAAACAATCACTTCATGTAATATTCCGTTGGATGAATAAACCAACAATTTAAAAAAATCTCCTGCTTGTGAATATGTTAAGTGGTTCCAGTTTTTCACTATTTAAACAATGCAACAATGAATGCTCTTTATTTTTTTATTTTTTATTTATTTATTTATTTATTTATTTGTTTAATTTTTAAAATAGTTTTTTTGTCAGGTTGGTTTCTATATAACACCCAGTGCTCATCCCCACAAGTGCCCTCCTCCATGCCCATCACCCCCCTTCCCCTCTCCCTCACCCTCGTCAGCCCTTAGTTTGTTCTTGGCATTCAAGAGTCTCTCATGGTTTGCCTCCCTCCCTCTCTCCAACTATTTTTCCCCCTTTACTCACCCATGGTCCACTGTTAAGTTTCTCCTGTTCTACTTATAAGTGAAAACATATGGTAGCTGTCGTTCTCTGCCTGACTTATTTCGCTCAGCATAACACCCTCAAGGTCCATCCATGTTGCTACACATGGCCAGATTTCATTGTTTCTCATCGCCATGTAGTAGATAAACCACATCTTCTTGATCTGTTCATCCATTGATGGACACTTAGGCTCTTTCCATGTTTTGGCTATTGTTGAGAGTGCTGCTATGAACATTGGGGTACACGTGCTCCTATGCATCAGCACTCCTGTATCCCTCGGGTAAATTCCCAGCAGGGCTATTGCTGAATCATAGGGGAGTTCTATTGTTAATTTTTTGAGGAAACTCCACACTGTTTTCCAGAGGGGCTGCACCCGTTTATATTCCCACCAACAGTGTAGGAATGAACGCTCTTAGATATTTAGCAGTTTATTTCTCTAGGTGATTTGCTGAGGGATAGATGGAATTGTTGGGTCAATGCAGTTCTGGATATTATCAGACATGAATGTATTGTTTTTTTAATCTTTAAGATTTGAGTAGAATTAACACATAATGTTACATTAACCACATAGTAATTGGACAGATCTATATGCTCTGCTGTGCTCACCACATGTGTAATTCACGTCTGTCACCATACAACGCTATGACCGTGTCATTGCCTATATTCCCTATGCTGTGCCTTT
Source organism: Hyaena hyaena (assembly GCF_003009895.1). Lineage (NCBI taxonomy): Eukaryota > Metazoa > Chordata > Mammalia > Carnivora > Hyaenidae > Hyaena > Hyaena hyaena. The sequence goes on from NW_024080662.1 coordinate 3,715,051, forward strand.
TATTCCAGTGACTTATTCATTCCATGACGGGAAGCCTGTATTTCCCACTCTTCTTCCCCCATCTTGCCCATCCCCCACCCCTCCCCTCTGGCAAACCATCTGTAGTCCTAGGTCTCTTTCTGCTTTTTGTTGGCTCATTCATTTGTTTTAGATTTCACATACAAGCGAAACCATATGGTATTTGTCTTTCTCATCAAACTTGAATATATTTGCCTTTCTGATGCTTAGCAGCATTTGACTGTGGCTTTAATTTGCATTTCCCTGATTACTAGTGAAGTTTGTTGGAGATGTTTATAAATTCTTGATATTAATCTTTGCTTAAGTTGGTTGGCAAATATATTCTCACTGTGATTTATCTATTTATTTATTTATTTTTAATATTTTTTAAATTTATTTCTAGGAGAGAGAGAGACAGCATGAGCAGGGAAGGGTCAGAGAGAGAGGGAGTCACAGACTCTGAAACAGGCTCCAGGCTCTGAGCTGGCAGTCAGCACAGAGCCAGAAGAGGGGCTCGAACCCACAAACAGAAAGATCATGACCAAAGCAAAAGTCAGACGCTTAACCGACTAAGCCACCCAGGCGCCCCTCACTGTGATTTATTTTAACTTTATTCCTGGATTTTTTTTGATGGAGAGAATTGTTTTTTAGAGAGAGAGTACAAGTGGGGGAGAGGGGCAGAAGGCGGCGGTGTGAGAGAGACAGAGAGAGAGAGAGAGAGAATCTTAATCTTAAGCACAACCCTGGGATCATGACCTGAACCATCAAGAGTCAGATGCTTAACCAACTGAGCCACCCAGGGACCCCAGAATTTTTTCTTTTAATTCAATTTAGTAAAATATTTCTTGACAACTAGTGTTTTCTGCATCTTACTTAAAGAATCCTTTTCCATCTTACAGTCATGAAGATTGTGTTCTAAACGCATTATATTTTTGCTTGTCATATATAGGCACCTGATTCATCTAGAATTTATGCATAGAGTGAGATAAGTGCCTATTTTTTCTAACTGCTAATTAATTGTTTATCCTTTCTCTGATTTTAACAATTTTATTGCGATATTATGCACAAACCATAAAACTCACCAATTGAAAATGTAGAATTCACTTTTGGCTTTTTTTTAGTATATTCACAGAGTTGTCCAGCTATCACCACAAGCTAATTTTAAAATATTTTCATCATCCCAAAAAGAAGCCGTAGACTCTATCATTCACTTCCCATTATCTCCCTCACTCCCTGTGTCCCCACCCTGCCAGCACCAGGAAAACCCTCATCTACTCTCTGTGTCGATTGTCTATTCTGGACACATCATAGAAATGGAATCATACAATATATGGTTTTCCATGACTGAATTCTTTCACTTAACGCAATGCTTCCAAGCCCCATCCATGCTGTGTAATCCATGCTGTGTAGCAGTAGTTCACTCCTTTCATGGCCAAATCATCTTTTATAGACATGTCACATTTTATTTATCCACTCATTAGTTGATGGATATTTGGCTTGTTTCCACTTTTTGGCTCTGAAATTTGTTCATTGCTAATATAATATTGCTGAGATTATAATTAATATGTCATATATTATTTGAACTATATTATATTTTATAATGTAGCATACTTAATACAACATTGTATATTGTATTCTTTACATTATACTTGCATAATCTTATATTTGATGCATCAAAATCTTTTTTTTTTTTTAATTTCTGAGAGAGATAGAGACAGCATGAACAAGAGAGAGTCAGAGAGAGAGGGAGATACAGAATCTGAAGCAAGCTCCAGGCTCTGAGCTAGCTGTCAGCACAGAGCCCGATGTGGGGCCCGATCCCACAAACCGTGAGATCATGACCTGAGCTGAAGTCGGACGCTCAACCGACTGAGCCACCCAGGCACCCCAAAATCTTATTAATATATAATTATAATTATATACATGGTATCTTCATTTATTAATTTATATTATGTAGAATAGTGTCCACTATAATATATTACATTGATATAATATACTATTGCTAATATAAACTTTTGTATACTAGTTTTTGTGTGGATACAGGTCTTCATTTCTCTTGGATATATTCCTAGAAGTTGAATTGCTAGCTACACATGCCCAGTGCTTGACTTGTTCAAGAACTGCCACACTGTTTGTCAAAGCACCTGCTACCCATTTTACATTCCTACCAGCAATGTATGAGGGTTCCAATTTCTCTACATCTTTGCCAACAGTAGTTGTTATCTGTGTTTTTGATTATAAGCATCTGGGTAAATGTGAGTTGGGATCTCATTGTGGTTTCGATTTGCAGTTCCCTAAGAGATAATGATGTTGATCATCTTTTCATGTGTTCATTGACCATTTTCGTACCTTCTTGGAGCAGTACCTGTTCACATACTTGATCCATTTTTTAAGTTGGGTTACTTATCTTTTTGGTATTTGGTTGGAGGCATTCTTTATGTATTCTGAATACATGCCTTTTATTAGGAATATTATGTCTGAGTAGTTTCTCCCATTCTGTGGGTTTCTTGAAAACGAAAAGTCTTTTTGCTTTTTTGATGGTGTCCTTTGTAGCACCAAAATCTTTTTAATATTGATAAAGTTCAATTCTCCATTCCCCTGTTGTTCTTGGAGCTTTTGGTGTCATCTCTAAGAAAACAGTGTCTAACCAAGCTTTGTAATAAGTATTGACATCAGTAAGCGTGGGTCTTCAACTTTGGTTATTCTTTCCAAGACTGTTCTCACTGTCCTGGGTCCCTTGCATCCATGTCAATTTCGTGATCAGTGTGTCAGTTTCTGTAAGAATGTCAGTAGGAAATTAGTGGAGGTTGAGCTGAGTCTATAGATCAGTTTGGGAAATCCTGCCATCTTAACAATCCTGAGGCTTATTGTCACTTCTCCTTGTTCTTTCCCACCGTTCCGACACAAAGCGTCTGTCCCCAGGGTCACTTGGGAGTCTCAGATGTGCCCAGCCACCACACCCACATTCAAACAACAAGAAAAAATAGGCGAGGAAGGGGGAAAAAGGTAACCTCTCCCTTCATTGTAAGGAGAATTTGCAGAAGTTTTACATGACGCTTCTGTTTGCTTCTCATTGGCCAGACTCAGTGATACCTGGTAGCAAAGGAAGCCAGGAAAGAGCCAGCAATTGTGGCCTGGCCCAGGATTTTGTAACTGAGCAAGATGGCACTCCTAAGGAAGGAGAGCCCCTAGAAGGTGCACAGTAGCCTTTGTTAGAGTCAGACATTTGTCAATTTCTATCCTATCTCTCCATCCCAACCTTCCATGGGGAGTGCTAGAACCTCATCCTAACCTCTGAGTGTAAGCTGTAAGCCTTGGTTCTCTTTATTACCATTTGATTTCTTCACAAACGATGGGATTTTGACTTGGAATCTCATTTTGAATAAGAGGGTATTTGGCCTTCTTCCTTTTACATCTGTCTCTCCTTGTCTAGCTGCTTTGTGGTGTTCTCTGTCTAGTCCCTCAGGCCAGGTTTTGTTGGGGGGGGAGGTTCTGAGCACTGGCCCTGAGAGGATATCGGGGGTGTCACAGCTGGTGGCCCGCTTCAGTGCCTGGATTCCAGGGGACAAGTGGTCCTCCTGGTCCTTAGGCCTGTTGCTCGGTACAAGCTCTTGCTCGGGGAAAGCGTGGGCAACAACTGTCAGCCTTCTTTCAGGAGTAACCGAGCCTCATCCCATCTTGGGTCTTCAGACACCATCTCAAGCATATGCGTTCAGTACCCATTACCTGTCAGAAGCTGCACCCTGGCTGCCATCACCTACTTCTGGACCTGGGCCCAGAAAGCTTATGATTTCGTTCCACTCACCACATTGGTTTTGTGTTCCACTGCTGGCTCCCAGTGTGCTTGTTTTAGAGCCTAGATTTGTCTTTTTGGAGGTATATTAAGTGTGTATTATATGTGCATCTCTCTCTCTCTCTCTCACTCTGTCTCCAAATACATGTTTATGTATATTAAATCATGACTATATCATTATAGCAGAAAGGATACAACCAAAGAGTGAAGTTTCTAAGCCATCTGGATCAGAAATCACCATTTTCAAGTAACTAAAAGAAGGCCAATGTGCCCAGAGCACAAAGTGTAATTAAGGTCTATGTGGCTGGAAAGGGCTGTATTGTATAATACCTTGTTAAGGAGTTTAAGTACAGCATTATATTGTAAAGGCTTTTGATCAGGAGCCTGTAGAAGGGAAGCAAGAGACTACATTTCCCAGAATCCCTCTCCTTGTGTGGATTTTATATGGCTTCCCTTTTCTTTGTGGGTAGAGGTTGCCAATTTGTGATTTGAGAGGCAGAAGGGAAAAAAGGCCATTGTTCTCTCAAGTGGTGGCAGCCAGATACAAGCATTCTTCAGACTTCTCTCTCAGCTCTTGCTTCACTGTCAGGAGAATCAGGAATTTTACTGTTCATAAAGTATTATTGTAGGGTCTTATTTATTGTCTGGGGCTCAAGGGGATTTGGGACTAGCTGGGTGCTTTTCCTATCTTTTCCTCTTTCACTCATTAATGTGACCAATATTTAGCTGGCTTTAAAGTCAGCTGGATGGGCATTGCAATATGTAATGGTTAGCCTGTAGAGTTTTTCAATGAATATCCCTCTATGTTTGTTAATGACTTTGCACTGACCTTCATTATTTATTCTTTAGGTCCTTATCAGGGAAAATTAATGGTTCACTTGAAATATATACGAATACGACTAGAAACAAAATATATGCACTCATTCATCAAATGCTAGCTAAACGTCTAAAGTATTTTAGAAGCTGTGCTAATGAAATACAAAGACTCATAAGACATGATAAGGTTCTGTCTTTTAGGGAATGAAAATGTGGCAAGCTGGGGAGGTTCCAATAAAAGGCAATGCAGGATAATGGCCACAAATGAAAACCTCTGTGTTTTGTAAAGCTCAGAGGAGGGAGAACCTCTTGATGGGGGATTTTATGAAAGATTTTATGAAAAAAGGGCATTTGAAATGAGCTCTGAAGAATTTAGGTCAGGGCAGATGGAGAGGGCGGACATTTCAGGTAGAGTAAATGACATGAACAAAGTTACAGGTAGAGAAAGAGTGATAGCATACAATATGTGGTGTAGACGTTGGGGATAAGGCTAAAACGTTAAATTGACCTATGGATGTCATGGAAGACCTTGAATGAAAGGTTTAGGAGTTTTCAGCAATGAGGAGGAACAGATCTGTTATCCCAGACTTACCTTCAATAAATTGGTGTTTTGATTAAATGAACCTGATGGAAGTGGGCAGTATGGATTGAGGCCAAACAAAACTATGAGGTTGGTGAGTTAGGAGGCCATTGTAAGAGTTACCTGGTGTGAGGTCACTGGTGAGAATGCAATGGAAGGGAAAGGAGGGTGGGACGTGGACATGAAGCTAAAGGGGACAGGGTTAGGACTGGGTGTATGTTATTGATTAAGAGTGGCAGCAAAGATATTGGACTAAGAACTTTAGTTCTTACTCATTTGTCACATGAGCCTGATCAACCTTAAAATTAGAGCTGAGGGTGTCCCTACTCAAAGTGTGGTCTGTGACTGGCAGCATCAGCATCACCTGGGAGCATGTTAGAAGTGCAAATTCCTGGGCCCCACTCCAGCCTATGGAATCAGATGCTCTTGGAGGGGGTTAATCTATGGTGAAACAAACCTTACAGGTGATTCTAATGAACACTAGTGTTTGAAAACCATCGGTCTAGAGAAGAGAAGTTTTTCAGTAATGGATAGGGCACTAGATATGCAGTTGAGAATGTTGACTACATGGTCCAGTGCTGTCCCCTCACGATCTGGATGACCAAGGATGATCTATGCAGCCTCCCTGAATAAGCAGGCCCTGGAGGCAGACAGCCTACATTCTGATCCCAGCTTTTCCAGGCCCACCTGGTGACCCTGAGAAGGCAACTTTATTTCTCCAAGACTCCTCAGGTAGCTTCCTACCTGACAGGGTCATATGCAAGTCCTTAGAAAATGGGAGCTCTTAGTATTATTATTTCCTCTTCTGTACAATGACACAATTGACCCAGCATTATATGCTTCTAAGAATGCTCTAAAAGGTGACCCTAGTTGACACTCTTTTATTTAGAAGTGGTATGTTTTTTCCAGGAGTGCCTTGGGGTAACTATGTAAGCCAGTTACAGTTTTGACCCTGCCTTCTCTAGATCTGCGATCCCAGCAGTCAGTTACCCTCCTTGAACCCCATCTTGAGGTCATAAAAAGGCATATCTGTACTTGACTCTCTATTCTCACAGATGTTTTAAGAGGGCTACCACTCTCCACCATCAAATAAAAAAGAATGCACGTTCAAAGCTCTTTTGTAAATTGTGAAATGCATGCTAATTATTACTTTTGCTCTTATAATGAATTTAAAAATATTAATTCTTGTACCAGTGCTTCTCAAACCTTAGTGCATCAGAATTCACCAATGGGCTTGTTAAGACCTCAACCCCAGAGTTTCAGATTCCATGGGTCAGGGGTGGGGCTGAGAATGTGCATTTATGACAAGTTCCCAGGTGCTGCTGGTGCTGCTGAGTGGGGACCTCACTCTGAGAACCATGGTCTTTGATGCAAACTTGGCACTGAGGAAAGCTCGGAGGACAGATGCCAACTCGATGGAGTGAATATATCATATTGATATGGTGGTCCAATGAAAAAAACACGGGATGAATATCCAAAAGTGACTTTCCAGCCTGTCTCTGACCCTTGTTGGCTCTGTGGCCCTCACAGAGCTCCAGAAGCCCCTTATCCTCAGTTCACTTCTCTGAGGTGGGAGGGATTGACATTTTCAAGACAAGCCCTTTTAGCTCTAACATACCTGTAATCGGGAAATTGCCCAGCTCTTCAGGTCAGGTTGCTTGACTTTTCAGCTCTGTAAGGTGCAGAGACTTATTTTTCTCAGAGCTGTTTCCCATTGAGTATTTTTTCCCCTTTTCTGATGGAGTAGTCAGGAGAAAGGGGGAAGCTTCTAAAAATCTCCATTCCTCTTTTCATTTACCTTCCTCTTTTTGTTTCTGGCTCTTGAACCCTGCCTTCTCTGAAATGTTTCAGTTCCTTCTCATATTTTTAGACCAACTTTCCTTCTTTCAACAGATGTAGCAGGGGTATATTTTGCATAGCTCTTTAGGGGCCAGGACCCTAGAGGGAGACCCATTCTGGAATAGACATGGGCTGGCTCCCCAAAGTCCTTCTTCATTGTTCTAAGGCTTCTGGATTTAGATGTTAGGTTTTTGCTGTTGGTGCTGGTGTTTTAGCTTAAATTCAAGGCTGGAATCCCTTTGGGAAGTCGTTCATTGGGGTGAAGGCAAAGCCGTGTCATTCAGTGACACTCAGTCAACTTGGATTAAGATTTTTGGCCTCTTCTTAGTACCTTGCTCTGTTTTTCATTCTTTTGTGATATATTTAACACCTATGGGAAACTATATGCGGCACACTCAATGCATTATACTCACCAGATGCTTTCCATCCCCTCTCTTTCCTCTCTGTATTACTGCTAATCATGTTAATAAAATAGCTTCTTCCTTAGCAAATTTCTGATGTTTTTTTAACCCCGAGAATAGATTAAAAAGTCTTTCAGACCATAAAAAACTGAGAGCTTTGTCTTGAAGTTTACAAAGACACAGATGCCTAATTTCACCATTTTTATTCAGCATAATACTGATAGTCTTGGTTAGAGCAATTAGGCAAGAAACAGAGATAAAAGGCATCAAAACCAACAAGAAAGGAGTAAAATTAGCCTGTTTCCAGATAATATGATTTTGTATATAGAAAACCCTAAAGATTTCACAAAAATACCTGTTAGAACTAATAAATGAATCCAGCAAAGTTGCAAGATACAAAATCAACACACAAAAACCCAATGCATTTTTATATAACAACAATGAACAAACCGAAAAGGAAATTAAGAAAACAATTTAATTTATAATAACATCAAAAAGAATAAAATAGTTGTGCACTGTAACTACAAAACACTGCTGAAAGAAATTAAAGAAGACAAAAATAGACATTCCATGTTCCTAGATTAAAAGATTTAATATTGCTAAGGTGTGAATACTAACTAAAATGATCTAAGGATTTAATGCAATCCCCAGCAAAATCCCAACGGTAGTTTTTTTTTTTTTTTACAGAAATAGAAAAATCCACTCTAAAATTCACATGGAATTTTAAAGAACCCTAAATAGCCAAAACAACAAAATTAGAGGTCTTACATTTCCTGATTTCAAACTTATACTAAGTTACAATAATCAAAACAGTGGTAGTGGCATAAAAACAGATATAAAGATCAATGGAATATAATATAATATGCATGTATGGTCAAATAATTTTTGACAAGGATGCCAAGACCATTCAGTATGGAAAGGTCAGTATTTTCAGCATGGTGTTGGGAAAACTGGATCTCCACATGCAAAAGAATAAACTTGGACCTTTATCTTATACCATATACAAAAATTAACTCAAAATGGATCAAAGATTTAAGTGTAAGAGCTAAAACTATAAAACCGTTGGAAGAAAACATAGGGAGAAAACTTTATGACATCAGATTTGAAAAAATAGAAAAATTTGAAAAAAAAGAAAAAAACAGACAAATTTGACTTCATCAAAATTAAAAGCTTTGTTCCTTAAAGGACACCATCAACAGAATGAAAAGGCAACCCACTAAATGGGAGAAAATTTGTAAATTGTATATCTGATAAGCGGTTAATATCCAAAATATATGAAGAGCTCCTATAATTCAACAACAAAAACCAAACAACCCAATTCAAAACTAGGCAAAGGACTTGAAAAGACATTTCTCCAAAAAAGAAAATTTCCAGTAAGTACCTAAAAAGATGTTCCACATCACTAATAACTAGGAAAACACAAATCAAAAGCACAATGAATTACCACTCTACACCCATTAGGATGGTTTTGTCAAAAAACAAACAAACAAAGAAACAAACCAGAAAGGAGCACCTTGGGTGGCTCAGTAGGTTAAGTGTCCAACTCTTGATTTCTGCTCAGGTCATGATCTCACAGTTCGTGGGCTCAAGCCCTGCGCTAACAGTGCGGAGCCTACTTAGGATTCTCTCTCTCCGTCTTTCTCTGCCCCTCCATTGCTTGTGCTCTCTCTCTCTCGCTCAAAATAAATAAATAAAACATTAAAAAGAAACCCAGAAAACAGCTCGTGGTGATAAAGATGTAGAGAAATTGGAATCCTCGTGCATTGTTGATGGGAATGTAAAATGCTCCAGCCACTGCCGAAAACAGTATGGCAGCTCCTCAAAAAGTTAAATATAGAATTACCATATGATCCAGCAATTCCACATCTAGGTATATACACTCAATAGAACTGAGAGTGGGACTTGCCCGAACAGTTGGTTTACACCCATGTTCATAGCAGCAGCATCCACCCCTCAGTAGCCAAGGGTAGAAGCAACTCAAGTGTTCATCAGTAGATGAACATATAAGCAAAATGTGTAAATACATACAGTGGAATATCATTCAGTCTTAAAAAGGAATGAAATTCTGGGGAACCTGGGTGGCTCAGTTGGTTAAGCATCCAATGCTTGGTTTTGGCTCAGGTCATGATCTTGAGGTTTCGTGAGTTCAAGCCTTGTGTCGGGCTCTATGCTGGCAGTGTGGGGCCTGCTTGGGATTCTCTTTCCCTCTCTCTCTCTGCCCCTACCCCACTTGTGCTGTCTCTATCAAGATAAATACGTAAACTTAAAATAAAAGGAAAGGAATTCTATAACATAGATGCTATGGGATGAATGAACCTTGACATCTTTATACTATGAAATAAGCCAGTTACAAAAGGACAGATACTATATGACTCTACTTCATGTGAGTTACCTAGAGTAGTCAAATTCTTAGAGACACAAAGTAGAATGGTGGGTGCCAGAGGGGTAGGGGAAGGAGGGAATGTGGACTTGGTGCCTAGTGGGGACAGAGTATCAGTTTGGGAAGATGAGAAAGTTCTAGAGATGGATGGTGGGGATGGCTGTACAACAGTATGAATGTACTTGATGCCACTGAACTGTGTACTTAGAAATGGCTAACATGGTAAATTTTATGGTATGTATATTTTACCACACACACACATGCACACACACACAAATGTCTCTCAGGCTGAATTTCACCACATTGTGGCTCAGTAGAGCTGGGACTGATCTCCCTGGTTATATGATGTAACCCACCCAGGTTACAGTGAAAGAGACTGAAGTCTTGAGAAATGGCATCACTAGATCAAGGCTATGGAGCCATTGGTGGCAGAGCCAGATGGTGATGGCTTCCTTCTGTTATGCTGCACTGAACTCCAACTAGCCTCCTTGCATTTGACCCCCTCTTATCTCACGTCCTCTGCAAAACCTCTAGACTGCTCCTTTGATACCACAGTTCAGATCCATATTCCCCAGATTAAAATCTTCCACGACACCCTCCCATGCCCTATTATGTGTTTAAAATTAAATTCCCTGCATAGCAGACCTTCTGAGCCACCCCACCCTCTCTTCTTGCTGCTACCCAACAGGCACCCTGGCCACACCAAGGCCATTCTAGGTCCCTGAAGGTATTATGCAGCCTCATACTGTGTCTCCTGCCTGAGTGCTTCTCCACCTCTCATCTCCCTATGAAACACCATTTCAGGTGTCCTTTCTTCTGCACAGCCTCCTGGAGGGCCCGTTCAGGATCAGCCCCACCCAGGCTGATGTCAACACTGTGCTGAATGACATGTCTCCCCCCTTCCTGTATCACTACTGAGCCACGAGTATCCAAAAGACAGGGATCAAGTCTCTGATCTTGTTAACAAGCAATTGTCAGTCACGGTTGTGTGTCAGCACCAGGCAAGGGATGGTACAGAAATACAGATGTCCAGGCCTCTCTGCAGACCCTGCTCAATCAGATTGCAGTGGAAGAGGGCTTGACACACTTGGGGAAAAGTGAATGACCAACCTCAGGGACTGGTCAGTTTATATAGGAACATGCTAGGAGACAGGCCATAAATAACAAAGATTGGTGCCAAGGGAGGATCTGGTCCAGGAGAGGGACACAGTGAAACATGCATTTTAAGACGGTTAGTGTGGTACGGTCTGGACTATGAATTTGGAGGATGAGAAGCTGTGGGCAGAGTGTTGAGTGAGGATCGGAGTGTTGTTTCACATTTGTATTTCTGGAGCCTAGAATACATTTTGCCTGGCAAGGAAGGTGCTCAATGAATAAGTGAGTGAATGAACCAACGTCACAATAGCAGGAATGGACCAGAAAGCTTTGTCCCAGGCATCATCTCAACTGCAGAAGTGAGCTTTAGGGTCAGCATGACAGTTTCTTCAGCATCCTTTAGAATTTTGACTTTTTAAAACCATCTAAGACTGTTCTCTTTACACTCTGGCTCAATGGTGCCCTGACAGAAAGGGAACATGCACGCCCGTGCACGCGCACACGCACACATGAAACCTCAAGTATGACTGGTGGTGTAGCTGAGCTCAGCAGATTTCTGCCCCACTTCCCCTGCTTCTGGGAGTCAACTACCGGGGGAGAGAGTCATGCCTTTTCCTGGACACACATGAGTTTCGTGTAGGGCAGAGAGGAGTTGGAGTTTCGAGGTGAAGCGTGTTAAAGCGAGCGCTTCTCCATCTTGGATGTGCGCACGAATCATCAGGAGATGTTGGAATGCTGGTTCTGCTCCAGCGGGTCTGGGGGAGAGCCCGGGATTCACATTTGTAACAAGCCCTTGGCTGAAGCTGCTGGTCCCAAACCACTCCTTGAGTATCTAGGTCTATGATGGTACTTCATAGAAAAGGTTGAGAAGCATTGCACAAAAGCATTGGTTCTCCAGCGTGGGTAGGTACTACAATCAACTGAAGAACTTGGTAAAACTACAAAAGCCTAGGCCCTATCCTGCTTCAAAGAACCTGGGACTCTAGATGATTCTGATACACATCAACATTTGAGAGCCACACTGCACTAATATATAACTTAAGATGCTCCCAGTGGTGAGCTGTAGCCTATAAGCAAATAGCAAAGCAAGTGTCTACTGGTTAGACACAAGGAGGCTTATCCTGCCCCACCCCCAGCTTAATTGAGGTATAATTGACAAAATTTAAGGAGGCTAATTATTGTTCATTGGTTCACTCATGCATTCAGTCATTGAACAAACACATACTGAGTACTTACCATGTATTAGGCAGGATCTTGAATACAGGGAGCATGGATGTATATAGATTCTGCTCTCAAGAAGTTCCCAGTTTAGTGGGGGAGACAAATGCTAAACAGATCATTGGATTATTGTTAACAGTACTTGGAGCTCATACTGTGGAAGAAATGAGATAAGACGTGCATGTTTATAACTCACCAAACCTTTGGGGAAGAGCTATTCTGAGTCACTTGCTAAGGTGACAGGTGATGAAGATGAGTAGGACAGACTCTTGCCTTCTAGAAACTCCTAGGCTAGTGGCAAGAAAAGGAACATGAAAAGGTTAGCATGCTGGGGCTCCTTGGAGTCCCCACGGATAACTCACAGAAGACAAGAACTCTTCTGACCCATGGATTCTGGGAATCAATGCTAGGGGGTCACCGTGGAAATAGGATAGGTTTTCATTCAAAGAAGCTAGCTCTCACAAATATTTCGAAGTGCCTACTTACTAATAGTTTCTCCAGCTTCATCCCAGTTATGGCCATCTATGACTATAATCCACATCCCACAGGAAATTGGAGGAGGGGAGTGGTTTAATGTTTGATCTTAATAGGGTTTCACTTTCTCGTGACATTCCAGGGTCCATGATGCCACCAGCATTGTCCCCAACTACTCCAGCTCCAGTGCTTAATCGTGGATTTCAAATCTATACAGATCGTAAGTCCTAACTTCAATAGACTCTACACACCAGAGCAGCGAGATGTGTATTTTGCTTGTCCTTTGTAGAAGGTTGCAATTCACTTCAAGCAGAAATGAATCACTTCCTGTGGCTTCCCTCTGCTTTGATGTTAAAGACTTGAACTACATGGTCAAAGTCAGGGCTGTGAGCAAAGTTCTGTCGGTAGGACTCTGGCGTCTTCAGCTGCAATCTCTCATGTGCTGGGCCCAGTTGTAAGCCTGTGCACCTGAAATAGCACGTATTTCAATCTCAGCCTTTGATTGTTTCACCAGACAGAATCAAATGGAAAGAGGAAGTTATGATCTCTAACCTCAGGGATGAGGAACCTGTGTATATTACACATTCAACAAAGGTTTAATACTAAGCATTGGAATAGTGGTCATTTTTTTAAAAGAATGGAATCATTTTTATATGTGGGATACCAAGGACACCATTTTACACGTTCTTTCTTTCATAATATAATTTTCCCTTGGCCCTATCTGTACAAAGCCCACAAGAATTTCCTCCCTATTCTCCCATAAAATTTTTTTTCTCCTCTTACTCTTTCTCTGAAACAATTCATGATATTATTCTATGTTTTATCTATGCAACAGTGGGTCAGCAAGTACTTAGGACTGAGGGAGAAGCAGTGAGGAGAGACATACTGAGGCTACGTGTCCTCAAAGAGGGTGTCTTTTAATGGAAGAGTCAGGATTTAACACACTTGGAAATGCAATCAGCAAGGCTGGCTTACTTGTATTTTGTAGAAGAGTAATGTTTGGTGTTGGATTGTTTTTTTAATCTACATTCATGAAAAAATATTAATATGCTGTAGTCTTATGCTATCTTTGTATGATTTTGGTATCAGGGTCATGATAGTCTCATAGAATGAATTGGGAAGTAAGTAGTCCTTCCTCTTCAATTTTATGAAGGAGCCTCTTAAAAATTGTTACTATTTTTTCCTTTAATTGTCTAGTAGATTTGAAGCCTTCTGGGTCCAGAGTTTTCTTTTCCTTTTTTTTAATGTTTAGTTTTGAGAGAGAGAGACAGAGTATGAGCAGAGGAAGGACAGAGAGAGAGGAAGACACAGAATCTGAAGCAGGATCCAGGCTCTGAGCTTTCTGCACAGAGCCTGACAGGGGGCTTGAACCCATGAGCTGTGATATCATGACTTGAGCTGAGGATGGACGCTTAACCGACTGAATCCCAGGTGCCCCTGGGTGGGAATTAACTACTGGTACTTATAGAGTTTTATTTTATACATTTATATATTTAAGTCATCTGGAATTTATTTCTTATATATGGTATGGAGAGTTGAACTTTATTTCTTTCCAAGGTATAATCAATTTTCCCAGCACCATTTATTGAATAACCTATCCTTTCTCAACTGATTTGAAATACCGCTTTTATTATGTACTAAATCTCTATATGCACATGAACTTGTTTTGACTGTTTCATTTCCTTCGTTTGCCTACTTCTGCACCGGTATATCATCTTAAATAAAATCATTTCCATTTTCTCTGTTGTGAGCACGCTCTAAAAGCAGGGACATGAGTTGTGTCTTTCCACATCATCAGCTGTATTCGGTCATGAAGCAAGGTTAACATACTTGTCAAGCAGGTTCAGGACTCCAAACTCAATGACATTTCACTACATATTTAACTTGGCTTCGCACGCACCCCACAAAACAAAGCACAAGCAAGACAAAGTCGCACAACAAACAAGATACAACAATAAGGGGTAAAAAGTTAACAAACTAACCCAAAGCCAGTCCGTGAGCGTGCCGTTATGATGAGGCCTCGTTCCGGTCCCGGTCAGCTCGCATGCCCACAGCTTATTATGTTCAAGCGGCGGAGGATCTCTGCTATGTTTATCAGTCAGGCAGAGCCCTGGTGTCAGGTGCCTTTTTTTTATTTCTAAGTAGGCTTCACACCCAGCATAGGACCCTGAGATCAAGACCTGAATAGAGATCGAGAGTTGGACGCTTAGCAGAGTGAGCCACCCCAGTGCCCCGTGGCAGTTGCCTTTTCAAGGTGGTCAGACACGGCAGGGTCGGTGGCTGGAGAGTCTGACAGTTGGCTGCAAAATTTTTCCTTTTTATTTATTTTTTTATTAACTTGTTAATGTGTATTTATTTATTTATTTATTTATTTTTTTATAAATGTTTTATTTATTTCTAGGAGAGAGAGAGAGAGACAGCGCGAGCAGGGGAGGGTCAGAGAGAATGGGGGAGTCACAGACGCTGAAGCAGGCTCCAGGCTCTGAGCTGGCAGTCAGCACAGAGCCCGACGCGGGGCTCGAACCCACGAACCGCGAGATCATGACCTAAGCGAAAGTCGGACGCTTAACCGACTAAGCCACCCAGGCGCCCCTAATGTGTATTTATTTTTGAGAGAGAGAGAGAGAGAGACAGAGCACAAGCAGGAGAGGGGCAGAAAGAGAGGGAGACACAGTATCAGAAACAGGCTCCAGGCTCTGAGCTGTCAGCACAGAACCTGATGTGGGGCTTGAATTTATGAACCGTAAGATCATGATCTGAGCCAAAGTCGGACGCCTAACCGACTGAGTCACCTAGGTGTCCTGAAATCCTTCCTTTTAAAAGTCATTTAATCAGCCTTGGGACTTAACAAGACTCTTTTGGTTCTAGTGATTTTCAGCTCCTGGTTTTCCCAGGTTCACATGGCCTTACTGATGATCAGTTCTTAGCGTTGGCACTCTGTGCTGGTTTTGGTGACATCTGGTCTTGGCTGCAATGCCCTTGGCTGCTGACATCACTGCTTGACATGAATGACTCCGTCTTGTTCTGTACCCTGTTGCTTCAGTGTGTTTTGATCTCTGGACAGGTGAGACTTGATGCTTGTGTTTCAAACATAGTTTGGTGTGTCATTGTTTACTTTCTATGTGAACTTGGGATCACTTTGTCCAGTTAAAATAAAGCTTTTACGTACACTGCATTGACTTATACTTTAACTTCATGAGAATGGGGAACGTTACAACAGTAGTCTAACAGTTTCTACAACAGTAGAAACATGGTAGGACTCTACATTTATTCAATCTTATTTTATATCCTTCATATCATAAGCGTTTCAGATAAATTACGGCATTTTGAATTTTTGCAGCAGCTTCATGAGGTGAGTGATGCTCTTCTCATTTTAAATATGATAGTTCAGATAGTTTTTGTAATTTTTCTTAAGCCAAATACTCGCAAAAGCAAGCTCTATCAGATACCAATACCTTTTCCATTGTACCTTGTTATCAGCCATTTGTTCTTCACATTACAAATATTAATCAGATACTTTCCTGAATATTGACCTTGACCTGGGGAGAAAAAAGAGAACGTGACCTCATCAAAGCCTTTGGGAGAAAAGAAGATATATAATTGATAGGGTACAAAGAACATTTGTTATTATGGCTTCCTCTTTCTAGTTTCAGAAATAACTCAGAACCCACTTGGGAAGCCAAAGCAGAGAGAAATGTCATCTCCATACTTTCTGACACCTTGTAGATGAGCATGTCATCTAGGCTGGACCATGGGCCGCCATCTGGACGTTTTCACCTGCAGGGCATGGTGGTTGGGTGGAGCTCATTGAGGAATCAGTGTTGGGAAGCATTAGGAGTAGAGTATTCATGTCACCAGGATAATGGGGGGCCCTGGTTTCTGCCCGCGTCTGGGTCCCCAGTCTCCTTATATCACGACAGCCACTGATAGCCTTTCAATGACGTTGCTTGTTCCTATATCAATCACCATTGTTCCTATTCCTTCCAACTAAGAGCCTTGACTGGTATAGACATTGGTGTCTGGAAGAGCACAGGCCACAGACCCTCAGGGAAATGGGGAGACTGGGATTGATTGATTTCCTGGCCTGTGAAAATCCAGCTGGTGGTAAGATATGGGTGTCTGAAACAACTAATGAAAATATCCTCTGTGGTCACTGGTAATAAAATGTTTTTATGTCGTCGGGAATTCACTTTTTAACACTTTGGCTTTAAAACATATAATTTAGAGGTGTTTGATTTAGTTTTAAGCACTCTCCCAGGGGCATCAGTTAACATTTGAAATACCCAATCAGAAATGCACCCTCCTGGAGTTAGTTAACTTTGGAAGAATGTAGTGAAGAGGCTTTACTCCAAAAATTTATCATTCCCCGCCCAACTGATTTCCAATGCCACATTTATCATGTACTAAATGATCTTATTTTTATGAATCTATTACAATACTTTGTATTTTATTCTATTGACATATTCATTTACTTTTGTACCAATACTACAGTGGTTTTTTTTTTTTTTTTTAATGCCTAGTGTTTTGGTATATAGTAGAAGAATACACTGGTATTGTTTTAATTTAGGGTGGACTGAACTGGTCCTGACAGTTCAATTCTGGTTCCAGAGTGGGCAGAAGGGAGAAACCACACTTCTTACAAAGTATTGTCAAGGGTTGCCCTGCAGAAATGTGCTACATTTAATGATGGCTCCTAGACGTGCATGCAGCATTCCAGACATGACCAAGGCAAAGTAGGAGATTTTTTACCTTATTTGCATAGTGTTCTATTTGCGTCAAATTCTATCAGTGTAACTCCTATCTTTAGGGATCGGCTCTTCCTCCGACTAAACATGCACTTTGCAGTCAACGAAGAGCATTGGGTATTTTATGAGCATAGATGGATGTGAGGTTAGATCTCCCCCATCCTGTCCTGTGTCGTTCAAATCATTAATTTATACTTTACTGTAATAATAGGTATTAGGCAAGAAAAATCACACAATATTCTAACATAGAAATTTCCGTCATTTTTCGGTTTTTGTGCAATTCTTGTTTGTAATTGCTGTTCAAAATATACGTAAGCATGTCTAACTTTACAATTGTACTCATAGACTAGGAAATAATTAATTTTATGTTTTTATTGCATACTATGAGATCTTTTTCTGTTGCTATGTTGTCTTTAGAATAATACCAAATTTCCTCCCTTTTTTAAAAGCTGCATAATGTAGTTGACATACATATCAAATTACTAAATATTATCATTACTGTTGTACCTTTGTCTCCAGATTTTCATTATTATAAACAGCGCTCTCATGATCCTCTTTCTGCATTTGGCATTTTTCTCTTTTTAGATTTTTTTTTTTCCAGAATAAAGCCGGAGGAATGGAATTACTGTGTCAAAGAGGAAAAGTAGTTTATGACTGTTGAAACATTTGTCCAGTAACTTTCTAGCAGTATTATGGCAATTTTTAAATATGAATGGGTCATGTTCACTACAAACTTATAAACATTAGCTATTATCATCATTTAACATTTTTGAGAGACTAGTTCTTTTTTTAAATGTTTATTTATTTGGAAAGAGAGAGAGTATGCATGGGAGCACGTGTACGCAAGAGAGGGAAAGGGAGACTCCCAAGTGGGCTCAGTGCTCTCAGCGTGGAGCTCGATCTCACCGTGAGATCATGACTCGCACCAAAATCAAGAGTCAGATGCTTAACCAACTGAGCCACCCAGGCGCCCCAGAAACCTGATTCTGTGATTGAACTCATTAGCTGTCACTCCCAACTTTGTGTCAATTTCTTCTCAAGAAGGCACAGCTTCAATGTTCTCATTCAAGTAACTGACAGATCACGGACTAGAAAATAGTTCCATACAATGCATTTTAACTCACCCCTAAACACCTTCTTCGAGGGTAAGTTTAGCCCATTAATCACCTATTGTTGGATACCAGTGTTGACACAGTCAGTCTGCATTTCTCCCCTAAGCTTTCCCATAGGCTCTACTCAACACGATCCAATTCAATTGATTTCTCATTATTTCGTCTCCAAATGCCAAAATACATATGAGGCAGCAGAAAGTTTGCCATATATCTTGTTGTTGAGGTTTGTCAGGCATTCCTGGACTTACCAATTGAGTAACTTTGCTCAAAAAGGGAAATGGGGTTGGTGTGGGATGAATTGTTGTTAGTGGATTTGCATTGTCTTATAATGGGAGAGCTGCCTGCTGTACCAGAGGAGGGATGGCAATGGGCCAAGGGATTAAGCAACAACAAAACCAGGGGTGGGCAAGTGGGGTGGAACTGAAAAGTGATTGCTTAAGCATGTACAAGAGGGGCTAAACCAGAAGTTTCTAAGCGTGGTGGACTCACTGCAGGGAAATCAGGTCAGAGGTTAGGGCCAGAAATGAAAAAAATCTACAAAAACTAAAACTTACAGTCTAGCTGTGGGCAAAAGACATAAAAGTAAACAAACAGAAACTTCCAAGGAGATGAAGAAAAAGTATATTTCCCTATTCTTTCCACTTGGTATGAGTAAAACCCCAGTCATCATATGTGAAACAAATATAGGGAAACTGAAAAGTGGAGAGAAGAAGGCAGACCAGTCTGAGACCTTGGGACTTGCAGGGAACAATACAGTGGAAATTCTCTGGCTTTTCTTTGTGTCTCATACACCCCCGGATGCTGTAGGAGCTAGAAACCTGGAAAGGACAACAGATACAGACCAAAAAATAGCTCCAACAAAAGCCGGCTCTCTCTAGCCAAAGGACTAGAAAGGCAAAAAATGTTTAGACATTTAAATGCTCTACTCCAGCCAAACACCACAGCAAAAGCCGTGGCCCCAACCCCAGCCATACCCTCAAAGGCCAGTGGGGCTCATAGACTCACCCTCCGCAGAATGTAACAAGACTGCCCTAACCTCTCCCCTCTTCCCATGGTGGTATGGTGTCAGGAAAGACCGTGTAGAAAGCAGGGACATTCACCCCCTCCAGGGGGTTAGGAAGTTCACCCCCTCCTCCCTGCAGTGTCCATGGAAACTATGTGAAGATCTGGACTACAACTCCCACCCAGCTGAGATCATGCAAGCATACCTTGCACTCCCTGCTGGGGGGGATGTCAGAGGAAAGCTAGTGGGGAGGCAGTACTTTAACCACAAAGTCCGGTGATAAATGTGATATTGGTGGGAGAACAGTAATGAGGCACACCCACCCCTCCCTTCCATAATGGTATTAGCAGAAACCTAGTAGGAACTCCCAGTTCCACCAAGCAGTACAAGAGGCCATCTTCCCCCTTGGGTGTCAATGGAGACCAAGTGGAAAATCTAGACTTCTACCCCTACCTGGCAGTAACAAGGCAGCACTCTTTCCTACCAGAGCAGTGTCAAAGGAAGACAGCTAACACAGAGGAGTTAAATAAGATTCAGAGCCTAATATTATGTTGCTTAAAGTGTCCAGCTTTCAGTGCATTTATTTGTTGTACCACGAAGCAGTAAAATTTCAGCCTGAATGAAAAAAAGACGATCGATAGCTTCCAACACCAAAATGGCAGTAATGTTAGAAATATAAATATTTATGGGACGCCTGGGTGGCTCAGTCGGTTAAGCGCTGACTTCGGCTCAGGTCATGATCTCATGGTTCATGAGTTCGAGCCCCATGTCGGGCTCATTCTGATGGCTTAGAGCCTACAGACTGCTTTGGATTCTGTGCCTCCCTTGCTCTCTGCCCACCCCCCCATCCCCCCTCTTGCACTCTGTCTCTCTCAAAATAAACAAACATTTAAAAAAGAGAGAAATACAAATATTTACAAATGGCCATCATACAAAGATTTCAATAAGCAATGCTGAACACACTTGAGGCGTATGAATAAATCAAATATCTCAACAAAGACACAGAAGATACAGAGAAGAACCACAGGAAAATTTTAGAACGGAAAAATACAACAACAAAATCTTGCTTGAAGGGCTCAACAGCATAATGGAAGGAATAAGGGGGAAAAAAATCAGTGAATCTGAAGAATGGATAATAAAATAACTTATACTGAACAACAAAAAGAAAAAAGATTTAGAAAAAAAGAAAAAAGAATTGAACTTCAGGAACCTGTGGGGGTGGGAAAAAAATCTAACATTCATGTCATCAGAGTCTCAAAAGGAGAGGACAAAGAGGATGAAGTACTGAAAAAGTACTCAAAAGGGGCGCCTGGGTGGCTTAGTCGGTTAAGCGTCCGACTTTCGCTTAGGTCATGATCTCGTGGTTCGTGGGTTCGAGCCCCGCGTCGGGCTCTGTGCTGACTGCAGGCTCAGAGCCTGGAGCCTGTTTCAATCTGTGACTCCCTGTCTCTCTGGCCCTCTCCTGCTCACGCTGTCTCCTCTCTCCTCTAGAAATAAATAAAATATTTAAAAAATATATTTAAAAAAAAGTACTTAAGACATAATGGGTGAAAGCTTTATAAACTTGGCAAAAGACCTTGTTTGAAACCCACAGATTCAAGAAGCTGAGAAAACTACAAACAAGATAAACTCCCCCAAATCCACACTAAACCATGTCACTGTCAAACTTCTGAGAATTAATGACATAGAAAATATCTTGAGAGCAGTTTTGAGACATATTACCTATAAGAGGCAAACGATTTGAATGATAATGAATTTCTCATCAGAAATCATAAAGGCCCAAGTTAGTGGCACAACATTTTCAAGTACTAAGAAAACAAAAACGAACACACAAAAAGCAACTATTAGTCCAGAATCCTATACCCAGTGGAAATAGCCTTCAGGAGTGAAGGAAAAATCAAAACATTATCAGATAAGAACAAAGAGAGAATTTGTTACTAGCAAACCACCTAAACAGAAAGGAAATAATAAAATAAATCTGAGAACACCAAAAAGAGGGCAAGAGTAATGAAAAGAGTAAAAAATGGGTAAAAGAAATACATTTTCCTTTTGATCTTGAGTTTCCTAAATGTTTGATGCTTACAGCAGAAGTTGTAACACTGTTTGATGTGGCTTGAAACAATATGTGGAGGAAATATTTAAGACAATTTAAATGTAAATGGAGGATAAAGGGAAGTAGAAGGAAGTTTCTACATGTCATTTAAACTGATGAAATGTCAGTACCAGTAAACTCTGCTGTTATGCATATAACATATAATAATTAGAATAACCACCAAAAAAAAAAAAAACTATGTATACAAAAAGAGATCTCATCAAAAACACTATGGCTAAATCAAAATGGAATTCTAAAAAAATGTACAACTATCTCAGAGAAAGACAGACTAGAAAAAATAGAGAAATGAAAAACAGAAAAAAAACCAGAAAATAAAAATAAATGGCAGATGAAATATGTTAATAATTACACTAAATGTAAACTGTGTTAATAAACCTATTAAAATACAAAAATAGGCATGATTAAAAAAATATGACTCAACTATCTGCTCTCATAAGAATCTCATTTCAAATACAGCAATACATGTATATTGAAAGTAAAAGGATGATATATATCATGCAAACAAAAGTCAAAATAAACAAAAATAGCTATCTTGATATCAGTCAAAGCAGAGTTCATAGAAAGAAAATTAACAAGGAGGGACAGTAACAGACCATAAGGGACAGAGAACAAATGAATAAAAGGGACACTCCACCAAGAAGACACAGAAATCCTTAATGTGTATGTACTAAATCAGGGCCACAAAATAAGCGAAGAAAAGACTGATGGAACTGAAAGGAGAAATAGATCAATTCATAGTTATAGTTGGAGATTTCAACATCCTTCTCTCAACAACTGATAGAGCAACCAGACAGAAAATCAGCAAGTTTGTAGAAGAACTTAATAACACTACTCACTGCTAGGATATACCTGACATTTAAAGAACTGTAGGATACAATTTTTTTAAGCATCCACGTGGCATGTATGAAGGTAGGCTATGTCTTAGGCCATGAAACAAACCTCAACAAATTTCAAATAGTTGAAATAATATAGAACATGTTCTCAGACCATGGCAGAATCAAAGTAAGAAGATAACAGGAAAATCAACAAGTATTTGGAAACTATGCAATATACGTCTACAAAATCCATGCATCTAAAAGGAAGTCTCAAGGAAAATAAAAAATACATTAAGCTCATTGAAAAAGAGAACACAACATATCAAAATGTGGGAAACTGCTAAAGGCAGGTCGAGAGAGAAATCTACAGCACTGAATACTTATCTTAGAAAAGAAGAGAAATCTTATATCAATTGTCAAAGCTCCCACCACGGGAAGCTAAGAAAAAAAGAGATAAGATAAGGAAGCTCAAAGCAAGAAGAAGTAAGGAAATACTAAAAATAAGAGCAGAAATCAAAGAAATTTTAAAAAAGAAAAACAATAAGGAAAATCACTGAGACAAAAGCTAGTTCTTCTAAAAGACCAATAACATTGACAACCTGCACGAAGACTAACAAAGGGCAAAAAGATGATTCTACAAACACCAGTTTCACAGCTTAAATAGAATGGACCAATTCTACCATGACCACTCACCCAATGTGAACTTGATAATTTGAATATCCTGATAACTATTACAGAAATTGGATCAATAATTTAAAAAATTCCCCAGAAAATAAATTTCCTGGTCCATATGACTTCACCAGAGAATTAAAACCAATTCTATGCACTCTCTGTCAAAAAATAGAAAAGGAGGGAACACCTATAATCTTATATTGCCAGAATTACCTTTATACCAAAACCCGAAAAAAGTCAGTACAATAAAAGATAACCACAGACCAATATCTCTAATGATTATAGACATAAAAAAATCTTTAACAAAATATTAACAAATAGAATTCAGCAATATTTAAAGGCAATTATAGGCCAGGACTAAGTGGGGTTTATTCCAAGGATACAAGGTTGACTTAATATTTGAAAATCAATCAATGTAATCCATGATATTAACAGGCTAGAAAAAGAAAAATCACATGACCACATCAATAGATTCACAAAAGCATTTAACAAAATTCAACATGCATATGTGAAAAAAATCTCAGAAAACCAAGAATAGGGTAAAACTTTCTTAACAAATGAAGAGCTGCTACAAAAAACCAACAGTTAGCATCATACTTAATGGTGGATGGCTTAATGCTTTTCCAGTAAAGTCAGGAACAAAAGCAAGAATGCCAACTCATACCACTCTTACTCAGCATTGCACTGGATCTTTTACCCAGTGCAATAAAGTAAGAAGGAAATTAAAAATATACAGAGCCAAAAGAATGAAATAAACTGTCCCTATTTGCTGATGATTTGATTGTCTGCATAGGAAATCTCAAGGAATCTATTTAAAAAACCTCTTTGGGGCGCCTGGGTGGCTCAGTCGGTGAAATGTCTGACTTCGGCTCGGGTCATGATCACACAGTTTGTGGGTTCCAGCCCCACGACGGGCTCTGTGCTGACAGCTGGCTCAGAGCCTGGAGCCTGCTTCCGATTCTGTGTCTCCCTCTCTCTCTGGCCCTCCCCTGCTCACGCTGTCTCTCTCTCTTTCTCAGAAATTAAAAAAAAAAAAAAATTAAAAAAACATGAAAAAAACAAAACAGTGCAGTTTTATTAAAAACATTTCAGGATCCTTGATCTTAGGCAGAGTTCTTAGACTTGACACTGAAAAGCATGAGCCATAGAAGAAAAAAAGTGATAAACTTTATTGAACTTAAACACTTTTGGTCTGCAAAAGATTCTCTTAAGAGGATGAAAAGACAAGTTACAGAATGGAGAAAATATTTGCAGCTCACGTACCCAACAAAGGACTAGCATCTAGAATATACAAAGAATTCTCAAAAGTTGACCACAGAAAACCAAACAATCCCAATCAAATGCTGGTGAGAATACGGAAAGTGCTCAGACCTTGAATTTGCTGCTGAGAATGTAAAATGTCACAGCCATCCTGAAAAGACAGTTTGGCAGTTTCTTAACAAATTAAACATGCAAATACCATGTGATGCAGCTATTGAATTTCTAGGCATTTCTTCCTAGGAAAACGAAAACTTTTGTTTGTGCAAAAATCTGTCCATGAATATTCATAATAGCTGTATTCATAATAGTAAAAAACTGGAAACCACTCAGATGGCCTTCAGCGGTTGGATGTGGAAACACAAGGGCACATCCATGTCCATGTGCATAGCATTCTTTAAATTAAAAAAACTTTAGAAATGGAGATTGGGGTAGCAGTTGCC